>NC_059481.1:5918367-6543367 GCF_018139145.2 Gymnogyps californianus | reverse complement strand
GTTCTGCATTGAAACGCTCCTGTGCACTGGTCAGGTAATAGCCTATCATCTCCTCGTGGAACTGATGCCTATGACTGGTCAAAAGAAGGCCAGCAAAAATAAACTTTCGTTCACCCTGCATGGCAGCTCTCAAAATATTTAGGCTGAGTTTCACGTCAGTGCTGTACTTCCATGGGTCAGACTGCTTGTCAGAGAAGGATTTAGTGTTCATCTTTTCAATGGGTGAGTTGCTAGCTCTGTCAGTCGGAGATGGAGTGGTCTTTTCAGATGGAGAAGTGCTCGCAGACTGCCCAGATTCCTCTTTGCTCCCTTTTCGAGACTTAGACTTCTTCTCTTTGACTTTCTCTACTGTGTCACCATTTTTTCCATTCCCTGAATTGGCTCTGCTCATTTTGCCATGCACCAGGCCTCCAAGACCACCCATATTCTTTTTCAGTTTAATTCCCAGGGTTTTACTAAGGCTTCCTATTTTATTGGCAACTGAATCCGTCCTGGTTTTGTCTTTATCTTTCCTCTGTTTGTCCTTTTCTTTTTCTTTACTGTTTTTGCCATTATTGCCGTTGGAATTACTACAGACGGAATCTCGGTCCGAGTCCATTGAGTCAGCCAGAGACTGAACGTCTTCCCCGGCTGAAGCTGTAGGGGATTCTGGTTGAGCCAAAGGGGCCTGCTATGGAAAAGTAATTATAATTAGATACAGCAAAATCAGTTTCATACAGGGACTTGGTGCAAAAAAACCCCAAATCCAATATAGATTTTGACATTGATTTTAAATGTACTTTTTAATTTATGTACTGACATTTTAGACTGGTTTCTTCACCAAATAAAGCTTATTTGGCTGTGCTGACTATGTATCTTGCTTGTTCCTACAGTAGCTTTTGGCTCATTTCAAGCACTTTTGTAGAATAGAGGTCAGTCATTCAGCGGTTCTGTGAAAATCAGTGTCTGAATAACGGAGA
This sequence comes from Gymnogyps californianus, assembly GCF_018139145.2. Classification (NCBI taxonomy): domain Eukaryota; kingdom Metazoa; phylum Chordata; class Aves; order Accipitriformes; family Cathartidae; genus Gymnogyps; species Gymnogyps californianus. Next base: position 6,542,408 of record NC_059481.1, on the reverse strand, counting down.
GATGCGAGTCAGTGCTCCTGTCGAGGGGAAGGCTGCAGCACAACCCTCCCTGCTTGTGTTGACCAGCTGAGTGGCTGGCCAGCATACAGAGATCGGCCATTCAGTAGGAAGCATCTACAGTATAGGCTGCCTCTCAGCCGGGGGGGAGACAGAGAGCACGGAAAGAAACCGATAATACTGTGATGGAAGGGAAATGAGGTTCTGCTGAAAGCTGTGAGGGGGATGCAGCACACAAACCTGTATGTAGCAATATTTCAAAATTCACTATGTTCAAAACCCAACTTACTTAAATTGATTTCTTCATTGTTCAGGTCTCTGGTGCATGAAAATCAAAGATATGATGCACCAGAGCTAAACATCTTGCCTGAAATATGAAACATTAAACTTCAGCAAGTAGACTGAGGAATACAATGAGGTGTATTCATGCTTATTGGAAATACAATGCAGATAAAACAGGTGTCAGAAGTCTGAGTTCCAATTTATATTTTCGGTAAGGTGATAAAACATCTTTCTTGAAAATGCAATAATGAGGATCCTAGGATACTTTAAAATGTGGCTCTGTTCATTTACTCCTGCAAAACTTAGTCTTGCTTTCAGGCACCATGAAGCTACAATCTGCTAGAGATAAATATGAAACATTTAACTAACCATAATGATTCAGAGAAAAAAAAAAAAAAAAAAAAGCTCTGGAGATGTATATACTTCCAGTATAGAAATGCCCGCCTGCTTCTTGTCCCTGGGTACTTAAATGTCCTCTCTCTCTCTGGAATCCCTGAGCACCCCGCCACCGAGTCGGGAGCAGAGCTGTTGTCCCCACTTGGCAAAGGAGAAGATGAGTGCTAAAGTGACCTAACCATGCTCGTGTGGCAAGTGTGAAGCAGGGAGAGGTAACCCAGGTCCCACAAGTTTGAGGCTCACAGCTTACAACTACAGGACCATTTTGCCTCTTCTTTTTCTGATGTGGTAGCTACCACTGTAGAAATTGTACAAAAATGGATTTTTCCCCTCGTGCAGCTTGTTAAATGCTTTCTCCTTTTGTGTTCTGTTCCTCCTTTCAAATCCCATCTGTGTAGGCTGTCTAAATCACCTCCATCCTCTCCTAGCAACCTTTTGCCTCCAGACTAACCCCTCAACCTATTCAATGTAATTTGCAGAGAAATTTGCAGCTGACTAGGTGCCAGCTGGGCATGGTTCTAAAATAGCTTTCTGAAAGAACCAGGCTCCAGTTCAGTGCCAGTCTGCGGCCTTTTGTCAGCCACTCTAAACTGGGAGCTGTCCAGGGGTGCAAATGTATTCTCAGAAAGAGAAAGGACTTGGGATTGGTGACCTAACAGTGGCATTAGGAGAGCAAGCCAAAGTTCTGAGAAAACAATGGTGAGAAAAGGTCTATTTTAAGGTTTTTCTGAACTACATGGACTACTGAAATAAGTAACAGAAAGATTAAGGTAAAAAACGCATTTCAGAACAGAGTACGAGTTGCAAAAAAGGCAGTTGTGTTATTAAAACAAGTAAGTAGAAAAATCTATAAGCCTGATTGCAATGACAGTGAGGCATGGGTGACTTGTCCCTGCTGCTAGGACACTGAGGTGTCCCAGGCAGCTGGCCAGTCCAGGCAGCCTACCCTACACACCACCCTGTCATGCCTTCTATCTCTCATCTTGTTTAGACCGAGGGGGAAGTTTACCTTACCCGTGTCTCAGATGGTATGCGTATCCATGTTACATTCATATAGCTGTGTAGAAGATTAAGCTTTGCCTCAAGAGACAGAATCAAACTAAGGATGAAAAAAGAAAGGAACAAACAGTCAAAAAGCCTGAAAGAAAAAGCAATACTTCTTAACAGGGAGAGATGTAACCGCAGCCTGAATTGTGACCGTCAGCTGGAGACCCACCCGTGTCTTCTCCCATGTAACCAGAGAACATGAACAAAGCCCTCTCTGTTAGCAGTTCTCCCAATACTTCAATCAGGTATGGCTCAAGACATTTTACTGCTTAACACTAAAGTTACAGAAAGGTCTTACTTGGCCAGTCTGGTGTTATCATTGTCATCTTTTCCCCACTCCCAGTCTTTCCCAGGATCGACCGCAAAGTGCAAAGGCAGTAACTTGTGTTCAGAGTCAGTTAGGGGGATCACCGCTGAAGTAGAAAAGAAACAAGGATTGGGGTGGGGGGAACAAAAACGACAGAAAAAAAGATTCAGCTTTGAAAAGTAGCATAACTGGTTGAAGAAAGGCAGAATTTGAGTGTGCTGCAGAATTGTCTCATCCAGAGCACCACAAATGATTTATACTGGGCTCCATTTCCCTATTTTGATGTTTGTGCAATAGAAGAGGAGAGGGAGAGGTTAATACACTGATTGCTCCTGGAAAGATAGTCACCTGTGGAGGAGGGGAGACCTCTGGGAGAACAACACTGCCATTTTGTAACGCACAATAAACATTTCCTGGAGACAGAGCCATTAGAATAGCAGAAAGCAATAAAAAGTTGGAATATTCCTGCCTCTGTCTCACACGGATGCACATACTTGTTAATTATTTTGTCTTTTCCGTTTAGTACCTTTTTGTTTTCCACTGTCAAAGAAACAAAAATATATTGATAACAGCATTAAGAAACAAAGCAAAACGCAGTTACAGCAATTTGGGACTCAAACTGTGAATTAATGTAATTGAGGAGCATAGATCAACATATATATGGGTTAAGAGGTCAGTTTGAGGCCTGTCTTGAGTGTAGTGAAGAGACCATTACTGCTGTTACGTCCCAGCATTACCGTCTAGCTGTTTTGGCTGTTCTGTCCTTTCCCCTCTCTGCTAGGGCTCTGCCTTCTGACACATATCTTAATGAGTCTGCTTTATACTCAGCATGCAGGGACTGCACTCTGATTTTCCAGTGTCTGTCATTCATCACCAGCAAGAAACTGAGAGAAAAACACTGTCAGCTTTAATTAAAGCCAGCAATTTGCTTCCATTTCATCAGAAAAACAGGTAAAAGCTATTGAGGGACTGGGTGAGATCCTCAGCATGGTGCAGGTCACTGCTGCTCCTCTGACAACCAATCAAGGAATTTAATTTTCTCTATTAGAACCCTTAAGGACTTTGCCTAGGTATTCATTCCAGCAAAGCCAAGAGGCAAAGAAACCTGGGGAAATCGCTCAAACATCATGGCACTGAATTATTGAAAATTGATTGCACTTATTGGTTATATGCTGCTTATAATCTTTTCTGCAGTTCAGAAAACATATGTTGTCAAAACAAAGGTACAGCATTTTTGTATTACAATATTCTTCCTCACCTAGCAGAATGCAGGAAGTTTAATCTGCATTTTAGATTAACATGGTGAAGTCAGTATTTGGTTCAGACAGTTTGACAACAACTGCAGAAAGTATATACATATTTTCATCTTTGCAGACTGGAAATAAAAAGGTCAAACGTCTACAAATTTCATGGAAACGTTGCCCCCTACTGCTTATAGTAGGTAATTCTTGAAATATTTTCTCCATATTAACTGCAAATATAGTATAGAACAGCTGGAGATTAATCAACTTTAGTTGCAGATACCGCTGTAAGATGCAAGCACAGAAATTAATATTGTATGAGAATTTAGCTCCGTAAAGAAACTCAATGTGAATAAGTAGCAGAGAGTCTAACTCTACCATTCAAAATACACTGTAAAGTGAGCTCCTGAAGCACAAGAACATAGGAAACGTACAGCAGAGGAGACAACTGAATACACTTTTTAACACTCCTTGGTGTAATATGAGGGCTTACGCTGCTGCATTCAATGAAATTATTGCAACAAAGAGGCTGCAATAACTGAGAACACAATTAACTGATCATGTTTCCCAAGGAAAACACATATTCTGCCAATTGACTGAATTACTAGCAGGTACTGACTGGATTTACAACTGACCTTACAATGCAATATATCAGCCGTTTAAAGAAAGAAGGCAACTTAGAAAAGAGCAGCATAAGTTTACAACACAACACGTCCACTTCTGGTAGCACCTGACCTTACAGCCTAGTAGGGAACTGGGAATGTGATCCTGAGGCAGGTGATGTTGGGAAGCCTGGACCAAAGAACTATCAGAGAGTTGAATCGGTCTCTTTGGGATATAAACCTCAAAAAGTAAATTTGAGTTTCTTTTCTAGGGACAGCTTGAAACTAACTAGTTTTTACATAGTTCAATAAATAATCGTTTTTATAAACAAATTTTAAAGGAATCCTTTTTAAAGCTGGCTGTTTCTACTGATGCTGAAAATACACCTATGGAAAATGTTTAGTGATACTCAATTTTATTAAAATCTTAATATCCAAGTACAAAACAAAGCTTAGAGCTGATTGTCTATAGCACGTCACTGTTGTCTTAACTAATGTACACATTATGACATGTACTGTCTCCATCTTCACACAGAAATTTGTTAACTATTATTTTTCATACTCTGAGTTGAATGGAAACTGTATACTCATTCTAAGGGATAGTCTGAGGTTGGTATGAAGCACTACCATCTTCATGCAAAAAGTATCTACTAAAGTAATGGCGTTTTTAAATTCTCTCTCTCAGGGAATTCTGTTTGATAGCCGGGGTTTCTTGTAGGATTTCCCCACGTTCCTGACAGAAAAGTATTTTAACGTTAGGACTGCAAGCAGGATCCATCCCATTCATTTCTAAAGCAAACCCAACAGATTGTAGCATCTTCCTGATGCCCAACCACGTCAGAGAATTTGCAACTTCGGTGCGGTAGTTTGGTTACACTTGGGTTTGGATGCTCTCCAGCTGAAACCACGCTATTTGAAACACAGGCTACAAGTCCTAATGCCAACAGATGGGATACATCAAAAATAACAGCAGCTATTTCATCCATAGCAGTTTTAAGACACATAGTGAGGACTTCCATGCCGTTCCTCAGTTGGGTGTATTGCCTTCTGTGCTGTGAAGTCACAGTGTTTCCCAGCACTCATCTTCATGCCTCAAGTGTCATTATTAATTTTCTATAAAGAAGAACACTTTAACTATTTCTGAAAGTACTAGTAAAATAAAATACTGGCATAGTGCTGTTAAAAACCACTGTCACACCTCTCTCACTCGTTATTGCAAACTGATTGTGGGCAGCAGCCATTTCACTGCTGACTGGCTGACAAAGCATGGGAGTGTGGGAAGCTCTAAGTTCAATGAAGCAGTCTTAGGGGCAGTTGAGGGCTGGTCTTTATTTTCCATAAACAAAGATATAAAACACCTGCATAAATACAGCCTACATGAATACAAAAGTATTTCTAGGTTTTTGATCAGACATTGCGGATTTCAAAACAAGAGGGCCTTCAGTGACCATCAGAATGCCAGCTATGTGCTGGTAAAAAGAATACATGTCAAAATGTGTTTTAAGTCCTCTCCAGAGAAGAGGATGTTACTCCGTTTTCTCTCTTTATATACATTTATAGTAGTGCTCAAAATGATCTGATAAACAACTATACGCCAAAGCTGAACTTAAGGCGTTCACATCAGCATTTATTTGACCACACATATTTCACAAATATAGGACATACTGGCTCCTCCACAAGAGAGCTTCTCAGCAGCTTAAACATGTACGTATGTACATGCAGTAGTTCAGACAGCTTCAGATGCTGCTCCTGACAGCCGGTTACATGGTAGAGTATAAATACTATGACTGTATGTTATGAACAGCCTGGCTATCAGAGATGCTCCTTTTAAGAAGTTGTAGCTCTAAGCTCTCAGCTGCATTCTGATAGATCAAAATCTGGCCATGTACTGTGGCATCTGTGCCATTGTTTTCTGACTCTTGACAATTGTGGCTCTCCCTTCCTCTGTGCCAAAGCTGCCAACATCTCTATGCAGACAAGGTACAAAAAATAGGCATTATTAGAGCATCCTTGTGCCAATCTATTTCCTGTCACAGCATTTGAAGAACAATAGCAATGCTGTGGTTGCTGTCAGACTGCTGCAGTCTCTAACAGCAACCAGCTTGGCAGCTGAAAGCTAAAGCATTCCCTTCATCCCGGACTTAATACCAAGTGCTCTCTGCTGCTCCACAGAATCGAAGCCTGTGTATTCAAGGCCCTGCAGTAAAACACGTAAAATTGAATCATACAAAACAAATATTATTTTGATTCAACAACCCTTGTAATTAACCTGGATGAATTTAAACATGAACAAAGCCAATATTTAAGCTTACTGATGCTGTGCTGAATATTTGGTAGCTTTTTCTCTTCCAGCGCCTTTCCTGTGCGACTACAGGTGTAGGAACATCCTACAGAAAGACAGTTTCTGATCACAAGAAGTATATTTAACATTATTGCTAGCATTTGTGGGAGAAATCAAATATATGACTTTGTTATAAACCCAAGATCTTGCCGTGTGTAATTAACAGGTATATATGGCTTGTAATGTTAGGAATATTTCAGTAGGTGGCACCAAGGTGTATCACTGAATACTTCAACACATGCTGAGAGGTAGGGTCAGAGCAGCTGAACAGTAGTTTCCCTTACTACCTTTTGTCCATCCTGTCACTTAGAGGATGCCACAATAGCGAAAGGTTTGGTGGGTGGCGGTTACCCTATCTGCAAAGTTATTGCAGAGATAGTTAAGTTCTGTGTATTCAATCTAATTATTTATGCACATAGGCTCTTATAAGACCTGTGATAATGAAGTATTGTATGAAGGCAGATAGATGTGCCTGAAATAAATGAGGTTACTGTCAGTCTACTGGTATTATTCCGATCCCAATTGTTAGAAATGAAGAAATGGACTCTGCCTACTCTAGAAATTGTCTTGTTTCACCACCAACAGAACTCAGACCTAAAAAGGATCAAGACCAAAGACATGAAGGCATGTTCTACAACAAGACAACTCTACAATTGGTAACATAGACATATATGCAGGAGCTGCTAACTTAATAGCACACTGACATTACAGTCCTGGCAGCAGCGTATCATCAGCAACCGTCAACAGTGAAACAGTATCCTTAAAAAGGCTCTCCAAAACTATATCTTCATTCATATCACATTATTGCATTAAAATGGTATGAATTTGCTTTGCAGACTTTCATTTCTCAGAAGGTGTTTCACATCATTCCTCAGTGTACTGCTTTGGAAATGGTTCCTATGTGAAAAGCATTTTCCTAAGGGTCACTCTTCTACAGATTGAGGGCTGGAAGGCAGCCGCAATGTCCCAGTGTATAATGCAAAGGCCAGACCTATTGCCAAGCACCTACCTACAAAGCCCTGAAATAGCTATGTGCCACTGAAGGCTGAATAGTTCGACTGGATTGATTTTCCCATTGAATATCTGACATCTAGATCAACCTTTTTCCCCCTTTCTGTGTTATCATTCAGTGTCCTCTTCACCAACACAAAGTTTGCCAATACCACACGCAACCCTTTGTAGAGTGTTTCCCATCTCACACAACCTCATACAAAAAACTCTCCGCTCCTTCCAAGAAGGATGACTTAACTACACGTCAAATTCTTGCATGAAGATGTCGACAACAAAATCTGTTGTTCAAGAGTTTCTTTCCTCTTTTGCATCATTTTAATGAACATCTTTCTCTCTACTTTGCACAGCTGCAGCATGCTCACTGTCTCATAAGCATGGAAAATGCCTAATACAGCCAAAATCAGATGTAATGCACCTAGAGTTAGGGAATTAAATGAAGGACGTTTAGTTGCCTCTAAACTTCTCTCTAGGAAGGAGGACTAAATGAAATTCACTCAGGAGATCTCAACAACCAGCATACATTCCATGTTTACTTTACAGGTATACACATTCACAAGGGATTTAGAACACCTCTGCAGTGTCATCAGACAAAAAAAAGGAGGACTCATACCTTAACAGCAAAACTCCACTGAATTTTTCTAAAGCCTCACCATGTTTTTGGCAAAATGCTTCTCCCTTCCCCACAAAAGGAGCAAAGACAGATAGGAGTTCATCTCACAGCTTTCTATTATTAAGCAAACAGGTCTTCCAAATAAGGGCAGTTATAGCTAACTCCTAGGCTACTGACTGATGCAGGAACAAATCCAGTCCTGAAGCTCTTGTCACTCCCAATCCAATATCCAGGAAGCTCAAACTTGACACAGAAATACCTGATCAGACTTTGTTGCCACTGTTCCGAAGTAAAACAGAAGACAGCAAGATGATAAGATAAAACACATTTCAGCTAAATGTTTTTAAATGAGAAAAGTGCATTTAGCACACTAGAAGAGACATTTTTCCATTACATGAGTTTCCCATAGTAATCTGACTCACACTTAATCTTCTAAACACTTTATTAACCCAAATTAACAAAGGCCTTCAAGAACCCAGAAGCACAGTAGGTAACTATGATTATACCTATTTACATATATGGAACTGACAGAAAAGGTTTAAGTGCCAAAGACAGACAGTGATAGCACAAGGATTGGGACTGAAGAGTTCTTGTCTCCCAGTCTTGTGATTAGACCACTTAGACTCCTAAGAATGAAGCAATAAAATTTAGCGGATATTGTGTCCTTTCTGATGGATAAATACACCTACAGGTAGAAGAAAGTACTTTGTGCATTGTATTCAATATATACCCTTGGGTTGCTGTGTTTATAGCATACCTTGTTCTCTCTGTTGATCTTTTTGTTCCATGGAAACAAGAGCAGAGAAATGGGCCTGATCATAGGCTAGCACAAGAGGTGAGCAATGGCATCGGTTAGGTAGAACTTCAAGTGGCAAATAAATTCCTCCAAATGGTATAGGTGCAAATGCTGCAAAGAAAAATGAGATTTTTTTTTTTTAAATTATGTCAAAGAAGAGACAATAATGTTGGTTCTATTGTATGTAACAATTGTGCTACAACATTTTCAGAGCTCCAGGAGAGCAGCCTAAGATGGAATAATCAATGCAGAAAACAGTCATAACAACAGGTAAAATTTCATTATAAAAACGTCAGGAAATATACTAAGAATAATAATGAAAGCATTCTGCTCTTACATATATTTTCCTTGCTCTAATTGTTTACTAGTAAAGATATTAAAGTCTTATAACAAAATCTTGATGACTCTCACACATGTATGCAGATTTGTACCTTCCTGTAATACTTCTAGGTAGAAGGATATTTTCTAATCATCAGCAGTAAATACACCATCAGTTCTTTTGGTAACATACTCTGCTCATGCCTTGCATTAACAGATTTCTGTAAGAAACATTACAAACATGTTTATAGTCCACACACACATCACATATGTATGAATGTGTAAATGTGTGTATATATAATAATGATAAGGAAAGATTAAAAAAATTCTACAAGTAGAATTTGAATGGGATGCTGCATCTGTAAGGGCAAAGCTCTTTCCTTTGGAAGATTCTACACTTGTTTTTATATAATTATGGGGAACAGCAAGTTTGGGCAGGAAAATAGAATCATAGAATGGTTTGGGTTGGAAGGGACCTTAAAGATCATCTAGTTCCAACCCCCCTGCCATGGGCAGGGACACCTTCCACTAGATCAGGTGGCTCAAAATTCTCTCAACATGTTTGCTTCTGACCAATTATTATTCCTTTTGCTATGAAAATATGAATCCTTATTGCTGAAGTATTTCCAAAATGAGCATAAGGAAAAAGTAAACCCAAACAACGCACTGTTTTTACTATAGAGACTTTCTTTGAAGAGGTCAGCTGTGTCCAGACTTTGGGAAGGAGAACAGTATTGTTTTTGAGGCATAAATCTACAATTTTGGTGAGTCTATCCAAATTTCACCAAGTTGTTAGTCTTTTTGAAAACCTGTACTTTGTACATGCTACAGTTAAAACTGAGGTAACTTGATCATGCTGGTCCACGAGGCCAGCAGTGAGAAAAACACTGGGATTATTGTGACAGAATCAGACTGGGTCAAGGAAAAGAAAATGTGGGGGGAGGGCAATTTGGGATAGGAAAAGTTATGAGGAAATGAAGCAATAGTGATCGAGTCTGTCAGAGCAGACAGCAGTCATACAACCATGACTTGTAGTTCACAATTTGAATGGAAACTGAAATTACCCAGCATTTTCCTGTGGAAGTAAATTTCTGTAAACTCCATCATGTGTTTAACATCCTCCGTTAATCAACCAAACATTCCCCTTTAGTTAAGCAACATAATATCATTAATTAGTATTCTACTAGTTCATGGTAAAAAGTGAGAGAGATTAATTTAATCATTCAAATCCTGCTCAGACAGCTGTCCAGCTGGCTCCACATATGGATCTAACATTTGTGTGCTCGCATGTGCAAACTGAATAAAACATTCTGGAAACTTTTGAATGAGAGGCTGCAAACGAGTTAGTAAAAACAAAAAGCCAAGATATACACGTTCAAAATTCAATTTTTCAAAATCAGATTAGATTGATTTATGCAGAGTTCTAAGGGGCACCAAAATAACACAGCAAAATTAGAACCTTGTTAACAGTAAGAAATGTATTGTGTTCTGTAATGTGGTGGTTATTAAGTTAATAGTAAATATCTAGGATAGACAGATTCTCAGCGAGACTTACATAATTATCCTCTATTTTTTCGTTTTATCTAATAGAAACGGATTGAGTATCATTCTGCTCCTTTTTTTTTCTTCTTTTTTTTTTTCCAGAAAAAGGCAGCAGCTATCCCATAAACACTCAGATATGTTACAGCTGGGTCTTTTGTTTGTGATAGTTTACGATCGATTCAATTTACATAGGTGCACAAATTTCTAATGAAAAACTCTTACCTTCTCCCCCTGAGTCTCGTAACATTGTGTCTGCTACTACAACAATAGGTCTTCTCAAAATATGGGCTAAGACAAAAACATGGAACTCTTCCAAGCTCTCATACACTGGATCTTCTGAATTATCGACTCTGGAAGACACAGAATTGAAACTTTTTGAATTGACTTGAACCAACCGTTGAAACTTCAGTGAATCAACGCATAGCAGCAGCTATTTCTTCTTCCTTGTCACTCATATCCCCACTTTTCTGAAACACATATTCCAATTATGGAAAGAGGTAACATAAGAAATTGGAAAGGAAAATATATTTTTGGAAATAAAATAATGGCAACAGAGAAAATGTTTTCACTTGCAGACTCCACACTAGTTTAGTAGTCAGCAAAATGCATTACCTTCTGATATTGCTTGGTAGCCTAATGGGACTAAAAAAGGTAATTCTTAGCCAAACTTCTGGTGTGAATCTGCTTTTGTCACAAAAAGCGTAATTTCATGTGACACCCTTGGCACATAGACTCTACAATGAAAGGTAAGTGTTTTTCTAGTTCCTCTAAACAAAATACAGGTGAGTTTACCTTGGCAATGTAAGAAACATTGATGTCAGCTTGAGTAGGAGGAATTTAACTTATAAAGTTGTCAGCTTTTTTTCTTTGATTATTACCGAAATTTATTTTTTTAAGATGGGGAGGGGTACCTGTGTAAGGAACTGGAGATTCATTTTCCTGTTAGGTTTTCCAGTGAGATGAATTTCACCTACTTTTTGACACCTAAAATCAGAAGTCTAAGCATTTCACCTTGACTGCCTCAACAGATAACAAAAAAAGATAGGCACATCTGGAAGTAGGATCATCCCTCTCCTCTTAAGCCTTTGCCCAGAGATGAGATGAAAATTCTCATTTCTCTTTACAGAATACAGAAGGAATCTAGATCAAGATGTAGTTAGGTGAGACAAGGCCAAGCATTTTTGCCAGTGGAGTTTTGTGTTTCAGAAAACACATAGGAAGAATCAATACAAGTATCTTACATGGTAGGAGTGCAGAACATAAAATTCAAACAGTAAGACAGCACTACAGAGAAAGCCAAGTCTGTTCTTTACATTGGCCTTCTACAGGTCTGATCCAAATGCCACAGGAATTAATGAAAGTCTTTCCATTCTCTTCATCTACCTGGAGCAGATACAGAGCATTTCAAAAAGTGGAGAGATAATATTTCATTTTTAGATTAAAATAAATGTTTTATTGAGGAGTATTCCATAGGTCTAAACAGAGTTAATCCTCAACCAGCTTCACAATGAGCAAGTAATTTAAGACAAAGACAAAACAGTGCTGTTCTTGGAAGGAATTAAAAAAAAAAAAATCAATGTAAAATATAATTGGAAAACAATTTGAGCACTTGAAGAGTCTTCTGCATGCTGAAGAGTTGTTTCTTCCTTTCGAATTGTTGATACCGTTATAGAATATACATCTTGGGAAAAAAATTTATTAAATTCATTATCCTTACTCTGTGAAAATGCCTTTCAACATCTAGTTCTCCAAAACATGGGTATTAAGTGGTTATATGCTGACAGTATGGTGTGTTGTGTCAAAACAACGATAATTAGTCCTAAATTTCAAACATGGCCAAATGAATAAATTACCTACTGAAAGAATTTGACGAAGACAAGTACACACAATATGTTTTAAAAAAAAAAAAAAAAAGAGCCTGAGCTATCCCAGTCCTATCTGGGATGGTTTGGGCAGTTTCTTTTCTATTCATAATCTGATGTCTGAAAGGCCTAAGCAATGACAGAAGACAAAGAAAAACTGAATAACAGGATGTCTATTAGAAAACATATCTGGTTGTGACAGGAATATCAGAGAAAACTCATGTTAGATTACATAATTACTACTACCTAGAAGAATATAGAAAGGAGACATTTAGGAAAGCCAAAAATGTGTACAGCACATAGAGCAAGATTTGTAATTTTTTCATGTCAGTACTAAAAAGTTATAAAGCATCCAGGGAACCAGTCCCTGTCAGATTCATCTACAGCCTATACATCTATTCCCAATAGCATCAAGTGTCAGAAATTCAAATTTAACAACACAAATCAATAGCGTTAAACCACCAGGTACACATAGAGAGGCAAATCCTTAGAATATAATTGATAGACTAAAATCCTTAAATTCCTTAAAATATACCTGTGCTATCCTAGTAATTGAATCCATTAGCCTTATTTTCCCAACCTACACAAACTTCAGAAAAACCTTTTTCTTCATGTATGAATGGACAAAGACAATTGCTAAGTTTGTTTTAAATGTTCTCTTTTACTGAAAAGCTTATAAAATGCAGTTACATGTTTCATGGCTCAAAACTTTTGACAGCAAGAAGAGAAACTTTATGTTAAAGAACATGTGCTACTAACTTCTAGGGATATGCTGCTCATCATTAAATGCAACGGGGTACTTCTCCTGCAAAAAAAAGGTAAGACTAAAAACCTGACTTAAAATTGAATGACAAAATTAAAAAAAAAAGAAAGTTTTTCCAACTAGCATCAGTATGCTTTGGATCAGCCCCACAATCTTCCAGGAAACGGAAATGCCCAGCACCTTTGCAAAGCTAACCTATAAAGTCAATCATTTCTGAAACAGACCATTCTTTTATCTGGACTGCAAGAATAATTATTCTGTTAAATTCCCCACTTTTCTAGCTGAACATTTCCAAGCCATTCTATGACTTCCTAAGCATTTTATAGAATTTTTGGTTTCAGTTATCTCCTTTCCTATTTTTCTAGTTTAATGTCATTAATGTCGCTATCGCATTTTAAAGCTTTGCCTTTGCCTAGAAGACAGAAATAAACACACAGATGGAAGAAGTCTGAAAAATGGTACGGTTGTGGGAAGCAGACAAAAGTAAAGATGATAATTCACAGTTGAGTGCCACTTAAAAATATAACACACACAGAGCACAGCTTCTGTGACACATGACAAATAAAGGCGGGCAACATAACCTAGGCACACTCTTAAATGAAGGCAACGATTGTCCTCTTATTGTTAGGTGTGCAGAAAACTTCCATAATTAACTGTCATTAATTTTCATTATATGTGAAAAATAGTAACTGAACATAACTGTATGGGCACTGCTCTAGAATATGTGGGACAAATACAGTAATCTTCTGTCCTGGTTTCGGCTAGGACAGAGTTAATTTTCTTCCTAGTAGCTGGTACAGTGCTGTGTTTTGGATTTAGTAGGAAAATAATGTTGATAACACCCTGATGTTTTTAGTTGTTGCTAAGTAGTGTTTATACTAAGTCAGGGATTTTGCAGCTTCTCATGCCCAGCCAGCAAGAAGGCTGGAGGGGCACAAGAAGCTGGGAGGGCACACAGCCAGGACAGCTGACCTGAACGGGCCAAAGGGATATTCTATACCATATGATGTCATGCCCAGTATATAAACTGGGGGGAGTTGGCCAGGAGGGGCGGATCGCTGCTTGGGAACTAACTGGGCATCGGTCAGCGAGTGGTGAGCAATTGCATTGTGCATCACTTGTTTTCTATAGTCTAATTCTTTTACTATTATTACTGTCACATTATTATTATTATCATTATTTTTCCTTCTTTTCTGTCCTATTAAACTGTCTTTATCTCAACCCACGAGGTTTTTTTTTCCGATTCTCTCCCCCATCCCACTGGGTGGGGGGAGTGAGCGAGTGGCTGCATGGTGCTTAGTTGCCGGCTGAGGTTAAACCACAACACCTTCTCACAGGTCTGATGGCATCCAGCCCATCCCTGGAACTTTACATTAAAATCTTTCATCCCAACCTAGGAGCACAGCAGGATGGAAATTATTAACAGTAGGCTGATGCAGGACACAAATTCTCTGCTCAAGCAGTGAGGCAGCTCTCCTTCCCTGTATCCCTCTTGCCATTCCCCAAACTCGTCAGGAAATTTTTTGTGATGTTCAAACTAAATTCCCCATTTTGTAGTTTCCTCTCCTATTCCATACTGAATTCTTCTCCATTGTTGGCTGCGACAGCTTTTCAGCATTTGCAGTCAATTATGTCACCCTCAGAGTAATTTGTTAGCCAAAAGGAAGTTAGAAGAATCATGTTATTGGCAAGACAATGTGCTACAAAGATTTCCAGCTATTTTCTCACATTAGCATTTCCAGTCTACCAGTCCTGGACTATCAGTCCTAAAGTTTTTCTTCAAATCCTCTAATTATTCCTCATTTCCTAGTTAATGAGGTTTCTAGAAGTGAAAGGCATATTCCAGATGCAGCTGTATCAGAAGGGCCTTTATCCCTTCGGTCAGCTGATGTCAAGCCTGACTGCACATGAAGTCCAAAATTCCACTGGGCTTTTTTACTCTTCAATATCACATCACCAAGTTGCTTGATTCACTATTTCTGATCATATTCATACATTTCAAATCCTTCTCTTCTGTTACACATCTGTTTTCCATTGCTCATTTTCACAGAATCACAGAGTGGTTGAGGTTGGAAGGGACCTCTGGAGGTCACCTTGTCCAACACCCCTGTTCAAGTAGGGCCACCTAGAGCCGGTTGCCCAGGACCATGTCCAGACAGCTTTTGAATATCTCCAAGGAGGAAAGCCTCTCTGGGAAACCTTTTCAATGTTCAATTTTATTGCATCATTGCCAGTAATTCATGTGGGCCATCTTATATTATGCAATGCCACTGCTGAGGATTCAGTACAACTTTTCCTAAAGATTAATGAGAATGAAAAATCATCATTAACAAGTATCCATAGCAACCTGCCACATCCTCTGATCCACTTACCATTCCACTTTTTTTCATGGACCTTTATTTATGCTAACTACATGGCCATGAAAATTGTGGACAAAATAATTCTGTCAATATAACATGGAAGCAAAGGAAATGTAAGAAACTGAAATTAATTCCTCTGTTCATGTAAAGTTAATTTTTAAATAATGAAATCCACGTATATAAGAGCATCTAAATCTGCATTGCAGAAGCCTGCTCAACCAGGGCACTCTGACTCAATAATTTATCTTGATTGTAAGAACAAATTAACAAAAAAAAGAAAAAAAAAAAAACCTCTCAGTCTATCCTACAGGACCCCTGATACCTTGAATCCAAACAGAGTGGACACCTACTCAGCACTCCAAAGAGATTCGCTCTCTTATGGAAAATCCAATTTGTACTGCAGCCAGTAAATGAAAAAAACCTCAAAAAGCTGAAACAGGAAAGTCACCTACCCTGCTGTTCCATCTGGCTATCTGCTGTCTGTTCCTCTCTTTTGCCTGTAAACTCTGAGCGAGATCTGTTTTCATGTCCTTGGATTTCCTTCTAAACAGCTCCCTATGGTAACCTTGCTTTTCTTTCCCGTACTTACATTCCAGATTCTTAGTTTGTCCAACAGACTCGTAACAGCTATGCCAAGTTTAGATTAAGTTTCAGGATTCACGCAGAGCAAGAGACCAATGCCTGCAGACAGTCGAGATGTACTGAAACAACATGACAACTATCAAGTTCTTCAACCTGGTGATTAGGTACAAGCATGAGACCAGAATGAAATCTGAGTTCATCTCTCGATCTGCCACAATTCCATTTCCAAACCCTCTTTTTTTCCCTGCTTAAGAATCCCCAAATTAAAACCAACATACACCACAGCCACAGCTTACTAGCAAGTACAAATTTCTGCTGCAGGTAGGTGTAGGAATCTCTCCATTGATTTCCTTACACAGTATTTCAGCAATGAGCTTCAACTCAAACACAAAAAAGTGCACAGTAGTGGGACATTTCCCTGCTTTTCTTCAGGGAAAAGAAAATAAATGGTATACTGCATTGACTAAAGGAGATACAGAATGTGAACGTTTTGAGTTCCAATTTTTATTTCTTAGTCTTTAAAAATAGCAATACTTTTTTCTCAGGCAAAAACAATATATAGGAAGCAGTTTTGAAGGCATATAATAAAAGAGAAAACCTAAATCAACTTTCCCTAGATTATTTTGGTTTGAATGTTATTTTGTATTTAATTGTGTGGGAATGCATGCTTTTGTGTAAAACATCTGTGGCATGTGAGATGCAACCATCTGTCAAATAGGAAATATCTTGAATTCAACAACAACTTGTTAAATAAGGAAAAACCCCATCGCTATGTAGGTACTAGTACTTAATTTTAACATGACATAATTCTGATCCCTCCTTTGCCTTGAATTTTATCTCTTTTCTAGAGCCTGTGGGATATCCACTGTTTTCAGATCTGAAGGGCTGTCCAAACTAGCATATTTGAATCACCACGGCAATTCGATTATTTCCAAGCTGTGTTTGGCTTAAGTACAATTTACATCACCTGAAAATAGGCCAGATGAAAAGATTTATTAGCCATCAGAAACTTCAGCTGATAAGGAAAACATATACTGTTATAATGAACCTTTTTCTATCTGCACTCTGTAATTGCTGCATATACTGAACAGTTAAAAAGGAATAGCACTCCTATAATAGACAACCAGATCAAATAAAAATAGTTTTAAAGCAATGTCTTTGTTAAATGATCTAAACTAAATTCTCTACAAGATGAGGGTCTTTCTTGGATGGATGCAGTAGTTTTGTATGAAGAATTGTATGTTGAAATACTCTGAATACCTAACCAAATCCGAAACCTCAGAGATCACATGCATTTGAGAGGTACTTCCTGTTTAAATGTTCTGGGTTTCTGCCTTAAATAAAACTCTAATGACACACAGGAAGATTACAGCGTTATTCCCTCCCTTCTTCCCCTTCCCCATTAAAAACACTTTATTAATCAGATAGTGCCAACAGCATATGAGACAGCTAACTAGAAGGTGACAGTTAATACTAAATAAGAATACCATCCGCTTTCAAAATCTGTATTAGCTCGCATCGTGACACAAGACGACATCTAGCTTTCAGCTCTACTAGGTTTTCAAGAAGTGAATAACAACAGTCATATTCAATCTAGCACTAGAACAGGCTTTGAAATCTTTGACTGACAACAGTCTGCAAAATGAAGGAATGGGTTGGAATTTTCTCTTTAGCAGAATTGCAATAGTTAGGTTCTAAACAAAAACAGAGGGTACAAGACATTTTCCTTTTTTCAAAGCAGTTGCTTCAATTCAGTACCCCTGGTTTTGCTTGTAAATGGAGATAAATGAAACTATCTTAATCTGAAATTTATTTTTTACATTTACAGAAAGATGTGCAAATCTGTTTCAAAACAAGAATCTGCTTCATAGTTAATTAGTTTGCTGTGCTTTAGTGCTTGAAGGATTTTACATGTTGGAAACAAGAACTTAAGAACCAGGTTTTTCTGTGTTCCCTTTATCATCATCTTTTTTTCCAACTTCCAAGCCTCAGAACAAGAGCGCTCTCAAAGAAGAAATCTGGAGGTTTATCAACAATTGCTGATCTCCTTTGCATGTAGTTCACTCTGAAAAATAACTAAAAGGAACTTGCAGGTGAATGAGGCAGCATAACTCCAGACTTAGGCTTGTCACTGAATTCTTTTGAAGCAGATACAACTTCTGAAGCTTTAGCTAATTCTGACACCAAAGGAGAATGTCTCATCTACAATTCAAAGACTAATTTGCAAGCTTTCTTAATACAGTACCTAACTAGAGAATGTAATACACCCCATCTCAAAAATACTATTTTGATATTCCTTTTCCTTCTCACGGGCTCTATTTTGAACATGGGTACATTAAACTGAGAAAAGAATTCATTCTGTCACATTCATTCTGTCTTTGGAATTATTGTAAAGAGAAATACATATTCACACGTTTCATAGGCTAAGTTTCTTGCCTGATTCCTCTTTCACTATTTTAAAGGAAAAATTAACTGTTGTCTATTTATCCTTACTTTATTTTGATTTGCAAAAAGATAAATGCAAACCATGAAGAGAACATTAAAAACACTTTAAATTAATTCTTTACGTGATAGTGATACTCCCTGTTTAAGTAGCTGGGAACTAAAGGTAAAGATGGTTGATTGACTGGCAAATGCAACATTTGAAGGACTTCTCTGACTGGTAGATACTGAACCTACATAGTACCTGAAACGTACAGAACGAAACAGGCAGAATAAGGCCAGAGAAAATTGGTGGTGAATGGCCAAATTTAATAGAAATGTGAATTGAACTGCATTAGAAGACTAAAGAGTATCAACAGGAAAATATCTACAAACATAGGAAACAAACTAGAGAGTAAAATGAAAACCAATCTATTTTTTTTTAGCCTCAAAATAGAAGAAAATGAGACACATTATGGCTGACAATTTTCTAAACAATGTCCTCCTGCATTAGTAGAATTACCTATCCTTGACATCACAGGGTTAAAAAGAAAATACAATATT
The DNA here is from genome assembly GCF_018139145.2 of Gymnogyps californianus. Lineage (NCBI taxonomy): Eukaryota > Metazoa > Chordata > Aves > Accipitriformes > Cathartidae > Gymnogyps > Gymnogyps californianus. Next base: position 6,523,366 of record NC_059481.1, on the reverse strand, counting down.
CTTTCAAAGTCCAGAGAATATTTTCTAAAGATTTTATTACTCTCATTGTGTTGTATGCCCTATTTTGTCAATTTACTTGTCACCACGTGCAATTTTCTCCAGGGGAAACAGTAGCTAGAGAAAAACAGGCACTGAGTAAACAAACAGGAAATATTTTTAGTGATGAACACTAGACACAAAAACTAAAGCTTCTGCATTCTTAAGGCTGGTCAATAATCCTATACTTTGGGAACAACTGCACTGAAAGTGAGGGATGCTTTACCGTACCGGCTATTGAAAGCAGATTCTGCATGTGGATCAGGGGTATGTAAATGTTGTAGATACTATTTCATCCCAAACTTTTTCACAACTATGTTTCTATCCCTTTTTTCCAATAGCTTCTAAGCATCTAAACTAAATGCATGCTGGCAGTAAAGTAGACAGTACTGGGTTTTTCCCTGTGACCATCAAATTTTCTGTTACTGTTTATAATAAGCTAATTGTTGTTTAAAAAGACATTGCATCCAAATATTTAATCTTTAGCTTTAGTACCAAAAATATTACTTTTTTTCCCCTGTATGTTTAGGGTTAACAGCATTTTAAAAGTAGAAAATGTGAAGAGTTACTTGGTGACTTGCCCTCAAAAAAGATCTCTCTGAAGATTTTCTGTTTGAACTACAAAGCAAAAAAGGACTGAAATAAATGTATGAATATGAGAAGATGGCATTAAAGCTGTGCTAAAGCACAGAAAAGGTGATATCCGGGCACAAACTACTTTCTTCTAGACTGCTATTAGAAGATGTGATGTTATTCTGTCATTCTATGTTTTAGTGAAAATATCTGAGCAGTGGCTACCTTTCTGGTAAGTCTTCCTCCAACGAAAAGCCACATATCTTCAGTGAGACGAGGCACTTCATCTCCTTGAAGCTAAATGTTACTGCCAACATGCTTGTTCCAGAAACCAAGAAATTAGGATTTATGAAATCCAGACTCTTTTGGATGCAAAGTAACCTCAAGATAGCGTGGTAACTGTACAAGGAAACTTAAATCAAAACGCTAAATATTATAATGGGATGTTTAGATAATTATATTCTACCACGCAAAAAATTTGCAACCAGTTGAAAAGACAGTTTGATGGTCCTGTAAACATCTTCATTCGTTTGTACTGTATTGATTTCCTATTGAGAACAAAAGCTAAAAGATTTTGTCATACTCTCAACTTACCCACCACCAGTGCCTCCATTTTTGCTGAAATGTGTACGAGGCTCACTTGATGCCAGTTTGAGCAGTTCATTCCACTCCCGTTCCCATTCTTCTTCTGTATACACTAAACCTGACTATGGGAGAGAATGAAACACCTTTACGATTATGCTGGTACAAAATGTAAGCAGAGTTCTGCGGTAGCATTTACGCCTAACTTATTTTGAGCTTCATACATGATACGGTTTAATATCTCGGACCATTAATGGTTCAACATTTCTATTCAGGTGAAAGACTATTAACGTTAAAAGAAGATCTAATCCACTAACTGTATACTGGATTACATTTCTAGATGTGGGTCTGCTGCTGCTAACACAGTGCTCCACTATTGGAGATCCAGTTATTCATACCCATGTGAATTCCTTGCAACAACGGTTAGCATGCTTTACTGCCCATTTCTGGAGGTTTGCTTTCTTCCCCAATGTCTGGAACTACTGTGAATGCCCTCCTTGACAGACAGGTGATGCTTTCTCCCTCTGTTCAAGAGCAGAAAGGGTATATCAATGCTTCTGTGCCCCTGTGTTTTCAGGTAGCCTGAAGCAGCTGAGTCAGTCACAGCTCAGCTGTATTCTCACTGACTGCTGCCAACAAAAAGCAGATTACAAATAAGTCACAAACATTTAAGCATATTCACTTGATTGCATTCAGGATTACTCCTGAAATTGGCTTTTCTAGCCACTGTTTAGGCACAGACATCTTCAGAAAATAATACATGCTGAAGTACAACTTTTAATCAACAGTCAAAGCAAATCTACAGATGATTTTAGTTAAGAAACGTCCACTCAATATTTGGTCACAGCTCTAAGAATCCTAATTCACAATTCTGGGGAATCTTTCCTAAATGGGGTTTTCTTTCTTTTGTGGATTTCATCCGCTCATTTTATAATGCTTGTGATAGCTAAATTATACATTTAATTTTGCAGCCCAAGATTTTCTACAGGTTCCAGACTCATCTTAGACCTTTGTAGGCACAAAGCTCTGCATATTTATGCCCACAAAGCTACAAACACATTTGCATTCTGATACAAAAATTCTAAATACAAGGATCTCTTTCCCCATGTAAAATGGAAGCACAAGGAATTTGATAGCAATTAAAACTTTCACACCAAATTTCAGAAGAATGCTTTTGACCCTAAATGATATTAACAAGACTGTCTTCAGGCCATACAGACCTCTTTATTCTGTTGGGTCTGTTGCCATCTCCATCTTCTTTTCAGTGCTTCCCTTTCAGCTCCATTTCTCATCATAGTATAGAGTGCTTTACGTAAAACAAGGTCCCGGTCATGAAATCCCCACATCCCTAAAGTAGCACAAGATGACATTCAGTTTTAGAGACGCTACAGTGAAATAGAAACAGTAAGTACTAATACAATTAATATTGCTCTATTAGCAAAAGCAGCATAGCTTACAGATTATTTAAGATTCTCCTTGGCAAATAATTCATTATTTTTAAGGCTTCCTAAAGAAACAGTCAATATAGATAAGCTAATGAACAACAAGAGGGAATTCTAACAAAGTTTAAACTTCGATTAAGGAATGACTAAGGATTTGAGTAGTTGTAGTATTTGCTTGCAGGCAACTTCAACTTTGCTGCAAGCAATGGAATATTGCACAGGTTGGTTTTAGCTGTAGTTGCCAGAGCTTGCAGACACAAGAATGCTAATGACAACTGCAGGCACTTTTGTGAATCGCAGATGATACCGCCATCCAAAGGCCTCCAACAACTCTTACACAGCGTGATGGTAAATTTCCTTTGGCTTCAACATCCAAATAAAGAGACAAGCATTCAAGGTGACTGGAAGTCTAAAAATACAACCAGCCACAGGCTTTCAAGCTCATTTTAAGATAATAAAACGTCTTCATGTTGTTGAGAATAGTAACCTACAACAAAAGAGAGCATAGCTCTCACCAAGACATGTGCCCATAGACAGCCACATTTCAGTTACCATATTGGCCCCTGTTGGCATTAAGTATGTTTAAGACTTTGCAAGTCAAAATACTCCAAACATTTGCTGTAAATAATATACAATTCCTCCTAATTAAAAATGAAGTGGATAAAGGTAAAAGGATCTTTGTAAAGAGCAAAAGCTCTTTTCTTACTACTTCTTTCAAAAAGAAGAGTCTCTTCAAAATATTAAAAACCCCAGTGTTTTTGAAAAAGTCACCTTTTGGAGTTCCACTGGTGGAAGATTTTAGCAACTGCAACAAAAAATAAGTTTTCTCATAATAGGTTAGGATATAGAAGGCATATCAAAGACTCAGCTTCACAGGTTTCTATTTATTTGATTTGAAGAAAGGCTTCAAAGATCTTATATTAACGATTAATTACTCAATTGGAAATTTTTTTAATTCACCCCAAACTCTGTTTCCCATATACTTAGAGTCTCCAAGGAACCAACAGAGATAACAGCTAGATATTGCATTCTCGAAGACAGCAAGAGAACTGTTTAACAAAAGCCAGAGAATGAATGCAATTCCTCGCCCACAATGAGGACAATCCTGCAGAAGCACCTGGAATTTGCCTGTTCCAGAGCTGTTCGGTTGGGCTCTGTAAGGAAAATGCAAATCACTGGTGTTGATGATACATAGGTTTTGATACTGTTCCAATTATGCTTCTTTTATAACCTGATAAAACTTTTACCTTCCTCCCTCAAGCATGCCTAAACCAAACAATACTTAAGTGAAATTTGAAGAATATATTGCTCCAGAAGCAGGCTTTTAATGAAAGTCTTTGCATCTCATGTGTTTCTGAGCTTTTGCTGAGAACAGAGAAAAGTGGTAAATATTTTTGGCAGAAGGTTTCACGTACAGACTCTCCCTTACCTAAAGATGCAGCATGCAAGAGGCAGTTTCCATCACCTGTTGTAGCCAAGGGAAGAAGGCGTTTGCAGCTTGTACACACTGTGGACCACCAATTTAGTCGTCCTGAAAAGAAAGCATCTATTAAAATGGTGGAGTGGATACTAATACAGGATGCGTACTGTGTACAGGCATACAGCAATGATGTGTAATGTTGAAGGTTAATCATGAACATCCTTTCTGCCAAATAAACTTAAATGTAATGTCAGAAGTGAAAACTGAAAAGATAGAAATAAGAAGCAGATAAACTTTAACTATTCTCTAAATGTATTTGGAATAAGAAGAGAGCACCTTTAATTAATTTGCATCTTCCATTCTCATATGCTGCGTTCAGGGATGGATTTCCAAGGAGTTCATTGCCTAAATACCATTATGAGTCTTGCTATCACTTCCCAAACATAATCGACATTGGCCTCCCATACACAGATGACAGATTACGTTACAGTCATAAAGTCTCAAAAGACAAAAGTAATATGTATGCATTAATCAAGATATGTTACTGCTAGGTAAAAGTTTATTAAGTAAAGTACTATTGTTTCAATCAGATGGATTGTTTCAACAGCTGACTCTCCTCTCACTTACCATACTGTAAATCATGATTAGACCTCCTAAAATCAACAGCTACACTACCAGAGAATTAAAATGAGACCAAATGTGTAGCCCAAGGTGTAGGATAGCATGTGGCTTTTCTCTTTGAGAACATTTAGAGAACCACTTATCCATTGTTGCTATGTGAAGCGTGTTTTACAGATTAGAAAACAGAGATGGATTATGAAAAAGACTGACAAGAGGACAGATATTTGATGTATCTAGATTAAAGCAAATAAAGACATGAAGAGTACCAGTGCCAAAGCCAACACTGGAAGTACGTAATTCCTGGCACACAGGTTGCCATATGGTAGCTTACTGGAGTGTTAAGCCTTGGTTAAATGGTCATGTGAACATTTCTAAAATAAAGGAAGAGAATGTGACTAATTGTATAACATCTTTGGGGATAAGGAAGAGCAGATGATTAACAATGATGAGTAGAGCTGGTATATTTCCCGAGACTTTTGGAAAGTCTGTGGGTAATGCACAATTGAATAATTGAATGAATAATGTAATAGGCAGCCTGTGGTGACTCCATTTCTTTGTTTGTCCTCCTCTGCAGACTTTTTCTCCCCCGATTCCTTTACTTGCAAGCTGAGAGGAAATAGTACCTATATATTTGTACAGTCAGTCTTGCATTTAAGGTTAAATCCCCAAAACAGAAATAAATTCAAGAAATGAAAAAACTTTTCTCCATTAGTATGTTTTCATTACAAAATTATACTGAAGGTTATTTGTAAAGGCAGGTAATACATATTGTGCAATAAACCAGTATAACGATATTTTAACATGTGCCCCCAATTACTTGTTCGGGGTACTAAGAACTATGGAATTAAATTTCAATTAGTATGGGTTGAGAGTTAGTATACTGTAAAGGTAAAGATGCATAGCAGATCAATAACTAAGCACATTTGGTAATCCTCATGTTAGCAGCTAGTTTGTAAATGCCCAACATCGCAGACTAGGCTTATTGAGTTCTAAATTAAATATGCATTAAAGAAGCTTAATTTAAAGCGCTATTGGACAGCCTTTGGGCAAGATAAATCTGAAATAACAAGTTGTTATTTTTAGTAGCTCCTGTGTCTGTGGGCTGTGAAATAACAACTTGCCACCTGTTTTTTGCAGAATGTTTTGGTGGTATCATATTCAGTAATAAGCTATACCAAGGTGCTGCTTAAAGCATAGTTACAAGACCTAAAACAGACAGACCTTAGGACTTAAGGGAATAACGAGTGGCATTGCTTTGCAGATTAACTAGCAGCTATCGGTAATAAATGTCAAAGTCTGGTGTTTGTGAATCTTTTGAATAACAGGAGGTTTCTATGTGATCTGCTTTCAAGTAGATTATGCAAAAAATGTTTGTGGGCTTGGTTAACAACACAAAGCTTATGGCTGACTAAAAAATTAGCAGAAATGCATTGGATTTTAACAAAAAAAGTGGTGCGTTTTCATTTTTCAGATCTAGTGGTTATAGTGGATCCCTTTAGGGAAACAAAAGGAAAGTGGAGCTTAAATGAAAACTGGAAACAGTTCTGCCTCAGGCTGATTTCTGTCTGCTTTGATAAGACAATATTTACGGACAAACTAGACCCATTTCTCACTCTACCTCCCTCTGTTGGTCTCCTACTTGATCTTGCTTCTTACTTTCTCACAAAATCTATTTAATCTTAAAAAACACAATTTCAAGAAATTGATCTGTTGTTTTACAGCAAAAATACTCTAAGAATTAATATAGCCATATTGCAGTACATTAAAATTTAATCCTAATTTTAGATCAAGATTAAAAGTCTTATCCGGGTCTATGATCTAGCAACATACAATCAGAGAGGCAGACACAAGCACACAATATTGCCCTTTCTTTGCATGATACTTAAGACTGCAGGTGCAAACTCAAAAGAAATGTTAACAGAATCTAGTATCCTCTGTGGCTGAAGATTGCCAGCTATTTCTCTATTCTGATATTATCCTAGTGCTGCACTACATAGTGTGTATCAGACTTCACATAATACAAAGCATATATTGGCTCCCCCTGCTCCCTTATTTGTAGGGCCCAACAAGAATCAATCATTCTGATACAGCACCAGATATATATCTTGTATTCCATGCAAAGAAGGCAAGCTGAATCTCAGAGAAAGTTAATGTTGGAGTATTATTAATAGACACTGGGAAGTTCTAAGTGTTATTTTCATAAGCCTCCATATGGTATTACAAGCCACAGGTGTACTGATTTTTGCCGCAGGATTTATGGGAGGAAATTGCCAGAGAGGATTCTAGATGGTTATATGACCTGAACTGCTGAAAAAGAAGGCAGCAGAGAACAGAGAATGCGTTTCAAGTATTAACAGGGGCCAGGCTTGGCTTTCGGTATCTGCCCCTGATGCCTTATGCACTGGTACTATAGAAGGTAAGAAAGCATTCAGCGTGATGCCCTCTATGCAAAACTCCATTGACAGTGTAAACAAGAAGATAAAAATATGCAACAGCAATTATTCTAGTTTATGACTATTCCATAAAGATGCTCAAACAGGGCTGCCCTCCAGTTTACTAAGCTCCATTATAAAGCATTCATTGCCCAAACACGCACAAGGTTGGTGGTACACATACAGACCAACCAAATTCAAAACAAACATGAGGTTACATAATACTAAAGAACCTTTGTAGAAACTCTGCATAAATCCTTTGCTCCCTCTTCTTTTTCTCCAGTCCATATTTTCTTTTTTCTGGTTTAAGCTACTAATAAACTAAATGGCTTTACGGACTTGGCATTTTTCTGGTAGAATTAACCACCAAAAAGTTACAAGGACTTAGCAAACAGCAATTTAATATAACTCTCTCTTGACAGGGGAAAAGGAGATGCCACAAAGGATGAGCCCCCTTCTCAAGCTCTATATGACTGAGTGTGGTTGAAGTTTCACTGCAAAGCTAGATTGCATATCACTGCCTCCAAGGCAGTCAGTTTCTTGCCTGCAACGCCACTGTGCATTTATCGTATCAAAAAAAAGTCAGAATTCCTACAGAAAAAATGGAATACACATTAAGAGAAAACCAAGGATGGTTAAAGATGGGAAAAAGTGTGAAGTGTCGTGTCACAGCTTGTACAATTTTACCTCAGATTGAGTACGATTGTCTTTTAATGCACTTCACTGTGCTATTAACAGTACTCTTTCGTACAGCTAAGTAAACCAGTCTTAGGCCAACTCCTCAAAAACACTGACAGAGTAGACATCTCACAGAGGAAAACAAGTCGATCTGTGCACAGTGGGACTCAATGTCTGGTTTCCTGCGCTTGTCATATGTGTGGCTAAATGTAAGACTTCTGATGGCTTTTCTTTTACTTGTGGTTGGGCATTCTGAAGGTCTTTCCCATGTGGATTCTGTAGCGTTTAATAAACAATATTCACATTGCAAGTTTTTCTTCTGTGGAAATACTAAAAATAAGCTAGCCGCTTATTTTCATGACACTTGTAAAAGCTTACTCACAAATATGTTTGAAATCGGCAGAGTTAAATTTAAAAAATAAACAGTGGTACAATCTTAAGATACAGCTTTCTGACACAAGCTCAGTTTCCTTAAGAAACTAGGCTAAAACCAGCCTTTCTTTCATTTCTCTAGCACATCGTATTCCCAGAAATCCATCTCTCATCCATCCCCCAAGACGAGCAAGTCACAAAATAACATTTTCAACTTCCAAAGCAAGTCTAATTCTGGACACCCCATATATTCTCAAAGGCACTGGTTCACCCTAAACACTCACTAACTCCCCTCTGGAATCGAACAGCAATAACTGCTCTGGGGTGTGCACAGGACTGACTGGCTAAGTCAACAGAGGATTACTCAGCCCACTCAGAATAGTCAGACAATTAGCAAGAGGTGCAGGAACCTCAAATCCAGATTTCAGCAGAGCTACTTCTACTCTTTACGTGTTTCTGACATGACTAACAAAGACGATTTGTTTGTATATTTTTAGTTTTAGTCCTTTCATACAATAAACATGTACTTGCAAGTATTGATGTGAAGAAAATTGCAAGAACAGATTTTCCACATGGGCTTATTTTAATCATTCAGTGATGGCTTACTTTTTAAAAAAAGTGAATAAATAAAGCATTTACCAATACATTTTCTGTACTTCAAAGAAAGGACCTTCTTGTAGGAGCTCTCTCTCTTTTAGTCTAGATGATGAAATCAGCTTCGCAGTAGCATCTGCAAGGCTATTCATATTTACTGATGTCCTTGAAATGTAATGTTGAGCTGTGCATGTAGAAATAAGTAAAACTGAGCAATCAAATAATTGCTTCTCTTTTAGCCTGATGCATAAGCAACACAGACTTTGTCACAGAAGCTACTGACCAGAATGCAAATCAAAGATCATAAAATAAGATGGCACAGAAATATATGACTAGGCCTAACTGGCTGCAGATAACTGATACGGAATTCAGTTATCTGCAGGTAACTGCAGATCCAGTATTACTGGTTTTCTTCATTTGTTTCTTTCATAATCCAAGACAGATGGTTTTCTATGACATTATTGCATTTCATCCTACTCTGTGATACAATATTTGTCATTCATATTAGAACTGAATTACACAAGCATGCATTTCAAAGCTTGGAAATCAAGAAATAAATACAGTTCTCTTGTAATTACAATGGTTGCTATCCCAGCACCCTGCATATAGTGTGCAAAAATCTGTTAAAAATTCTGGGATAAGAAAATGTTTCTACAACCTGAAAAGGCATCAATTTTTCTTTAACAAAGCTTCATTTTTAACAGTTTGAAATCAAGCATTTTCAGTATTTTGGTGGATTTGTTCTGGGGGATGTGAAACCCAGGCTTAACAACATATTACTGTTTATTTTGCCTGTAGCTGTATAAAATGCTTCATAGAAAACAGAAACCTGAGCACGGAAAGAAAAGTGTAGGAAAGCAATATTCTTGAAGGTTCATACAGTGTACTTTTAATTTTTGTATTGAATTGTATTTCAGCACTGCAATAGAAACTTTTTTTTTCTTTTCATTAAAAACACTGTGTTAGACCAGCCATTCTTCTGCCTATACTATCGTTTTTTGAAGTCATCAGGATAGCAGAAGCTGTTTTCATAATATCTCTCTTTGTGTCAGCCTACACATTAATGACACACGGGACACACGCACATTATAACACATGTATATAATGAAAATCAACTTGCTGCAGCAAAATATTTAGAATTATAAAATTCCTTTCACACAGACTTCATTTAATATTCTCAGTATCTGAGCCATCTTGTGTTGAAGAACCACACTGATTACTGCAAGAGCACTCAGAGATCAGTCTACACATTACTTACAAGCTGACCTCATTCCAGTTCAGGCAATAATGAACAGCTGAGTTGATAAGATGCACAAAACCCCAAAATGCTTTTACGAATGTGGTGAATTCTGTCCTCTAAGAGAAGTATTCAGAAAGCAATTGCACAAAGAGTAGAGGATACACTGCAGCAGCAGAGAGTGAGTAAATCATACTGCCTTTAACTGGGCCTTTCCTTTATAATCTCACATAGCATTTCTGAGTAAATCAGGAATTTTGCTCTGAGTTTCTATACAGGTAGGATGTAACCTGAACATCCTTTCACATAGAGATGTAATGGTAGTAAGTGCCTAAGCATATAAAAAGAGAATATAAAACCTTACAGACTTTGAGAGACATCCAGCTCATACGGCCACTTCAGACAACACATGTGACAGTCCATTAATAGTAATTTTGCTCTCCCAATCTATGCTTTGTGAGTAGTAAGCTGCTCTATGTTCCTAACAAAGTTCCTCCTCCTTTTGCCTGATCAGCTTTTCCCCCCACCCCCCTTTCTCTTGAAATTCATATCCTTAAAACCAAGCACACACCTCTCTCTTTTCCTTTAACAATATCCCCAACCTCAGCTACAGAAGCTAGTGTCCTTCGTGGGGGTTGTTTTGTTTTGAAACAGATTTTAGGCCCTTTGCAGGGAATGCACCTTATCTGTTGATTTTTTCATGTCATTGACCAAACCATAGCCAAACTGGGCCCCGTTGGTAGGAGATAATAAAATGTCTAATGCTAAGTGACTTTCCTATTAATGCACTCTCTTCATTTCAAACAACAATATGTCTAAAATGGGCAGGAAATAAAAGGAAACTGAATGTATTTGTCTTAAGTAGAGACAAAAGGCCAGTGTACATGAAGTCTTACATGATTTTCTTAAACGTTCACTGTTTGATCTGTTTAACATACTTGAACTGAAGAACTGTTTCCCAGGAAGTTCCAGTTTATTTGAATGAAATGCTCACATAAGTAAACTAAGTCTACGTAGGCTACAAGAACACCTGCGAACAAAACCACAAGCACTTCAAATGGTCAAAACACCCTCCTTTCCAGGATGCAAGAAGCTCTGGGGAGGAAGGGACTTTTCCAGTGTGAGTCAAGTTATTGCCCTAATTAAAGTAACGTGAAGAAAAGAATAAATTATTTATTATAATTTTCACAGAGATTTCAGAGAGGAATGCTAAGAGGCAGCAAATTCAGTAGTTTCTGCAGGCCTATTTCAAGTTCAAAGCCAGCCAGCTCTGTATGAATTAGATGTCAGCTCTAAATTCATGTATTCCCTGATTTTAAGGTCAGAAAACCACTGTGATCCTCTAGTTTGTACTCCTGCATTAACGGACTAAAGGCTGTAATTCCACTGAAGCGGGTAGATCAACAATGATACTGTAGCAAGGTATTTTCTGATAGCCCTACGGAATTTGGAGTGTTTGGCAGAGCTGCCAGAGGAAGAGCCGTCCTGTTTTTTCCCTGTCCTTCTTGTGTTAGCTGGTTCCTAAAGAAACTAGATATATTTTCTTGATAGGTGACTGACAGTTTTCATACTCCATAGTTACCTGGTAGCATTTCTGCATTATTTTATACTGCTATTTTTTCCAGAAGAAGGCCTTCTGAATACTGTTGTGGTTTTTTTTTCTTAAGTATTTACTTTTTGATGCTATTATCTAAGTATGTCTTGCTGTTCAAATACCAACGCCAAAAAATGAGCATATGACAATACATGATAAGTACTCAGTGTGACACCAGATTAGCAGAGGTCCTGCCTAAATACTATGATGCAGTGCCCTGATCAATAACAAGCAACAGTTTATCAGTTTGAACACACACAGTATGACTGCGCACTGAGTTTTAAGAATGAACTCTCAGATGAATACATAGCGTTACACAAGTCAGTATTGCAATCAACAAAAAAAAGCAACTGGCTATTTGGTATTCCACAGGCAGCCATGAAATCTGATTTTATAACTCCTTTGTATCACCAGAGTTGGGCATTTCACTATATAGGTGTGTTCATTTCATGGTTCATTAATACACTTGCTATTTCATAAGGCACAGATACTAATTTTGAATACATTTCTCCCTATCTTTCAAAACTGACTGAAAACTTTAAACTACTAATAAATCTAAATTAAAATTAATTTTAAATGTCTTAACTTTTTTCCCACGGCAATAATGAATTATTACTTTAAAATTTAGTTTCTTATTACAAAAATAATAATCAATACATAAAATACGTATTTACAAACTATTTTCTCAAGCTGCAACAGAACTTGAAGACGTTTCCTTTGTTAGTCATTGCAATGTAATTTCCTCACGAGAACTGGAAGTACCAACCCCCTCCGACCATCCAGACTCACGTCCTTCTCTATTGCATGACTTCCCCATCAGTCTTCCTTTCCTTCCTCCCTCAATTTCTGTGTTTTATTAAGTAAATTTGAAAGTTTTCTCTATAAAGTTTTAAAAGAACTAGAGGATCAGGCTATGTGTCATTTTGCAAAGAGCACAGTATTTGCTTTTACTCTCTGGCATTTATTTCCCATGCAGGATGCGCAAGCTCCAGAAATGAAGCCTGATTAGAAATGTCAACCCAAATGTCAGATTGCCCAGCTGCTGACATCTGAAGTATTTACCCACCTGCTTGCTCCAAAGCAACCATTGTTGCCTGCTCAATTAAGTCCCGTTCAATGAAGCTTCTGAAATCTTCACTGTATACGCTAAGGTCTGGTAGTTGGAATGTGTAGATGGGCATCTCCAAAGGAAACTGTTCATTGCTGCACTCATTTGCTACATGTGATCGAGCAAGGGAGACTATGGCTGAGCTGGCATGAGAAATACCTCTGGAAAGACGCTTTTCTGTAGAGAAACCAAAGAGATATTATAGCCTATAAGACTACATGAAAGACCAGTCAACACCAAGTCTGGCAAATGCCCGTTCATTTCACTTCGGAATTTATTCCACTTCTTGTTTGTTACCTTTTTTGGGTTATTTCCGTACTGTAAAAGATTGCTTAGTTCTTACTATGGATCCCTATGGCAAGTCATAGGAAGTTCACTCTCCTAGCAAAATAGATAAACAGTAAAAGTAACAAGATACGAAAGACAAGTATTTCTATAAAAATTTTTTTTAATGTATCTTAAGTTTCCAAAGATGCATCGGAAGAAACATTTACTGGCAGACAGATGATAATCAATTAATGTTTTGAACTCTTAAGTTGACTTCTTGTGAATCAAAAAATCCACCATTCTACAATCACTTCATATCGAACATGCCATACTGTTTTAAGGTCGGAACAATCTACCTGAAAGCAATTTTAACATCATTATGCTGAATTTAAGAGAAACTCAGTTTTTATGCATATGTGTTTTCTAGAATCTTGATCCAAGAAACAATACATAGTTCAAAAAGAATGATGAAATTAACAAGCCTGGTACAAAAGAATGCATTATTTTATCAAAACAACTATGAGCTAATATCGTATAATTTACTGAATTTCTCTGTGGACAAATGCAACATAAGGAACAGTAAAGGGTCATTAAAGCAAAAAAAGCATTAGAATGTTAAGAAAGGGACAAAATATTACTATCATATCATTTCACTTTACTACACGGCCTCAGTTCTGGTATCAGCAAATGGGTAACAGAAATACTCTTCAAGCGCTTAAACCATGAATCAGTCAAAACTGATAGAGATATTTTCCCTCTGCTTAGTTTCTGCCCTGTACTCCTGTTTATATTTTTAAAAACTGAAGTGAACATTTTGTAGCTGCTTAAAATTTAGATTCATCATTACTAGTCTTCTCTCTCGGAAGTTTAACATTCAGCATAAAGTTTCTTTCTGCATGTGAGAAGTGGCACTCCTTAGAACCACGGTACTGCTGCCTTTCTGTGCTTCAAACGGACTGACTTCAGGTCTTCTACTGAGTTGCGCTCTCTCTAGCCATCCTTCGCAATGGGGATTACCTTAAATTAATACTAGAAAGTCTCCTGGGCATTTCACTGAGTTTTATTAGTGAGTTGACACCAGGTTTATGGAGTTTCTTACATTTTTGAATATGCAGAAAGCTTCCTGGTGGGATTTACATAATGTTAAGTTAGATAACATTTTCATTGATTTTCCTTGGAAATGGGTACCTTATCACACTGGAAGCTTTTGTAAAAAAACTATTTGGTGCAACTTCACCTCTGTAGCTTCATAAATACTTCCATAAACTAGCTTTTAGTGATCAACTCTCAAACACGTACAATGCTATATTAAAATAAAAGAAGTTCCTGTACTTTTGTGCCTTCAGAAATTAACAAAGAAGCTTACTTAAATGCAGCTTATTACTTAAGCTAATAGTGCTTTTAAAACATCTCAAACTGACTGTTATTAAAAAATTAATTTTCCTGGAGTTTGTGAACTTTTGTTTCTCTAATGGATAATTTTTTTTCCTAATTTTAAGAGCTGAATTGCTCTCCCTAAAATATCCTAAATTGGGGGGAGGGGTAGAAGGTTTGATTACATTTGCATTTCTTTCTTCTCCCTGTACATCTCAGCTAAATCACTTTTAAACAGGGGAACTGAAGTATAGGGTAGTATCTCCATTTGACATCCCCTTGCTACCACTCCATCACCCCTTCCCACCACGGTGGGTCCAGCCCTCACCTGTTGGCTGCATCCTCCACTCCAAGTACTTGGTCCATAACAAGACCCTCCTTTCCCTTCTCTGCTCCTCCCTGAACATCCTCCTCACTCCAGTTTCACCTTTCAGTCAGATGGCTCTCTGATCATGAAGCCATCAGTTATGCACTGAATTAGTAGCAAAGTTACTGTCAGTCCAGGCATTCAAAGCCAGACTTACCCCACACTACCCACTACACCCACTAAAATATCAAATGGCCATCTCAGTGTAAACCGGGCACTTAAATAACATGGAATTTTAGAGCGAGCTATATCTTAATGAGGATGAAGGGACACAGTTTTATCAACTACAGTGTGCTACTCTTCCTCCCTTTATTTGTATTCAGTGCTTTTAAGGAGTCATAAGAAGCACTACAGTTCCTTTTCTACCGGTGGAAGTTACCAATTTTAAAAAAGCTTTACTGACACTCCTAAGTACTGATGCCATTTCCTGTTTAATAGGAGGGAAGAGCCAGCCTTCTTCCCAGAAGGGAAGACTTTCTGTTCCTTTTAATGATTGCATAGAAAGTCATCACCAAGCTAGTGCTATTACCTCCCTACAGGACAAGCTGTCAGACCTGTAGATTTATTTTGGTGCAAACTACAGTTCCTTGATAAATTAATTATAAAAAAAAAAAAAAAGAGGCATTCCAACAGTCTGAGAGAGATAGAGATCTGAAATAAAACCTATAAAAGGTCTGCAAACAAAAAAGTAAATTCTAATGCTTATCATCCTGTACTGGAAATCAACTGCTAGAAGCAATTGACTCATTTTTCTTAAGGTTTCAATTTCTATTTGGCAGGGGATAGGAGGTTGTCCTTTCTTCTGTGGAACCATAAAAGAACAAAATTTTAAAGCTGAAAGTTATTCATAGATTTCATACACCCTAATCACATACTGTGAGTAAGAATGTGAAGATTGAAATACGGATTTTTTTTAACCTTTTTTTGGTCTCAATAATCATAGAAAACTACATACAATAGTGGTCTGTGACACCTTCTAATTAATTCCTTTTATACGCACCACAGGACTGCTTGAGGACAACATATTTTTGTACTTTAATCACACATTAAAAAAATAACTTGCAGAACTGAGGCAAAGCTCATGACAACTGAAACATGTGAAACAGAGTCCAGCAGCAGCTCTCTGAATCCCATCACAATGACACAGTTCACAGGCTGATGGTAAATGACTTCCAACTCCCTGCAGACAAGCACAACTTGCAAGCAGACAAGCTAGAAAGCTGCTTGTCCACAAAAGCCCTGGAGAAGAGCTCTTACCTTGAGCAATGTCATCCTGCCTTTGCAGGCAGGGCCGCTCAGCCTTCGTCACCTGGGGAGGCTGCTCTGGCTCCTGCTGCTTGTAGTATTTGCCCTCATTGAACACCTGTGGCAGGTTGGCGGTGTGTACCTGCCGGAGCTGCTCGTAGTCATTCAAAGCTGCTGTCAAGTCCCAATTTTTGCCTGCCAAATAGCAAAAGGACATTCTGCTCACATCTGTATGTGACCCGATTGATAACATGGAAACCATCTTCATAGGCACTTAAAATAAAACTTAAATAGAGAAATCACTCTTACTTAAAGCATCAGCAAGGAAACAGAGGTTCTTTGGATAAAACATTCTACAACCACTCCTCCCTCAACAAAAATGCACGGTCGATAAACACCGTGAAAGTACACGGCAAATGGACAAAGACAGAAATCTTTTTATTTCTTTTTTTTAATTTATATTTTAGTTTTCTTTATATCATAATTGGAGAAGACCTCAGGAAAGCTCTTGTCTCACCTCCTGCTCAAAGCAGGGTCAGCTGTAAGATCAGACTAGATTGCTCAGGGCTTCATTCAGTTTGGTCTTTAAAACACCAAAGATGGAGACTGTACAACCTCTCTGGGCAAACTGTTCCCACATTTGACTGTCTTCATGGGATCTGTGTCCACTCTGAACATCTCTCGTTTCAACTTATACCCATTGCCCCTTATCCTCCTGCCACGCACCACTGTGAGGAGCCTGGCTCCAACTCCTTGATAACCTTCTTACTGGCACTGGAAGGCTGCTGTTAGATCCCCTCAAAGCCTCCCCATTTCCAGCCTGAACAAGCCCTGCTCCCACAGTCTCTCCTCATAGGACCTGTGCTCCAGCCCCCAACAACCTTTGTAGCCTTCACCGGAACTCAATCCAATTTATAACTGTCTTCCTTGGACTGGGGGTGGAGGGCAAAATTAGACATGGTATTATAGATGTCTGATGAGTGCTGAGTAGAGAGGTATAAGTCACTTCCCTCAATCTACGGGCTATGGTCCTGTTGATATAACTCAGCATATTGCTGGCTTTCCTAGCTGTCAGTGCACATGGCTGGTTCATGTGCAGCTTGCTGGCTACCAAGACCTCCAGGTCTTTTTCTGCCAAGCTGCCCCCCAGCCTGTATCATTACAAGGGGTTCTTCCTTTCCAGGTGCAGAACTCCAGTGTTCATCCTTGTTAAATTTTATCAGGTTCCTGTTGGTCAATTCCCTTGCTCTGTCTAGGTTCCCCTGAATGGTAGCTCTGCCCTTGAAGACATCAGCTGGTCCCCCCAGTTGGTGTCAGCTGCAAACTTGATGTTGCCTCACTGATAGAGACTTTAAACAGGTATAGACGCCTGAGATACAGCATTTGTTACCAGCTTCCAGCTAGAAAGCTAACCATTAACCACTACCCTCTGAGCTTGACCATCAAAACAGTTACTTGCCCATCTAGTTGTCCACCCATCCAGACTGTAACCTCCTAACTTGAATATAGCAATACTGTGGGAAACAGTGTCAAAAGCCTGCTAACTTTGAGGTAAAAGGTATCCATTGCTCTCATCCACAAATCCAGACATTTTATCATACAAGGCAATCAACACCAGGACTTCCCTTGCCTGGATTCCGATTAAACGGCTCCGGAAACTGGCAATTTAAGATGAACACTAAATCCCACAGAATTTAACATAAAATAATGAGAAGCAGTAATAATTCACATCTGTACAGTTGTATTAATAATAAATAATAATTAGCAGCAATGATGGAAAGACATGACAGCTAGTCTTATAGCACAAAAGAGTGAGAAACTTTCTTATCTTTCTATTCGCAGAGCAGCTAGAATGCAAATACAAAATACTTTAGGTCCCTTTATCTTATACATCAGAGAGAACTTGCTCTCAGAGATTTTAAAAGTCTTTCAGAAAGCAGATAATATAGGACAGTGTTTTGTAACAAAACATGCAGTGAGAGGAATCAGTCAGTGTGGTTCCATGTCTGTGTGAGCTGCTCATGGAACCTGCCAACACAGAGTCCTCTAAAAGATTTGCTTCCAAGCTCCCACTTCATCATATTGCTATGGCCAGCGGTAACAGAACACACGCTAATATCCGGAGATAAAGAAGTCTGTTTAGTACAGGTGGTGAAATGGTACTTGTCACTCTCAAAAAATAATAATGAAAAAAATGTTGAGATGTTTGTATGTTATTTTCAAAACAGTCCTGCTAAGTTAAAATACACAGATGTCCTAGCATTCTCCAAGTACTTGTTTTTAATTGGAAAATTACAAATAGTTAATAGCAAGAAAAAAGATCCCGCTAATTATGTGAGACTTTCACATCATTCCATGAGCACTTTTTCTAGGAATTCAAAAGTAACCTGATTCTGACTAATACATGATTTATTACACCATAAAAAGTTGTCACTTTATGTACTTTGAGAAGCTACATTACCTGAATAGCGGTTAAATGTAACTTATTTGCTTACACAAAGGAGAATAAGCTAAAAATAGTACAAAGCAGTTTTATACAGATAAAAGAAAGTCTTTTATTGTTACAGTCATTTCTGTGAAGAACAAAAACCTAACTGAAGTAGGAAAAAACCAGCACGAAGAGCTGTTACCTACAGGGTTGAGCTAAACTATCTCAGGTTTTGAAGTACTAAACAAAATTGTGAAAGGAGAATTAATATCACCAAGCAAGAATGTTATATACATCCTGAGTAGTCCATAATATAAACCACCATGTCAGTGATATGGAATCGTTATATATGTTATGCTGTAATCTTCTATTAGAAAGCCTGTAGGACAAAAATGTAAATTCAGTGAAAATTGTCAGAGATCCTAGAACAAGGACTTGAGTTACTGCCAGCAATTTTTTTCTAAAAATCCCATGTAGATGCAATGGCTATAATCCAGTCAGGGCTCTGCTCTAACTATATATATCATCTGAATCAAGTTGCCCAACCCAAACATCGAAGAATCATGAGTGTGTTCCCAAGACTGATGTGATCACATATCAATGTTTGGAGTAGGGATTGCTTTTCTTTGGTCCTGTTTTTAGGAGACACTTACAATAAGTTTTTAAATCTTCTTCTCAACCATGATGACAATAAAGTAAAACTTTTTTTAAAAAGTGAAAGTGACGATCAATGTAATTCTGTGAAATGTAGGTTTAAACAGAACAGTATTATCCAAGTATTGGCAATGCTACAAGACCAGCACTACGTGACTCCCAGCAGCAACCTGGGTTTATTCAGTACAAATCCTTAAGTAAGAGACCTATACTAATGGAACACAGATAGCATTTCTCTGGTGTCAGGGCATTCCTTACAGGTCACCTGCTCAAGATATTTTCATGTTTACGTTCTGAAATCTAACAAAAATCACTCTGCATGTGCTGTAAGTGACTGCTGTGTGGCAGGGCTTTGATGTATGTAATAGAAAAGCAGAAAATCAGCAGACTAACAGAAATCCCACTGTCCTTAGTTTTAGGCTGAATGCAATCATCTTATATAAAAGCTCTATCCTAAAAATTACAGTCAGCCTTCAGAAACTAGGCTCACAGTGTGTTGCATTTAAAACTAAATTGCATAGTGACTCTTGAGTTATGCTCCATGGTACAATGTAGCAACTGAACTTCTAATACAGACTTGAAACTATACATAAAATAAAATTTCTATATCTAAATGTATCTTACATAGAAATATTTTATTTTCAAATCTCTCCATCTCCCTGGAGTTGTCCCCATCTCCTGAACAAAAGCACCAATTCAGCACCAAAGCCTTAAACTTCAGAGAACCAACATAGGAAATTATTATGGGACTCGCTTTCCCCAAATTTGCTGGAGCCTCCAAGCATCGGAATGCAGGAAAAAAACTGAACCAAATTAGAGAACATATTAAGGACCTTTCCATCTCCATGAAATAGTGTTTTTGAATATTAGCCACCCTAACTGACTAGCATAAGTGTTTTCACCTACTCTCTGTACTGGAAACATGTAAGCTTGCCCCCTTTGCCAAGACTTCCTCTCATTTTGGTTTATATTTTCAAAAGTAAATACAAATGACAGACCTTTTGTTTTTCCCATTGCCCATAAAAAAAGAGGAGAATTCATCAGTTTGGGAGGATTAAAGAAGAAAATTCATAAGTCAAAGTAGAGGAAACTGGCGGCAGCAAAGAGAATTAGGGGAAAGGAGGAGGGGAAAAAACAAGGAATTTATAAAAAGACACTGTGTGAAGAAATACAAATAAGTACAAAAATTTAATGCAGTGTAAAATAAAAAAAAAATAAGTAAACAGATCTAATAAAAGGTGTGATGTGATTTGGACCACAGAAACGGACTGCAGAAGCAACGGACAAGCTGGGAACAAATCAGAAAGGTTATTAAATTCAGAGATGTCCAGAGCAGATGATCTGAACGAGGATTTCTAGCAGTGTGACATGGCAGGTAAGAAAGTTTCAGCTGGAAGTTACTGAAGAAACTAGTGGGGCTTATGATTGTGGAGATGAATAGAGCTAACTCTGCCTAGCTCTCCTCCTTTAAACTTTGCATACCAAAAGTTTTTGAATTTCTAAAGCTGTATCTTACTACATTCCAAACTAAGTTTTGAAAGAAGAAAAAAACCTGAGGTATGCTGAGTCAGAAACGACAAAAATAAATTCAGATAACATTGAAATCAAACATATGCCCCCCAGTGCCTCATGTGGTAGGTCCCTCCTTCCAGTCTTGCTACTTGTCCAACAAGTTTCAGCAGCCTTCGGGTTTGGAGCAGACTGCATACAGTCCCTCTGGGTCCCTAGGAAAAGACGTATTCTATTATCTAAGTTCTGTTTGTATGTCTGTTCCCTGTTCTTCTCTGAAATCTCCTGGACCCTGCTCCTCACACAAGCCCCTGCTCTGTCACATCCTTTTCATTTTCTTTAATTGTCATCTCCTGCACAGGCCCTCATCAGAAAGGAACAATCTTTCCTATCCCACAGAGGTTACACCTGACATAGGCACTGACATGCCCTCCATCGCAAGGCTGAAGGAGAAGGAACAGGTTCATCTATTTTGCATAGTTTCATCAATTAAATTAAGTCAAGTAAGGCTTTTTGTTGCAATCTGAAGGACAAAACCAACACAAGACTATTTTTCAGTTTGTCCGCTTTTTTTTCCTGTTACTTATCTGACGCACCCTACTGTTGACTGACTGCTAACTCCTTTGTTTATATGACATATTATTGTATTAAAAAAGGTATTTCACAGGCATAAAAACATTATTTCAGTACACACAGTCACGTCAGGTGACAAGTCACTGGTAGCACCGTATCAGTTAGTAGCAACTGAGTTGCTCCAAAGCAGCCCTGACACAGTGGGTTTCCATGAAAGGCTTTGAGTTTCTAATGGTCAGAGAACATCAGGCAGCAAAAAGCTGGAGCAGCACAAAGCTGGTTAGATAACACAGGCAGTGAATCATGATCAGGATGCTGGAATCAAATTAATTCACTAACTCAACAGAAAGAATACTCTTACTGAACAATTATTTCCAGAACAGCTGCATGTGCTACGTGAGTCAGCAGGTGTAAAATTTAACAGGACTGAAAGGTCTCTGCTTTAAAACCAAGTGTTTCTAGTGTGGAGGAAAAACAACAAAACAAAACAAAAAAGTGCAGCTGAGTAAGGAATGGAAAATGCATTCTAACTGAGGGCTGGTACTGACATTTTAGTGTCAGAGACAGCAGGCATCTACATGAAAGGGAAATGAAAAAATAAACTCAGTTACACTGTGACGTTTCTGTCCTAAATAATAGTTGCTTGAATAACAACAGAAGGCATTGCCAGCCTGAAGAAGAAACAAAGACTTGGATAAAACAATATATAATTTAAGAAGCCACTTATCCATTTTTGCCTTACCATCTCAAACTGGAATAGTAAAGAGTTAAAAAAAAGATGCTAAAGAACAGCAAGAGTAGGACTCACCTCAGAAGCATTCCAGATGATTCAGTTTTTCCTGATCATCAGAGAGGACTGCTTCCCCCTGCCCCCACCTCTGCTCTATTTAGACAACTTGAAGAGTCCAAGAAGTGTTCAGAAGTGGGTTTCCCAGTGATCTGATGCTCTGAGACCAAGCTGAGAGACATAAAATTTTCCCAGGCCTTGGTCCTGGATCCAAAAAGCTTAGCTTTCCTTAGGGTGCCTCAATCAGGGACAAAATAAAAGCGCCAACAGTAGAAGAAAGGGGCAGGGGATGAGGGCCTGGGCTTTCTGTGGTAGGTTCACTGGACTCCAAATCCCAGGCTAGAAAGAAGTTGAAAAGGAGGCAGCGATCAAGAGCATTCTCTATGCAAGAGTACTACTGCAGCATCCACAGAGAGCACGTTCTCACCTCGGCACACTGCTCTTCGGGTATCACATCTTTAGTGAACACTGGGGAAAGCTGTTTGCTATTAAATCTAACTTTTGAGGGAGGGAAAGGTTGAGGTGACCTCATTAGGACTGACCACATTGTGATCAGAGAAGGCATCTCATTCCTTCACCTTTCCCAGCCCTTCCACCTTGCCTTCTTGTCCTTCTCAACCTGTGGACACCATCCTCTCCTTAGAAAACATTTGATAAAAGAAACCAAAGACCAAGACCTAAATTTTTATATTTAGCCGTGACTACTACTGTTTTCCTCTTGAGGCACACTAGCAAGAAAACCAGCCCAGGAACAAGACTTGGAATTAGATGGACAAACTACTGAGCAAATAGGTTAGTCAAATTTAGAATAAAACACTGTGATTTTCCTCAGACTCTGCAGCAAGGAAATTGGATGCATGCCAATGAAGAGGTCAAACCAAACCAGAGTAAACTTCACAGGATAAGAAATATTCCTGTAGCTGTTTTTTTGCATATCTGGTTCAGCCCCAAGCTGCATGTAGGCTGCATCATCCACCCCATTGGATCCATGCACTATGTACATACACATGGTATAGCACTATAACAAATGTAAAACATTTACATAATTACTTTTTCCTGAGTGGAACCAGAAACGTTGTACTATCAGACAGCCAAGAGTTCATTTGCGCAGGTAGTATTTTAAAATATCACCACTTTGTTGAGTTTTAAATAAAATAATATATTGCACAGTTTTGAAAAAAACAAAACAATACAACTATATAGTGCACTCTATTGGAAGCTCTCTTGGAAAAGTTTCAGAGTGACCTCCTGACAAAGTCCTGATTTCTTTCTTTTAATAGATATATTTTCAACTCACTCCACTTTTTAATAAGCTGATCAGCTTGAAAGACGAAATCTGAAAGCAGAAGAGCACTAGAAACTTTGGACTTTTGCTTTAAACGGTTTGCTTCAAGACTATCACATATTGTAATTTTTTAGATGAGAAATACACTCTGCCTTCATAAATGTAGTATGGTTAGCACCACTCAGGTTTTACAATAGTTTTCATAGTGCTTAGACAGCTCAATTCGTCCTTGTTCTTCTGGAGAATAAGGGTCCATCTTTTTTTTAATCTAGTCTTTCTCTAGTCAAGCCTTCAACTTGATTGTGCTGTGAGGAGAAAGTGACTTCTTAATGCTCTGCAGCACATGAGTAATCCTTGCTTGCTCAATGTTAAGCACTGCTTTGTCAGATCACAACTTGTACTCTCTAATAACAAAAATCAGGCACCCATTAAGCAGCCTACACCAGTTGTACTGATACTAGATTTTACGTTTTTCAGGCAGATAATATTCAGGCAGCAAGACCTGAGCGACTTGCTATTATTTAGTCTTTGGGTTTTTTGCTTTTTATTGTTTTGGCTAAAACAGCATAGCTTAGTGGGGTTGTAACAGTTAATAAATCTATTGTCTTTCACTTCTTAAATCAGATACAATAAAACTAGAGGACATTTATCATTAATTAGTAGGAATAGCAAGCATGCAACTATAAGGCACTCCCCCCCGCCAAGCTTTCAAATATCCACCTACTCCAATATGTTAAAAAGAACATTTGAAAGGTCACCAGCAATTCTTGATTTAATGATAAACAAAATGCTAGAAAGGGTGCAATCTGAGATGGGGAACTAGGAAAGATCTAATAGTAATGACCACAATGAAGGGGAACTTGCAGCAAAAACATATACACAGGACTTCAGCAAAGAAAATTTTAAAAGGGGCAGGAAATGCTGTCTAAAGCTAAACAGGACCAAAAACATATGAAAAAAAGAATGCAGAAGGGGAAGGATAGACAGAATTAAGCAAATTACGGTGCACCTTGTGTTTACAGTTCATGAACTGCTGGTGCATGTATCTAAGAAGCAGAAGCAATAAAAATATCCAGTAAGAATTAATGTGAAACTTTCACAAAACAATAAAGGAAAAAAAGAAGCCAAAATGCTACACGGCTCATAGGGAAAGCAACTTGGACAAGATTACAGAACGATGTATTTCAGAAAATAAAAATGAGGTCTATAGAAGATGATGAAACTGAACAAGAAACTAAGCTGAAAGGAAGACAGCGCATCATTTTTCAATGTGACAAATACAAGAAAGTAAAAAAAAGGTTTTTTGGTGAGATGGCAGTAAAACTAAAATGGACATACCTTTTGGAATTTTTAACCATTCTAATCAGGTACAATATCTGCCCATCTACTTTACATTTAATGCCGTTTTTGTTGTTAATGAAACTCACACTTGAATGCAATACCATTTAGAAAACATTTTTTTTTAAAAAGAGACGACTGAAGAACCAGTACCAGCAATGTAACTTTCAAGGTTTTTGCCACCATTTCTTAAATATTTTACTATCATTGTCTGTACTTTTTACTAGTGAATTGGAAAAAAATTACAACCTCACTATTACTAAAGCTAATGCAAAGCATCCAAAGGAAAAAAAAAACCCTCCCTATTAAAAAAAATTAAAAATTCAACAAAGCTTCCCTGCCAACAGAACAGGAAAAGTCTTGCTGGGAGACAAAATTTTCAATACCATCCCAATCGTTATAACTCCTTCAAACCTACTGCAGAGAACATGCCTCTGTGACTCAAATACTCCATGCCAGTGTATAGAAAGGTGTTCTTGGCATAGCAGCTGTCCCACAAGTACAAAGCATCAGCTGTTAGGTGGGAGGCACATCATCTCCCCTTTTAGCCCATTTAACGGAACCAGCATTTTACATGAGACTATACTGTGGACCAGTAACAAATCAATTAAACAGGCACAGGAATTTTCAGCAGGAATGCTTGATTCATGTAGTTGTTCCCCTTATGAGGGTGAAAACTACCTGTAAGGATGTACAATCCGAGATGTTTACAAATGACCAGACAGAAATCCAGTATTTGGCAGGCTGTGTAACATACTTCTAAAAACAAAATCCAGGGCTCTTACTCCATCTATGTTCTTCTGTGCCATCTTTCAGCATAGATTTTGAGTGGTTATGCATGTTAAAAAGTAAAACAATAAGAATCTCTACATCATGATGTCTTCCTTCCAAGAACACAGGAAGGAGTTCTTAGCTGAAAGTGTTGGCTGCAAGGCTGAGAGAAATGAGAAACACTCAGAGTTTTACAGCTAGGTCTGAACAAGACAAGTCCTCACAATGTTTCATAGCATAAATCTAGTGCAAGTGTTATCACCTTGACTCATAAGTCATCAATTTGACCCAATGGAATACAGCCATTATGGGACAACATAAATATAGAGGGCAATAAGCTAACTTTCAGGTAGAGAAGAACATCCAACCTGAGGAAGGCACTGAATATCAAGACATGATCTATGAAATGGACCTGTAAGTTCAATTTGAAGCCTACACAGAAAGTAACACTCCAGGCTAAGGCATTTATGATGATCTCTTGCTAATCTGCTGGGATTCATGCTTCTGTGTAGTTTTACACTTAGATGGAATCATTTGAAATAATCAGGTCCCCAAGAATTCTATACTAAGGGCTCCTCATGAACAAGGATGTGCCTAAGATAGACCAACTTATGGCCAACTGCAGCAAAAGAACAATTTTTGTTCCGGGGGTTACATGGGTATTCAATTGTACAGGAGAACTCAAAAAGGCCTGAAGATTGTGAACTGATTTAGTTCTCCCAAAACAGAGGAAAGCCTTTGAAATTCTTCCTTTTCCTATCAACCTCAACTCTGTCCTGTCTAGGTTTAAAGTTAATTTCTGTGCTCCTGATACCCTGTACATTTGGGAAATGGAAATGTTCACAT
This sequence comes from Gymnogyps californianus, assembly GCF_018139145.2. Classification (NCBI taxonomy): domain Eukaryota; kingdom Metazoa; phylum Chordata; class Aves; order Accipitriformes; family Cathartidae; genus Gymnogyps; species Gymnogyps californianus. Next base: position 6,497,233 of record NC_059481.1, on the reverse strand, counting down.
TTGCCACAACTGAAATTAAAAGCTGAGCATGGTTAATGTATTTTGTCATTGACAGGAATTCTCCGTGCATACTTGCGTATCTGGGAGGATGATGCTTTGTGAGATGCTGTTGGTTGAGAGGATACATAATTGCCAATAATTCTATGAAATCTTGAATTTTATTTAGGACCAGAAGGGAATATTATTACCTTTATACAACTGGGGACATTGTTCAATCATTCTAATATCTTGGCCAAATCTTCACAGGAGCCTTTATTTAAATGTCTCGGCTGAACCTGACTAACTTCTATACGTCTATCTTTTTAACACAGCATATGTTTATAGTTCTATGTGCTGGTGAAGTTACAATTAACTGTTCTGAACTAGAAGAGTTCTGACATTTTACCCTCACAATTTCATAGCACTTTTTTTTTTTTTCCCATAGGACTCTCTCCAAATATTTAAAATTGTGATTACAGGCACAAGACAGAGTTATCAACTAACTAACTAACTAGTAATTCCAGCTTCAACTGCAAAAGCTCTTTTACTTCTTCAGTTATTGCTAGCATTGATAATTCTAGGAGATCTTTTACTGGATACAAGCTATTTATTAGACCTAGGAGCTTTAGGTGACTATGCTAGAAAGGCATCTGAAGAAATGATAAGCAGCTTCTGTCTTTCAAGATTGTTGATTGATTGTTAGTTTTCACCAATGTAAAACAATCCTCATTTTGTGCCACTAGGCCAGTGCACAATGATTAATTTAAAAAAAAAAAAAATATATATATAAAAATTTAAATCCCCCAAACTTGACAATCTGTTAAGATACGAAGTCTACCATCAGCTTCTTTCCCATGTAAGGAAGTCTGTTCTTACAAACCAACTGCTAATAAAGCAATCCACAAGTTCAGTTTAAGTACAGTCACTTCTTCCTATTTGGCATGAAGTAGATTAACAAATCTTAACAGGCATAAGATAAGAAGAGGAACTCAAGATCAGCTTTATTCTTTCTGAAAAACTTATATGCAAAACTAGGATAAAATTAGACCATAGGTTTTAAAACAAGATTTAATTTTGGTCCATGTTCTCAAAGGAAAATAATGCAGCAAGGACATTTTGTTAACATTTGCCTCATTTTCTGCTAGAATGCAAAGTCATTCAAAGCTGAACAGACAGCTGGAAATGACAATTTTGATCTCTGTGTAACGACACATTGGTAGCAGCTCAGCTTCCTCTTCCCTTTGCCAAGCCTTCCACAAGAGAACTAAAAAAGGAACTGTCTGAGGGAGAGAATAAGAGACTATTTTTGGGGAGTTAGCTTTGTACACTCAATCACATGACAGTACTGTAAATTTCTCTCTCCCTCTCCATTAATTGCATGCTTTTCTCCGAATTCCCCTTATATACACTATTCTTTGAGGAGACGTCTATCTACTGCATCTCTGTCATTTTCCATGTGGTCATTCTCCTTTACTGCATACATTTCATGACTGGAAAGCCAATCTCCTGATTTCTGAATTAATGGTGAACTACGTATACCTCTATTGATCGCTATATAAAGCTGGAAATAGACAGCAATTACTTTTACATAATGGTGAAATACTACATCATTTATATAAATAAATATATATATATAAAAATAAATATATATATATAAAAGGGCAGTTTTTCAGTTAAATACATTATTTTCGATGCAGTTTGGATTCTTTTTTATGTTTTTATTAATTTTTATTATTTTATTATTATTGCCAGTGAATTTCACAAATCCTCCAGTTCCTGATGGTTGTCTATACTGTTGGCATTTTAAAATATTTCATCCTATGCCTTCCCCCTATAGTCAAGTGGCCATTGCCTGCACACCTGCTGCTTCCTGAAAACTAAGCTGTTTTCTGACTGATTTATTAGCAATCTCCAAGTTCATCCACACCTACAGCCCTGGCACTGTAAACCACATACAGCATAACTTGTTTTAAAGATTAAACTATTTTCTTTAACGGTTTTCTTTCTGCCTTAGGCCACATTTTAAGTAGGTTATACTTAACAACTCAAGCATTACTGCTATTCTATGCATGGGAGATTCAAGGTGCCAGCCTAGACTATCCAGAAGGAAAAGGGACATGCCCTCCTCATTCCTGGATGTTGGGAAGTTGGAGATCAAACACAGCTGAAGAGAAATCAGTTCTCTACCATGCAGACCTATCTGTTTATGCTTAAGAATTTTCCCAAAGCTTAGTGAGGCAATGAAGTCTTTCCACTGACTTCAAGGTGCCTTTGGGTCTGGCTGTCATTAACAAGCATGCATATACAAAGATGACATCCGGAGAGTCTTGCAGCTGATTTCATGTTTTACTGCGACACTGATGTAATATGTATCCTAATTTAATCCCGTACAAAGCAGCAATACACATGTCTACCAGCACGGGCTGCTTTTCAAACTATTTTGCTGAGATTGTTGTTTCTTTCACCTGGGTCACATTTATTGTCAAATTGCTCTGTCAATATTAACCACTTCAGCATGGGCTTTTATTTTAGCCTGGTTTTAAGTAAAATTAGGATTTTTTGTGTGTTTGCTTGTTTTTTCCCCTGTTACCCTCAAAATTAAGTGAGGGTTGAAATCCAAATCTCTGGGTAATTAACGGAAATGTTGTGGCATCTAGATGGCCCTAACTTAGCACATTTTCATTCCATCAAACTAAAAGGAAGGCAAAAAGCAATACTAAACCTTCCATTCAGCTCTCCCAACCTTCTGCTATGTTCACCTAGTTCTCATGTCTGAAACATCTCCAGTTTTTCTATTACAGGTGGGGGAAAAGGGGTTGGGGTTTGGTATATAATTTATGATGATAATACTCACATTACACTTCTTTCAGTTCTTTTGCGCAGCAATTGATAGGTTAGTTTTAAAGTGAAAAACTATCTAAAAAAATTTGGAAATGGACTCATTTTATACTCACTTCCTTTCAATGCTTCAAATCTGGAAATTTATGAGCTGTTCATCTTTTTGAAAATTGAGGCACTGACATCAGCAAATAAGAGAATAATGACAAATGCTTCCTAGAACAATCAGACCTAATCTCAGGAAAAGCATTTACTGAATGCATAGCATAAAACTGAAGTTACAAAAAACATGTAAGTGGCATATGCAGTGCTCAAGAGGTCAGGTCACAAAAAGCAAATGAAGTAACAGTTTCAGGTTCTCCAGCAGAATCGTAGAGGTTCATGCTGTCTTTATTTCCACAAGGGGACTGATAAACAACTGTCTTAGCCAGTGATTTCTCAAGAATTTGCAATCACGGCCAAAACAATAGGTACCTACCTCCTACCTTGACTTCACTATGTGGATGCAATTCATTTGTGGAATGAAAAACTACTGAGGTTTTTTGAGCTTCTTTTGGCGTTTGATGATTTATAATACACCAATTCAAAGAAATCAGAACTGATTTAATTTAAAGAAAAACAGTAGTAAAGACCAGCAAAGGTTGAGAGACACGGATGCCAACTTTTTCAGTAAAGGAGCAGTTTAAAAAATATATTGGAAATAGTACCTTCATCTATAATCAGCTTATTAGGAAAAGTAAGTAAACTTGAAAGAACACGTATTAGTGAACAGGAAAAAGGTCAACAGGGAATCTGAAAAGTTGGTTAGCAAATATGCAAAACAAAAATAATCTTAAAATGGAGACCCAGTGAAGTTTCACAAAATGTAATACCTACTCTACATAATCTCACATACAGAAGTATGCTTTCAGTTCTTGGGAGCACACAAACAAATTAAAAACCTCAGAAAGTGGTGAACAATATCTCAAAGAGATATGAAATGAAACAGATGAAAGACTCAGGAAGTAATCATTCAAAAATGAAAGTGAAGCTGGAAAATAACATTTCTAAGAAACAAATGGCTTAGCAAATGTGTACAATCCACTAACATATAATTGGCAGAGCTAATGACACAGAGTTGAAATTTATGAATATTAATTTACAATTAATTTAAAATAGTTGTAAGCATCTTAATAAATATAGAAGTCCAATATTAGAGTTTTATACCAGATAGCCATGAAAATGTTTTAAGTTGCTTTTGTTTTCATAAATGTAACAGTACAAGGCAAGAGCATGCTCTTGGCCTTCATTGGAAGTAAAAAGATTTCAGATCACTGATTTCTATTCTTTTTAACTGGAATCAAGGGGGAAAATTGAAAGTATGATAAAACTTTTCACATAATTTTTATTCTTACTTTTTTTTAATCCATTCACATATCCACATTAAATCGCCCCATAAATTATTCCTGTGCTGCACTAGACACATCAAGAAAAAATGCTGGCTATTAAAATCAATATTGAACAAATTATTTTCAAACATGCAACTGCTAGCACTTAAGCAGAACTATTTTCACTGATATATATCAGTGTATGAGGAACATATCTATGAATGAGATTAAAGGCAGAGTATATATTTTCAGCAATCAAGAGCTAAACAATTAATCACTGCAAAATAAAATGGAGGGAAAAGAAAATGAGTATCAAAAGCACAGAGACCTGAAACAGTGGTGTTGATGACCTGTACAATCAAATAGCATCAGAAGTGGATCTCCCAGGTAGTGAAGACTGAGTACAACAGACGACCTCATGCTGATGTGGAGTTTTGCTACAACCTTAAACATACAGGTGGACTCTAATAGAATATTCTGCTTTTCTGGAGTTCCTATTTTCAAAAGTGAGGCTAATCTAATGAAAACATAGAATGCTTCCATTTAATGGAAAAACTCTTTTACAATACAAATTAACTCTATCCCAGCTGAAACCAGAACATATGGAATGAACTGTGTCCTTCTATGGCCCAAACTGTGTCCTTTTTTTAAAGCATCTGATTGTCTTTCAGCCACCTAGTTTCCCATAGCTAGTAAGTTCCTCATGAAAGACAGGCTAATAATACTAACAACCATAAGTTTAAAAATAGGGGGTAATGTATTTTGGAAGAATATACAGGGGAAAAGCATTGGTAATAATCTTGTCCTGGTGCACAAGATTCAATGTGAGATTTGAATGCAATTTTTAAAAGTGTTTTTAAACTTAGGAAAAGATATAGAGGTTCACACTGTGCTCTTGGATACTGCTAGTTCAAAATGAAGCCTTTGTCTCAAGGAATTATGTGAAAGGTTGTTAGAGTAAGATTTACAGTGATGGGAATGCTCTTGTTTTCAGGCAGGTTGATTGAATAAATCTGTTGTGGGTTTTTTGGGAAGAAAGACAAACTTCTGCAGTCTTCCTTCCTTCTGAATGAAAGTGCATAGAGACAAGATCTCAGGTCTGCAGATCTGTAGCAGATGTTTTTGATACAAAGTGATCTGCTTCAAGCATATCTGATTCCTGAACCATCACACTGTGTAATGTCAGATCCAGTTTCTGCGTCCCCTGAGTCAAATGCTACTCGGAGAGCCAAGCAACTGTCACAGTCACTCTCCACTCTATAATTTGCTGACATATGTGGTGCTCATATATTCTCCCCAACCTGCAATTTTATTTCTTAGCTGGTACAGCCAGCAAATAGCTTTTGGTATCCTTTTATTTGCATAGGGACATACTCATCATTCTTTCGTGGACTCGTAATTATTAACATAAAAACATCAGGATTTACGATGTCTTGGAGACGTCATGAATTTGAGGACACTTATCTGTAGATGTGCAGGCTCTCCAAAGGTAATTCCTGCTGGGTGTTTACTTCAAAGTCTCTGCAAGATTAGAGACGAAGGTGTAAATAGCTATCAACCAAGTGTCTTCCCTGGAGTCCTAAACAACAAGGATGAACATTGCACAGTTTTGTAATCATAACCAAGCTGAAAGAACTGTGCTTCCCATTTAATAATTCAGCTGTAATAGTAGCTAAGAATTTTGGCAGGGCTGGTAGAAAGCTGTTCTTTCAACTGAAAAGAATGATGGAAGTAGCCTGGGTGGTCCAGGACAGCATTCAGACAAAGAAAACAAGGAGTGCTGAGTAGCGGAAGAAAAAGCCCTTCAGTATAAAAAGTACAGAAAGGTACCAAGCAGAACAAGCAACCAAAAACAAGCATGAAATGTTCTATGCACAAGACACTGCCAGCAACTAACAGAGCAGAGAAAGAGTACTGCAGCTTCTGATGGAAGACAGATTCTGATGTGGGAGATAGATCATCTGGAGAATTCAGCCCAGAAATAGCTCACTGAGCTACTGCTCAGGCATGCAGGCACACTGTGGGCGCAAGAAAAAAAATTATACTAGTACAGAGAAGGGTAGATAAGAGCCTCCTGAATTGACAGAGATAAGATGCTGTTTGGGTTAGCTGTACATAATCCCCATGAAAGGATTTTTCTCATGATCTCAGCTACCTTGGGTTCTCATCCTAGAAGTGGGCATGCAGTTATTGGGATGTTCAAAAGCAAGGAAAAAAAAAGCTGGGGGCAGAAAGGGGAGAGAAGAATATTCACACTTTAAAGCTATAAAGTCATTCTAAGCTCTCATTAAACTGAGTTACTAAGCATCCATAGCACATCAGAGAGTGGAACAAACTTTGATTACTCATATGATTGTATATCTTTAATAGATGCATATGAGTAATAAGGTAAACGATTTTGTGCTATCAAAACCTCTGGTTAAAAACAATGCATAATCTATCCTTTACAATATGTCAGTTATATAACTCTACTTGACTATAAATCTAATGTTCTTTGCTATGCTTAATAATTAACACAAATGTTGTACATTTACAAAATATATCCAGTCAGAAATATTGCCACTGTTACATTGAACAGTTGGGAAAAGGCCTTAGTTTTGAAATATTTATATACAGTTTAATGAAAAAAAAATCACTGAATCAATCATAACACGTAGCTCTATGACATATCAGATTGTAATCTCAAGTTTCAAAAGTTTTCTTTAACAGCAGAAATGGGCTGTTTATAAATCTACCAAATTATCAGAATAAACTATAATGGAGGGAAGGTTCTTTACAGTACTCAAGAAAATCTCAAGAAAACTCATACAGTAAGACAGATGACTTACTGAAGTGTAGGTCTCTGTGCTGTTAAGTGCTAAGCCCCTTCTGCCTCCACATACCTTTCCTTGTACTTTCTCCAAGTCTGTACATTTAAGTTCCCATAGCTGTATCACATAAATAGCAAATAGCAAGTAACCTACAACTGGCCTTTCAGACTCAATAACACAAATAAGCAATTTCTAATGCAATTCTATCCACCCATGAATGGCTGATTAGATAGATATAAGGCTTTTCTAAACATAAACATAGCAATGTCATGAAAATAAAATTAATTTCTTAGGCAGCACTAAGAAAAACAAACCCATTTTTAATTTTGATGTAGCTTTAAAAGTCTGCATTCACATCCATTTTCAGATGTGCATAATAAAGTTCTCATAAAATCTTAAAGGCATTATTTCAATGGTAAGTCTGTGAAATCTGAACTCCTTAACAGTTAAGCAACTGCACAGAATTATAGAATTGGTAACTTTGAAACGTCAAACTGAGCATAGACTTGACCACAAGCTCCCTGTGCAAGCAAACTTGGCCAAAGATACAAACAGCAGCATATGCAATGTAATTGCAAAAAGGCAATCTTTGCACTAGAAAGATATATACCAAAATAGCCAAAACATTTCTGTATACATTCTTTTGAATGATAGAGAAAATACAGAGACAGAAAGTGAGACTTAGAGCTCAACATATTTAGCTTATCAAAATTGATAGAATAGCAATTCATTTATAGTATTATTTATTTTAGGATGTTAATAGCTGGCAAAAAGAACCAGACACAAAAAAATTCGAACCAATATATGTGTGGTTTTTTGGTTTTTTTTTTCCCCCCAAATCTCTTTATATCTTCATTTCAAATCAAGAATGGACACTTTCTGGAAGATACGTGCCAAGCACAAGCAGCGGAATGTTTTAGTGAGACAAGTAGCTGTGCTCAAAGTTCAACAGAAAAAAACTGCAGGGATTTTACCACCAGGACAGGCAGAATATAGAAACATCAACAGAACCAATATTTAGGACAGCTTCTGGCAATTTAGCAAATCCATATGCAATCTATATACAACGTATAGATTTTTTTAGCTATTTGTACAACAGTCAGTGTGTATTTAACTTGCCCATTTGTTGCCGGAGGGAACACCACATATTGTGCACAACACTGTCCTGATGCATCCACAGAAGAATCAAAGCAAAACAATATATTAAAATAATTGGATAAGGAAGCAGAAACTGGTATCCTTGATTATCTACAGGACTGTGAAATTCAAGAAATTTCCCACAAAAGATGAACAAAGGAAACAGTATCAGAAACGGCTCTGAAAAAGATGTGTACACTCTATAGAGGCAAGATATGAACATTCAGTCTGAGCAAGTTATAAAAATAGAATCTGTGAACATATCAGAAAGAGAGAAGTGCTATGGGACCCTAGAAGAACTGACCAAAACTGGTGATTACTTGGAAATGAGGGTCTATACAAGCAAGCTTTTTTGGCTCAAAGTTCTCTGTGACAGTCGTTTTGGGGCTACAAACTACAACCAAATCTTGAAATTTCTCAAAAATATTTGTGCACACCTGTTTTCAAATTTTGAATTGAAAATATTATACAGACATCATCATTCCAAGACCAGGTGCAACACATTTGCTATAGCCTTGTGCACCATGGTGTGGGGGGTTGCTCTTCTGAACATTGTTTCTCTTTAAGAAGTTACTTCATGGGTTTCAGTGCTGCTCACAGAGCTTAGAGCATCTACACACTGTGACAACTATGAAAGACAGTCGTAATGGTGTAAGGGTGGCAGTCCAGTCTGTGTCTTTTTTAAACAAATGAGAAACCAGTGGATCAATTACTGTCCCCCAGCACAAGAGATGGCCAGTCTTAGAAGCTGTTACACCAAATGGAGCCACAACTACATGCGCTGAAATGTTTCTGTGAGCACAACTTGTCCAGAGCTAGCAACAATCCCTTTTACTTTGATAAATTCCTGTGTGGGAGGAAATAGTTTGGGCTAGATGCATGTGTCTATTAACCTGTTCAGAATAATTAAATTGCTTGTTGCTTATTTCTTTGTTAATATGTATGGTGTGAATTTATTCATCTACAGAAATGAGAAGTGCAACACGGAAAATACTATTCTATATTTATTTAGAAGCGTTAACCTTTATAGCAAGGAAAAAGTATAGCAAGGAAAACAAGATAACTCTTCTGAACCACCTTTGATATGTAGGAACAATTTTTCAAATTTTGGCAATGCTGTATCAGCACAATAACTGACAATCTGTCCTGACATTGCTAAGAAAAACCTTATCATATTCTTTTTCAAAGGGACCAACAGACCAAGACAGACTCTAGGCTTGAACGACAGGTTGATCAAATCAGGTTTTATTACATGTTACACAGATGACTTAGGAAACACTGCAAAATTGTGTGCACCTCTGTGTTTATATCATTCCTTATTACTAAAAAGCCCAGAGTAAAAAAAGAACTTATAGCAAAAGTTAAAACTTTCAGCATACATAAGATAAAGTGAAATTGCTCTTCCAAAAAGGAGATACATACCCTGATGTATACTTTTAAGTCTGCTGTGACTGTTCAGTAGCTACTTTGATTTAACACACAATTTCTTAAAGCGTATTAGGATTAAAAATAAAGCTGTCAGGGAAGATGTCCAGTGTGCATGTATCAAGCCCACAGAACTGCCTTGTAATTTACATAGATACTACCCACTCATTTCTAACTCCTCATCCTCACAATTGTTGTTAGTCCACATCAGAAGAAATGAGCAAAAACAACTATTACAAAATGCTTTCAAATATCAAAGGTGTCTTTCCACTTTTAAACTTATAAACTTAAACCAACTACAATAAAATAAATAAAAAGACCCAGTTATTTTTCTGATACGGCTTCTTAGATGTTTTTCAACCTAGCCATTTGACTCCCATACTGTGAAGTTCAGGTATGCATATTAATCACTGGGCCCCAAAAATATCTCTGGTTTCTCTATCACTTTACAGTAAATCCATTTCAGACTGAACTTAGCTGCTTTGCACAGTGAGCCGAAACATTTACAACCACTTTCAGGCAGCTGAAAATGACAAAATTCAGCTAGAGCCCCCTCCCCTCTCTCCCTGGCATGTATACTTTTAAGGCATGACTGTTAATAACCTAAAATACAGCAATCTAACACTAAGAACTTTTTAAGGCTTTTGCTGTAAACACCTACCTTAGTATAACCCATGGTCAGCTTATTACAAGAGTTGACTTCCTAGTCAAAATACTAAGACATGTCTGTTTCCATAGACTGGAGTTCTCCTTTTATGACTGGTTCTTGCTTTAAGCAAGCAGTGAATGAAGGAAATACTTGTGTCCTGAAAGCTTACCTTCCAGTAAGTCTCTTGCCAGACCTGGTTCTGCCCCTGTGGACCGAACAAAGTCTGACAGGACTGCATCCATATCAAGAGTCATGTGATCATTCAGAGATGCTGCCAGACATGCAGCAGCAGTAGGACTCACTGGTTGGCTAGAAGGCATCCATCTACCAAGGAGAAAAAGAAACAGGATTTTAGAATATACTGCAAAGTCATGTAAACCACATTTTTCCTCTCTTTCCCAAACAAGACTATTAAAAATGCTAAAACATTCAAGTTACAGCATATTAAAATAAACAGCATTTTTCATTCATCTCTGCCTTAGCCTAGAACCTGTTGATCACTCACACTGGAAGGTTTTCTCTTTCTTAACATTTCATATTTTTATTGATTTTCTTATGTGCAGCTTGTAAATAATTCTGCAACTTGAAGACTCCAACCCAGCTAAACACAGGCACTGTTCATTCAAAGCACAATCATCATATCATTGTCACTGCTCATACACTGAAGTTTAGCAAGTATTTAAATGCTTGGCTAGCCTAGAGCTCTTTTGCCTTACTTACTAATACTAATGTATACACAAGAGAGCTTAGTATTCGTTCTTTTATTTGCCTTGACAATACCACTTCCATAATTTATAGTTTCTCCACTGTACTGGGTCTGGCTGGGATGGAGTTAGTTTTCTTCATTAATTTTCTAGAATTGTGGCTAAACCAGCATTGATCACACATCAATATTTTAGGCATTGCTAAGCAGTGCTTACACAGCCTCAAGGCCTTCTCTGTTTCCTACTCTGCCCCCCCAGTGAGCAGGCTGGGGGTGGACAAGAGGCTGGGAAAGGGGACAGCCAAGACAGCTGACCACAACTGACCAAAGGGATATTCCAGACTATATAACATCATGCTCAGCAGTAAAACTGGAGCAGAGTCTTTCCAAAGTAGCCATTGCTCAGAGACTGGCTGAGCATCAGTCTGCTTGTGAGAGGTGGTGAGTGACTGTCTTTGCATTGCTTGCTTTTTTTCCCCCTTTTCCTTCACTTTAATGAAACTGTCTTTATCTTGATCCATGAGGTTTTTTTCTTGCTTTTGCTGTTCTGATTCTCTCTCTGATCCCACTGGGGGATGAGGAGAGTGAGTGAGCAGCTGGTAGGTGCTTAGTTGCTGGCTGGGGTCAGCAAACTCCAGGGCTTTGTACATCAAACTCCAGGATTTGTTAATGGTCACTTTCAGCTTTTGCTGTTTGCTGTGTTGTTTGTCACTTTGTTTTAATTTGCCTGTCAGAGCTATGATAAAAGCACTAGCCTTGAGTCTAATCTGGTGTTTGGCCCATGTATTGCTGCCATCCCAATACTCTGGGAATCATCTCATGAAGTGAATTAATGATTACACCTTTCTCCTCTTCTCCTCCAGGAGCAACTTTGTAGGGAAATTAAGAATGGCACCTCCTCCTTCTCCTCCAGGGTAGATGTTTCCTACCTTGTTGCAATGGCCCTTCAGTTTCTGAAACATCCCTGCATTGCCAGAATGCTTGCATTATGCGGAAAGATTACAGCTGTCAGCCAGGCAAGCAAGTTATCACCTGGTTGCTCTGCCACTGGGATACTGAGGCCCATAGTCAGAAATTAGAGGGTAAGGAAGCCCAGCAGCTGGGATCCCTGGCTAAGGACCAGGAAATCGGCAAAGGGACTGGAAAAGGGGCAACAATCCACAGCCTCTGGAGGCAGTTCCTGTTGAGTGAGAAGGCAAGGTATCCCCTCAAGGAAGATGTACAAGCTACTAAGGCAAGTGGACCACCATTGAGGAAGGTATCCAGTATCTGAGGGAATTAATGATGGTGGAGGTGATTTACAGCAACCTGGACAACAACCAGTCCTCCAACGATCTGGACGAAATCCAGTGCATGTGGTCCATGTGGCGGAAGTTTGTATGGAACACACTGACACCATATGCCAGCACCCTGGCGATAATGGACTGGACAGGTATCAAGGTACCAACTGTGGATAGACTGGCCTGCCAGCTCTGGCAGTTCAAAGAGAATCTCTCTTCCTCCCCAAACCTGTGGGCCTGTGTCTACCTTGTGCTGTCTACCTTGTCCAGCCTCTCAGAGGATCCTTCTTTTGTGGGGTGTGTGCTGAGGAACAGCAGGCGTTGATTACTACCATGAAGGTGCACGGTCAACGATATCACACCAACTGAGAATTCCTGGTTCCCAGACATGAGCTGATTAATTGACGAGAGAGACAAGGAGCGATCAGCAAGACTCCCTCACCCTGTAATAGTCCCATGTGGCCAGCACAAAAGCCTAATGGTGGGTAGAGGCTAACAGTGGACTACTGCACTGAGCAGTCATGCCACTATTGTGTGCTGCTGTACCGGCCATGCTAGAACTCCGATATGAACTAGAGTCAAAGACAGTCATCAAGTGGGATGCTACAACTGCCACTACCTATGTGTTTTTCTTGATTCCTTTGGCAGCAGACTGCAGGCTACAGTATTCTTTCACATGGAGGGGTGTCCAATACACCTGGAACTGACTGCCCCAGGGACGGAAGCACAGCACTACCATTTCCATGGACAGATACAGATCACAAAGGAAAAGGGTAAAGCCCCGAAACACCCACAGTACATTGACATCATCATTGTATGGGGCAGCACAGTGAAAGAAGTGTTTGAGAAAGGGAAAAGAATAATCCAAATCCTTCTGAAAGCTGGTTTTGCCATAAAACAAAGCAAGGTCAAAGGACCTGCACAAGAGATCCAGTTTTGGGGAATAAAATGGCAAGATGGACATCATATCCCAATGGATGTGATCAATAATATAACAGCCATATTCCCACCACTTAACAAATAAGAAACACAAGCTTTCCTAGGTATTGTGGTTTTCTGGAGAATGCATATTCCAGGTTACAGTCAGATTGCGAGTCCTCTATATCAAGTGACATGAAAGAAGAACTATTCCAACTGGCATCCTGAGCGCTGATAAGCCTTTGAACAGATCAAACAGGAGATAGTATGTGTGGTAGCCCTTGGGCCAGTTGAGGCCTCGGCCTCAACTGGAGCCTACGGTAGAAAGCACTCAGAGAGACTGATGGTCAATCTCCAGGATTTTGGAGCCAAGGGTACAGAGGATCCAGGGTATCGGGTGTATTTCTAGCTTCCTCTATTGTAGTATTTCTATAGTTGAATTTTCGGTGGAGAAGCCACCTCCACAAAAAGAAGCCACCTGCAACAAATATACAGTAAAAACACTTGGGCTGACTGAGGCCCAGCTGGGAGAGGCAAAAAGGAAGGATCTGGCAGGATTTCAACCCTGTTCTTCTTCTGAGAGATGCAATTAGAGTACTAGTTAATACAATCAGGGTACACAAAGGTATTTACTGTTTTTATATCTAATTCTCCATGCCTCCCAAAAAACACCCACCCAACCCAGCCATCTATCCAGGGCTTTCTAAAGTAGTTATTATGTAATACCATCTTAACCATAAAAGAAAAGCACCAACATTTTTTTGCACAAGCGGAGGATGTCAGGTTTCCTTCCTGGAAGGATTTGCCTGTCCCGAGGCAAAGCGACAGCAGCTTACTGTGAGAAAACCAGCATCACACCAATGTGTCACTGCACTGGGTGTCGGTGGCCAGGTTCTGGTAGCGGGGCCTGCAGGGGTGGCCTCTGTGAGGAGAGGTCGGGGCTGCTCCGTGCCGGACTCAGCTGGTTCCAGCCAGCTCTGCAACAACCCACGGCAGAGCACAGCTGAGCCCAGCAGCCAAGCTGGTGGCACCTCTCTAAAAACAGTCCTACTTCACAGGAAATTAGAAGGTTGATTTTAAAAGGAAGAGGAGAAAGAAGGAGCTGATATTACAGTAATTTGTAAGTTTTGTTTTATTTGTTTTATTACTTTGTTTTATTTTGTTGTATGGTCATTTATTGATGATGAATACTGTAGCTACTGTACAGTTTTTACTGTGTTTTTAAACAGTCTGTTGGGGGCAATCTTACCAGAGTACTCTCTTGGGGGCACAATCACCTCAGGACCCATTAGGAAGCAAATCATGTTTTGCATCAAGTGAAACATGACACAATGTCCAGCATGGGAATTTTTCTTGCCAAATCCATGGCTAACAAAAATACATCTGCCCTACTGCATTTTATACCTCCTTTTTTGTTCCTGAAAAAGTGAAACCCATCCTTCTAGGTAATGTTCTCTACAAATATCAAATAAAAATTAAAGCAGGCACTTCAAGAGTAATTGGTGCTAGACAAGCTATTAAGACAGCTGGCATTCAAAACACAGTTGTGCTAAAGGTATCTCCGTACTTCTACCCTGCCTGCACTGCTGCAGAAATAGTGCAAAGCAAAGAAAACAGGATGAAGTTAAATGATACACAACATAAGCAAAAGCGTATGTTTTACTTTCATGCTTGTTATTCATCATTGGTCAAAGTTTACCTTTGAACATGAATTAGATTTTTCCTGTTAATTCCTCCTCACAGGCTCAGTTGCAACTTTACCACGTGCCAAGGGTAAGGACTAGCATGGAGATTTCCTACTGGTAGCAGACGATATTGGTTGGCTCTTGCTTGTACCACAGCTACAGAGAAATAAACTGTGAAAGAAATTGGAAACCAGTTGATTTCACTATTCCTCAAATGAAACACAGTCCTTTCCTACTCCATGTGCAATTACCTGGTTATATTTAACCTTAAAAATGGAATGCCTTTGCTTTCTTAGAAATTGCCTCTTTCTGCAAGTACATATCTCAGGTAGAATACAAACATCATTTACCTTCTGCCCCAGGAGGGTGGGGTCCTTCTCAGCCTCATCGATGGTGACTGCCTGCAAAACCCAACTTACTCCAACAAATTGAAAGTGTATGGGATATGGTTACACAATTACATGTTTTTCAGTACCAAAGCAGATTACACTGTTGCTAATCCTGCCCACTTCACAGTCTTCTGGCCCCTACACTGTACCATTGTATGTTTTATACCACTTCTACTTTTATGCCTTTATACTATTTATATAACTGTATCATTATGTTTGGGCCGCATTAGGATAGCAGGGGAGGTGATCCTTTCCCCTCTATTCAGCCCTCGTGAGACTCATCTGGAGCATCACGTCCATTTCTGGCTCCTCAACACAAGAAAGACATGGACATACTGGAGGAAGAGCAGTGAAGGACCACAAACACACACACACGCACATCTGGATCACCACTGGACAAGGGAAACACTTCTAAAATGTAACATAATGAAGATGTAGTAACAGAAGGAAAGCTGGAAATATTGAGGGGGCTAGCTAAAAAGGAATGCAGACACTTCAGGAAGAGAACTACCTTAGTGGATTATGGCCAAATTCGGCATCTAAGCTTTGTAGCCACTGAATCTCTTTCAATGCAAATGCAGGACAAAAATGCTACTTTTATTTTAAAAAAACAAACAAACAAACCAACTCATACATAGATCCACTGTACTAAACAGCACTAACAGCCATACAAAAAGATCACAAGAACCTGAACAAAATTAATTTCTTTAAGTGACTAGGAGAAAGAATGAAATAAATCTTAACCAGCAGGATGGCAACATATGGCTCAAGCTAAAAGAACCTGCTGCAGGTGAATGATACAAAGCATTAGTGAATTTCAGATAACAATCAGAAGTGACTCAGTAGTATAACAACTGCTGATTTAAAATGCACCAGCTGGGCACTCAAGTACAGTCACTATGTGTGGGGGCTAGACTGATCATAAATTTGGAAAACTGAAGTGCATATCAGTCTGAAGAAGTAAATTCATGAGTTGTCTCAGTATCAGCATTACTTCAGTACTTTCAACAGTAGTATTGAAAAGATATCCTTTTAACAGCAGAAGACAAGACCAATCTCTTTCTGCATTTATGACATCACCCATCACTCAGAATTGCCTCTTGATTACATGATCATCAGAACCTATACAGTAACCATGTCAACAGACGCATTTCATTCTTAACGCATCCCAGCAAAGGTTATGTAAGCTGCCTACGAAGATCTTTTCTACAAAAGAGGTTCTTTCTGACAATGCAGAAAACTGGTAATATCTGTGCATTGACAGCTGATGAAAACACAGCTCACGTGCAACAGAGCCAGAGATAAAGCTAGCCGTTGTTTTACTGAAAAACAATAATTTAAAATGAAATACTATCCAGGTTCCATTATAAAATGATAAATAGCTGTACAGGTAGAAAACATTTGCCTTCTGTTGGGTGCCAAGGAAGCACACCCAATCCAGACCTTCTAAATCCACGACAGTGTGGGCAAGAAGTTTTCTAGTCAAACTCTCCCTCTATACCTGTGCACTATGCCAGATAATTCTCTAGGCTCTGGGTCCTGCAACTGTGCTTAGAACACCTGCACAAAAATATCCATGCTATTTATTTCTTCCTGTCACTCATCAGACCTAAATTAACAGCACAACATAGATTAAGTGTTTATTTAGACAGATGCATCTGAAAAGATGGAAGAATCAATGATGAAACATGTTAATAAACATTAATAATGAAAGAAAACAGAACAAACCCACCACTGATTATCTGAAATAACACTGGTTCACTGTGTTGGATTACTTAAAAATGAAATAAGATCTACAGCACTGTGCTGACTGGAGCTGGACTCCTGCACAGTTTCCATGCAAACTCCAAATTTCAACAGTGCTGAATTAAGTACATCCAATGCTGTAAGAGACAAATAAAATCTCTGCTACACATGTAACTGAGGAGCAACCTGCTGTGGAAACTCATTCCTCATACACTGGTAAGGCTTCACAAAGTCCCTGAAACTTTATAAACTGAATGTGGTGCTACCAAACCCAAATATTAACAGCTATAGTAAGAAAAACAAACAAACACACACACACCCCAAACCCCAAACAAACCCTCCCATCCCCCCCAAAAAAACCCTCTCCCAAACTCAAATACTAGGTTTCCTACTACAGCAGTATTTTACTAACTGTTAGTACTAACTACTAACCATGTACTAACTATTTTCCTTTTTTTTAATGCAGCAAACATCACCTCTCTACCCCATTTTGAAGTCATAATTATCACAGGTGGTCTGGCTACTACTTGTACTACCTCACCCTGAAGAAAAACCTTTACAAAAAGTCTGAAGTATGCACACTGTACACTCTAAAAGCAAGGAGCAGAGTTGGTAGGATCCTCCCTGTATACATTTGAACTAGCACTATTTTTTTCCCCAGAGGGAGTTGTCTTCTCAGCTCTCTAGAATTTGGGGGGGCGGGGGGCACACAACAAACCAAAACCCAACAACAACAACAAAGTCTTTAAAAAAATATTATCTTTGCCAGAAAACTACTGTTAGCTGTGAAAACCCACCCAGATAGAATAGTAAAAACTGCTAAGCCAAAAAATAAAATAAATTGTAAAGGAGGCAGTCACTCAGAAGCCAGATGGCTACCAGACTTACTGTTCTCACCAGATGAACATGGTCTCTCCCCACCTACAAAACCATCACCACCACCTTTGCTCTGGATGGCTAGTCAAAGCATTAACACAACTTACACTTTAAATATACACACTTGGAGGAGATCTAACACTATCATCCATATTATACCCACCTGTCAATAAGCATCACTCCTTTTGTGGTTAACAGTATAGACACACATATATACTCACAGTTTTCCTTTCAAATGTGTCACATGATACACAAACGGCACTTTGAACTGAATGTAAATGGAAACATCTTGACCCTCAAAACACAATGAAGACCTTGGTTTTCACTCACTTTCTCGCCAAATTTCTTCCCTAAATAATTTCTTATTTATACAAGGCAAATACAAGAGGCAATGAAAGGGCATAATTTGTTGTATATTGTAAGAAAAAGCATTTTGAAGCAATTGAAATCAATTTAATACAATCTCAGTTATACTTGATCTTTTCTTCTCCTTTAAGTACCTCTCTCAAAACTGAGCCATACTTGGAAGTAAACAGTCTTCATCTGAATCTAAATTTGACTTCTTCAAAATCAAATAGCCTCACCCAGTTAAACAATATGAAGATTTTTTTCTCCAAACAAGCAGAAAGAGATGCATAGGGCTAACTAATAAAGCAAAAGCAAGTATATTAAAACAAATCCCACGCGTCTAGAATACAAACACCTGACAAAACAGAAGTGAGGAACAGAAAGAAAACAGCACACAAACAGTGCACAGTGGACAAACGCTCAGGAAGACAGAATGACTAAACTGCAACTAAGACCTTTCACTTTCATAATTTTCAAAGAAAGGATGAAATAAGCACCATCAATAATATGCCCAGTCTCAGTGCTCTAGGAAGCCAGTGGAAAGACACTCACCAGTTGCATTAAACCAGTTCCCCCCATGCTTTTTTAAGTTTCCCTGCAGTGTGACAAGGCCAAATGCCTATTAACATTACTGATTCCTCTCAGCTGGTTTGGCAATATACAGGCTAAGTGCAGGCCGTTCTTCTGTTGAATGTTCATGCTGCTTGCATTTTTGGTTATGAAGGCAGAAAGACCCTGTTTGCGCACAGCTCCAGACTTTGAAAGTAATTCTTTCTGACATGCCACATTTGATGGAGAATGTTGTAATTCTACAATCTTGACAATATCATGAAATTGAACCAATGCACTAAATAAGACCATTTCTTACTGAAACATTTAAATTTTTTGATCTCAAGCTGTACAATTTCTCATTCTTTTCTGCATGCAAAATGTATTTACTTACAGTTTCACAGAGACTTTCATTTGTTAGTAAGCCAGAGAGTTTTTATTTGGTTATTACATTTCTAAAGCTGCTCCGCTCTTCATTAGATAACACTTTGCCAAACGTTCACATACAAGATAAAAACTATTAAGGGACAAACTGTAATTAAACAATCAAGTCCATTAGAGAAGATTTGTTTAGGAGGGGAACAACAGCTTTAAGGGAACTGGTAGTTAATGTAGGCACTCAGCTTTTCAGATTGCCTAGTAGGAATACCATGCATGTGTGAGAGTAGCTAATTGTTCAGAGCATTTGTTGCTCAGGTAAAAGGTGATTAAATGTTAAGATATAGGACTAATCTGAAAAATAGAAAGATAATGCTCTGCCCAGAGTAGCTGAAAGGAACTACATTGAATTTCTAATGTTTTTGCACCAGTGAAGACACAATCTTGTGAATACTGTGGTTTGCCTACAGGAAGGCTACCTTATTCCCAACGTGAAATTTCTCCCTACCCTTTATTTGGGTTAACTTCAACATTATTTGACACACTGTGACCTCAATTCAGTAAACTTTTTGTATTCAGAGCAACCCTTCAATTATGCTTTGTTACAGTGTTCCCCTGAATAGCTGGGGAGTTTATCTCTATGTTTAGATACCTGTATTTTTATTTCTGTAGAGATACAGTCAGGTCTGCGTCCAAGACATAGTTGGAAAAATCAGAAACAACTACTCATACAAACATGTTTCTGTTTTCCAGTATTCAAAATGGAACTAGAAGGTAAAAACAAAAGACAGATATTGGCAAAGCCTCTTCTGGAATCCTGGGAGCAAGTTCAATAACTTATGTTTCAGAGAGATCACCTCAGACTGAAACGGGTGAAATGAAAGGCTACAGGTCATCAGCAGTTAAGCGTTTTATCTTAGGACAAGTCACTAAAAGAGCCTGGACTGCAGAGCCAATGAAACAAGGCTGAGAACTGGATTGAAACTGCTCTTCATAAATACACTGAGCCCCAAGCAAATATAGTCTGGAAATAAAGAGCGACAGAAGTACTGGGAACAATCTTTCCTTAGAAGCTGGGGATAAAATACTGAATTATTTCAAAAAATTGAGCTACCTAAGTACATGTAAAGTGCAATACAACATCCTGCAGTGACAGGAAACCAGACTTTAAAAACTGGGTAGTTTTCTTGCAATCCTGTGGCCTGTTTTTTAACACTACCGAATTAGCTGAGTTTCTAGGAAACTCTTTCAGGGGTTATTCTCACTGGGCAATGGAATAAGATGGTTCTCATTGCAACGTTAAAACAATTTCTATATGACAAAAATCTGTATTGAACCTTTTCCCTTTCTCTCTATAATTTCCACTTGGAAAATTATATAAGCAATTTACACATGCGTAGGAATTTGCTTACTTTGTAATAGGACATACACATATGGATGGGGTTTAGATACAGATGCAAAGAAAATATCAGAAGTTTAAAAGTGAGATTCTTCCTGAAAACAAGTTTATACAGTAATTTACATTGGTGAAAAACAACACCTTAAATTCACAACAGTATTTTATAACCCCTTTTCAAGGGTCATAGTGATTATACATGAAGAATTGGCATAAGAACAAGTTGTATCTTTGGAAAAAAGTCTTCTCCTCCCTGGTTTCTGGTTTACTAATAAACAAATGTGTAGCATATATTAAAATATAGACTATATTGTAAATGTTTATCTTTGTATGTAAATATTGAGGATGTAATACAGTGTATCAATAAAAAGATACGCGATTGCCTAAACAACATACCAAGCTTAGTTGACAGGGTTTTTTCCTCTGTACAATTTGACCCGTTTTTTTAAAACTTACACTCCATTGGTAAAACATGTAAGCACTAGCTATAGGAATTCACGCATCTTTACTAAGCTGATGATAATTATACATCTGATAAGTGGTTTTATTAAAAAAACCCAACAAACACTAGTATATGACCATATTGCTAAAAGTGTAACCACATTTAGTTTTTGTGGTGTGGAGCAAGCATGGCAAACTCATACACGTTAAAGTGTTAATAGCTCACATAAAGGTCATGTAATTCTCTACCTCTACAATTCTCTACCTTTCAAAGGAACTTAATGGCAAGTCAATGTTATTTTCCAGAACATATGTCTTGTTTTGTTCCCTGTCAACTAAACTGCTATTAATTTATGGCAGGAAAGTAAAAATTAATACTTTTTACACGGACAAGAATACTGTTAAAATATTAGACTCCAAATTCTAACAGAAATACTGGTTCAAGATACCAAACACTGAAGAAAAATGGAAGAATTCCCAAAGAGCTAAGCAAAGTATGTGCAATGAGAAAATTTCATTGATGTTTTATATAGTTGTAACAGTATGGTGTAAACTGTAAGTGTATATTGAGTCACATTCACCTAAAACACTTCTAGATAAATCATTATAGTAGCGCTTCAAAAACCCGCAGAACCATGTGCTCAGTTTTAAGCACATGCCGAAATCCTAACCAAATCAGAGATAAAAAGACTGTGCTGCTTTGGTACCCCAGGCAGTGTAATGGACCAATTGCTACTGATTTGAATCCCCTGCCTTAGCATTTCTCCAAGAATTTTACAAGTCCCAAGTATCCTATCAGAGGATTGAAGAGCTTTTTTTGTTTGATTTCCCTCTAGTAATGAAATTATACCTGTTCTGCCACAGCCTATATCACTGCCATTCAGCCCAAATTTCTACCTGGAATCTACAGCTGGGGCCCCGCTAAACAGCAACTCAGGCTGTAACACCAACTACGCAAAGACATTTTAGCCTTTTACCTGTAGGAGCAATACAGCTTTTGACGTGATCATTTTCCCTTTGTTTCTTTAGTACTTAGCACTCTCCTTGGTCTTTAGATCCTTTTTAAAAAAAAAAAAAAAAATATCAAAAGCTCTCTTACATGACAAGGGAACAGCTGGGGGTAGAAGTGTTCTGCTGACAGACCACAGCATGATCATTTAAGAAAGTGGAGAGAGGGTGTTTTTCGCTAACTGTAAAATTTGCTCGCTGGTCTGAAATGTACTTTTTCTCTCAGATTCACAAGGAATAGCCTAAATCAATTCTTCTTTTTCCTCTTAGACTATGAGCAGAGAATTACAGTTGAAGCTAAGAAGGATATTTTATTTTGATTAGTAAGGTGGCAGAAGGCAAGCCTACTAGTAATATCAGTGCCCCATACATTATTTACATAAATGCAAATATAAAAAACCCCAACAAAACAAACAAACCAACCCCACCCCAAAACCAGTCCACAGTCTTAAATTAGCACCTCAATAAACTGCACAGGCTTGTTCCAACACACTACTATCTTGCTTGTTCTTTATCTTTGTTTTGCACTAGGATGAAAACTTGCTGGTACCATCCAGCATAGTTGAATTTTTTGGTAAGGATGACCAGAGCTGTTCTGTCACCTTATCTTCTTTTGAAGCATTAGAACGTATTTAGGCTTGAGAAACTTGCAAAATGATGTACACGTACAAATCCTGGCCTTCCATCTTTCACTTGTTACTGCTGATTCCAGTCAGCCAGAAAATGCCACTTGGGATCATGCACTGGTGAAGGAGATGCAGAAGTATGGAAGATAACACTGTCTTAACACTTTGAACTTGTCTGCTGCAGATACCTTTAAACTTTTTAATCTAGCATGTTCCAGCAAGACTGACTATTCTCCTGATACATCATCACCATGGTCTTCTATCACTGACAGTACAGGTTTGGCTTTATTACCTAGCTGCTAATGCCAGTAGCTATCTCTGAATGTATATTTAGTTGTGGGCATCTCAGAGTGAACCCCTGCTTGTAACGGAACTGAAGCCAACCCTTTTTTAGGTTGGGGCTTTTTGGGGTTTTTTTGGGGTTTTTTTTCTTTTTTGTTTTTTTTTGTGTGTGTGTGAAAATTATACAGCTAGTAAGTTTAAGTCATAAATGGACTAAAATATTGCTTCTTAATACAGTTTGTTGGTTTACAGAACTAAAGGGCATTACAGATTACAAAGCAGGCAATCTCGCTGCATTTGCACAATGCAGATACAGTTATGAAGTATATTCTTGCCCTGTTTGTTTTGAATCTATAAACTTCTCCTCCAAAAGCTACAGGCGACTCCTTGCCCAAAGTTTGCATAATTATGCAAACAACTACTAATGGATAGTTAAGATTAATTATAAAAGTCTACTTCAAATTTTCAGCAAATGAAAAGGAAATAATTCTATTCAGGACACTGTTATGAGTTAAACAGAAGCTACCTGAATAATCTCTTGACCGAAATGCTCACTCTAATTTATTTGAAAACCTCCAAATGTTTCTGAAAATGTTAATTACTTTGAATTAGTCTCACATTTGACAATTGTTTCATTGTTCTTTTCTTGTTTCTTTAATCCTGAAGGTTTAAACTTTGGCAGTTTAACATCTATATTTGTTTAAATACCAATGGATGAAAACCTCTGTATGGCCCTTCATAAATTCACGTTGCTCAGTTCTTCTCTTCTTGATACATTTGTATACTTATAATTAAATTAATTTTACTGCTTGCAGAAAGAATAGCTTATTTTCTTATTTTTCTTGGTCCTTTGAATTTAAGTGGCCCAGCAATTTGGCAACTACATTTAACAGAGATTTGCTGTTATCTTGGATTCAAATGGGGGTTTGTGTATCAATAAGAATCCAGTATTTAGACAGCCACAAGCCGTGTGTCATTTGCAGATGAGTATATTACCCAATCAATGCACTACTAGAGTGACTACACTAAATCAATAACGCTTATTTATGTATTACTTCTATAAAATATATCCTTGGACAAATCTACCATAGTGATTAAGTTAAGTCAAAACTGGAACACTCTAACATTGAATTCTGAAAGGGAAAATTTCAGCAACAACTACCTTTCCCAGAGGGAAAGAAAAGGGGGGGGGGGGGGGGGGGGGGGGGGGGGGGGCGGGGAAAGAAGAAAAAAATATTTTTCTTGAAGAGTGTATATTTTTGCATACAATTTTCTTCTGGTTTCTTTTTGTTTGTTGGTTGATTGGTTGGTTTTTAACAAGTGTTAGTATGACTATAGTACTTCATCCTGGAAGCATGATTTTTTTTTTTTTTTTTTTTTAATCAACTAAAAAATAACCAGGAGGAAGAACTCAATTTCAGACAAATTCCAAAGCAGAAGCTACATAATGTGAAGTATTTTAAAATTCCAGCCTGACTGATGACAGCTGTACATGACATTGTACAAGTCTCAAAATTTAAAAGGAGAAACTTTCTGGCAAATTACTCAACAGCATCTCTAGCTATATGAAGAAAGGTGTACAGATTTGTAATTCAATTTATTTATTTACCATGATCCAGTAATTGGAAGGAGGAAAACAAACACATGGGGTTCAGAGAAAAGTTATGTCCGAGAGGAGAAAGCAGAGGTAAAACATGACTGCACAGTCTAATAAACCACATAGAAATCAATTCAGGCACATAAAGGTATGTAGCTAGTGCTACTCTAGATATCATATAGTATCTTCTGGGTTTCAGCTGCTACTCCAGAAGTATATGGGTCTGCGTCATATTTGCTAGTCCCATGTGGCTATCCCAGATGATACAGAGCTTTCAAAATGGCAATACACATCTATGTGTAAGTCGGGTACCTCAATCACCTATTTCTACCTATACTACTTATCAGATGCATATTTAGGTACCTGAATCACACCTGAAATACTGAAAGATCCAGGACTTGGGGATTTTTAAATTTTTATTTATTTATTTATTTAAATGTTCACCTTAATTTGTCAAGACTGCACAAGACCATAAATAAATACAAACAACTGGACAGAAATTCTGACATCAAGTTTTTCCAGAAAGTTCTTAAGTTCTCAAGACAGTTTTTTCCTAGACACAATGACTTTAGTTGAAAAGACGCGCAGTGTCTCAATAAACACATTCAAATAGAATCTCGCTCTGTTTCCTAACAAAAGTAGCTCTCAGGTGATTGAGTGACAAATAACAAAACTGGTTACAAAGAAATATTCCACACCTTTTGTTCACTCAGGACGTCCTAGCTCCCTCTGCAGTGATTTCACTGTTCCCAGAGATTCCAGACCTTCAACTTCTACAACATCTCTCTAGTATTGCCCTAACTTGCATGGCACTCATGCTGCCTACCAGCAGGATACTCCAGTCCACCAGAAATTCAAATTTGACCATAAATCCCTGGACACAAGGCAGCTTTTTCACACAATGCATAAAGCCGCTTAAGCCAAACACTCTCAGAACAGATCTCACAGATCATAGTAGACTTAATAATTGAAGAGTAGTTATTTATGCTCAGACTCCTATATCACAGAATTTTAAAGGCCAATTAAAAAAGACCATATCTCTTAAGTATTTAACTTTTACACTTTGTATTCATCCCATTCACATTAGATTAAAGATTACTTCACCAGCCTCCACCTGTTTTGTTTTAAACAGACTTTTATCTTCAAATAGCTTCCAGTTTTAGCTGCCAAGAATATGAAGATGAAAGCCAGTTTTTAACCTCACAGTCAGAACATCTCCCATAGAACTAATTGTATATTATACACATTTATCACAGATGAGGTGGACCTAAATTTTGCAATCTGTTTTGTATGACTAAGCCCATGCTGCTCACAGAACTCCAATGAAAGAAACAAAATATTATTCAGGAAACATATCTGTACAAACTGTACCATTTAAGCTATAGTACACTTCACCAAAATGCTCCTTAACGCCTCTGTACTGAGCTAGGAAGACCAGCTCCTAAGTCATACAAGCACCTTTGATCTGACTCCATTCAAATTAGCTGCACTTGACTGAGTTCTACCACCAGAACGGCAAATCACTCCATTAAGAGGCACTGCATAATTACATTATAGAAAGGACATGTGATCACAACTTATCTGCAATAATAACCACCCAGTTCTGCAAAATCTGTAAAAAATACTTTAAAAAGTTGCTGGATGGATAAGATCTTGACAGCAGACGTAGTTACAGTGATGAATTAGAAGGCATTAGTTGAAGCAGCTAAAATGATGGTACCTACCTAACAAAAGGTAACATGCACTAGACCTGATGGCAAAGTGGGGTATTTATATGTTAATTATATAACGTGGACTCTCAAAACATGTAAGATAACAAGACATTTACTGACTAGTACAATTATGGGCCATCTACCTTCTCTACCTTCTCAAGTATAAAATATCAGTTATAGGAACAAAAGGTGAAGAACAAGAAAGACAAATAAAAGCTCCAATCAGGCATTATTACTAAGGTTTTGGCTACACAATGGAACTCAGGAAAATTAACCCAAATTAATTTAACTGGATTTGTCCATGTCCATTAAATTCCTTTGCAAACACTTTCATCTGGGAATAAAACGTGGCCTTAATTTGGTTTGGCTCATCTTGCCTTCAAAGTGAATTAAACTAAATTCACTGGAGGCCACTTTGATTATGAATGGGAGAGTGCACACAGAGACTTGGTTGGATTTAAGCTGCCCTCTTTAAATTCCTACATTTAGTTGACTTGCATGAATTTTCCTCAGTATCTTGTGTAGACAAGCCCTGAACTGATACATTAGACACAGAAGTGAAAACATAGAGAATGAGGGAAGCTATGCTGAAGAGTCCTCAGACAACACACTAAACCCCTGTAGAAACCATTGAAGAAGAGCTATTATCCAAGAGAAGAGAATTGTTCAACTAGGTTAAGTTCCGTTCTAGGAAGAATACCCCCAAAGTTCAGAGACCAACTGGGAAGTATTTTAAAAACGCAGCTACATTTCAGTTTTCAGAAATGCTATTCATTTAAAATGTCTACTATTTGCTTATTTATTTGAATTATTTGAAGATAGAACTATTGATAAAGGACATCACTAAATCATCTTTTAAGGTGATTTATTTAAGAATTAGAAGTTATAACCTATTATTGGAGGCTAAGATAAAGAAAGTAGAAAAGAAAAATTGAAAAGATCACGCTGTGTTTAAGAGCTATGGCACACTCCCACTGAAGAAACACTATGGAAAGCTAGAGACACTCAATACCTTAAAATACCTGAGTCCCCATAAAATGTTCTGAAACACCTACAGTCACTGATAACACTGATAACACCTGAGAGGTCCTTTACTTGCACTCCACCACTGATGGCAGCCTAGCAAAAAGCACAGCACCAGTCCTACGTCAGATGCACATGCAGGAGGATTAATTCATCTGCTCAGATGTTCTGCTGGAACATTTTTACAACTGTATTTTCATGGAGATTCAGAGAGTTTTCATAACACTATTGTTCTTACTCAAGAATGATTACATTCTTAAAGGGAAAAAATATCATAGATAAACGAGAATTCCACAGAAATAGGGATCCAGAACTGAAATAAAGCAACGAGCAGGAGACAGAGCCTTTCCAGGTAAGGATCCTCTATATCCCTTCATCAGTATTTTTTCAGGATAAAACAACACCATTGCTATAATGTTTTTGCTTTCATACAGGACAACAGATAAAGAGAAAGAATGTAAGGCAATTATAGTGTTTCCCTTATTTTATTCACAAGGGCCCTCATAGTGTGTTGATTATATTCTGGCAGAAAGCAGCAGTGCAAGAGATAAATGTAATGCCACTGATAAAATTGGAATTTCCCTAAAACAAATACCTTCATTTTAAATCAAATTCAAGTATCAATTATTCTTTTATCTGGGAGAGTGATAAAGAAGTAGGCAGTATTATACCGTAATGTACTGGGAATATAACAATTAGGGTTTTAAATGTTAATCTGAGGCCTCTTATTAAATGCACAGTTTCATTAAGTAATGTGCATCTCTTCCACTAGATTATATCTCTACAAAAGCAATATGAACAAGCTAGATTTTTTCCTCATTCAGAATTTTTTCCTTATTTTTTTCCCTTGTTTTCCTCATTTATAAATTTTTCCTGATGCTGCAAGAAGATATTGTTTCTAAATATTGAACATATTCCTCCAGATGTCATCCTTCTTTCAAACAAAGAAGGTATACTGGCCAAAACTCTGATATTAACGCAGTTTTCTCTCACAAACACATATATTATATACTCTGCATGCATAAAATTTACTTCAGTACATAAAAAGCAAGATGTCTGAATAATCATTATTGGATATATGTAACGTGGAGTTTCATTAATTTTTTCAAGTTTGCGTTCCATTAAAAATGAAACACTTGGGCCTATAGGCACCACGAAATGCACGCAGCTCAACAACAAACACAATGAAGACCAGCTTAACCACTTGCTGTTTCTTACATTTTGAGTTATTTAGCCCCCTATTTCTACACTGCGAATTCTAAAATTAATTGTCATAGCAACAGGAGTCTAAGTCTTCATTTACAATGCAGATAATCTTTTTGATCATGTTATTCATGCATAACCCCATAGCTTCTGATTTGCAATGTATCGCAGTTAACTTTTAACGGGGGATGTGGGGAGAGAAACAGAACACACAGGTATGACACTTTGGCGTGCAGCGGTCAGGAAGCTGCTCAACCTCAACCTCTGCTTTACAGCAAGTTACTTCCTCCTATACTTTCATTTAAGAACAAACAGCTGCTGCTGAAAAGCCAGACTGCTAAGACAAGTTCTCCTGTTAAGGCTGCTTATTCTTGAGCTGTAAATAGATACACAGCTGATTAAAGCTACTTTTAAGCAAGTTTTTAATTTGACTTACTTACAACAGACTAAATAAGAGTTCCTTGAGGCATGTGTCAGATGGATGTTATGCTGCTGGTTTGTGGTGAGGAAAATAATCCATTTTTGCCACAGTAGAAGGTATGAATAAGCAAAATTTTGTCCCCTGAGAAATCTGGAAAAAAAGAAGTAGTATATTAGTCATTATACTTATTCTATGCTATTTGAATAATAATAACTGGCAAAAATCAACTTTACCTTTGACCTTAGGAGCCCAATGGATACTGCTCTCAATGCAGATAAATTACCATATACAACAATTTGCATTAAGAAGATTACCTGGGCACAAACCAGACAATTAAGGAAAAAAAAAAAATTATGAACGTACAAAAATATCCTTATGGGTATCCTACGTGAAAATGGCAATTCAAACTTAAAAATTCCTCTAACAGTTCTCTTTCTTAAGATTAATCGAATACACCTTTGGAATTTTTTCTTCTCATAAGCTATCAAAATCTACGGCAATGAACTAGTAAAGAGTTATCCAGGAGAAGACTCTAAGGATAGCCATTTTCTTTCATGGAAAAAAGGGACAAACACACGAAGAAAGAAGGAACACTATTTCATGGGACTTATTTATTTTCAAAAGAAACAGCATTTCCCTTCGCATATAATTTACTCCTATCTCTTAAGTCCTGCTGCTTGCAAATACATAATCCAATTACTATAAGCTTCACCTTATTATTTTAAAAGGCACTTACAATCAGTTTACTGTTTCTTGTTTTTTAATCCATTCACAAAACTCATACGCTTGTAACTGAGCCCAGCCTTATCAAAATCAGGATTTAACAGATATCTGCCCAAACCCTTTCATCATGGAAAACATTCCTTCCGATAATGCTTTTAAAACAGGCAGAAATATAACAAGGTCCACAATTTTTATGAATTTGTGAGAACTATGATAGGAAAACAGAACATTATATTATTTCTCGTTATTTCCTAGAATACATACGGAAATAACCAAATCTCAGTAGATAATAGTCCTTATGCAAAAAATCCCAGTTGTCTGTGTAACAAGTCAACTGTAATATGAAGTGTTTGTGAGCTAATATATAGTACTTAATAAGATTCCTAGCTTTTCTTTTCCTTCACTGTGATATATTTTCATGCAAGAATCATACATCTGACAAAAGAATTATCTTCAATTCTTTGTTGGAACTTACTCATGAAGGTACCACATCACAGATATCCTCATACAGAAGTAGATTATTTTAAAGTTCAGAATAACATAAAAAGAATCATTTCATACATTGCAAAGGAAATATAAGCAGCAGTCAAACCGCATTTACCTATGACCCTCATCTTTATCACCGTCACAGAACTTAAAAAACACAACTGTAAAACCCTCATCAACTTACAGAAGTAACTTTTAATAGCTCTAACACTTTCAAAGATACTTCAACTGCAAGGGATAGAAATAACCATCAAGTGTGAATATGCCTCAACGTTTCCATGTATACCATGTTAACAAACTGAAATATCTACGCTATGAAACTCCTATTAGCTATGGGGAAATAACTAAAAACTCTGTTATGCAGCCTTCAGAATCAAATTATGATGTTTCTGCTAAGGAGACGTAACTTTTTTCACTGCCCTGGAAATAATCAAGCAGTCAACATATATTCCTTTTTTCAGCTACATATTAACAAACAATGATTGAAACATTTTTATAGTTTTGTTCAATGCATCAGCTGCACAGAAAAAGAAACCCTTTTCATCCAACACTCGAACTACTTCTTCAGTTGGAAGAGGACTTAATGTGTGTGCTTGCAGTACAAATATTTTTTTTAGCAAATCACAATGTACCACTTGAATTATGCTAAAAATTATTCCATTTAGTTTGCTGTCGTAAATAAGCGATCTAAAAGATTACCATGGATACTGTGATCGTTAGGGCACAAGGAAATCCATGTAGCTCATCCCTTTTTGGCATTTCTTACACACGCACACACACTGCAGCTTCAAGAATTTATTTAGTTTTCTGGGTATTTTTTTTAGTTTTTATCCATTTCACTGAACACTGTCTTTAACTTGATAGTACAGTGTGCAAAAACTCAAGCTTATACATAACTTGCAGTGAGATTTATAGCAGTTATTGCTATCCCTGCAAATAATTTCTTCAGTCGTTCTGTGAAATACAAGTTCTTCCTTACTCTTCCTTACAAATGGCCTTTCACCTGACTAGTGTATGGGAGATTATAATCATAATCTGTGTAGGAATCAAACATTAAGGCTAACTTCAGATCTTAAGAACTTAATTTTGTTATTATGAATAGTCCTGAAGGAGCCTTCTCCCTTCTCTTTACCCACTGACTACAGAGTAAGCATAGGCTAAGGTTAGCTGCTGTGAATACCCAGTTTAAGATCAACCTCAAATACTGCTTACTCTGTCTGTTGTATTCCCCTGTATAGTGGACTAATAAACTGAAGAATGCTCCCCATATGACCACAACTTGGTCTATGACAAATTATACAGAGATATAAATATACAGAATAAAATTATCATTAGCTATCAAAAGGTTCGTGGTGTAGAGTAATCTCAGCTGCATTTTCTTTACAATTCTGGGGACAAATTTTGAATTTATCTTTTTACATCTGCATGGTCCCTGCAATAATTTCTGTGTGAAGTTAGCAAAGAAAATGAGGAAATACAGATTAAAGATGCTACATATATATTTCAAAACAAAGAACTTGATCTCAAACAGGTCTTTTGAGGGTAGGAAGGAGTCTCAGCAAAATCAACTGAGGCTAGATGGGAGACAAGTTCTTCATTAAGAATGAATATTCACAGTAACTTTCTCAGTTTTTTGCCTGACATTTCAAAGTAATCACTGACAAGGAGTGGAAGAAGCTTCCTCCACCCAGTTTTTAGAAGTAACTCAATTCTCATCTGAGACGCTCATGCAATCCTTTTCCTAAACTCAAAAGGGATCCCATTTTCCACTTCTACTTCTGACAGGACTGAAATACTTCTTACAATATTCTCAGCAGCTTCGGACTAGCCGCGCAGTGCTGAAAACCTTCTCTGCTAATATTCTGTTGAACCTGGATCAGCATCTCCCCACAAAGTCTCAAGTGTGTGCTCACTTCCATTATTTTTGTTTCATGCATGCAATCTGAAGTAGTTTTAGGACAAGACTAAAGCATTATCTTTTATAATATTAGCTTTGTGCTTAGTTTCTGTTAAGACTAGGCTTCTCCAGTATAAGTTCTACATTCAGAATAAAGCCTTACCCACAGTTACATTGCTCAGTGGTTCTTTGCAAAGATTTCATTTAGCTCAAGCAACATATGAAGGAAAAGATGTCTCTAATAATAAGGAAGCAGTAATATTTAAGAAGTAATAACAAGATCACCTGAAGGAAGAGGTTTTTATGTTAAAGATGGCCACTATCAGTACATAGGTCCTCTTAAAGAGAAATGACAAGCATCAAAGAAATTATTATTCTAGTTATGGAAAGTGGCTCTGCCATGTCCTGTAGGTGTCTGTGTTGAAAACTGTGGGGGAAGGGTACAAAATTTGACATACAGCATCTGTCTATAGCTCATCTGCAAAAAAACCTATGACTGGCTAATGTTTCACGTTCTTGCAGACACCTTTGACAGTTCTTGAGCACAGTCTGAAGTGCTAGCATAAACAGATTTTCTTTTTGCACTGAACCTTCATCACTTGAAATCTCTGTAACCATTGCATGAGAAACATCTATCACTTTGTCTATTTCCTAAGTCTCTGTAGTCTGTCACGAGTTACTGATGAAGGAAAAGATTTCTCCTCTAGCTAGAAAAATTCTTGTTACCCTGACTAGTGGTTCTTCCATGTGACAAATGGAACACATTTCTCCCCTCCTTGGCTTATGCTAGTTTGACTCAGAAAATGTGTGCAGGCGATTGAGCTGACAGGGATATGAAGGCAGAAGCTTAAAGGACATCAAAAGTGTTAGCATTACGAGCTTTGTATAAACAGTCGTATTGATCCAATTCTTCAAGCATCCTTTATCTTCTTGTACACAGAGATTAGAGAAAGACTCAAATGCTTAGTTATATGTCAAGTGCACAGTCAACACATTAAGAGCTCAGTATAGTCTTTTAAAGTGGAGTCCAGCATATTCATGCCTTGAGGTAGACAATTCAGCTGCTATTTTAAACACAAGGCTTGACTGTCTGTTACTCTTCACTTTGCATTGTTCCTCACATCAAGGTAAAACACATAATGGTGATTTTTCCACGTTCCCCTTAAAAATACTGATCCCATCAATTGGCTCATCCCACAGCTTCAGCGACAGACTGATGGGAAAGTTTCCCTCTCTTAAAAGTACCCTAAAAATAACGGCAGAATTGAGATTGTGAGATTCAGATTACGTACAAAAAGCAAGTCCTTGTAAGTCCTTAGATGCATATAATGTAGAAAGAATAGCAAGTTACTAGCTTGCCAGGGATTCATATCATATGCTGGAATTCGATATTAAGCATACCAGCTCAGTGTATACAGCAGCTAAATAAGCTACAGTAGGAAGGAGCTCACACAGACACATTATGCAGCAAAACAGAACTGGTAATTTCCCCCAACCCTATGACTCCCATCCTCATTTCTGTGAAACAGGGAGTTCCTCAGTTATTGCATTCAGTTTGGAAAACTAAACTAAGAAGAATAGAAGGCTTAATTCTTTTTCCCACTAAAAACTATGCTTTAATGTCATCTTCAAGATTTTCAAAACAACTAGAGACACAAAGGAGAAAATAAAAGATACAAGACATGGAATCTGGAATGATTCATTTCACAACGTTTTGAAGATGCATAATTTAAGTATAGCAACTATGTGTTTCATTTAAACTACATAAGTAATTGACAGTCTGTGAAGAACCCATTAGGAAAACTGAAAACCATGCATCAGACAAATCTAGAGAGAAAGCACTCCTCCTCCCATTTGAATAGCACAGAACAATATATCGCAGACACAGTATTAAAGGCCATTAAACAACTCAATAGCTATGCTGGTGACTGAGCAGTCACAGCTTGTCATGTAGCTGATCAGAACCTGAAACTTGAACTCTTCCTCAGCTCAAGGTGTCAAGCTGTAGGAAAGTCATGCAGTGAAGGTCATGCATCACATTTTATACTGAGAAAGAACTAAAATATGAATATAATCAATTATAATGGATACTAACCTGTTTTAAGTACTCTGAAGACACTCATTCCTACAGTCAATAAAACAGGATTAAAACACAGTTCTTCTAAATCATGTTCAATTGTTGGAATTTTTGCTTATGTTAAAAATCTGCAAGTTAGTATCAGGGTTAGGGAAAAACACCGTAGTTTTTTTCAATTATGGGTTATTTCTAAAACTTTCTGCCAGGGTAGGGGAGGACAGGAAGGTGTAAGTATGTTATTTTCAATGCCAACTCAACAGATCACTTTTCACGTTGGAAAGGGAAAAATCTGGCAAGTTTTGTTCAACTATCTAAGCAGAGAAATACCAACTCCGAATTAAGTCCTGAAGAAATTGCTGAGAGACATCCTACTGCAGTTGAAAAGATCTCTCTTTTGAATCCTAGGGAAAGAAATAACAGACATTGTACCAAGTGAAGAGCAATGTCAAAGGAACACCTTGCAATAGGCTGAACGCCTCAGATTTGGCCTACATGAGAGCCTTCTATTGATACATAAAATGTTTCTTAAAGAGGAGGGGGGATTTCTCTGTGACCGACAATCACATGCAGCTACAGTTGCACTGGATAAAAAGTGTGCCTGATGGTATAAATTAATTTGTTTGGAGGACTCCTGTAATTAACAAAATCAAATCAGGGTTGACTTACAAATCAGTACCTACAGAAGGTGGATTTGCAATGCTATCTCTGACAGCAAACTTCTAGCAGAGACAAAGCTTCAGATTATCTGATTCTGGCCATTTTTTTCAGCTAGAAGTGCTGTTGAGGAACCAGTCTTGACAGAAGGAGGGAATGGAGTCCCCCATTGCCAGGCAGTGTCACACAGTACATCTGGGTTTACTTCCGTGTCACTGATTTGAATATGATCTGTCCTAAAACTGACTGAAACTTATCCAAGTAGCGTTTGGTAGCCTCTGAGGATGTTAGCAGTATTAGTCCAGTTGATATGAGGAGCATATATTAATTTATATGCTTCTGTGAAATAGTATAGAAATGATTAGAGAAGACAAGACATATGCTAAATATTTCAAAAAAGTTTCAAAACTTTTCAGAGACCTCTCATGCCAATGAGACATATCCTGGAGGACAATAGGAAGAGGTGAAAACAATTTTCTTCAGTGAAATAACAAAACAGCGAGCTTGGTCATTTGTGCCTTTGTCCTGGCTTGTTAGAGTTTGGTTTGGGTTTTTTTGGTTTTGTTTTATTTTTTTGTCAAATGACAACACAAAACATGCAGATCTTTTTTAAAAATAAAGGCAAAACTAGTAGTGCACTATTATAATTCTCCACAGTTTTCTTGGAATCTGTTTCTTTTTTGTGTTGCAACTCCTTTTCAGACTTATACATGTTCGCAAACTATAAATTTCACTTCATTTTCAAGCAAAATGTCTAGTGTCTAGTATGAAATTATCTAGCATTAAGAATGGCTGTTCATCAAAACTTAAAGAAAATATAAGATGCCCTAAGCAGCAAGAAAATCCCTCTTTCATTTAGTCATATCAATTTGGTAACATTCTGTAAGTTTTCTCTCACCACAAGTAAGCTATAGGTACCTCCACAGTCATAAAAATTGATAATCTCTTTGCATTTATAATTTTTCCTGTAATTCAGGCAATATTAAAAAAAATCATTAACAGGAAATACTCAGGCTCAATGAGGAGAGCTGGAAGCTGATGAATCAAGGAAAGTGTTATAAGGAAACATGCAGAAGAATTGTACACAAAAAAAAGCATTAGCAACTAACAGATATCCAAAGTTTGATGTTAAAATAGCGCAGCCTGATTTTTGAGAGCTTTTGAACAGTTCTGACCAACTTCAACAGGATTAATGGATATTCAACATCTCTAAGAAGTAGACCATTAGTTCTAATTGCCACTGTTGTTATCTATTTTTATGTTCTATGAAAAGCAGGACACATTTGGAGTTAAATATCAGTGTGCGAAACAGGAAATTTAGAAAGCCAGAAAAAAAATGGAAATTGCTATTGATTGTAAAATAAGCCTGGGGGTCGGGGAATAAAACCCTTCACCACACTGAATATTAATGTCTACAGGCAACAGCTAAAGAAAATACTAACAGTGCCTGGTTTTTTTAACTTATGTAACAAATTGATACATGAAAACAGCACCTGTAAACTAAATGAAGAACAATCTCTTCTGAAATAAACTGCTCATCATAGACTACTAGACAGAAAAAAGAGGGGAAAATACAAAAGAATTTGTGTTCTCCTTGAGCCTTAGTCAACAAACATGATGATGCCACCACTCTAAGGAATTAGAACTTGTTTTGTAGAGCTTACTGCAAGCTTCAGCACATAAATATCTTTCAGTTCAATCTACTGCAGAAGGAATTACTTATATATTTTTTAAACATCTCAAACACATGGATTTCAGAAATACCTATATTTTTCTCTGCTTTTTACAACAAAAAAGCCCTGGAAAGTAGACAGATTCATAAAACAAAAATTCCTTGAAGCTATCCAAAGTGACATTCTCTTTCACACATTTAATTTTTTTGTCTTTATTTTAAAGACACATTGATCAAACTCCTCTGCTTTGCTGATGATCTGAAGCTAAATGCATAGCAAAGCTGATTGGGAGTCACTGATTATTTTTAGAAACAATGTATCATCACTTTGGACAATACACACCATCAATTTATTAGAAATTTTTCAAAGAAGCATGGCAGAAAATTGCTCTGCCTGACTAGCAGGTCTGCTTATTAGCCAGAAAAGCAAGGAAGAAAGAAAAAATCCTGTTACTCTTGGTTCAAAATAATAAGCTGTGGAGGTGGAGCAGGAATGATTTCAGTGTTGATCTATAATTTCAGTTAGGTGTTATATGAAATACAAATGGCCGGGGGAGAAGAGAGAAAATCTATTATTTTATGTGGGGAGCTGGTCCCACAACAACAGATCAGTGGTGTTTGCTGACAGATGCTCAACAGACAGGCAAGACTATAGACCACATAAAAGGGGGTGGGGGGTGGGGTGGGAGAGAGATTTTGCTTGAAACGCTGTTCTTCCATCACGTGAAAAAAGCAACTAAACGAGCTGATCAAACCAGTGGCTTAAGGAGCGACGAACCACAGTGCAAGAAGCAGAGAAACAGGGTTACTCTCATTTCCCTGATTAGTTTTGCAGAAACCTATTCGAAAAATTATGTTTTTATTGTTTATGTCAGTCACTTTCCACTAAATCAGTCAGTTTGCCAGACAGTGAATACGTGCAATATTCACTCATCTGAGTCAGCTTTTCTCTTATTTACAAATGTTTTGGAAAAACCTCTTGCTTTTCAGTTTGCTGAACCAGTCAATGAACCAGCAGTATTCTCCATTTCATGACAGACAGAATGAGCTAATTTCTTGGAGCTGCAGTCAGTAGACATTGAAAAGCAAACCATCTATGGGGAGTTCATAATACTTTAAAATGTAAAAAGGTACAAGCTGAACTTTATGTAGTTGATAATAATTTGGTTTTTTCAAGCACTAGCATCAAAGTAAAAGTGGTGGTGTCAGGAAAAGGAGGAGGTCGCTACCATCAACGAGTCAAATACTTAAACTTGGATCTGAACTAAGCTCGTGCCACCAGTATTTGTGTTTTAACTAATAGAGAAATGGATCTGGTTATGTGCAACATAATACGTGCAATTCAGAAACTACACAGCACCTGCTGTTTTCTTATGTATAACATCAATGTTTTCTATTATGATGATCTCTAAAGACTAGAGGCTTTAACTAAAAGGAAGAAAAAACACTACTTTCACAAATAGATTTCATCCAAAAGAGATTTAGCTGCAAAGAACTTCTCGGGCAACTTCAAACAGTCCTGAATCTGACCTGTGATTTTTTACACAGCTTATGTGACTAGCTAGTCCACATATACAAATCCACATCTGCTTGATTAAATTAGACTGTCAGTCTCCTAAAGTAAAGCCATAGCCAAAAGGCCCAAAATTACATAAACAACCTCCAGCAGGAGGTTGAAAGTCTGGCTCTGTATTTTCTCTGTAATTCAAATGATAGAATTAAAAGCTCTGAGTAGCATGCCCTCAAACAGAAAGACATTCAGAGAATTTATATTGTAATTGCCATTGCTACATACAGATAAGCAGTAAACTTTCCCGTAATACTTTACCTCTTGAAAGTCAGACACTTTATAGAATGTCGCCCCAGCCAGTGTCACCACTGAAAGCTGACCTTGGAAGTCTTCCTGTCCTATCAGTCCTTCTC
Organism: Gymnogyps californianus; assembly: GCF_018139145.2. Taxonomy (NCBI): domain Eukaryota; kingdom Metazoa; phylum Chordata; class Aves; order Accipitriformes; family Cathartidae; genus Gymnogyps; species Gymnogyps californianus. The sequence continues at coordinate 6,459,015 of NC_059481.1, read as the reverse complement.
CAAACCACTACAAGAATTTAATAAGTGACAGATTTCCTCACATTGTTCTCTGTTCTTTCCATGAACTAATCTATCCATTAAACACCACTGAGATGAAGACACACACACCTGTGGAAGCAAAGACTTCAGTGAGGGCCTTTTTTCCCATATGGAGACAAAAAGTTAAGGACTAGCATAGCTGAAGTGTATTAAGTTTCTTACTGGAGAAACCTGAGGAAAGGACCTGAACTGCTAGAATTATACCACTTTGCCTTCCTAACATGGAAAAGAAGTAATGAAGTAACGTTCGTAATGAAAGTATTGCACATAGGTCAATAGACTCACCTTGCCTTGGCTGAACGCAGGAAAAATGCAGAGTATGTATTGCTCTAAAGAGTGCTAATGGGGGTAAGGAAGAGCAGGGAGGAACTGCAGTCGTTTTTCTTCTCCCACATCCATATTTCAAACAGTCTGAAAAAGTACTGAAATCTTTTTCAGCTACCTTGCGCACTGTATGTAGAGGCGCAAAGATGAAATTTGGGGTTTAGTTTTTATAGCGCTTTTGCTCTTACTTCTAAGCTTGGCAACTTCCTCCTGAACATGAATAAGCTGACTATAATATCAAACAGCACAACATATACTATTTACTCTGAAGAAATAGTGAAGAGTGAAGTTTTATACATCGTTTGCAATTTGCTGCACACTGCTTCAGTAAAGAAAAAATATCCAGTATTCTTGCACAAGGACACTAGACCTTAAAAAAAGAAAAACAGCATTTTAATTGTGAAAGCTAGGAATAAAGTTCATTATAAGAGCACACCAGAAGCTGCACTAACAAGCATAAGCATGATAAGCAACATACAGTCCTGTGACCTTCTGGATTTACAAATAGCTCCAACATTTTTCAGAAACAGGAGGCAGCTCTCAACGCTGCAGGTGCCAATCTCTTCAGTTTTGTCTGGACCCATCTATCTACCTTTAGTTAATAACAACACACAAATACCAGCATGCTTTGAGGCACAGTTAACATTCTGAATTCACAGAATCAATAAACCAATTCCACATGTAGAAAACTTATTTGGAAAATCCTATCAGCTTTGCAGGAAATTGTTCTGTAAGCAGCAGACAGAAGGAAGCCGTGTTTTCTTTGCATTTCTGTCCTTTAATACCCTAAACTTCTACAGCCACCAGCACATCCCAGAGTTAGTCCAGAACCCTGTATGCACTAGACTGTCCAGACAACTGCTGTCAAACAGTGTAGAAAACAGTACAGTCCTAGTTTCAGTCTTTCTTCTCCACCAGCCACAGACTTTCACAAATTTTGTAAGAATTTTCTTAACTTTGACAATTCTAACTATTTTTCAAATTGTACAATGATTTCAGGGGAACTGGGAAGAATGATACATGGATGGATGGGCATAAGTCTCATTAGAGAGACTGTTAGAAAAGCAGGCTGAAAATGCGTTGCCCCTTTTCATGACACTTGATATCAGTTCAAGACTGCATGCCTGTGAGTTTGCTAGCATGACATTATCCAGTGATGTCTGATTTCAAAACTTCATTTCCAGCTCAGTATAACCCTGATTTGTAGATCCTAATGGCAGAGTTGAAGGTTTACCCATTTAATCAGCCTTTCTTCTTACCAAGAGATGGAAAAAACACAGTGCAAGAATTTCAGAACCCCTAGTCTGTAGCCAAACAAGTCAATCTGCAAATGGAGATCTGAAGTTCTCCCTGGACAGTTAACAGATGTAGACGGGCTCTACTAAGGTGCTCTAGTTGCGCTTCGGAGTCTCCATTAACTATTTTGGGAGTCTAGGTACCTAACTCCAGGAAGATAATTAAAGTCACATCGTATAAATACTCTGTTATATACATTGCTTAAAGATTGCAGTCAATTTTTCAACATGTTGGATGAATTCAGACATTACAAGAAATGGTAGTGTAGAATTTAAATATCTGTACCAACAATTAAATACTAAATATACATATATTAGTGTTTCCTTATGCTGCAGGACAGGGAGGTATCTTTTTTTTTTCTTGTGCAGCAGAGGTAATTTTATCACTTTTCTTTCTTTGAAGAAGCTGACTGTTACTTATCAGTAACTGCAAGAGAAATTGGAGATTTTGTCTCACTGGTCCAAGAACATGGAAATTAACAGGCACAGTATATCTCAGTTTTCACTGTAACACTGTTTACCAAACCAATTTAATAATGTATAATCCCTTTTTTTAATTGCTGGGCTTTTAGAAACTGAACATTTAGGAAGAAGAAAGCTATTTTGCATACAGCTCTGCTTAGCTCCAGCTTTCAAATAAAAGTCATCTGCATAAATACTAGAATGTGTTATGCCCTTTTCTTATTTCTTTCTAATGAGTAAGACATATTTTTCTATTATTTTTAGAGGCACACTGGGAATTCCCCCAGTGCTTGTCCTTCCTATACTGCAAAAGGTTTGATATAACACATAAAGTAACTGGACAGTCATCAACTTTGTTATTTTTACGGCTCTCATGAGTGGTTCCAACCTCAGCAACTTACAGAGTATCGCTGTTTCACAAGAAGTATTGTAGATAAGTCAGATGGCATTCAAGAACACACAAGCATCCCTTAGTATTTTTAAGGTCCTGTCATTTCCTACTACAAAAGCTGTTCTCGATAACCAGGGGTAGTGACTAGTATGGTTTCACCAAGTAAGAGATACAGAGAAGAAACAACTGGCTTCCTCTTGGGTGGCATCTCCCCTTGGTGATGCTTTAATCGTCACAAGAATCAGAAGCGTATTTAACAAATTGTCTTGTTCCATCATAGTATCGAGCAATTCAGCAGACGCTTTCAGAATCAATGAAAAAATTTATTTAAATCATTTATTTATATGTATTAAAATCTCTGCTGACAACAATCACTGAAGAGAGTGCAAATCTTTCTTAATTTCTGCATAAAGGGAAAGATCATTCCCTCACAAAATAAAGTACCTCACCATAAAAATGTATCCAATTACTTATGCAAATTTTCAACCAAGATATTTTAATAAGACATCCTTTTAATCCCTGCCTGTTTAATAAGACAAATAAGACATTTGTTAGTTTATTACACCACCAGTGCACAATTCATTTTTATGATACAGCAACAGTAAGTAACTTCAGAACACAGAGGAAACAGCCAAATCTCATAGCCTCCGGAGAAACAATCAATATATGGAACATAATTACATGCAGTATGCATTTTGCAAAGGATGTTGACTCAGTTCCAAATTTAGCAAAATGTGACCAGGAAATAAGTGTCTGGAACTTAACCACAGTCTGTGTTTGACCCTTTTCAGTCTTGAAACCTACTATTTGCCAAATGTCATTTCAGCTTATACAAGTGTTAAAGATCCTCTAGTCCTTTGTAAAGAATTAACTGCTCCACGAAGAGATTTTTTAGAATCTTACTGGTCTAATTTACACTGAAACTTACTTTAGTTACTCAAAAGGATTTTATTCTCTCTAGATAAAGTTTCCAAAGATTTTTAACATCCATGTGAAACCAACAGTGTCAGGTTTTAATGCATGAAATACACGGTGGTAGTTCAAGAAGAAATGTGAGAGGAGATGATTTACTTGGAAAGGACTTACTCCCTGTCTTCTCTATCAACATATCAACTGGCTCCTTCTTCTTTTAGCTACACAAACAGTACCAACTACTCCATCCATATGCTCTCTGCCCTTATAGGCATTAATAAAATTGAGAGATCAGGTATGGATAGTTTTTGTCCAATTTTATTGGAATTCTTTTTGTCTTCGCCAAAGGGGTAACTCAAAACTACACTGATTTACTTGTAAGTATGTGAATCTGAATGAACTTAGGTTGGAATACAGTTTGGTTCTGCAATGATAAAAATTTATTACAGAGCCCATGCAGCATCTAGAACAGCTGACATACTTATTTCGAACTGTCCTGATTTTAAAGGTTTAATACATTAGAAACTTGGGAGTTGCTAATCACCTTATCTAAAATAGTAATACTTCGAGAGAGACAAAGATCACATTTTCATCATGTAGCCACTGTCTACTAGCTTAGTCTGTAGACGCTATGCTAATATGCGCATCATATTATTAACAGTAAATACAATGGAACAGAAATTCTCATGGACTTCATGCTAAATAACTATAAAAGGAGTGTTTAAGTACTATGAAAGTCTTTATACTGCATGAAATGTTTAAACTGTATCCTTCTACTGCTCTAGATTGATTATTTTCATGTTACAATATATTAAGGCCTTCTTAGATTAAGGTGAATTTCTTTAGAATGACAGACTCTTGCTCAAACTGAACCAGTCAGTATTCTTTTTCTTAAAAATACATCCTGATGATTGGACTGTCCAGTGAGAACACATATTATTTTTTTAAAGCGTACATTTAATTATTTTCATCCAGGTCTAGAACTACCTACCTTGGAAAAACACAGCTTTACTGCGAAAAAGGAATCTTCAAGACAAAGAAAAATTTCCTGAAATTCCATGAGAACCTACCTTGGACAGAATTGACTGACATGAATTTTTGTTTGGATACACCGGCCTGAAAAGCTGTGTGAAGTTACTGCTTTACAGACGTGGCTTCTTTCAGTGGTGAAAAACATGATTTACACAGTTTGTACAAAAGAGGATGAATCTCATTTCTCACTATGGAACAGGGCTTAGAAGTATTTTACTCTATTTCTGGTAATTAGCAAAAGTATTTTGATTTCATGAGGACTAAGTAAATTAGTCTAGTTCACAGTGATAAAATAAGTAATGAAACTTGTAAAGGCATATACCAGAGGTAAAGAGCATGAACTAGAATGTTTATGTTTTCTACATTTGAAAAAGCAAAGCTACATGTTTGCACTCACTGACAATATGTACCTCATACAACAACATTATTGTTATTATGTAACAAAATTTTCTCATAATAGACACTTATTAAAACAACCAATCCAACTAGCAATTAAATCTCAAAATGATGGAGCATTGCCTGTAATTAAAACACACTTCTACTTCCACCCACGTTAGGCAGAGCAGCCTGAGTATCCTAATACAGCAGTTAGGCTTTATTAATTGTATCTTAATGAGGATTCCTAAGACAAATTCAATATTGAAATTCAAATATACTAAAATCAAATGGTACATAGTCTTAAATTAGCCTCAAATTAACAGTAACTGCCGAATGATGAATTCAAGAGTAAGCTGCCTGTAGTGACAGGTAATGCGTCCCAGTTATTTGCAAAACCAAATACCACTGCTCTATAATAAGTCAACACACTTCTGTAAAAATACTACCACAGCAATAGCCAAGATGACACTTAAATAAAATGGAATAATATTTCTGTCTTATCACTCTGACTACAGGTTACATTAACTGCATGAGAAAATTAAAAGTGAGATTTGTTTTCTATTGATAACCACCACCTCATTACTGGAAAGTTCTGGGACATTGCTTACATCCCAAAGAAGGCAGTTTCCTAAACACTTGTAAGTGGTAGTTTGTTATGCTTTGGGTGATACCATCACCAGCCCTGCAGGAGACAGCAGACGTCTGATGCAGATGTGTAAAATAAACTAGAAGTTATCAGATTTCTTTGCAGAGGATGAGCCCAGAGCAGACATTGGGAGGGAGGGTGAGAGACACTTGGGCTTATTTACAGCCCAGAACCCCCCCTTGTCAAAGCAGACGTTGAGCTTAGTAGGAACTGAAGGGTTTACACAGTACAAGCTACAGCTTCAAGACAGCCACACAACAGCATCTGTGACTTTAAGCTTTAGCCATCTAAGCCGTGGTTTTCTTTTCCAAGTCATGCATCAGGGAACACACAGAGAAATAAGTTCTGTAAAGTTGGTAAAAAGAATATCCAAGAAGGATCTATTTTTGCAACAGATGACTAAATGCTTAGAAGTGAATTTTGCCATCAAAAGATTTTTAGATTGGCAATGTAAGGCGGAATAATAGGTCATTTCATTTCCTCCTTTTTCTTCAGATCTGCAGGTTCCCTGGTCTACTCTAATTTCCTACTCTTCTAGTCCTTGAAAAGCAAAATCTAACAAAAGTATACTGTAGAATTAGATACTTCAGATGTATAGATGAGACACATCAGATAGATTTGGTTTAGATTAGATACGTAACAGCTAATAGCATATACTGCTAACTGGTATTACCTGAAATCAAGGTTCGAGAAGGTAAACCACACAAGCCATGCAATGTTATGACTCCTGAGAACCAAGTTTAGAATTGTTTTCAGTTAAATTAGGCACAAAATGTGGAAAGATTAGAGTCTAACTTGTCTTATGCAGGCACGCCTTATCTCTATTTGACCACTATCACTAGCAAGAGACTGGAATTGGCTGTAGTCACTGCCCCAAATAAAATAATCACTTTTAAAAGATTAAAGAAGCCATTAACGTGGATTGACTTTGCCCCAGCAGAACAGAGCAATGCAATCTGTTCAGTGCTGGTGATCTGGCAAGGACAAATAAAATTAGTCTGACACCCGAGTAGAAAGATAGGGACTTGCAGATGCTGAGTGCAGTGTCCAAGCTCACAAGGACTTTTGAAGTGACAATGGTTTCAGAGGAAACATTCTATATGCAACACTTGGATACAGCTTTTTCTTCATGATCGAACTGGATACTTAAAAAATTCTCAGCAAGGATCCCAAAGGTTTTACCAATATCATTCTTAATCCTCAACAGCTTAAAAAACAGTTCCCACAGAGGAGGGTGGAGTTCTGAAAAAATTTGTGCATCAGCTATAGAGAGAACTGATGAGCTCAGGAATAGTTAGGAGCCTTAAGATAGTTTGGTACATCAAGTCCCACTTCTGAAAGGGAGAGACAGACAAAGAATCTATATTCAAGAAGACACTTTTGGTAGTCAGAGGCAAAAAAACCCCAGGATCTAGACACAATTCAGGCTTGAAAGTAGGAAAGAAAGATTTGTGAATTCTAACTTTGCTCCTTTGCTTGACTTCATCCACATGCAATCCAGTCTGTTTACATGTATTTGGTATGAAGGTTTGCTTGTAAGGAAACATTTTTGTCATCTCTCTTTTTCTAGACTGTATGAAAATCTCATTACTCAGAATCTGTGTGTACAGAAAGAACACTCTTCAGTATGGAACTATTACCCAGGTCTATATTTATGTTCTTACTCCATCCCCTGAAAGTATGAAGAAAATTATTTTCTCTTGAAACTGTATCAGATAATATTCAGATAATTACAACTCAACAAGGAAAGAAAACAGAACGGACAAAAATAATTTCAGGTCCCCGGATCAATACAGTATGTTCAACAAACTTCACAACTGTCAGATGTAGAAATCCAGCTCTTTCTGAATGACTGTCTATTGACTTCATAAAACAGTGTAGCAGAAAAACAAGACCGTATTTGCCAAAGCACAAGAGAGCACAACGCTAACAGTGGAATGCACAACTAGTCCGTTCAGCTGTTATACATAGGACAGAAAATGGAAAGCAGTATTAGTCAAGGATACCTTTTTCATCTCTTTGAGAGACATTTGACAGTTGAGATCACTTCAAGCATTTACATTGGCTGTTGTTCCTGGATAAACAGGTTAGCTCACAAGTACTCCTTTTTTTTGTAATATGCGCATTTTCTTGCTAGCACCTAGCACGCTCTCATTTCAGAACTGCATATTATAAGACAATGTTCCTTTGTGCCATTGCTCCTCTGCCATCAAAACAGAGCCCCCCGACCTTTTTTAAACACAAATGTATTTATCATTGCTTTGCAATAAGTTTGAACAAATCAATGTTTCTCTCATTTCAAAAGAGTTACAAAAGGACTTAAAAGGAGACAAAAAGAAAATACATGTCTTTCCAGCACTCTATTCTATGAAAGAGAAGCACACCTGCAGTAGTATAGTGTCCTGGTTTCGGCTGGGATAGAGTTAATTTTCTTCCTAGTAGCTGGTATAGTGCTGCGTTTTGGATTTAGTGTGAGAATAAGTGAATGTTTCCCTTGAAATTGCAATAGCATAACTTAATAAATACATTAGCAAAGAACAGTGCAGGCTTTATTTTTTAATGTCTAGAATTGAGAGACTGATTTTTTTTTTTTTAACTCAAGTAAAATCCATGTTTTCCATTATTTTTTTCCTGATTTTTTTCCAAGCTTCACACTACCTGCAAGTTATTGACATTTTTCCAATCATCTTATTTTCAAAATCTGTTTTAAGGTTTGTCAGTACAATGTTCATGAAAGCTCAGAACTCTGCTACTGACAATCACTCCACTGAAGACTGTACTGCCAGTAGCAGAACAAGGTTACGGCTCAGGCTTTAAAAGCACAATCTCCAATTTAAACAGAAAAGTTTAGTAGAAAAATACACCATTTCAAAGGCAGCTAAAACCGGCACCTGCAAAAAGACAGTATAATTTGCCAGCCAATAGTCTGCCCTAAACTCTATGATCAATGATAACTATTCACCATCTTTACTACACAAATTTCTTATATTTAGAATAGATTGGGAAATATCAAAAGTATTAAAAATAATTCTTTTGAGGCAAGAGAAGATTAAATTAGAGTTAGCTAGCTTAGAGGATTCTCCTGTTTGAATTTCACACTTTTTTTTCCCCGATTCCCTTCTACTCAAAATACCATGAACCTGCCGTTATGTTCCCTAAGTTTTGCTAGAAGCACTGTCTTGATATTTTTGAGCTCTGCCTCCCCCATTCATCCATTCCTCATGGTCAACTTATCTTATGATACATGCTCACGTAATCCTGAATAATAAAAAAATAATAAACATAAAAATAATCCGATAGAAAGATGTATTTTTTTTGTATCACTGCAGGTGGCTAGGTTCGTATCTCTTTATTATCCAATAATGAAAAGGCCCTTCTGTAAAGCAAACCGGAAAACAGATGCTATGAATTTAACCATGAGAAACACTGCTGAACTCCCTGACATCTATGGGGCTGAAGTTTCAATACTGACTGATGTAGAATAAATAGTTATTAAAAACTCTCAATAAGGTACAGTTGAATCAAGACACCTAAAAGAAATTTAAGTACATCTACTTTAAAGCTAAGAGTCCTAATAAGAAAGAGCTTTAAGTTCTGTCTGATCTACAAATCCTATTCCTGACACTGGAGTGAGCTAACACCCTCCTCTCCTCATACTCACGCTTTCTGTTAACAATCTATATCTAACAACACAAATAAAGTATTTATGCAAAAATCTGCATAGCACTTATTAAGGCCATTCTGAAGGGCATTAACACCCAGCCACACCTTGATCACAGTCAGACAGACCATCACAAATCCATGCAACTCTTGAAGGAGGCTCTGCAGACTGGCCTTATGACCAGCCGGTCATCAGAGATACCAGGGTAACAAGCATTATTCCTCTGAGTGGCCTCATAACACTTGCCTCCTACCATGCTGTAGATTTTAACAAAAATTGAACTGCACACCTTTTCGTAGATTAGGCACTCCCCCTCTTGTGCTCAACAATGTGTTTCCTTGTTTTCAGAACAGCATCACATTCCCATAATATTCCCAGCAGCTTTCTAGATCCTCATCACAACTAACCAGTTTATGAATAAAAACATTTAGATACGTTTAAAAATTGTTTCTCCTTCTTACACTCCAGGCCCAATTCTAACTGGTTCTAAACCACCTCATGTATTTCATAACTTTCATCTGATTTAGGTGCTTACACTAGAGCAGAAAGCATGCTTGAGTCCACTTTAATATTAAATAAGGCTTTCCTCATGGCTCCAGCTCAAGGAACACATGGTTAAAAATACAGTCAGATTATTGTTTATATGAACACCTTTTGTGAAGTTGATAGAGCTTGCAAATACTGGATAGGTTTGGTTTTGCAATGGATCCCATACAATTAGTAGGTCATAAGCACTGAATCATCTTACAAGGTGCTATAGACTACTACAGAGAAAGTTGACATGTTTCATGGAAGTTAGTCATGATAAAGTTACCAAATTACACACTGATAAAGATTAAGAAGAATTTCCCTTACAGTTCCAGGAATCATTCCTAGAATTTACAACAATAACAAAAGAAGATAGCATATTTGCTTTTGTTTAAATTAATTCTGAATTAACTCAATACTGTCATATTTGTAGATGCACAAGTGCTCAGGCCTATCTCTGTGTGCAATAGGTGGGAAGCCTCTGCCCAGAAGCTTGACCTGGTACATCCTTACAAGGCACTGAGAAGACATGTGTGAGAACTGGGATAACATAGAAGTGGGAGTCTAGGAAAACCTGAATAAAGGAAGGCAACAAAGAAGGGAAGCTATGAGAGAGAGAGAATTATTGTCATGAGGAGTGGGGACAAAGGCAGTGCACCTATAGCAAACCATAGGCTTCATTAGTCCCCACTGCTGTTAAAAAAGTTGTTTACAGTGAATTTCAAACCCAAGGTTAAGCTTCAAAATTAGAAACAAATTAAATCCGTTAAATGAAGACACCAAGGCAGATACATTTTCCATGCTGCAGTGCTATGGACTGTTAGAAGTTCTGTTACGAGTCCTTCACAATCACAGTGAACAATGACAGGAAACATACATTTGCAGTAATGGAAAATTGATCTCTACTACGTATTTTGTTATCCTGAAATCCTTAAGCATTGAACTTCCATTTTATGATCAAAAAATTATTAGGATTCATAGCAGTGAAAAAAACCCAAGACCCAGCCTCCAACATCTGGGAGGGGAGGTGGGGGGGAATCTCACAATAGCATTACTGCTGCTGTCCTGGGTTCAGCTGGGATAGAGTTAATTTTCACAAGAAACTGAGAGAGGGCACAGCCAGGACAGCTGACCCGAACTGGCCAAGGGGATATTCGATACCATATGACATCATACTCAGTATATAACTGGGGGAGCTGGCCAGGGGGAGGAGGGATCGGGGCTCGGGAATGGGGAGAGCATCGGGTTCCGGGTCGTGAGCAATTGCATTGTGCATCACTCATTTTGTACATTCTTTTATAAGCATTGTTGTTGTTATTACTTCTTCTCTCCTTGTGTTGTCCTATTAAACTGTCCTTATCTCAACCCATGAGGTTTTACCTTTTTCTTCCGATTCTCCTCCCCATCCCACAGGGGTAGGGGGGAGGAGTGAGCAAGCGGCTGCATGGTGCTTGGTTGCCAGCTGGGCCTAAACCATGACAGTCCTTTTTGGCGCCCAGCATGGGGCCCAAAGGGTTGAGATAACTACAGATCTGACCAGAACATGTTAAAACAAATTTTTAATGCGCATGTCTTATATTAGTTAAATAGTCACTGATCACAATGTTGGTTCATTTGTTCGCGTGGTGGTGTTATGTAAGTTCTTATATGCACTATGTATTCCCTGCGGTGATGTTTATCACCTCTGGGAGAGGGATCAGGACTACCATTTTGCTGTATTGGGTAATGTCGACTTATGATATGATTACATCACTGGTCATGAGGTTAAGCTGGTATTTGTATGCGGCACTGTTGTCATGCCCGTACCTCGGTGCCCTCTCTCGAGATTTATTAGTAATCGCACCCATTCTATGGGGAAGAAGGGGGGATAAACCAAAACAGCTGTTCTTTATGAAAATGTTATAGAACACTTCATGCATGTCAAATATAATAACAACAGATCACAAAAAAAAAGTTAGAGCTTCCAAAGTCGCAAATATGCACAGAAGTCTTCTATATCTACATGAAGATATTATAACACATTGTTCATTCTAGCAAAAAAAGAAGACAGATTTAAAATCTGAAGGCTGCATGGCCTCCAGGTCATGATTCCCCCAATGGTATGCACAGCCAAAGGTGCTAGAAGAATATCCTGGCCGTAACACCCTGTAGGTCAAATTTAGTAAATGCAAGAATGCAGAATTTTCATTCATTTCTCTTGTGCATAAGCATTATAATACAGTGTTTAATTAGATCCTCAATCTGGTATTTTCATTCAAGATCCTTGCTTTTAAACATTTTGCAGAATCAACAGGGCTCACAATCAGCAGTTTTTTCAAATGTTCAGTTGAACACGACCATGCAATTGTGGCCCCAGGAATTTGACTTACTGTAACCTTTTGAACCTCTTGAAGGGAGGTTCAGGATTTTTTTTCTTTCCTTCTGTGCTCATCTGTTCAGTACATACACATCTCACAAAACATTAATGAGCTTAGTTAAGAATGTGTCTGTAAGGTGTGCAATTTTAAATATATATATTTATATTTATTTATATATATATTTATACTATTTTAAAAATGGAGCCAAGGAAGACAGATTAGTTTAAAAAGCATTACTAATTTTGAGTCCCTGCACTTTATTACAATTTTGCAACTCAAAATTAAAAATCTAGTTCCTATGTACTTTATTTTCAGCAAAATGTTCAAGATAGTGTTCAAGATAGACCCTGTGGCATCAAATTAAGAATACAGACCACAGTTTCTCATACTTTTCTCGTGTACATGGTAGAAAGTAATTATTTTCAGCTCCATTTAGTTTGCTGCTTTAATTTACTGAAGTTCCCCTCAAGCAGTTCTGTGGACCTAATGTGGCAGAGGAGAAAAAAGCAGTAGGGAAGAACTTCTCAATCCAGCACTGCTGCCAAGGAAGTGTTATGCGTAACACACTTCCAGGGAAGGAGAAACATCTGTGTGAAAAGTTTGGTTTAAGCAATGTATTTAGCATCACTGAGAAATTCTGTAGCAGAAGCAGGGACAAAATCCAACTCACCATGGTAGGTTCTACTTGCAAAAATCTCCCTTCTCTCCTGCATGCCCTATCTCATTTTGGTGAAGCAAATGAAGCAGGCATCCGCACCAGTAAACCCACTTTCTCCCTAGGAAAAGGACAGAGAAGTCAGCAAGTAAATGGCAATTTACAGCAGCTGATAATCAGCTAAACACCACTTGTTTAGCAAATGTATTGTTCAGTTCACTGTCCTTACCAAGGTTATTACTATGGGGATCTTCCATTTAAGTCTCACAATGGGTTGCACCATGTTATTACAGAATGAGCTGTTAAGGAATATAAAAGCAAAGAACTAAGCCCAAAACAGAGCTTCTGCAGTGATGGATCAACTGCTGCAGCAGTTTAACATGGTAATGATATGGATGGTTTTAGGAACTTATTTAGCATCCAAGCTTTAGGAAGCACAGATAAAGATTCATTTAACAAGTAACACTGCATCAACCGTCAGCTCTATGTTGCCACAGGCAATAGGCATGCTGTTAGCTTGTTAATAATTTTAGTTGGTTTCTTTGGTTGGCTACACTTAATTGTTGTCAACCAGAAAACAAATTAAATTCTTGTTTTCTTTGCAAGGCCCTTATGCTCAGCATTTCAAAACAACTAAATGACAGATGCTAATTTGGGGTGTGGAGGGGATGTTTATAGCTACTTACAGGAATGAGGTAGGTAGGCCCCTGTTTCTGTTTCTAATATGTTTACCTATTTAGGAAGGCAGGAGGCAACTGTCCAGCTGATTTTACTTCTGATTTTGAAGCTCTGCAGTATCATGTGCCTGTGAGAATGGAGAGAAGACCAGAACATGTTTTACTGTTTTACTCCAAAAGTGACACTGTAAAGTACTGTTCTGCATCCATTTATCATTCCCACTACGCACCCTGACACTGGAATCTTAATCTGCAGCACTATTATGGAGAAAGAATTTCTTCCTTTCTTTCCCAAGATTGTTATAAGCACTTCAGTACCTCACTGTTGAGGTCTCAATAGCTTTTCCGTCAAGAACTTCAGCCAGAGCCCAATCCAATTCAGATTAAACAAAAGAAACATTCATTATCAAACAGAGAAACAGAAAGGAAGCTTTCTGGAGGGGAATATTGTCTGACCACTGGCACACATTAACTTAGACGTAAGGATTCTAAAATGTAACTTGATAAACCAAAACAGTATGCCTTAAGATTGAGATTGCTTTGCCATTGCAGAGCTATGTATATCAGATGACAGCTTCTTAGGAATGCAGCCTCCTTACTGTTTGGTTCAGAGAAACAAAGGCAATATACCTCAAAATCCAGTTTAGAGGGCTGGTTTTCCACCAGTTTGACTGTACATTCCATGTCAATGACAGAACTGAGTAAATTATTCCAGCTGATCCAGTATATTTAGTCCCTTTCTACTCATGAAACATTCATCTGCAGATTAAGATTTACTGATTTTGTTCAAAAAAATTTCATATGATTTAAAAAAAAAAAAAAACAAAACAGCAAACAAACCTAACAACAACAAAGCATTGCAGATTGATCTCAAAGAATCCTCAATATTAATTAAATTAACCATGAAGCATAGACTCGAGTGGTTTAAAGAGCTATATGATAATGTTTTGCTTCCTAACTGGATATGTGAGGATGTTGTAGTTTATCTAGCTCTTTATCTGGTTTACCTGTTAGGAGAGCAAAAATGATAAGCACATACTCTTCTTTTAAAGCCTGTTTAGTGATACTCTGCCCAGGTATCATTCTTTCTGACCCTGACTAAAGTCTGCTTCTCTATTAGTCTAAGTACCATTAATCAAGGTCTTAAAACATTATATCTTGTAAAGTTTTTATGGCTATCATTCTTATACTTGGTTTCTCCCAATTCTTTGAATTTTTTGTTCCTCCTAGTTACAACATATTACACTTTCTTCTCTGTATACAATTTGCTTTTTCTTAACAAATTCATATATATATTTGTATTTACTTGTATATTTATGTAAGCAAATCCTTGTATTTGTTAAATATATTTGTTTTATAAGAAGACAGACTAACAAACTCTCTTTTCTATTTTCCTTTTCCACTCTCTCAGCTATATTTTTCCTAGTATATGTTGTCGCACAAATTTATTTCAATATAACACACCTTCACTGGTCATTTTAAAATCCGTAAGACGTTACCTGCTTTTCAGGTTGAGTTGAATTTTCACCTGGTTAACTCATGTCAGCCACCTAGAACACTAAGTTCACTTTTCTGTGAAATTCCACTGAAATGGGAAAACAGCTATGGTAACCTGACCAGAAAGAACTAAATATCCTCCATATTCATACACAGAGTATTTGGAAGTGGTGGTGGTCACAAAAACAACATATTTAAGGTGTGGAAAATGAACATGCAACTCCATGCAGTCAGGAACTTACATGCACATTTTTACAAATGTCTACTGAAGTCCATAGGCAAAACTACTTACATTTTTGACTAAAGATATCACACCTTTGATTCCCAGCATTATAAGAAACAATCCAAAATGCCAAATTAAGATAGGTTTTTAAGAGATTGTCCAGATACTTTTTTCACTCTTGCCAAAGTCTTTATTTCAGACTTCTGGATTGAAACATTAGCCACTTCACTTCACTTTCACCGTAGTGTTTATATTGTTATGTGCAGATCGTACAAGTACACATAATTACGCTAAAATTCTCGTAGCTGAAGAATGGTGCTCAAGATCTTTGAGTTCATTTGACTCCTTTCCACCACCAACATTTCATTCACAACACACATTACAGTCACACACACAAATCACTGAAAACAAGTGGTGCGTCAGTAATGCTGTTGGTGGAAACAAAAAGAGAGCCCAAGCCTGTTGTGCTGTTCTGACGCCCTCACATCCTGCCGAACTGCTTGACACTCACAAAACTCAATTAACGCTTCTAGAAACAGCACGCACGGAAGAACTACTCAGAGTATCACTGTCCACCAAAGAGCCCATTTGTTTCTCTGAAGCGCCATTAAAAACAGCTGGTTTAACTGCAGAAGTTAAAAAATAGCCAGAACAAAGCTCTCTCTTGATAGCAAAAACGTGAAGTAAAAAAAGGAATACATAAGAGACTGCAGAGAAAAGTCTCTCCTGGTTACTTTGCCTCCTGCTAAAACCATCCCTGGACACTTGCATGCACCCATTGGATAATAAAACAGAGGTTAGGAGAATGAGAGAAAGTATATTGCTCTCATCTTAATTGGGTGAAATTCATGCAATAGCACAAGCAATGGACAAGGAGACACAAAACTTGTCTTTCAATGCAGAGGCCATAGCAAAAGCCATAGTTATCTATGATTGTGAACTACAGATTTAAATGAAATTGTAACTGCCAATACAAGTAATTAATTTGACCTTAGTATTCACAATTCTATATTCAGTTATTTGATGAGCCTGTCAAAATGATTCATACATAATGAAAGAAAAACAAATGACACCAGATTCAAACTGAAACAATCACAAGAAAGTTTTTATGGAAAGAACATAAAACATTTCCAGTAAGCTCCTATAGAGGTAATTAATGCTTTCAAAATTCAATCTGTGTCTTGTTTATGGCATAATGAAAATGTGACAACCTCTCACTAACGATTCATGAAGGTTTTGGTGTAGTAATACCGTGACATGATTACACTCTAATAAGTACTGTATGTTCTCATATTTGATTATGTGAGACATATTATCAATATATTGATTATATCACTGTTTAAGCTCAGATTTATAATTCTATCTCTGAAAATAAAATACAGACACTTCCAGTCATGCAGACGATAGTTACATGTGGTTTTTCATTAGCCCAAAGAAACATACATACTGAAGATTTCCAACTTCAAAATGCAAACAAAGACTTTTGTAAACAATTTTATTCTGATCAGTTCCATCATGAAAGGTTGTAACGGGACAGTACAGGTATACTGGAAGTGCCCCTGTTTGAGGTTTACAGCAGACCTCAGGTTTTGTCATGATTAGGTACTAAAGTAGTTTTTGCAAAAGCTACTGTATTTGAACACTGACAGAAACAATATCACCAAGATCTTGGAAAGTTTTCTGTATGTTCCCTTTAGCTCTCAGTAGCCTGTGTAACTTTGAGGCAGCAGTCTTTTTGTCCAAAGCTCTAATTTAATACATGATAAACCTCTCGGTTATGTTTATTGCTGCTGACTTTTAGCATCTGTAGTAACAGCATGAAGTCACGGAAAACACAGTAATCGTTTGACTGGTCAAAAGCTAAAGACACCTTTTCACAATGGAAAATTCTCTTTGTAATTAAAGACCTTATATACAACACATACTTCTTTATCACATAAAACAGAGACACTTTTCCAGGCCCATGCCAGAAAGCTACCAGATCTAAACTCTCAAGCTCATAAAATTATCTACATTCATCTTCTGAAATAAAATAGCTAAAATCTGGATTGAACAAACAATGGATGTTATCCCCAATCTCCACATACCTGCTTTATACTGCTTTCGCAGCAAAACTAGTCTGTACTGACTCAAAGATGATGCTAAAACCTAGTAGCTTTAAAAAGTGGATTCCTCTTCCTTCTCTGCGGCACTGGTTTGGGCCACTTGGTGCCATTTGCGCCTTTTCATTTGCTCTGATACTTGTCTAAGCGGTCTGTGGGCCACTTCGACATACTCAGCCAACAACAAAAAAAAAACCTGCTACTTTTTTCTTGTCTGGGAGAATTTTGTGCTGGATTGAATGAGCTCACAGAAGGGTCTGCAAAAACACCATAGCCAGTACAAAGTAGGCAACATGAAGCAAGTGGGGTAAAGAATCTCTTTTCTTCAGTGCCAGTGACCTTTCAGATCAGCTCTCCTCTTTTGTATATCCACAGCTTCAGTGTACTGCAATTGAGCTAGTTACAGGTTGGCCTACTGCAACTGTACTGAGGGCAGAACTGAAGTCTGCTCCGCAGTGCTGGTGCCCTGCTGGCCCTGGGGAGCAGACAGGTACCCTCTGATGTCGGGACAGCTGGAAAAGCAGTCTCCGCCTTTAATACTATAAAAGTAAGCTAGGTTGGAGCTTAGGTCTGAGGACTTTATCTGCATGTTGTACACAGCTTGTGTTTCAAAGAAATTTCCAAATATATGTCGGCACATTTCTTAGCAATCTCACAAATAAAAATCTGTGGAAATAGCACCAATCCTATCTATCCTAGAAAACTGGGGCAACAAAAGTGGATTGGAATGTCTTCCTTCTCTTCAATAGCCAAGGAACATTTTGCCAAGAGTAAGAAAGACTAAATTATTTGACTGTCTAGCTACACGTCATTAAATTAATCTGACTCTTCTGTGCTGTCAGAAATGCAGCCAGCTATTCTTATCAAGTCTCTGTAAACAGGACTGAGAAATACAAGATCATAAAACTTGGTTTTATCTCCTCAATACTGTGAACACCTACACTTTATTGTACACATTCATTTTTTTTAAACACCATTAGGTAAGTAGCTCTCTTTTTCCTAGCCACTGAAAGCTCAAAATTCTCAAGTAAATGAGTTCTAAGGGTTTTTTTGCAAGTTAAAAATGGTATGGATCTAAATAGAACTCCAGAAGTAGATCTTGACTACATAACTATCTATACACTTGCATTAAAACATCTTACTTAAGAAACAGGAACCAGAGGAACTCCAATACTGGGAAAATACCTTGGAAAAAGGGTTACATTTTATGCTTGAAGTGCCTTTTTTTCCCCCTTTTACAGTCAGAAAATTGTAACAAAAACCACATCACATGATCAAATAAAGATTATCTGTAAACTAAAATACGAATCTTGTAAATAATATTTAGTATGGTGTGTCCTGGCTTTTTGTTAGCATGTGAATTCACTTTTTTCTTACAAACTCTCAAGAATTGTACTGTACTCTAAATCACAAACATTAAATTCCAATTCTAAGGTTTTTTCCTCTCTCACACCACCATCACTACTAACATAAAATATTAAAGTATAAATTTCTCTGTGAATAATACAAAGTCAGCAAGTGCATTGATGCAGGTTTCAAAATAATTATAATTTGGCTTAACATATGAAAAGGTTACTTTTAAAATCACATTTTCATTTATTTTGTCCTGAATTCAGAAGAGTTTAAACCCATAGAAATCTACTTGCATGATTAGTTTTACTGACATCATAAGACTGTTCACACGAAAGCAAACACCTAGTCACCAACATGACAGTGTGTTTCTGAGATCTTTTGGAACACACAGGAAGAAATCCTAACTTCATTGAGGTCAGAGAAATTTCTCCATGAACTTCACCTATAAACATCCTTTAAATACTGTGAACTCTGTTACTAAGCAAACAAACAAAAATCTCAGGGGAAGATCAATCGATATGTCTCATCTTTAAACAATGCTAACAGTAACTGACTTTTACCTGTGGATTCTCATTTTTTGTGGTTTGAAAACTTTCATATTAGAATGTGTTTCAGTTTAAAATATATATATAAAATATATTTCTCTGTGTGTGTGTGTATGCGCATATTATGTATAAAATCTGCTTTGCTTGTTCATTACCATTTCCCATGAGCCTCTCAGAATTTGGTACAAGAAGACAGATCTTAAACTAGTGCCTAATCACTAGTTATTTTCACTAATCAAAGTTTCTAATCACAACTCTTTTCTATCATACTCCATTACGGGCATACAAAGTTACACCTTTTACTAATCTAAAAGTATGTCCTTCACTCATTCCTAGGTAGTAGAAGATGAATGACTTTTATTTGAAATGTATCTTCTTAATTTCTGATGATTTCTAATTAACTTATCTGCAATAAATTTCTGAGAAAAAGCTATTTCTAAATTTTATACACATGCAAAAAACCCACAACACTAACTGAACAAAGCTACATTATGAACTTTTTCTGAAAGCTATCAGCAAAGTAATTTACAAGCATATAGACACTTCAGTGCTGGACTGCATTAGGAAAACCTGTTGCTAGAGAGCTGTACAAACTTTAGCAAATAAATGGAGTGCATTATAATTGCAAACTGAGCTACCCTCTTCTGAATGAATATAAAATGTAAGCAATTCAAGTTACTCTCTTGCACTCTACACCAACCACCCAGTTTGCTGACTTTGCAGGAAAAACACAGCCATAGTTTTACCCTTCAAGTCTTCTTTACAACACTTCATCAACTTCATAGGGACAGCTTCACCTTTACAAATAATAAATGCAATTTCACTTTTAAAAGACTCATACTTTATTAACTATAAAACACACCTCTAGATACAAAACCTGACAAGCTCCAAAGCCCACTAATGAAGAGTAGTACTATACCATATTTCAAAGTATCTGATCAGGTGCGACAGGACGTTTCTGCTCACTACTGGATGAGAAAATATAATGCAAAACTAGAGTACGCAGTACATACTGATGCCTAAAGACTCACAGCATAAAGCACAGTCTCTTATTGATTTTAGCTTCACCTCATAAGACCTATTGTCCTTTAAATCCTACTTCACCAAATAAAGCCATTTTCCAGTTGCCACTCTCCCGATAGCGCAAAAAAAAAGATTGACTTGGAGGTTAGTGAGAGCTTCCTGTAAAAACTGGGAACCTGCTACTGCTTTATATAATCACAGAAGCATTGTTTCTCCTCAATCAGCTTCTTAGAACTGAGGATTGAGAGAGAAGAAAGGCAGACTATGGCCTGCCTCATCAACACTGTATGGCTGAGCCATGGTAATTTCAACGGACTGCATTCAGAGAGCTACTTGGTTTGCCGCCCATCTGTGCTTCTTACCGGCAGCTTCTCAAGGGTGGGGGGCGGGCGGGAAAAAGAATGGAGAGCGTCAAAGACACCGAAACACGCAAAAGTCTGTGCTTTGCTAAGTGATTACTTCTGCATCGTGAAATGCCAGCAGAGCAAATCTGACCTCTGTACAAGAGAAAACGATTAAGGAGAAAGAGAAATGACTAGGGGAAAATCTCTATATGATTTAATGAGGTGGGGGAGGGAGAATATATTTTGAACCACAGACAATAACTCTTCTATCACTCAAAATATATATCTATAGCCCAGATGTCAATGAAGGGTTTCCAAAAAATAATTACTCAGAATCTCTTGTTAGAGGAAGACAAAAAAGAATTAAATCATCTTTCTTGTTTTTCAGAGATGCTCTAAGTGGAAAACATGATGATTACATGATGAGCTGTCGCTCAGCTACAACCCACTCAGTTCTATTACTGCTCACTACAGCCGCTTTAACATTCAGTCAGCTCCGTTACCTTTTATATTCATTACATGCAGAAATTCTCAAATGTCCCTTATCACACAGGGCAATCCTTGCCCTCGGAGTCCAAACTGATTTGATCTCTTTTTGCTTTAGTGGAATTTAGAAGTGAATTGTGAAAGAGAGTAGAAACCCTGTTTCCATATCATTTGAATTCCTGCACCACACACATTTTTCTCTGCCCTTCCTTTTGCTCTCTAGAAGACTGAGGTTATACGGTACAGTGCACCATTTGCATATCAAAAGCAACAGCACTTTACACAAAAATGAAAAGCAGCCACTTTTCTGGTTTCAGCGACTGAGAGCTTAAGACATGACAAGAATTTCCTTCCTCTGAATCTGTAACTCCAAATTCAGGTGTAACTCAGTTCATCAAGACTGGTTCAGAGAAATATCTTAAAAATGAAGAACCTCCCCCACTGCCACTGTTACCTGATACTTATTTGCCGAAGATAGAGTTAATTTTCTTTCCAGACCCTTTCCTTCTGGAGCAGTTAGAGACTTCACTGCCTTACCTGAAAGAACATAATTAAGAAAAACATGCAAACAAGTTCAAAGGTCATAAAGAAACAATTCTTATTTATCTTAAGTTATATACAACTTGCCTGAATGGCATTACCCCACTTACTGGGGTATTTTAATGTCTTTTTTCAGCTGGCCACCACAGCCTCAGATGTGTCAGATTTTGTTATTAAAATAAGCAGGATGACTCTCTGCTCTACCTTATACAATCTAACAAAAGAACATATATACAGAACACTATTCCAGGTTACTGTAACTTCATGCTAAGGTAGCAACCTTGCCCTAAGTTTCTACATGGAGGTGCCTTTTCTGAAGCAAACTGTCCAACACCGGTGTTAAGAACATACACACAAGCTATTAGTGCAGAATAGCTAGCACACCATGAACCCTAAGCTAACTTGTGACGTTCATCAAGCTCCAAGAGAGACAGCCTGGATACTATATTATTGCACCCTGTCTTTCTCAACAGGAGGCAGAAGTGATTCAAGCACAAGCTATATTACCTGCTAAAGTTCAACATGCCCCTAACTGTATCACACCTAACCTTTATGCCCTCAATGCATCAGATCAACCTCCATTAACCTAAAACCAGCATCTACCCTCCTGAAAGCAGACAGAGAAATAAATACATAAATACAAAGACATTCATAGTTCTGTTTCTGGGAAAGACCCTTCCCGCACCTTAATAGGGGTCTGTAGCCTAGTGCTTGGCATACTAACAGACAGGTGAGACTAAGGATACAAGCTATTGTATTCTTGTGAGGCACAATAACCGGCCATCTATATGTTGTTCCCCTACCCTTTTTACTGATGGTCACATACATCAGGTAGATGAGTGCATAAAGGCTTTAAAAGGGTTAAAAGAGGGATGCAGCCATGTCCCCTCTCCCCCATAACATGACTATGATTTCTGACATCAATTTTAATGACTTCCCTGCCTAGGAACGTACCTGGCCACCCACACACCCTAGACAGAGTGATGAGGTGGCAACAGCAGAATGAATGACTCTGAGAAATACCAGCTGTTTACCGCAGTGTCTCACTACTCCCAATACCAACAGTAGTGGGTGGTGTCTGAGCTGTCCTTGACCCTGCCAAATCCCCCTTCAACGACTTCCCACCATTAGAAATGTTGATGTGTGTCCAAGTCCTACCATGAATGCATTACCAATTTCATGAGGAAGATCTGTCTGCTTCAGATGGTTTAAAAGAAAAATAGCTAGCAGACAATTCTTATGCTCAAGAGAACCATGCTATACTATGAGTACACTGGATTACACATTTATTTGACTTGCACCAGCCAATCAAGCTAGTTTATCATTCATGAGTCACCTAAAACCCTTCTTAAATCCTTCCTCAGAGATATCTGATCTATTTCCCTATGTGTCTTCACTTAGAGTCAGATCATTTAAAGAAATTGCACTGGATCAGAAACAAGAACCAGTATTTAAAATCAGTCAGTCTCAGCAAACTTCCTTCCATTTTTCTTCTGTTTCTTACTTAATAAAGCACACAGTGCAATGGCATGCTCATTTAACATAACAAAAAAGTGTTTACGAGTACATTGCTATTTGCATAGGAATCTTAATGTTAATCCATTTTCATTTTAAAATAAATTTTATCAAATTCTCAAACACATTTCTATACTAATGCTCTGTGTCTCACATGAAGCAAACAGTCATGCCACTACCACTTTTTTACAGAGAAGTAACAGGATAGTGGATCCATAGAAGACTGAGATCTCAAATGCAGAGTAATACTATTGCTACCTTTCTCTGTAACCCTTATAGGATTACAACTCATCTGGAACACTATATCCCTTTACTGCACTTCAGGTGATAAAGGGAGAACCTCCTAAAAGTGTTAGGTGGACTTAGCTGCTGAAGTCATACATCTTATGGTGAATAAATAGTTCTCTCTTTAATGGTTGCCAAAGCAGACATGGAATTTCTTATTAATTATTTGGAGAAAACTACACCCATCTTTCTAGAAGGACTTGCTTTTGTGGGTTCTCGATCTGTGATGATTCTTCCAAGACAATGAAAAGCCTACATCGAACACACACACGGAAAAAAAAAATCAGTTGTTCAAGAACCTGGCTTCCCCATAGTCTGACTGGACTTGTTTGGTTGGAAACAAGTGTGAGAAAAGTAGCCATGTTTCAGTACATGTAGTCCTACTCTCTAGCAGTCTACACCAAACACAAATGAAGGAACAGGATCTTTCTATAAAACTTCATAAACTGGTAAGAGGTAAAAGGCACACAGAACATAAATAGGTATTGACACCTGGCAAAGACCAATGTGATCTAAGGTAGCTTAACTAACCACTGACAGGTTCACAAGAATAGTCAAATTCAAACCAAGCTGACTGGATATGCATGCATTAGAAGTGAGCATTTTTCACAGCTCTGTTTCTCATGAAGCATGGAGAAGAAATGTAAAATTCCCAATTCAAACAGCATATACAAACTGCTTCAAAAAGATCACAAGTCAGCTGTCAAAACTATCTTTTATGTCCTGCACTATCTTCAGTCCAATCCTGCCTTTCTGTCTGCCTGCCTGATGTATTCAGAGGTT
This sequence comes from Gymnogyps californianus, assembly GCF_018139145.2. Taxonomy (NCBI): domain Eukaryota; kingdom Metazoa; phylum Chordata; class Aves; order Accipitriformes; family Cathartidae; genus Gymnogyps; species Gymnogyps californianus. Next base: position 6,434,962 of record NC_059481.1, on the reverse strand, counting down.
GTTGCTGGAGTCACTTCCTCTTGTCCATCCTATTTAACTAATGTAATTCAACAGAACAAAATAAACTATTTCTGCAATAGCAGGAAGGCACATAGTGAACTGTGGAATACCAAATATACCAATTCACTTTATTCAGTGGATACAAATTTTACCCAGAATACCTCACTGTAACTGACTGACACTAAAACAGAACAAATAATTCAGTAATCACACCTGCACCCGGAACAGTCTGTCTTGTTCAGGACTGAGGTCATCCAGAGAGGGGAGTTTGCAGTGCAGCTGCTGTACTTTACATAAACACAGAGCTTCCACGGAAATTTGAATGCGTGCTTCTTCCCCCTTCCCTCCTCCTCTTTTTTTTTTTAAATATAACTTTCCTATATACTTTGGAAAATTATAAATTTCTATCCCCCACTGCCTTTTGTGGGCAGCTGGTTTTTTTCTAATTCGAGAACGAACTACATCACAAAATTATTTCCTACTGTAAATGACAGAATTGTCTGATGATTTTAGTATGATATTAACAGAAGGTTCTTAACTGTTTTTGTAGCATAAGAAACAAGATTTTAAACCGCCTAACTCTACTTTTTCAAAAGCAGGCAAGACAGAGTTTTAAAGGAGAAATGCCCAACACTTCAGATAAGTGTGACAAACTGATGTTTTATGCTTACGTGGTTATAGCCTTTTGGTGGCAAAATGCCGTAGCGTGCACTCACTTCTTCACAATGCTAAGTTCCTCTCCAAGACTGACCCTCCTCCTCCACATTTGTCATTATACTAAACAAATAGCTTAAAATAATGGAGAATAGTTACTGCCATTTCTTGTGTGCTAAATATTATATTCTCTTCACAACATCCTTAATGGTTCACTTTTATTACTCGCATTACTCAGTATACACCTTCTCAGTATTTGCCAAAACCACATTCTAAACATTTCCCAAACTATGCTGGTAAAGTATGAAATTCAGATTTAATGTACAGGATAACCAATCTTACATTGATAGCTACCATTTAACAGAGACAGTCTAAAAATTTTGCAACACAAATAAATGTTTAGTAAACCCCAAGATAACTTAATTGTAATATATATATTCATGTATCATTAACCTAGATCAAAACAGATTCAAACTCTCATTTTGTAAATAGCTCTGCAAGAATGCACCTTTTTTTACCCATGTTCCTGAAACAAGTTGCAAAAGATAAACAGCAGATGTTTCAGTATTGGCCAGTCTAGGTGTCCTAACTGAGCCAAAGCCCCTCATTAAACAAGCTGGGAATCCTGCTTCAATAAGCATTCTTAGTGGGACCCATTCAAATTCTCATGTGCACTGGCAGAATAAGCAGGAAGTTCAACAACAAAAAGAAGGAAATATATTTGCACATTTCAATGCATTAAAATAATGCAGGACTTCCATTCTTCTCTATTCAAGTTCCTGTGTATATGTAAAAGAGGATGAAGAAGTAAAATTTTCCATTTCAACTATGGATTGTGCTAGAAGCAGCATCAAAAGATGGAAATGTGTCTCTGCCAGTCCAGCTGAATGTCATCTAGTCAACTGTTACTGAAGGTACTTACTGAAATGAGTGGCAAAATCACCATTGCCTTCAATAACAAAGAACCCTCTCTGAAGCTGAAGAAATACAACATGGTTGTTTTGCACTTTTACTAAGTATGCTTGCATTACATCAGCTTTTGCATCAAAGCTGGTAGTGCAAAGAGGAAAGCAAAGCCAATTTTATGAACTGATGTAATCAAGCCTAGCATCTCTGTGTGTTTTTTTTGTTCCTATGGTCACAATGACATCAGACTACTCTGCCTGTTTAGTTGTGGAGAGCAATGACAGTTCTTCACCTCTGCTCACACACTTCTCTGTTCTTTTCCTCCTGCTTGTACATCCTGACACATTAGGAGTCAGCTTGCATTTCAGTGGGACATGAAACAACACTTGCCTCAAATATCTCCCTCTCTCTCCCCCCCCTCCTTTCTCTCAATGTTTCCAGCTATCTCAGGCAAAGTCAAAACTTTACTTAAGAAAGTGGAAAGGGGGGGAAGGAGAAATCTCAGGAATTTAACAAACCACGTCTAAACACTGTAAAGTGGGTCATGAATTTACACACTGGAACACACACTGTTCAAATAATAGCCGTATTTTAAGTGTAGCAGATATTTATCCATACACAGAGCTGACCTGGAAAAATTATGAAGCTGTTTGTCTGCCTGACGGCACGAGGAGATGCTTAATTTGTACTCCAGCCCCATAGACGCCCACACTGCAGTTAAATTAATAGGCTTGGTACTCTTATCTTTCTAGTTTGCATGGGTCCATATATGTGTTTCAAAAGGCTCCTACAAACTTATGTAAGTAACTTCACTATTCTGTGTCAGTTTCTACACTTGTAAAATGGGAGTAATTATACTAATCTTAAAAAGAACTTAACACATCAACTGAAGAGAAATTGATTCACTTTCTATTCACATAATCCAGTCCTGGAATTCCCCATCTAATTCATTCTCTCATCTGAGACACAACATCTAGGCCAGATACATCTACACTCTGCTCTGAAATTAGCTATAGCTATCTTAGAAGCCAAAACACACAAACATACTGTAATACCTCTAAAAAGTATATTTTGCAGTGCTCATTTGTACTGTACAGCATTTGTGAGCAACTTTCATATTCTGCCATTAGGGGGAAAACATTTTTTCCACAAAGTGAGTTGTTACACAGCCTTATCATCTAGAAACAAACTTCAACAGAATATATTAAAGAAAACATATTTACACATGGAAAATACTGTAAAACTTACTAACAAATGTAATCTGTTACTGAAACCTACCAGTATATATACAGTACATTTTGTAAGTTTTCCTACTAAGAGATTTCTTGAATCTGCCCTGCTGTATAGCACACAAACATGTATCTGCACAGTAGTTGGTATCAAAACTCAAAAAACCCCCCAAAATCCACCATCAAACGAACCAACCTATTAACCAAACAACCCCCCCATCCCCACCTCTTCCTCCATGTCTTAAACTATTGGGAGAAATTAATAAAGAGAAAATAGCAGTATGTTAGATACTCCAATTTCTAGATTTTTTTTTTTCACTTCACTGAATTAGACCTTTTGCAAGGTTTAAGGAAGGCAACATTATGAAGCACCTAAACTGCAATAAAAGTAACCTTGCCATAGACTGAAAAAAATTAAATATCGTGCCAGATAGTTATGTACATAAGATTATTGCATATTTCTTTTGTTATCCATCTCATACATTCTTCAGCTGAAGTCAGATGAATATTTTTCATAGATACAATTTTTTATAAAATGTAGACAACAGGAAGAATATGATTCTCTACAGCTGAATTGCCTACTTCAATCCCTAAAACTGATGATTATTATTTGCCAGCTGTCCTTCCCACTAATAAAAAAGAGCACAATCCCCCCACATCTGCTATTATTTTTGAGCAGCTTACCAAGTAATATGCAAAGAAATGAGCAAACATTTTAATAACTAGAAGTCAAATGCATTAGAAAAGAGGTATTATAAATATAAAAAATAAAAGTAGGTGTTTTTAGGGACAGAAAGAAAATGTTATGAACATGTTGAAACGTATATAGGTATTATATGTTTATATACTCTATAAGTAATATATAGGTATATTATATCTATACTGCATCTGTTATCTATATGTCTGCATATTATTGATATATTTATATAGATATAAATATACATACTTTTATCTATAGATAACATAGATATCTTAACATCACTAACACCACTTTTTTTTTTTTTTTTTTTCCCATTTGGGATAAGCTGTCAATTCAAAATACAGAACTTGATATACATCAGTCATTAACCCTACTGTAAGCCATGCAGTCAGAGCCTAAAGGATTTAATATTCTTCTTACTAGCAGTTAACAGACATCTGACAATGCAGAAATGTAACATTTCATTTAACTTATCCATAGGCTTATTCCACTGAGCCCCAGATGTTTTAGCAAAAAAAGAGAAAAGAAGTTCCACAATTTTAGGGTGGGGGATGGGAAACCTGTTTCTAACAAATGGCCCTTGCTTTATTAATTTCTACCAAAAATTAAGAGGCATTAATTTTAAAAAACAAATAAAAAATTATCTTAAGTAGTAAACCATTCTTGGTTCATTAGCTTGCTTGCCTTTTTTTTTTTTTTTTAATGTGTGTGTGTTACGGTACCATGTATTGCAGAAACCAGTAAGAAATTTTCTAGAGGACATTCCATATTATCCATCAAGCCTTTTTCCCCCTAAACTTATCAACTTATCAATTCTTCTCTTCTTTCTCTGGCAGAAAGAAGTCAAATTACAACAGAAAACATATATCTCTTTCTAGTTTTATGTCACATGCATTAAGCAGTATATAATAAAATTTAACTAGAAAAATTATAATAATCCATAAAATATATTGTAAGGTAATTATGTTCCATTTCATTTCAAAAGCCTTCTAGCACCACTGATTTCATGCCTTTATTTAACCTGCAAGATCTTGAGAAATTATTAATAGTTGGTGGTTTTTTACAGACAAAAAGACAAAGCATACTGTGACAGAGGTGGAGATGACAAAAGGCAAGAGTTTCTAACAAAGTCACACCTTCCCCAACTCTTCGCAGTGGTTCAGATGAATCTGTCACACGTCCCATTGGCAGTGTGGAGAAAGATAACACTCTGCCAGGTATCTTGAACTTGATCCCACTCAGGTTTGCTCCTTTGCCAGCTGCACTCAAAATGTGTGTAATTACCATCAGATGAATCAGTAATTTACAGAAGCGCTTCTGAAGCGCCTGAGATTGTACCCATGAAGTCTTTCAAATAACCAAATACAACATTTCAAAATACAGTCACCTGCTGTCATGATAGACAAAGTAATGAGCTACGAACTGCTGTACAACGGTCAAATTAGAGAAAAGACCTCTGAAAACTGGTAGAAGTACAGATCAAAGTGATTCAAAAACATTGAGAAGATATAATTAACATGTAATTTAAGTAAGCTCAACTTTTCAACATAACAACTTGGCCAACAGCAGAAATCTATCAGAAACTAAACTGAGTATGACGGTATGTATTAGCTTTACAGGTAAGTATTTAAGCTTTTTTTGCATTTTAGTTTGCTAAAGATTTCATTTTGTTTATCCTTTCTGTCTGAAATGCATAGTGTAAGCAAGACAGTTGGAGAGTGATGAGTTACGGGCTGTTTAGAAAGAACAGAAAGTGTGATATAAAACCACTCTTGCCTGATAACATAGATATTATCATAATCTAGAGCAAAAAGAAAAAAAAAAAAAAATCTTTACCCTGACTATAAGTGACTGACTTCTGCTCAAGGACAAAATATTCCCAAAGTTTACCTAGCAAAGTTTCATCAACTCTACCTTTTCATTGAAAGAAAACTAATCTTGTATGTTAGTTAGAAGACTAACCTCTTACGTTGTCCGCTGACTAATGAAGAATCACATATACAGCAACTTACATATCATTTGTAAACTTCAGCAAAATATATCATCCTTCCAAAAAAGACAAAGGTGTTCCATAATGATACTGGCAGAGCATCTTTACATATGAATAAAATGAAAATGCATCCAGAGCGCACACAGCCTAACATTCAATAGAGAGATTGTCATCCTGCAGAAGTAAAAAGCTGTTCAAGTCAAGAATAGAACAGAGTCTCTGCCTAAAATCCCCAACTGAGCAACTGTGTTACTGAATAGAAGGACACTGGGCAGCACAGGAAAAAACAGACCCAATTTTAGCAGTCAGAAAATATAATGGGGCTTGCAACTGGAAGTGAATTAGGCTATAGGCTGGAGTTAAAACAGTGCAATTGACCATAAACAGTTTCAAGTATTACAGAGTTACAGTTTTATTATACCAAATAGCACAAAAAAGCCTGCAACGCTGTTTTAAAAAAAACTTCCCATATAACAAAACAATAACAGTGCCTGGCAAAATGAGCCCTGATCTTCAACTAGGTACATCTGTGACATAAGTTAATTGTAATATTTCCCGCTGACACAGAAACCGAAACAGAAAAGCCCACCGTAAGAAGAGGATGAGATGTCTAATACAGAAGATGAGAAAACCAAGTCTAGTTGTTGTCTTTCACTCTCTCTTTTCAGATGTTCCTCTATTAAAGGTGTCACACAGACAATATGCCAGGACAACAACATAGCAGAAAAGGGATACCACATTCTAATCTCCTGCTTTGTGACTCTGCTTTACATGTGCGGCATCCTAAGGATTGAATTACAGTTCAAACTTTAAAATGAACAGAAAAGCTTTTAATATACTATGCAAAACAATAAACCAGTTAACACTCAAGCAGACTTCAGGGCACACTGTAGATCATCATTGGGACAGCATTTACAAAAGTCATAAATAGCTTCAGCAAAGCCCTAGCAGAGATGTACTTTGTGTAGGATGATCAGATTTTCCCAATGGCTGGTGCTACTCAGTGCAGACCAAGTATTTCAGAATACACAAAATGAACAGGAATCCCAAATTGTGCATACAATTTGCACTGTGCTTCTCAAGAATCCATGGAAGTTTTTCCAGATAAAACAGGTTTCTAGATTAACGTGTATTTTTTCCATCTCTGAAATTTCATCTCTGCAATTACTTAACAGGGTAAGGTGTTTTTTTGGTGGGCAGAGGGGGAGTGCTTTGGGGGAGGGCTCATAATCAAATGATTTCACAGAATCAGCATTGCAAAATGGTTGAGGTTGGCAGGAAGCCCTGGAGGTCACCCTGTCCAACCCCCCTGCTCAAGCAGGGCCACCTAGAGCCATTTGTCCAGCTTTTGGTTATCTCCAAGGATGGAGAATCCACAGCCTCTCTGGGCAACCTGTGCCAGTGCTCGGTCACCCTCACAGTAAAAAAAGTGTTTCCTGATGTTCAGACGGCATCTCCTGTGTTTCAGTTTGTGTCCGTTACTTCATCAGTTCCTAGTCACTATTATTTTTACAGAACACTATCACACCTAAAGCTTTAAAAATCCCAAATAAACAAATGTACAAAACCCTGTGTTTACAGAGCAGTTAAAAAAGGACAAGAATCATTATAAAAACTCAAGGAAGCAAATGAGGACAATGACGTTTAACCTCAGCCAAATGAGAATTCAAAGCCTAAAAAGCCACAACTCAAACAGAACCTTACCGACTAAAAGAAAGGAGTGTCTCTCTGAAAAGAGACATTGGTCCAGGGCAGGATGTATGGATGGCCACCAATAATTACGTGGCTCTGCAAGCAGATCCAGCTTCATTGCTGCCTTGCACATCCACACAGCTACCTGATGATCCCGTTATTGTTTGCTGTCCTATTCCAGCTGGCACCAAGCAGAAGACTGACTTGGTCCATATGCTGCCTCCTGCAATACGGTCCCTTCCCCGCCCCCATCATTTCTAGTAAGATTCTTTAGAAGCTGCTGCGTTGGAAATTGAATATGGGAAGAAACCTTTAATTATGTCTTACATTGCCATTTAGGATTTTCCTGATATAAAACCAAACCCAGTATTTAGGTCAGACAGGACGCAAAGTTCTGTCTCATGCAAGCTGGATTTACCAGCCATGTGCAAATCACTCCTACTGCACATACATGGTACATCTGATCTGAACGCATGCTGTCCAAACATCTAGGATTTCTATGCATCTGTAGCTCCAGAGGAACTATGACTCCAACTGAATGTCCCATGGCCTGATTAGAGCCACTACAGGAATTCCCCGGCAATCATCCAAAGGCCTCACAAAGCACCCAGACAAGAACCAACCTTACACAACTGCCAGACACACAAACCCACAGTATCCCAGAGAACAAATCACTGAAACGGGACAGAAAGCCCTTTTTAGGTAGAAGCTGAACTTTATTAGAATTGGTCATTCTGACATTGGCTTCAGGAGGGAAGAATTGTCTCTGTAGGGACTTCAAAGTCTTCAGAACATAGATGCCAGAATTTGATACATTATAACGCTGCTTTTATTGGGGTTTAATTTACCTAAAACGTTAAACCTTTGTGTGTGTTTACCAATAAGCAGAAAATAAAATCGCTCTTCCTGCATAGCTTCATCCTCAAAAATAAATGATGCAATGCAACCAATATTCTCCTGATCCTTTGGAAATTCTCATTCTAGACAAATGTTTTTTTCTTGCTGAAGCAGATATTAATCAATATATTCCAAGAAAGAGTGAGCTCCCTGTTCAGATTATCTCCATCTCCTTTATAAGAACATTTCTTAACCACAGGAAGCTAATTCTTGCTGGAGAAGGAGGAAAAAAAATCTCTACCATCTTTCAGGAGGAATTTCTTGTATAGATTAGCTTTAGGGTTTTGTGTACATCTGTGTACCACAGACTTCACTGTCAACGTCACAGTAAAAAGAAAACTCTGCTTCCATAATTGTGCGTTCCATCTGAGGCATCAAATAGAAAACACAATTTCAATTCTATGACCTGTTTATAGGGGCAAAACAAAATTATGAATCATATTAGACAAGCAAATACACCAAACCACCAACTCCCACTGTTGTAACCTGAACAGAGCAAGGGTCCTATCTTATGAATAAATATTGAAGAGGTGTCTGGGGAGAAAGGTAACTAAACTGTAATCAGTTCTTCCCTAGAATATATGAATGTCTCCAGATGACCAGAAAGAAACTTTAAAAATCTAACCTGAAACAAGATTTTTGCTGAATTTTTGTGTGAATTCTTACAGACTTCCACCAGAGAAGCTGTCTAAGCAAGGCTTTTACAATCTACCCTAGCACGTGCACCTTCATCGTTTTATATACATTTAGCATCTCAGTTTGCTTTTCTAACAAGTAAAGGTTTTAAAACGATTTCCAAACATGAAATAGCAGAGAACTGTCTGGCAGCTCAATGAAGACATTTGCCCCTGAATGAATACAGATAGCAAATATTAATAACATAGATACTTGTACTCAGAGAAGGCCAGGATTTACTCCATTGGTAATCCTGTCCCCCATGGACTATTCCAAATGCACAGACAATTGGAGCCAAACAGAACAGCTTGCAGACTCAGAATCTACCTGAGCAATGCTTCTCTTGACCTTGCAGGCACTTGTCAGACCCAGTTCATGGCTGTAAGCACTCATATCCAAAAATACTGCAGTGCTACCTGACTTGGACAGGTCATCTAGAGCAAGCTACTGAAAAATGCCGATCAATCACTAGGTGGTTAAGCTAAAGCCACTGTTAAAGAAATTTATATGCTGCAACAAGGAAAACAAGTCACCTTGAACAACTAAGTAGAAAAGAATAGAAACAAAAAAATTAGAATGGAATTTCCCTCGACCCTGCATTTCCTTCCTTCTGTTGGCTTAGTGTACCACACGAAAACATAACAAAAAAGGATGGAGTTTTTATCTAAATGGATAGTGAAGTTCCTCAGTCAGATAATGTGAAGTTGAGCTGGCTGCTTGTGAGCACATAAGTTTTCCTATGGAAGAAACCTGCTGGAGTAAGGTTTTCAGCAATGATCTCAGTTGAACCCTTGAACTATTTTTTAAAACCAGATAATTATCATAATATAGATACTTTACATATAGCTATATATAACCTAATACATTCTCTACATTTTTTTATTAATTTCTCAAATTTTCTTTATAGATTCTCTAGAATCTCTAGATTCCCTAAATTCAGTTTAAAACAATGTTTAGTTATTGCAACAGATTTAAAGAACTAATACATTATCAAATGAAAAAAGGGTCAAAAGATCTACAACAAGTCTAGGAGCACCTGATGCTGTTCTGTGGATCAGAAAACAACTGTCATCTACGGTATGCTGTTCATAGTTTACTGGAATTTTCTCCTATTATTATATCTATGCTGTGTGCCAGTGGACAGATGGTAGTAAGGTGCAAAATACATAATGGACATAGATCAGCTGCATGATAGGGAACTTGGATATTTTTCCATTGTAACCAGATTTATGTCAAGAATTTAGGAACAGCCGCTCACATTATCCTACAACCATGAGCTCTTAGGAAAAGCAAGTATACTTACAAGCACATACATATAAAGCAAATATGTGTTGGTATATTCCCATATACTTTTATAATTAATTTTTTTTTAATGCACAGGAGGGGAAGGGATTTTTCTTTTGTCTTTGGTCTTCTTCAATTACAGCCATAATTGGCCATATTGAAAAAGGAAGGTGAAACACACAAGTGGTGAAACATATTTATACCATGCTATGCAAAAATGAAGAAAAAAAGAAAGGGGGTCAACAATTACCAGAGATGCACACAACAAAAGCCTGTAACATTTCCTGTAATAGGCTTACAGTGGTCACAGTTTTTTTATTCAGATGGACTGCCTTGAAGGACAGTACCTTATGATTTAAAACATGTACAAAATCGTACTACAAAAGACTTCCTCTGAAAAAAATGTCCACAAATTTCCTTATTCATCCAATTATTCACACTGAATGATGTGAATACTGAGAAAGCTTTTGTTCTTGATTAGTCTTATATTTTCATTAAATGCAATGACCACAGGAATACTGAGTTTCTATAAAACAGCAAAACTGTTTTTTCAGTTGTCAAGATCTGTAATGCTAAAAATCATAACTAGGGAGCTGCATTGAATCCATACTGAAAACTTGGTCAAATCATTGCTTTTTAACCTGAACTGACAATGAATTGTTATTTTGAAATTTCGCTGAACGAGAACAAGAACAATTAAAGTTACAGCTGAACTTGTATCAAAAATAAACTGAAAAATTTACTGTTTCTTCAGCTCCCTGAACTGTTAAAAAAATGTAACAGAAAGGTGTTTACCGGTGTTTGGGTTTGGGGTTTTTTTCCTCCCCTTTTGCTGCATTTTTCTTATAACAACTAAGTAGTTTCTGTTATTTTTTGGACAAGCAAAAATACATTTTTTTGTTCTATTTAAATTCCTTCAGAAAATTCCAAATTTTAGGAAAATTATTAATAAAATATTCATCATAGTTTTGTGACAAATGAAGGGGAAAAATTATACAAGGCATTTTTAAAGCCAGAATGTCAAGCAATTAAATTTGTCCTGACTGTATCATCATTATAAAAATTGCTATTTTATCCTCTTATAAATTTCAGAATAATATTTAAGTCATTCATGAAGTAATTCAGAGGACAGTAGTATAATTCAGAGACTCTGATCGTCTAGCTCCTGTATAAGACAAGCCAAAGAAATTCATTCTGTCACCTCTGTATCAAGCCCATGACTTTCATTTGAGCTACGTAATTAATTTGAGGAAGGCAATCAGCACTGATTTAAAGACTTCAGCTGATGGAAAACCCATCAGGTTCCAGACGGTTAGTTAGACAAGCCACTGAAAATTGGGGGAACTTGCTTCCAGTCTGCTTTATCTAGCTCCAGTTTCCAAGTCATGGATCTCATTATACCATCCCTGTGCTAGACTTAAAAATATACTCCTCCTATCAGAAGTCTTTTTCTCTGTTCTGGTAATTTTAGACAATAATTAAATCTCCTCCTATCCTTCTTTTGCATAAAGTAAATAGTTTATTTTAAGTTTTGGAAAGCTTGTCTTGTGAGAGCAGATTGTAGAAACTCATTATTTCAGCTCTTATCTCACTTATATGCAGATCACTGCTCCTACAGCGCTGAAAACCTGCTCTCAAAAAATAAATAATAAAAGATTTACCCTTAGGTTTTAAAAATGCACTTTTACAGCCTGATACAGTCATAACTTGGTGCTGCAAGCAGCCAGCAGGATTATGCATGACAGTACAGAACATTTGGGCATTCAGAATAAGTACCCTGGTAGTCACACCTGACAGTCACTGCCATTTCTTTTTCCTTCCGAAGTGTTCAATGGCAGTTTGCACACTGACAGCTGAGGACACCCTTAAATGGAGTTACGTGTTCACCTTGCCTGTTTTAACCTGTGGACTGTCAGGCACGGTAATAGATTTTTATTTTAAGACATTTTCTTTGTCAGGAAGCGGTTAGTGCATCTCATAAGAAGGCACAATTTCTTTTTCATTCATAAAGGACAGCTGAGGATGATGGGAAAACATTTCAGTTATAAATACAGACCTGTCCAAACTGCAGAATATTGTCCCTCACACTTGCATGGCTTTTAGTAAGGGTGGGGCTTGAGTCTTCACAGATCTCGGATCTCACACATACCTTTCCAAAACAAATCTCACAGTTTTGTGAAGGGGCTTCCTATTTAAGCCAGTACAACAGGCAAAACTTTCAAATAGGATCTGCAAAACAGAAACAAACACATCTACTGAAACGGAAGAGGAACCGATAAACAGAAAGTCAATTAATCTTCAAAAACACTGTTAGAAATAGAAAAATCTTCTGGGGACACTCTTTCCAGAGATGTCAGAAATGCTCAAGTTATAACTTTGAAATTGGGACCTAATAAGTGACTTTATTACAAAAGGCTGCATTGTAATAAGTATACACAAGGCACTGAGCTATGAAACTACAGATAAATTTTCTTTTATCACTTCCTAACTTCTCAGTCCTTGGATTTCCAGCCGTAATCTTCTGCTAACGTAGCTCTTGAAGTATGGATTTTTGGACTGTTTGCTTATTGTAAAAATACATAAATTGCAGCCTTTCATCTATATATTACAGAACAACAGAACAGTTTTTACTTTGTTGTGTGGATAACAGGGAATGCCTTTTTCAGTCAAACTGCTGGAAATGTAAGATGAATTTTCATTATCAAGTATGTTCTGAAACGACATAAACTAGTTTTCATTGTGTTATTGGAATAAAACCCAACAAAACTGCATGAAAAATCCATATCTTGATATTTAGGTCTCAAAAAGGATTCTACCCTGCCCCTAGAAAGTTTGTCTTATTTAGAATGATGTATATAGGAACTATTGATAATAGCAGGTAACCCAATAGTGGGGTACAGTTAATGGGTTTTAAATCCAAAAAGGATTAATATCTTCATTGGCATAGCATCCAGCAAACAATGAAATGGATCCTATTATGGTTTTCTCTCTCTGAAGTCAAAATGGCAACAATAAAACCCTGCTATATTCTAGTTATTGTCATAGTTGCATCCTAGCAAACATGCATCCTCCCATCTCACAAAAACAACCTAGATATTTTGTTCACTATTTTCTGCACAGAAGAGAATCACTGATTCCCTCTACAGAATCTAGTATCTCCTGGCCACTTCTCTGAAGAATTTGAGAGGTCATTAGAAGAGATACTTCAATGTCAGAAGCAAAGGTCTTTGGACAACTGTACCATTGCTGTAATACTGATCTTGCAAAGAAAGGCTTTGGCACCCAGAAGGCATAAGTAAGATACCATGGCTCTGCAAGTTACTTGGCTTTCAAATATTAACAAATGACAAGAACAGAAGGAGAATTTCACTCACTGAAGACACTTACACTGTATATACATCTAATAGGGAGTCCCTATCACAGCCAGTCTGACTTCACTCCAAAACACTAGGCTGCAGCTATCAGCTATTCTTGGCTGTCCCTTACAGCATCACGCTCTTTTAAAAAATAAATAAATAAAAAAAGTAACTAGTGAAAGCAATTATCTCAACTTCAACTAGAAACACTTTGATTTATCCCGCTGATTTTCAAGATCTTTCTGGCTGAAAAGAATGAGAAGCTCAAGACTCCTAGCAAACAAATCCAAACAAACGAAAAAGGACAAGAACAGAGATACAGGCTAGAGAGGAAAGAAAACCATAGTGCTCTGGATATCAACAAAATTAAAAGCATAGCAGCTTATGCCTCTTTTGCAGAGGTCTTTCTTACTGAATGATTTTGATGGGGCAAATAACTGCTGCTTTAAGTGATACCATAGACACTGTAGAAGCAATGAGATTTTTTGCAAGCAGGCAACCTTTTAGTAAACTGAGCACTTAAGTTCAATAGGATTTTTCCGATTTCTAAATAATATCAAAATATTTAGTGTATCATACTGTGTCTGACAGAATCAGTTGTCCCTCTAACAGTGGACAAGGCTGCGAAGGGGAAAGCTGCGAAGTCAACTGTTACTAAGCCTGGAGGAAAACTTGTGTTTTAGTATTCCAAATTAAGTTTAATGATCATAGCTCATAGAAGGGATTATTTAAATTCTTTTCCTTTAAATGATAATTGGACCATGTGATAAGTATTCCACAAATATAAATATGTTAATGATTGCAAGGAAAACCAGCTGATAAAACTTGCATAAATAATAAGGTCCCTCTCCCCAGTAAAGAACAAGTGGACTGTACACTGAGAAGGCTATGTACATGTACACATAGGATAGTGGGAAAGGAATTAACAAGGAGTCTTGTGGCTACTCAAATACCTAATTTGATCCTTTGTTCAAAATCTTGGAAATATACAGCATTAGTTATTTAACCCCTCAACAGAAACCTTTTTATCCTCCACTTCAGGAAGCAAACATGTCAAAAGCTGTTTGGACTTTGATATTCCACAAAGTAACACACCATGCTAAGGCAATGTTCTTTGCCATGTTCTAATTTTTCCTCCTTTTTTATCGAGAGAGATATTAGCTGCCAAAATATGTTTCAAGCTTGAAGATAAGAAAACACCTTCTAAAATTAACACTAAAATACCTAGAGAAACAAAGTTGCTGCCTTAGTGAACCAGTAATTCATACAGAATCAGTCAGAGAATATATTGCCAGAGGTGTAAATATTACTGGAAGATAAGCTGGCAAACCAAGTTATTAACATACAGTCCCAAAAGCCTCTTGGCCTTTGTTCAATCAACCAAATTATTGAGAAGACAGATAATCCTTCTGAGATACAGAAAACAAAAGAGCAGGGAAGGGGAGAAGAAAATGTCAAATTACATGAAAGTTATGAGAAATAACATTATTATTTATAGGAAATCCTCCATCCAGTTCCTGGAAAGAGAAACAAATAGAAAAACTTCTTGAAACACAACAGATACTAAATCAATTTAATAAAATAAATTAATAGCTACTGCAGTAACAAATATTTCATTAGGTAGTAAGTTGCTAAATTCCTTTCCCTGCTAAAAGATCACATTTTAAAGACTCCAAAGCTCAGTATTTTTGCTTTTGTATTAGGTACGTCTTTCACTGACCACAGCTGTAGCTCAGCTTTTGGAGAGAGACAATTACAAGTGCAGATCCAGCACTGGAAAGCTGTATGTGTTTTTTCAACAACAGCTCGCGAGCAAAAACAAATCCTACTGTCAGAGAGCAGGAGCACTCTATGGGAGCAGAATCTCTCTCTGCTTCTCTCTTCAGGAACAGCAATTGCTAGAGTATTGTATCAATAGTTATTTGCTTCCGTACCTGAAAAAACAGCTTAGCTCATCAATCAAAAACACCTTCGCAGACACCCACAGCAAAACCACCCCCAAACACTGTAGGCAAAATGTATATGTGTACCAAGAAAAAAAAAAAAAAAAATTTCTGACAGATGAGCAATATTTTTAGCAAAGTAAGTCTGTTATCATGTAATTGTCAGATTTGCAAACCATCTTTAACTACCCAGTTGTATACATTGCTGTATAGACACTAGATAGAATTTACTGGACTTTCAGTCTCAAACTCCCAGCCTAAACTGTCACATTACAATATGATTCTTGTTTGAATAATAAAATTAATTTTAAAATTAACTGGACGACATACCAAGCAAGAACTTACTTTCAAAATCTATGAAAGGTTTTGAAACCTATAGAAAAGGAGATGGTAAAGTATTCAATCATACATTTACACTTCTAGATTTGAAGTATCTGGTTCCCATTGTTACGAATACATTTTACTACTATTTTTGTATGGCATCCCTTCAGAAAGCTATTGTACAAAACACCGTAGTTGGGTTCTCATTTTGTAGTTGCTTTGATTTAGAGATTTTTCACTTAGATAACGTGTCAAATTCAATTCTCACTTTAGCCCACAGCATTTAAAACTCTGAGCCTTAACTATCAGATTTCATTTTCCACTACAGGGAATCTCCTATATCAAAGTTGATTGTTTTTCAGAAAGACATCTCATCAAACTGAACAGCTCTTCCTAAAGTAAAAACACACCAACCAATTGAAAAACCTCATGTTCTCAGATTATACAATCTGGCCTATTGAAAAAGATAAATATAAAACTATTCAAACCTAGTCTTAATGTGTCCACCCCAAATATGAAATATATAAGAAGTCTACACCATGAACTTTTGTTTATCTTGTCCTAAACAATTTTTTACATAATCTATTTATTCCGCCACCTGGACTACAACCCAAATTGGATATTCCATCTGCCATCTAATAGCTGTAGCCATTCATGGTATTTTCTGATTAGACAGAAGTACATATTCCTCAGACAAACAGTTATATCCAATCATGTAAGTCAAGCTCCTTTGTACTTTCTACAAGGTAGAAAAGTGAAATATTTTTGCCAAAAAGAAAATATTAATCAGAACTATTATAAAACAAAAATGGTGTGAGAGACAGCAAGCTGGAACTTCTAACTCTACTGCTTCTCATACTCTGGAAGAAATGAAAATTATACCAGTGATTAAAAAAAAAAAAAAAAAAGCAAGCTTTTATTCCTCATGAACTGCGAGCATGTTTTTTACTGTCTTACTTCTCTAAGGATTCAGGAAATGTGTAGCGATTGTGTTCATCAGAATATGCCTACAGGCCTGTAGCGATATGCTTACTTACACTTTTATTTTTCTGATACAAGACTGCTGCTTCATTTTGGGGATCTTGCCCAAGAGAAGGCTCCTGAAACGTCACATGCTTTTATCTCTGTATTTTGTGCCTTAATGACTATGCAGAGTTGTTGTACAGCCTTTGATACGTACAATAAAAAAAAGACTGTATTAAGTAACAGAAATTTCTGAGAGAACTGGGCCTCCTGAGCTTGTTTATGGCTTCGAGGAGGTAGGGAATGACAGATTTTGCTGACATTTGCTCTTGGATAGCATTGAAATGTGAAACAGAAATGGTTTGTGAAATGTATATTATTTTCTCCACAGCATTAGAAAATAACACTACTCTCTTCCCAAATTACACATGAAAATAGAAGAACGCTTCATGATAGCTGCTTTTCGCAAAGCTCATATAAATCGTTTCTAGCCGTCACTGTCTGGCCCAAAGCTTAATTCCACTGAGCTGCTGAGAATAAAGGATAGTGATTAAAGGAATATAGTGCCACTTCAAATACTATTTTTGTGGTATACTAGGAACAAAATAATAGATTAGCATCCCTAATGCATTTTGGAATTCCAGTGTGTGGCTGCAGTATACCCCAACCCAGAAATCTGGCTGGTAGACTGTAGTCTACATTTGTCTATACAGTTGAAGACTACTGGTTTCATATAAAGCTGCAATGGTCTGATTTTAATACCTTCCAGCACAGAATGTGCTGCATCTGATTTCCAATGCTGAATTGCAGTAACAGGTTGAATATGCAATTGTGCTGAGCTATCAGGCAAAACTGAGTATATCAAGGACTATTTTCCCTTCCAAAACACAAGTATCTCTGTCTGTCAGTCTCTCCTCTCGATAGATGTAGTAACTCCCTCTTTTATTTGAAGATGTTTTCTTGATAATGACATCTAAACAATTCACTACATACTGTAACTTTTACTTTACAATCCAGGCAATGATGGGAACACACAAGTTAACTCCAAAACAAACCTAATGAGCAACCTTTCTTTGCATAATTTCAAAATCTTGCAGAATATCAGCAATAACAGATGTAATACTATATTTTTAATTTTTATTAACCATGTTCTTTTTGATACAAAAATCTTCACATCTTACTTCTATCAGACATTGTTGAGGCTTTTACCTCAAATTCCCTTCAGTAACATCCAGCTTGATATACACCTAATAAACTGCCCCATCTAAAGAGATTTATCAGTCCAGTTTTACAGGCTGGTTGATTTTTGAAGACTTTAATGGCTTTTATGCAGTGTCCCCTCAGACCCAGTTGCAGCACTTTGACCAATTTCCTTCCAAGACTGGGCAATGGTCATCACACAATAAATCTGTTAGTCATGACTTAGATTTCATAAAAAAATTCCAAAAAAGAACATTTCACTTGGGAAAGTAACTTTTAAAATTAAAATAATCAAAGCAAATAAATGGTTTTAGCTTGCCAGAACTAAAAGGAAGAATTCCAATGGATTTTCAGTTATACTCAAAATTTCCCATTCATGTTTCTCCTTTCCCATTTCCCCCATGAGCTTTATTTATTAATCTGTTTTATGATTGAAAATTTTGGCACAGCTAAATAAAGAGACCCACAGTAAGCTTCACCTACAGCAGCCAGTGGTAAATTTCTGATTAGAAGAGAAGAAACTCTCCGCATTCCACATCTGATTCAGATTTTGCTTTTAATAACAGGAACTGCAACATACATACTTTCTGAAGCAAAATGAGTGACAAATGAATAAAGCAATTCGAGAACATCTCAAGACAGAGAGAAGTGCTATTAATTTCAGTGGGAGGGAGAGGCTCAGAGAGATGACAGTAATGTAAGTAGGGACAGGGTGAAGCTCTTGGGTTCCAGTACAAATCTTTCAAACCCAATGCTCTAAATGAGAGTCCACAGTCTAAATTTAGGTGTCTAAAATTAAAATGGCCTATCTAAGGGGTCAACCATCTGTATCTTCCAGTTAATTTAAGAGACAGTATAGTTACTCAGCTGTGTGAAAAAACAAATCACTGAGTGTTTACATATAGAACTCATGTCCTAAGTTTAAGGGCACAGGTTTAACATATAATAATTTTCTGGACTCCATGCATCAATTTTCCCCAAAGTTAAAAATTTTGCTTCAGACACAGGGGTCTCCTTGCTCATAGTATTCTCAATATCAAAAACCTTCTTCCAGAAATAACAGGGCACAATTATTCAGGCTAAGCAAGTTAGATTCTCATTTACCATGGACAGTAATACAACTGATGAACACATGTACTAAGCAGCTGTTCCCTTCCAGTTTTTATAAGCTTGGTGATTATCCCCTATACACTCCCTTACTCCCCAGTTAAGTGATCCATCAAGGGAAGAATAAGGTACAACTCAGAATTTGAGTGTTAATCCTCCAAATATTCAGTAAATTACAGTTGAGAATGATTGGAAGTTGTAGAACTGCTGCTGCTGGAAGATGCAAAGACAGGTTAATAGGATGTGGACATTTACAAAACGTCCAGTTCCAAAGGGTTGAAAAGCATTTGATTTTAAAGACGTCTTTTTTTTTTTTTTTACCCTCCTCTCTTCTCAGTCTTTTCAGAAATTTTTAATAGAGCCACAAAATAGAAAGCATTTTCTAGCCTTTCCCGAGCAAGAAAGAAACAGCCTCAGAGACAGATGAGAAACATGACATCCATGATTAGGTGAGAAATCTATTGAGGACTTCATTCCTATGCCGTTTCTGCCACACACATCAAAACACAATCCACTGGCTCACTGTGTGTTTTACCTGCTTTTAGAAGATGTGGAGCTATTGCACATCATCCTGGCTACAGCACCCAACTCTTTAGCTCAAGCTAAGGAGAGACATGCTGTTAGTATTCCATGTCTGCACTTCAGCACCTAATGTATCAGTCAAGATGGTGATTATCATAATATCATTTTACAAATATTCTTTATGAGGCAGGAAACATTTTAATAATAAGAGATCTTATACTATAAGCCAATAACCACATAGCCACTCAGCAGGAACCTAATTCCCCCTCCCGTGCCAGGTTTGCTACAAGAAATGTCACATCGTTTTGTATATGACATTCACTGTCTTGTAGAAACAGAGACTATCTGTGACAGTTCAATCACATCTTGCAACTGTGAAGTTATTTTCACGCCAGGTCATACATATGAACAAAATAATGAAGTGGGTTTTTTTGGTCAATTAAATTGCCAATCCTTGCTGCTAATGACCTTTGTATTAAACAGCATATTTCCATATTCAAAAGAATGCAAAATTCACCTTTGTAACAATATAGGTTCTGTAACTTCAACAGCTTTCTTGCTTCTCAAGAAATTTCTTCCCCCCCATAGGAAAAAAACGCCCACAACTCAAGGTGGAAAAGAAAAAAAAAGGCAACTTGTGTGCACTGTGCTTGTATTACGCAAAGGCCCTTCCTCATCACCTTATGAAAAAGCACGTAGTTTTACAGGGGATATAGTTAGATGTAGGTTAGTTTCTTTGTCTTTCCAGGATGACAGAAAGAAGCTTTTATTGAAAATGTAAAATTATGAGGCTTGATTTTCATCAAGCATTTTGTTTAATGCACTAAACTATGCAAAACATTTAGAAAGCATTCAACTCACCATTAGTAAGTAGCTACCGTAAATATATTCTCTCATTTTAACTGAAGAAGTAGTCTAGACAAGCTACTACTATATCCCACAATTTTCAGATTTCCTGTGATTGAACAACAAATCAATAAAACATTTTGGTACAGCTGTAACTTTCAACGGATGCTGACTATTTCTTTCAAGATTGTACATGAATCCTAAGCAAAAAGTCATTGGCACCAAAACATTTTAAAAACCCTAGCACTTAGATGCTTTACCACAACCAAGATAAACTATGTACAATAGCTGCCAAAGCTGCATTTTGCTAACGGTAATGAGACTGTTTATTTGAAACAAGAAATAGCCCATATGTTGCTTGGCTGTCTGGTAATCCACACTGAAAACATCTTACATGAAAAATGGCTTGGGATTTTGGGGAGAAACTGGAAGATGATTATGGCACTCATACCAGAACACTGCAGTGGTTCTACAAGTATATTGTACTTTTGTGGGGAAGGGGAAAACAAAACAAAACAAAACAAAAAAAACCCCCACACAAACCCAAACACCAAAAATGAAACACCCATGGTGCAACATCAGAACAAACTCAAACAAATTCAAAGAAAACCCACACTGAAAAGCATAAAAAAGCCCTGCATCATTCACTCCCTAAAAATCTCATTGCCTCCCAAATCTTCTCCTTTGGGAAGTCAGCAGGGTCAGAACTTCGCTATACGCTACATTCCCACTGCATTCCTTGCTGCGAGCTTAGGACAGACAGCTGAAAGAGAAAGGAAGGGCCTATGGAAAAAGCTTATGCTGAACACCAGCAAGCTATCCTGTTCTAGATGTACATGCACACACAGACGTGTGTACATGTGCATATAAATACATGCATATACACACATATGTATATATATTTATTCTGTACTAACAGCGTATAAACCCCTGTGTGGCAAACATCCTTCTCCGCCACAAATACAGAGAAGGCTTATCGTCTAGAATGTGTGTTTTATCTTTGCATAAAGGGTGATATTTTACTTCTCCAAGGGTTCCTGATCCCTTTTCTCTAATTGATTAAATTAAAATTTAAAAAATATTAGGACATCCCTTCTTCCGTTCTGCCACGGAAGTAGAGCATACTGCCTGAGAAGTACTTTGTGAATTTCCTTCCAAATTGAACAGCAGAGGTGCTTTTGATCAGCGCTGTGTCAAGCATACATTTTGTGACTATTCCTTTGGTTTCAGTCAGCAGCACAGTTCTTGGAGCTGGCTGAAACATTCTCAATAAAATTTGATACTCAGCAGCAGAAAGGATGCTAAACCAACAGAAGAAACAATCAGACTCCATATTGTTTTCTCTTGTGAACACTGGAGGTGCAGATAAACCACTGATTCAAATACATCAGCAGAACCAAAAGCTGCAGAAACAGTGCAAGGAAAGAGCAAGAGATGAGTATCTGCTCCTTGAAGGGCCTATGGCATGAGAAAGTGAACAAGTTTCCTCATCTCTGAAGCTGTTCTTCATATTCCAAATGTTTTCTCCTGTACGTCCTGAAATGCAGAAATAATAACCAGAGAAAGTACTGTGTTGCTTCTACAATGCAATCTAAGAAAGTCCATTAATATTTATTTCAAATATACAAGCGTTTTAATCATAGAAAAAAGTTTTGGAATGCTAACAGTGACATGCACAAGCAATGCTTTTGGACCTTGAACCCCCCAAAATGCTTTCTGTTTCTGAGGTCAATTACCTCCAGGCATGACATAACAGCCCGCTAGACTGCTGACTCTGAAAAGTGAGGGGAAACTCGACCCTTCCCCAATCCAGCAAAGGGACACCCTCAAACTTAACCACGTAGGAAGCACCAAAAAAAAAAGGTCATCAACAAAAAGTTAGATGAAAAGTTAAAAAGAAATAATCAAAATTCACAATAAGAACAAAGACATTTTCTTGCTACTATTAGGTCACCTTCCTTTTTTTAAATTTTACCTGTATGTTTCTACACATATAGTCAATAGGGGAGTCTTTTGCATGATTAAAGGACTGTAAAGCTACCTGAAATTTGTCACGTGAAGTGCTGCAGCATGTGAAAGTTCTCACATTATATAAGACCTCCAAATAAAGTAAACCCTGAAACTGTCATATGAGATGTAAACTGACAGTCATATGCTGTCCCTCCTGTTTCAGCACCAATCCATGTTTGGATTCCTACCCTACCAAGTCATCTTAGAAATTCAATTCCTGTAAGAAAGATGTAAAAACTAGACATTCATGTTAGTCAAGATCAGAGACTATGACACGGTGAATGAAAGTTTTCCTAATGGCACCACACATAGCTTTTGGCATAAGTACATTAGTTGCTGTCACAGTGAAAAGAATAGCTTCAATTGCAAATGCTAACAGGCAGCAGATAACTGGGCATATGTGTGCGTCTGTGGGTGAATGTCTGAAACCAAATTTCAAACTCTCAAGCAGAAGACTAGTACTTGCTCACTGCAATTTATACAGGCTGCTTGTAAACTTTGATAACACCTGGACTAAACAGAAGGGTCATATTCTGAATCGTCCAATTAACACAGAGACAGAATGTGCAATTAAAAGGCTGCTCACACATTATGTTTCTGCACACTGACTATTTAGATTGGGGAAAAATAGGAGTTTGGTTGGCAAAAATAAGGGTTCCCAGAAAGCAGTAGTAGTCTCAGAAAGAAGGGGCCAGGAAAGAAGGCAGCAAAGATCATGACTGGAGAAAAGATTCTGGAAGCGAGGGAAAATCCTGGAGATCAGAGATGCATGGAGACAAATGAATGTGAGGGGATGCCCAGGCACCCTGGCCAGTGATGTCCAAGATTGGTAACTACAAGGAGATGCACAGCACAAACCAACACAACTTTCTACCCAAGCTTCCCAAACCACCAGTGATCACCCTGTAGGGAAGCGAAGTCAAGACCTAGTGAATGTAGTGCTGGCAGCAGAGCAGGTGAGTGAGTATGCAAAATGAATCCAGTGTGATAAAAGCTTAAATCTTTTGGTTCTTAAAGAAACCCCAGTATGTAGCTCCACCACACACTGGTTTTAGCTCTGTCTCACCTTTGACAGGTGTAATACTCAGGTTCCTGTTAGTTCTCCTCAGCATGCTGTGGCCTACCTTATGAAGAGTACTACCTATTTACAAAAATTTAAGCACATTTTATTCACCATTTAAAAAAAAACAAAACCAAACAACAAAAAAACCCATAAAAAGAAAAGAAGAAATCAGAGTCCCCAAAACCAGAAAACATTTACACAATTCAACTTTATAACTGCAGGTCTCAAACTGAAGTTTTGCACTGCAATCACAAAAGCATTTTGGTGGAAAATGGAAAAGACATTGTCTCAAAAGAAAAATGAATTTCATACTGCTAGTTGCTGCTACCTCATGGAAAAATGCAGCCTACCAAATTAAAAAATGAAACACTAATCTAAAATTGAAGTTCACAATTAATAATAAAAAAGATATGAATCCATGGAAGGGTATCAAAGAATTACATTTTATTTCACAATTTCCATTTCATGTATCGTGAAAGGAAGCCAGCAGAAGTATAAAAGCTTGGGGGAAAAAAAAAAGAGCATCTTAGTCTCTTGGGACTTCATTTTGTGCTGTAAGTGGTGAAAAGCCTCTCTAAAAAGGTTATAAATGCCATATTAATTTCATTAGGAAAGCTCCCATGGCATATTAATTTAGTTTCTGGCACTGTTATTGCATCTTTTCAGATACACAAAATCTTAGGAGGTAATTTCATTAACAGTAAAGATCTGAGAAAGGCAACTAAAACCTTTTACACAGATTGGTGACAATTCAGCTTGGAAGTATGCATGTTTATTGATATACTACCGTTCTCTTCCGATTAACAACACACTGACACACAAGAGCTAGCAGGCTATGCTATTGAAATTATGTTATCCTCAAGGCCTCTGTATTTGCAAAGATTGCATGAACAGCTCTCAAAAGATTAATGACCTACTCCTTTATTTAAGGCAGATACTCATCTTCAGTGATCGCATATAAACTCTGAAGCTGAGCATGAAATTTAGCAACTGTCTTAGCTTACGATGCTAAGAAAGAAGACTTTTTTCCCCAAACACTTGCTACACTGGACACTGTAGGTAATTCTGGACATATGAAATACTTTAAGTGCCAGTTTGTAGAACAACATTAGCAGCTTCTCCATCCCGGCCTTGATTCTGTAACCTGACTTATACATGCAGGCCTCCGAAGCTACCTATGGTCTCATTAGTTAGTAGAAGCCAACAGGAACTTTTTATCATAGGATAAATTTATAAAATGCAAATAGATAGAAAGCAAGTTCTATCAAAATAAGTATGTAGATACTTATAAATCTCACACTCTTATGATCACTTTTACAAATATAGTATGTATATTTTGTATGTTTTACGTCATGATAATTCTAAAACCTGCATACACTTACTGGTTAATTGAGACATCCTGAGCTCAGCTATCATACAAAAGCAAATTCTTTTTTCTTAGTTGTGTTTTAAACCCAGGCTGTTCATTCAACTTCACCCTTAGTCATGAGAAAGGGGATACAAAAGAGCTTCTTTAAACCACAAAAGTACAACTTGTGTGACCAAAGCTGCTACTTTTTATGCATTCATGATATTCATCTAATGAATTAAGAGTCTATACATCAGGAGTGAGTGTCTTTCTGAAAAGGATGTTATAGTTCAATTAGACCTATAGTTTTTTAAGCAGAAACTCCACCACCAAGTTCCATAGCTTGAGTGTTATCAGGAGATCAGACCATAAAACCTCATAAATGTCCCACCAGACTCAGAAATCTAATGAGTCACATCCTAGACATCTCTTCATCAAAATACTAAATCCCCACTGCAATCAACAACAGATGCAAAGTCTCTGAAGAATTTACCCATTAGTACATAGAAACTACATTCTGGAATAAAAAAGATAACTTTTAAGTCCTACTCCCCTGAACACTAAAGCAAATTTTATTATTCTTAGTACATTTGCCCATTCTTTGGGCAGTTTAATTTGAAATTTTTCTTGAGAGGTACTGAAAATAAATTTTTTAGAAAATTTGTTTCATGACTGATCATTATTCACAAATGGGTGTAAACCCTATGACTGGCAAGCATGGGATTCATAAGACAATATATATTTAGAGCACTTCTACTATGTTTAGATCCACAGCATTAAGAATGAAGTGTAACTGGTTGCCAATCAAGTATTTTTCTTACTTTCAGGAAAATAAATAATCTGAAATTAAATTACTTTAATCTAGAATTGAAACTGGAAATAAACTTAATAAACAAGATGGGCATTACTAAGCTGAAACACTTTTGAACCCAAAAGGGTGGGAACACACAGAAAAGAAAGGTACTCAATATTTCTGAGTACACTGCATTCTTAGACAAGCATGGATGGAAAAACGGCATGAATGGTAGTTTCCTTTCAATAGATATTCTTCTGCATGAAATTAAGAGCAGGGATGCCACAGTATCACATTTGATCAACTAGCTCTCTCAGATAAGGAAACTGTCCAACTGACTAGTACTCACAAACTCTGATTATTCTTACTAAAGTGTAATAATTATTGAGTTACATGGTGCTCATTTTAGATTACACATTCAGTTTGTCATGGCCATGTTGCATTCTATTCCTACCCTCCAAAATTCTTGCAATATCTCCTATCTTATTTTCACAGATAAATAACGCAGGTACTCTCATCCAAGTCCGTAATGAAAATATTAGCCAATGCCAGATGCAGGACATTTTTGGATTTCTGCAGAACTCCAATTGTTTTTTCAAAGCTGGTAAAGACATAGAGAATCATACCCAGAAAAAAAAAGCAGAAAGAGCATGTAAGCTCTCAGTTAAAAAAAAAAAAAGCTTGCTTTTTAGGCTACCATCTGAGCTAACATGAAATACTATCTTCCAACTTATGAATTCTCTCCAAAAATATTGTATTTATGAACAGCAATGTTTGCTTGAATGCCCTAAAATCAACAAGGATTTTCTCACATATTCAATTCCTATTGTTACAGCAAAAAAGCAGTAGAAGGAATGCCTAGCAGAGACATGACAGTACAAAATGTATTTGCCATAGCTTAGGCAAGACTATACAACTGCAGGTTCAGTTTTAAATAGACATGTCTAAGGGCTAGGAAACTATTTATTTTTACAAATCACAGAAGAACAGAGAAAACACATGGGTTTGGGGCCGATAGGCAGCTCTATTTTTTCAGGTATAGAATCAATGTTTTGAATTGGGGTTTTACAGCTTGACAAGTAATGAAGTTACAACTTTATCTGGCAGTTTAATCATCAGGACAAGAATAAACTTTAAAAAAATCTTTCATACGACCTAGAAGCCTAAATCTCATTCTAAGAAGCTATGTGATCTCTTAAGGACCTGTAGTCAGCTCTTCCAGTGAGTCAAGGAGCTTTGGAAACTTTTAAAACAATTCTCTCTGCATAGGCTACGGATATTAGAAAAGAATTCACTTTAGTGTCTCTCTCTG
This sequence comes from Gymnogyps californianus, assembly GCF_018139145.2. Taxonomy (NCBI): domain Eukaryota; kingdom Metazoa; phylum Chordata; class Aves; order Accipitriformes; family Cathartidae; genus Gymnogyps; species Gymnogyps californianus. The sequence continues at coordinate 6,408,151 of NC_059481.1, read as the reverse complement.
TCTCTCAAAAAAAGCAGAATTATCTCAACTAATAACACACAAAATTTAAATGTTCTGTTGCAAAACACTAATCAAAGATCTACCAAGCCGCTGAACCTCAAAGCTACAGTCTGCTTTCTGTTACATTTGGTCAACTTTATCGAATCCTGTGACATTTACATACATAGGAAGATGTATTCCAGAAGAACACATTACTTTGTTTGTGAACCACTAGTAATGTATTTAAAGGAAATGTGCTTATTCTTAACTGTAATATATGTTTCCTGCAATACTATGAAAACCTGCTACTAACTATCTCTGTAAATACAACAAACCCTCTTGTCTTATTTAACATACATTATATGCAGTGACCCAATTTAACAGTGCAAGGCTTGAAGAAAAGAAAAGCTGTTAGATCTACAAATATGTAACATCACTACATTCCAGCCAAACAAACAGTGGGAACATGCAGAAGCAACACAGAAGGAACACTGCATATTATTAGCAGCTCTCTCCATCCAGATATTTTATTAAATGGGTGATAAGCTTTTATCTTACCTGGCTGCTCAGAAGTTTATAAAAATTTAAAAAAAAAACCAACTTTTCTGGCAAAATACTGTAGGATTAGCTATTTCCCTACTTCAAAATAGTTGTACAAGGTTTAAAGATTTCTACAGGTTTTTTAATAAATATTTTTGCTATTTGTCAATAACTCATTCTTCTAGAACACGTGCCTGTAAATCTTCAGCTCCATTTTCAACAACCTTTTCATTTTCTTTCAAAAACACTGGTAGCCCCTTATAACTATACACATATACATAGTTTTACGTATAAAGCTACTGCATTTCATTTGCTTTGTAACTTAAGCTGGAAGATCAAATAAAGGTCACATTTTGCATAAACATCTGTACAGAAAGTTAAGTTCTGCTTTGGCATTTTTACCTTCACAACACTAGCAAACTCCATTCTTACTGTTGCATTTAAAGAAAAAAAATGAAATTGATTGTGTGTAGTACTCATTATCTCAAATTATACAATGATAATTAACACTACATTAAATTTCTCATGGTATGGTGGGTGATAAAAACAAATAAGATAACCACAAGCTACCATAATTAGAGTTTCACTTATTAGAGATTTTTTTCATCTACATCTCAGGATTTTACTGTACAGCATTGAATCAGTTATAAAATCACCTCCTCTTAAGACCATGAAATATACTGTACAATGCTGGGAGGGTACAGGTTTCTGGGAAATCTATTCTTTTTTTTTTCCCCTCTCTCTAAACATAATGTATGAATGTTTATGAATCTAAACATATCCAAGAAAGATATGGCTTGCAGATAAAGCATCACCAAGAAATTACACCTATATGGCAAACTATTTTGTACAGTTACATTTTGCCCCACTTTAAAAGTGAATATGCTGACATGGCATCATTTCAAGCAGCACAAAATAGAATTTTTTCCATAGATATCAGTCATGAGAAGTGTTTTAAAACATCTGGGACTTAATCTGAAGCTCTCCAACAGCAAAAGATTTTGCTTTCCAGGTGTGAACAGAGTAATGGTAATAGCAGTGAGCTAAACCCACTTGTTGGCCATTCACTGTTTTAGCATTTCAGCTTAAAATGTATTTTACTGCCACAACTATTCCCTCTGAGGTCATCTTCTGCCAAAGAGACTCAGAACTCCACAACTCAAAGACTATTTTCCGGCATTATTTTACTAGGGAAGAAGGTCCATTTCAGTGGTTTGGGGGAGCTGGATTGTTTGGTTTTGTATTTTTAAAGCTCCAGACATCTTTTTCTCCAGTTCCCAAGGACCGTGGCAGCGTGACTCTCAAGGAATTTGCTACAGACAGAATCATGTTCTCCTCCATGGATAAGTCTCAGATTTGTAGAAGAAAAATGGTTCACAGAAAACATATGTATACACATGTTATTATAACTTCTATAAGATAATAATTGGGGTAAAACCAGTCATAGGGTTATTTCTACCCACAATGACATACAACGTGTAGAGTAAAATTATGTGCTCTTCCAACTTTTTCCTCACAAAAATAAAGCACCTTTTTATGGAGGTAAACTTCATTATGAAATCCAAAGAAGGGTATTTCATATTTTTCTTTAATAGCTGTAAATATACATTTAATCACAACCAGTTGGCTTCATAGATATCTTCTCTCATGAGTACATATCCCTCTATTTATACTGGATAGGAAAATATTTTATATTAAATATGAGAGGCATGTAGAATGAAAGCTAAAAACTGAATAGCTCTTGAAGGAACCATTTCTCCCATTTTCATGTAAAGCATATTTTAGGAGACAAAATTGGAGGAAGGAAAATTATAATAGCTCTGTTTCTCAAATTCTATATCAAAGAAAGTCAAGAGATTATCACCTAGATGCAACATTCTCATCAACTCCAGATACTTACAACTGAGCTGCTCAGGCATGAATATTCATCTCCTGTGGTAGCAAAAGGCAATGATTTATATTTCCATGTTAATTGAGGTCTACACTTCACTAGTGCAACATTTTGTGCTCATAAGAGCTTATCTCAAGCACCTGATCTGCATTAGCACTGAGGGAGAGCAGCCAAGCTAGCAATACCTCAACTGGATGCACATTCATCAGGTTTTCCAGTATGACTACATATTGCTTATCTGCTGAAATGAGCATATCATCTTTTTGCGGTCAGAGTGCTACCAGGCCTGCAGATAAGCAATACATCATATCAGTAAGGCACATGTGCCAATAAATCAGCGCTTTCAGGCTTGCTTTAAAGAAGATTCCCCCATGTGTAATAAGTAATGAATAGTTTATAGCATGTGTCTATAATCACAAACAAAGCCAGTTCAAACAGACTTAGACCCCATTGCAAAATTGTTGTTAATTCTCCCAGTTGCAAGTCCTGAGATTCAATTTCCAACCTACTAGCCTCTGTTTGACCCATCCTCCTTTGCCAATTACAGGGATTCTCCCTTTGAAGGGTAAAGGAACGAGAAAAGTATTCGGGATGGATTAAGCAATAGAAAATGGGTATCTCCTGTTACAAAGATGATGTAGCCCAGAAAGAGAAAACATAATAATGATTATTGTTACAAACAACACAGCTCTAGACTTTATGGTGCTACTCTTTCTTCTGCACATGCTTTTATCTATCAATGTCAGAAGAAATTTTGAACAATGCAGAATGATAAAAATGTAAACTGTGTTGCCCAGGAGACATTACAGACCTCTACATGGGGCTTCTTCAAGAGAACCTTCTTTATTGAAGGAGGAGAAAAAACTGTGTAACCTTCATAGAACATGTTTTTTCACAGCGTTTAGTTTCCTCCAGTTCTTGCCAAGAATAGGCATCCTTTTATTAATCCTGATTAAATTCTGCTTTGAGCATTTACAGTCTGCCTATACACTAATTAATACCTATCTTTGTATTTCCTGCCCAAAACTGTTATACAGTCCTTATCTATTAAACACTCTCAGTTTGGAATGTTAGAGCAGAGAGATACAAGTATGATTATAGACAGAGAAGAATATGAGAGAAAAAGAAAATCAGTAAAGCACTTCTCGGTGCCTCCAGAAGTGGATTATTTATATGAGTGCAAACAACTTTTCCTAGCTTATTTGAAGCTCTGCCTCCAAGTATTTAGCAATGAACAGAACAGCGGAACTCTACCATAACACAAACATGCAAGAAAACTTCAATTATAAACAGATAGATGTGAGTTCTGTATATCTGAGGTCCTAAAATATTGCATTTGTATAAAGAAGCCTGAAGGAACAAGCCACCTATTGCTAAGAAACACTTAGCTTCTACAGGACCTGTCATTCCAAGTGTTCTTCATCCACTAAAACTCATCCCCAACTACATGGCTCAAAATTTCATTCCTTCACACCGTCTTTCAACACAGAAGAGACATGGTATAAAGCCCAACATTAGAATATCTGATTTCCCCCCTGCCTGCTGGGATATCAAAACTATACATGATAAGAAGCTGTGAGAATAACTCATAGGACCTCAAATCCTTGTGGCAAACCATCACTCAGACCTGGCGCTTCCCCTAAATGACTTGGCATTGACATGCCCTCCCATGGTTTTGTTTCAAGTCTTGCTTTTACGATTATTGAAAAACCAAACATGAAACACTTACTAAGAAAAACCAAAATTGATTTGGTTGTGATTTTTGTTTTAAATTCCAAATTTTCAGGCTAACCTCACAATCTCTGAATTTAATCCTCAGTTTGTAAATGCTCAGGCATCCCAGTACTCACAGTTAATGAAAAGGTTACTACTTTTCAATGGCAACTTCTTCACAGCACACAGCCTCAACTTTATTAAACTGCAGACACTGTATCAACCTGACTTTATTTAATGTTATGCTCGTGGCCTTCTCTGGGAGACTATTATACATTATATGTTACTTCTGTTAATTTGAGCTGAAAGGAAGTTTCTCTCCAGCTCTTACTCAGCTGTCCTTGTAGAACTGATGAACACATGACACTCTGAATCTTTCCCACGTGTGAACTTTACAGGTTGTATATTCTGTCATTATTTCTGTTGGAATTACATAAATCTGCCTTCCCTTTATACTCTACCTTTCCTTTAATTCACCTGTACTCTTCCTAAGACAAAGACGTAAAGAGTTACTTAGAGAGACATAGGAGGTGATTTCATTGCTTCACGCTTAATTATAGTTTGCTAAATCAATGCTTTCTTTACACTAAAATAATCTTTTCCCATTACCACAATGTTCTTTAATACACCTGTATGTCCTCCTTTTCTCTGGAATTGACAATGTAACAGCTCTAAGACTTGAAATAGAAGCTAGTGGGATATTAAATATTCTCAGGTGAGAGATGGGCAGGTTTCTGGTAAGGGATGGTAGATCTGAGACTAAGTGTTCCTGACATATCCATCTGCAACACTTTGGTCTGGGTTCCGTTCTCAGGTAAGTATGTTATTCTGATTAGAGTGAGTGTGCTGTCATATCTGTATCTAAGTGTAGAGTTTGATAGCCTGTGTTTACTTCTACTGTTTGCTGCTTAGTACAGACTGAATCTAACTAATAAACTCAACTTTACCACCATCAAGAATCTGTCCTTTACATTGATCTCAGTGCTAACAGGGAAAACTATTTAACACAGGATAAAAGCTCCTTTGCAGTATCTCAGAAACTTTGAAGGCAATATAAGGGTTTGGACAGAAATTAAAGAGTATATACCTAGACAGATATATTCGGGATCACTCCCCTCCATGTCCTTGCTTAGCAATTTCCAATAGGGTATAAGTACCTGATAGAGTCACTTACCAGTAATAGAGAAATGACTCATTCCAACCAAGAGACAGAGCAATCCAAGTCAGGGACTGTTTCTCGCACTTTGTTTCTTGTTGCAATAGATCTCAAAAGAGATGGAAAAAGCTAATCAAGTAAAGATATTACCTGCTATATGATCTTATTTGGCATTCTTTTATTCACAATTTGCGTAGTTCGAGACAGACAAAACCTTTTACAATGTCAGGTTCCCAAATTAAAGTTCTGTCATTACTGTGCTTTGAGTGTCTGTGTAGACACTGCCTACGGGACACAGTTGTAGCCCTTCTTTGCTGGAAGAGTGCTTTTGAAGAAAATTATACTTTCTGCACTATTTAGAAAGTAATTACAGTAGAAGAGAGTAAAGTGACTGAACAACAAAGACCAATGCTGTAAGAAATGACTCTGCTCCAATGCCCTTGTTCTTGAGACTAGAAGTAGTCAGTGGAATGACTGAATTGTCAGTCACTCACACATTTAGTGTTTCGACAGTGCCAATAGAATAACCTTAGCCTGGTCTGCTGTGTGACACAGAGCAAAGGAATTTGTTCAATAATTTTTTCAATCAGGAATATAACATCAGCAGAGTTTCATTCCTGCTAAGGTGCTGAAACATAAAAGACAGAAAAATAGAGAAGAATTTTTTCATTCAGATTTCCTAATAGGCAATGATTATTTTACCAGTTTCTATGGTACTATCACCATGGCAGCTAGCCATTTTAATCACAGGCATTAGAACATGTTTCTGATAACATCATAGCAATAGCTTAAGAATATATTACATCTCCTGGTCATATGCAGCAGTAACAACTTTGTACATTTCCGTATGACAGAGGTCACTAATGGCATCAGCAGACATCAGGATTAGAAACGTGATATTTCAAGCACCTAATTAAAGAACAAGTTCTCAGTGTTCCTTACTCTAATTCTGAAAACAATAGTGGAAATATAACCATTGTGACAAAAACGAGAATCAAAATTCTTTCACAGCTTGCTCAGTTTCTACATGGGTTTTGCCCCTTCTTTGATTAACTAGTCAATGCACATGATTATTCAGCAGATCCTAAGAGAATGTGCAAGTGAAAAAAATTCACTGTAGAGCACTGAGTATCTGCGAAACAGTGACAGATAAAAACGGCTACTTTACTCTTGTATTAAAAAAAACATACTTTGTTCTCTGTACAGGTTAAACGATATTGAAGCATCACATACAAGATTGAAATCATGATCAGAGAGCATAAATCAGTGTTCTGACTGATGAAATTTTCGACATGAATGTGAAACGTACTAAGTTTACTAAATGTATCATGAAGTATTTGCAGATATGCTCATTCTGAAAAAAACTGGAAGTATTCAAAAATACTTTCAGCAATAGCAATCCTCCATCTCTTCTATAAATTACATAAGAAATTAAATTTTCAAACTATCTTAGAGCAAATTCATACTCTTGTCCTGGGATTTCTGATTTTTTTTTTCCAAATTAAAGTGTATTTCAAAAGGATGAGAGACTCTAAAATATTAAATGAATTTATAAACCCTTTTAATAAAAGCTAATAAGCAAGTTCAACAATTCCTCTATTTCAAGCCTAAAGCTTTGCCAAGGGTGATAGGCGCTATCACCCTTGGCAAAGATAAATACAGATAATGTCAATAATATTCTGCAGTAAAACATTACAGCAAAGCACTATGACTAAAAATCACTGGTATAACCATATCCTAAAATAGACAGCATTGACCTCAAATAGAAGAACAACAAAAATCTGAAGTAAACTGAGAATGAGACTTGAAATACATCACAATTATCTTTGTCTCTTCAAACTACTTAAAATCAGAAATACTCATCATAGAAGCAGCTATGCTAGGAGAACAATACAAAAACAGAACTGTAAGTCAAGTCTTTCATATCTCCAGTATCTCTGTGCTTGTTAGATTTACAATTTTTGCTCCCTTGGGTCAGTAGTTGGGGAAGGACAGCTAAACAAAAAGACTGGAAAATATGTGATGGTGAAATAGTTGTATTGTTACATTTACATGCATATATTAAACAATCCACCTTTAAAATAAAAAGAATTAATTACTGTCAAGGATTTGGGGACAGTTCTGCCATCTTATCTGGGGACACTCAACTTCCTCAGTTTTGTGTCATGCTTTGTCTTAGGAAACCAACAATAAAGAAATACAGGAAGATGCAGTGTAACATCTATGCAACATTTATATTGCACTTGAACTAGTAAACTCCTGCTCTTGCAGGAGACTACACTGCTGAATTTTCAGATCATCTAAGCAGCCAGGTTAATCTCCCAGTTTTTTCATTAGGGCAACACTGATTAATTTGTTCAGAAGGCCCACATACCATTTAGCTCTATGCTTTGGTCTAAGTATCTATGAATGCATTTGCATGGCTGTGCAGTGCATATCAACCATAAATGAACCGGTAAACTACAAAATCTTCAACGACAACAAAAAAAAAGCCTTTTCTACTTCTTTCAGTCCTCAATTTAATAACAGTTGCACTCGATATTTTAAGGGCTTGCCATTTCCTTAATTAAAAGTTTATGTTTAATTTTTGCTTAAATATGAGTCCCAAGATATTTTATGAAATTCAAGTCAAAAGGAGATGCAGATTTCATGATGTTCTGGGGAATGCAGAATATATTAAACTGAAGGAGACTTCATTAAACACTGTAAGATCGGAGGTCTAGACTATCTAGTGACAAATATTCTGCTAGTTCCCTTAGTCCTTTCACTCTTCCAACTCCAACTTTCTCTCCAGCAATACATAACTACATAGGAACGCCTTGCCAGTGTTGTTCTCCTCCTATTAAGACTGTAAGAGTTACCACGTCTAAAGGCAATAATGAGCTAAACAACAATATGTGACAAGATGATATACACATTTTTAAAGTTCTTATGTGTCTATGCAGTAAATAAAAAATTTAATAAAATACCATTTTTTCCCCAAATAACAGAGATATGATACCAATGAACTCATACAAGACTGTAAATGATATGAAAACATCACAGTGATTAGATTTAAAACACATAGTTTTAAATTAAAATTAGATGTTCTACATATTAAAACACAGATTCCCTAATTTTTTAATAAGTAACACAAAGGGCAACTATGGCAATGATTAGCACAATGGTTGCATTAGTAAGATCTGAGTCAATGTTCATACGCCTGCATGTATACAGCTGTACAAAATTCCTGACCTAGAGTCCCATTCACTGAAAGTCTCTTCAGTCCCTGGCCTTTTTGCTGCATCTGTCAACATGACAGTAAGGGAGATGTGCCAGGGGCAATGAAAGATGCAGAGGTAGGCTCACTATGAAAGGGCTAAGAACCTTCCCACCTGCTCATTCCATGCTTACTTGGAGTCTACAACATCCAGCCATTATCACCCTTATTTAAATTTGTATTGGTAAACCAAGACCAAAATCTTCTAGATCCCATTTGCAAAAAATGACTTTTTTCAAAAATGGATACATTATGATTAAGCAAATGATCAGTTATTTTTGCACTACACATATAGCAAATTACTAGTCTATTAGACCTGATCCCTACCCAGCCTCATACTCTTAACAGTTATTATACATGAATTAAGCTGTCCTGAAGATGACTGAGCTTCTTGTAAACTACAAACATAAAAATGTAGTATCACAAAAGAGCAAGATTCACAAAAACGTCATTTCTATTCCACATCATACCATCATTTCTGCTGTATGGGCATACATAGCCCACATTGGTTCTATACTCCACATCACAATCAATGTTACAGCTTTATCAAAAGCATACAGGCATGTAATGGAAGGTATCCCAGAGGAAGGTAGGCATTGATATTCAGCTATATTCCAGATTCAAATGGGGAAACTCCAGCTTGCCCCTGTGTGAGCAGCACATGCACACCTGGGCAAAATCTGGCCTTCATCCATAGAAGGGAGACCATTTAGTCAATTCACACCAACAGCAGAAAACGGAGCCAGATCCAGCCTCAACAGCTACCCCACTCATATTTTAATAACAGATTATAAATAACAAAACACTTCCTACCAACAGCACTTTCAATTCCAGAAGCTTAATAAACTTTGCTTTAAATCTGTGCCATAGCAACCTTTTTTAAAGTCAATGTCATCTGTAAGAACTGAGTTAAAATAAAATGTGGGCCAAATTTATCAGACATTAGTTTCCTTTGGATATAAAGCTCAGAACACTGACTGTGTGTCATCCTAGATGTGATTTGAGTTGTATATGTTGCATCCGGCAACATTATTTTAAACCAGTCCATTGCAAAATACTTGCCCTGATCATCAGTTTCAAGTATTTGTCTGAGATGCTGAAGGTCAAATGAAAAGTCTGAAAGGTTTCTTTCTGTTTACATTAAATTTATATCTGTACGCTAGAAATTGTAGCACTATTCAGGCCTAGGGAGAGAAGCCTCAAGAGTTTGTTAAAATATGACAGCATTATAGTTGGTCAATTTAAAGGCACATCTAAGGGACAACAGAAGAGACCATTCCCTCTTGCAATGTGGAGCTATGTATGCCCACATAGCCATGGGTATTACTGTGTGTGCGTGGTACTGACAAGTGATGACGAACTTATTGTGACAGAACTACAGCAAAAGTAGTCAACAATTTATTCTTTTATTTTCAGCACTGGCTCACGAGGGGCTCTGCATCTTTATGTCAGATAGATACTTAACGAGCCTCCAGCAAGAGCTTAGAACAGACATATTCCTACAACCTCCAGGGTAAGCGCAGGGGTAGTGAGCTTTTTAAATATAGATTATGTAAGGTCGTGTGCCTCACTGCATTATGTTTTATATGCACATTATATCTCACTGCACTATATTGCACCCTGTGAACTCCAAATGATCATTATTCACACAGATCCTGACAGATTCCCTTTTGTAGCTCTTTCAGAGACAGAACAAATATCATATGTACATCTAATATTTATCGGAATGAGGTCAATCCCCCAATGTCCTGACAGGGTCCAGGAACCACAGAAGGAGATATCACCCGCCCAAATCGGCCTCTTGCAGCACCGGACCACCCGGCCAGGGAGCAAGCTCCTTTTATCAGATAAAGCCGCGGATGCAGGAGCAAAGCTAGGGCGAGAGTCTGCAATGCAGAAGCCCTTCCCGGAGCTCATCAATGAGCTGGGGGAGACGGGGCGGGGGCAAAGCCGGCAGACCTGCCCGCATCCCCGCCACAAAAACCCGAGGCACGGGGCGGGAGGTGTTTCTAAACGCCCGGCTTTGCCCTTACCGGCTACGGCCGAGGGCTTTGCCCTCCGGCTGTCCGCAGCTCCGCACAGCGGGAACTTCTGCAGCCGGGGCGGAGCGGGCAGCCCGCAGGCAAGGACACCGCTGCGGGCCGGGCCCACCTGTGCCACCTGCCGCTGAATGGCACCGGCCCATCCGCCGCACTGACCTGCCCCTGCCATGCTCCCAGCCAGGGAAGAGGAGGAGGAGGAGGAGGAGAAGGGGGAAGAAGCAGCTCTTACCTGCTCCCGCTGCTCCTCCCGCAAGCCCTTACTAACCGAGCTCCATCTTCCTCCGGCCGGGGAGGGGGGGGGGGGGGGGAGGGGGAAGGGGGGGGAAGTCAACCCAGCGCTGCCGTCCCCCCCAGCTGCCGCTTTCCGTCACCGCCGTCCCCCCGCCCGCGCTGCCCGGTGGAGCGGCCGCCTCTCGCCCGCCCTGCAGACGGCACCGGGAGACGGAAAGGGAGACCCACCTCCCGCCGCCGCCTCCTTCCCATGAAGTCACCGGCCGCAGGGCCCTCCCCTCGGCTGCCCGCAGCGGCCCGGAGAGCCGCGCTCCGCCCCGCGCCGCGCCCGCCCCCGCGGCAGCGGGCCCCGCCGCGCCGAGCCCGCCGGCACAGCCGCGGCCCGGAGTCGCCCCGCACGGGCGGCGCCTTCCTCCCTCGCCTGCCCTTTTTGCAAGCGCGGCCTCGATGTCCCCAGCCGGAGAAAGTGACGGCAGAAGCAGGCGGCAGCGCACGGCCCGGGAAGAGGGGCCGCAGCCGCCCCTGCAACACGAGCGCTCCTCTGCCCCAGGGTGGTCCCACGGGAGTAGGAGATGGAAAGAGTTCCTTCCTTTCTGTATCCGTCCTAGCTCTGGAAATGACCATGCCTAGTTTCGCCCTCTGCAAAGAGGGTATGTCAGTCTAAGTTACGGCTTTTCTTGTGCCTTCTGTTTCGGTACTTCGTCTTATCTGCTCAGGGGATGACAGTAAAGTTTACTTCAGCCTACAGCAACTTCTCAGATAACCTGGTTCCAGCTACTTCAGTATGCACACAGGTGTATTCTATCTCACCTAGTTAGAACTACCTCCCCCACACCGAAGCAGTCTTTCACTTCCACTCTTCCAGTAACACTGGAGTTGAAAAGGAAATGGATTAAGGAATACCCCTCTAGAACTGAGCATTCCCTTTTTCCACTTACTGTGACAAAAATAGAAACATGCAAGACCAAGAACTAGGCAAACTATGTGGGATAGAAGGAAAAAAAAAAACCACAGGTACAGGAGTACCTGTTCAAGAAAAGCCTCCTTATCTAGAAACACTGAGAATTCTCACCTGAATCCAGCCTACTATGGATGACATGCGATCAGTGACAGATATAGCAACACTAAATCTTTAAGGAAACACCAGATGTAAACAAAATGTCATAATATGTTTTGCACCAACACAGCACATCTGGAGAAGTACATCTGGTGACATGTGAAGGCAGTTTTGCAGATACGCATTTTCATATTATGAGCAAGTGAGGTTTGACGGTTAGGGAAGAAAAACAGATCAGTTACATTCTGGTTCTCTGCTAGAACCCCAATATCAGTTTAGAATATGGTTGAAACCCCCAAAAGAATCTCACCTTACCTTTGAAAAATATTTCCTTTTGCAGCTAATGAGGAGGACAGAAATGAAAACATTTGAAAAAGTTCCCAACTGTTCCATATATAACCTTTTGCTGCAAACGCAATGAGCTACTAGCTTTTGGCATACAAACCATGACAGGCAAAAACCACAACAGTTTTGTCCAATACTGTTTTAGCCCTGCATAAAATGAACTCTCATTGTTTGCCCCTCCCCCCCTCTGTTCTCCTTAGAGAAATTCTTTATGCTCATGATTGAAGATTACTTAGGCAAGCAGAGTTCTGTGCTGTGCTCTCAAGTTCCTCCCAAAAGAAGTCATGAGCAGAATAGTTCCTTGGTTTCTTCACCAATGCGAAGTCCAGCATTCTTTAAGTGTGGCAAAGAAAAGTAAATTGTGAAATGTGTGGATAACACACTCAAAAAGAACCATAGTTACAGAAAGAGATCCTTTTTTTTTTTTCCTTGATGTGATTGTCTGTACGGATTATCTTACAGGTGATTCCCAGATAGTGAGAGTTCTATAAAAGATAGAACAGTTTAGCAGCGTTTTGCCAAAAGAGCTCTAGTCTATTTGCCTTGCGAAGGAAATCCATTTGTGAATATGTGAACAGACCCTCAAGTGGCTACTCCAGAGCTCTCAGGACTGAAGATACCCTAAAAGTAGTCACAGAAGATATATAGGCCCAGGGATCAAACCACAGTTTGACCAGAAGGCTCTAAGTTGGCCAACTGGTGATACACAGTCAGAGATTCATTTAGATGGCTGCTGCAAAAGAAGTGGCCAGTTCTCTCTCTTTCAGGCAAAGCCAGATACAGTCTTAGCAAAAGTCTGAAGGGCTTAGCAAAGGAAAGGGTGCCTAGACCCGTGCAGGGAGAGGCTCTCCTATTGAGGCTTGAAATTTCCTCATTCTTCATCTTTTCTTGCCACTAGCAAAACTTTATGCCACCATTATGAGAAAACAAAAATGTTTCTAACAGTCAAAGTCCCAGAGGAAGTGTGAAAATGCAGAGACGCTGGATCTAGGTGAAGTGTTCACATACTTTGGGGGCTTTATGTTCTGCCTCCACAGGAGTGGTAGTATGTCCAATAACAGCAGTCTTAACACATTCAAGAAACAAAATTCTTTAGTCCAAAGAGATGCAATGAATCCTGCAATCTCTCATCTGAACATCTTCCCCCTCTTTAAATTAGAAAGCAGGTATGCAGTAGTCCACAAAGATCAGGAACCCAGAGATCACAAAGTCATTCAGAGATCTTAAATTTCCAGGCTTTTAGAGAAGGGAAGCATGCATATGACTGACATTCCCTGCAAAATCTATTATATCTTTTCTGCGACCATACATGGATGCAGGGGGAAGAAAAGAAAGAAAAGAAGTATCTTCACAACGGATGTTCTACACTGTTCATTAATCCTGGCAGTTGAGTGGCTGTCAGCATAACGTGACTCCATAAGTAGACAGGCTCCTGTCATGGTCAAAATGATCTGTTTTCTCCCTGTCTATTCACATAAAGCATTGCCACTGTGTTGTCTCTCATCACCTGTCTTGCATTGCTCTGTGTCAGAGGCAGAACTGATCATAAGCTAAGCAAATTGCTTTGAGCTCAAAAATACTCAGGTAAGATCAAACTAATTTCTTGACTACCACCAAACCAAAACATTGCCTTAGGTGTTCTCACCCTCCAAGGATGGAAGCAGGTATCCTCTTGTCTTTATAGGTAGGTAAAGACAGAAGCAGAACATCTCTGCAAGTGTGGTGGCAATTCTTCTTCCGCTCACTTAATGCTGACAAAATGCCACAGTGGAACATCACCAGTATGAACACTTTTAGGTATTTGCTTGGAAAAAGATGGACTTTGGCCTTTAGCTGCCAGCTAGGTATGCAAAGGAGTGCTGTATTGATCTACCTAGCCTTTAAATGACTTACAACGCTATCATAGTCTCATGTGATGTGACCAAGTATGGTTTTGTACACTTCAGAAACATCTTCAAAAACCCTGTCATTGGGGATGGCGTGAAAGAGGGTGTTTGTTTAATTATCTTGAACCCCAGTTAAATGAAGGTATAAAAAGGGTATAAGAGCTGTTGCCCATAATCTGATAAAGAACAGAACCCTAAATAAGCTTGTTGCATCAGCTTGATTCCTTAAAAACTTTGCTGTAATCAGAAGGCAGATGGTGAAGGCTTTTGTTGCAATTGACAACTCTAATAAAAAATCCATATGGAAATACCATAACCCTAGTAAGCATTCTAGGCGTGTCCTGTGAACTGGATGTGTGGAGATATCCGCACAGAGGGCTGAAAGGCACAAAGCAGTCTCATGGATCTAAGGTAAATTTACCGAAACTAGATTCCGCACTCTCACCTTGCACATACATTAAAAGCTATGCTGAAAGCTACTGCAAGTTAAATAAGAATTTATAACAAAAAGCCTCTCAGGATAAAGAGGCAGAGATGAAGCAACAAGCAGCTTTTTGTGGTTAATAAATAAAAGGAGGAAAGCAAGAAGGAAGGCTGGCTCCTCCCTTCCCTTTTCTGTTCTACGTAGGCAGGAAAGACAAAACTGTAGGCCAGGGGTCCATCTCCCATGAAATATTTATACATATCAAAGAGAGTCTGTAAACTTATTAAATTCAAAGACAACAAAGAAACTTTTTGCATTCCAGCTGGGCAGAGTAACCTGTGCTCTTCAGGCAAAGAAATGGTATTCCTAATAATATAGATTTTGATTTAAATTCTGTCAAAAGAAAGCATGCTGCAATAGTAATAGAATGGGGGAGAAAACCCAGATACAGCTCCACAAAATGTGTGCTACTTAAATATATATAACGCTCATTTGAGTCCACATGACCTTAGAAAGAGCACTGAACTTTTCAGGTATATACTAAAATTGAGCACTTGGCTAAACAGAGATACAGATAAGAGCAAGAGCACTGTGATTTGGTTACTTGAATCTAAGCAGGAAACAAATTCTGTGGGTACTGAACTTTGTAATCCGAAAATAAATGGTGAGGTATGATTGGCATCATTACAACTTTTCAAGTTGGTAATAAATACTACTAAAATGTCAACCTTGCACGGATACAAACATCCAAAGCAACAAAAAAATCATTTCTCTTGCTGTTTTCACTCTCTCATGTAAGTTTATAGTAATTGCGGATATGAACCTGACAGCCACAAACATGTTCATAGGGTTTGAGGTATACTTGAGTCACCATTAAGAGTCTGACTGCAGCATTTGCAGACATACCCAAGTTAGCTTTAATCTGGCTAACATGGGTAGCCATAGCGGAACAGCAGTATCCATACAGTTACTTAAATGCTATGCTATACTTCTGAGGACCCTGGACTTTGAAGAGCTAGTATAAAGAATTACAGTTTCTTCTCAAGAGATGTATGGAGTTTACACAGATATGCCATTTTGGTATAATATCCTCTAAAGCACAGAAACCACACATCCAGTTTCCATTAATATTAAGGCAGTAGAACTCCATTTTCTTTCATGGAAACAATATTTGCATTGCACGTTTAGTTTACTTTTCAGTTTCATTGTCACTGGCATTATGGAATAATAAAATGAGTTTACAGTTCAAAAATGGCATGTATTTACCATTGATCAAAATTACTGCTAAAGAGATTTTTGTTAATCATTAAAGTGCTATGAGAAATTATATTTCTAATACGCGCACACACACTAAAATAATGGCAGTGCAGTAACTGAAGGAGAAATAGTTTAAAAGGAGCAGCCTCTATATAATAGCATATTCTTACTACACAAATGTGTTGACATTAATCATTGCAAACCATTGAAGAACATTTTATATATTCCAATTTATAAACTTGGATTTATTATGAAGCATATTGCAGTCATAAAATAAATAGTTGCAATTTATGAACCCTATATTTTTCACTTTTTCTAAGTTTGCCTTTTTCCTTTTTATAATATATATTTTTTCTTTTTATAATATATATACTTTTTTATATATATATTCTGAACTTAAATATTGTATATACATGGTAATGGCACTCGTTTTACCTCCACCCTCAAAAAAAACAACAAAAGGTTTGGGGACAAAAAAAATTAATAATTACTCAGGAATTATGCATATGCTTAAAGAAAAGAAAGTCTGGGGGACATTTAAATTAGAAATAGGGCTAAAATCACCAATGTTCAGGTATAAAGCAAGCTCATTTTACCAGTTTAGTTCTAGATTCTCTTGCCTTGCTTTATTCCCTTGTTCAAAGCATAGTTGTTTTATCTTGGCTACATATCTTTGGTACTCAAAATGCAGAGTTTCATAGAGAGGGAAAGATGCTTTTTTCTCCTTGTAGGATGCCACTGATCAAGCCTCCAGGTTGCTTTTTCTCAGCAGGGCTTCTTTATAGTGCAGCATTTTGCTTTCCCACAGTACTGCAACAGTAACAGCAACCATACGTATGCAGACTGTATCCCACAGAGCCCTGTAATTCCCATTTTATAAATGCAGCAATTACACAGAGGTTAAATAATTTGAACAAGAGGAGACTCATTACCAGTCTGTGTAAAGAAGACATGAAATCTAAGTCCAGGCCTGCTCATGATTCTTAAGAAGTTTTTGGACAGTATCTTGAAAGCATAAGCATTTAAATATAAACACGTAAATATCATTATCTACCATAAGCATTTCATGACCTTAAGACATTCTGCTGTTGGTACCGACAGGCAAAAAGGTCTCTGTCACAATTAGTGCGATCTGTCTAGAGTTTTAAAAAAAGTCAGTGAGCAACCTATTAAAAACTACTTCAGTCACTTACTACTTTATAGCCATTACAGACATTAGCTGCATAAATTCATCAAGTCTCCTTGCCCAGATCCCCAGCCTCTTTGGGGGTTTCTCATCAGCGTCACAGCCTGTCCTGGTTTTGGCTGGGACAGAGTTAACTCTCTTTTTAGTAGCTGGTACAGTGCTGGGTTTTGGATTTAGTGTGAGAATGATGTTGATAACACTCCGATGTTTTAGTTGTTGCTAAGTAGCGCTTGTCTTAAGCCAAGGACTTTTCAATCTCCCATGCTCTGCCAGCAAGCAGGTGTGCAAGAAGCTGGGAGGGAGCAGAGCCGGGGCAGCTGACCCGAACTAGCCAAAGGGGTATTCCATACCATGGAACGTCATGCCCAGTACATAAACAGGGGGGAGTTGGCCGGGAGGCGCGGATTGCGGCTTGGGAACTAACTGGGCATTGGTCAGCGGGTGGTGAGCAATTGCTTTGTGCATCACTGGTTTTTTTTTTCTTCCCCCCCCTCCTTTGTTTGTTATATTCCTTTTCATTACTATTATTATATTTCATTATTACTATTGTTAGTATTATATTTTACCTCAGTTATTAAACTGTTCTTATCTCAACCCATGAGTTTTACTTTTTTTTTTTCCCTTTCCTCCTCCTCACCCCACTGGGAGGGGGGAGGGGGAAGCAGCTGCGTGGTGCTGAGTTGCTGGCTGAGGTTGAACCATGACACAGCCCCACTCAAGTCCTTCTTTCCTTCTCTCCTACCATCTCTCATGCTTCTGCTTTCCTATGGCACAAAGCTATTTATAAAGAGAAATCAACACATATTGTAGCCATCTACAATGCATATTATCCTCTCTAATTTCAGTTCTACCACTCCCATACATTCTGAGCCTGCAACAAGTTACAGAGATTCCAGAAGGGACATCAGGTGAGTTCTGGATGGAAAGCTTACAGAAAGTAAAGGTAAGCTTGCAGTTATATTCTCCAAAAGATAAGAACACTAGCTTTTATCCTTCTGGACCTTTTTTAAGAGTTCTGGATAAACAACTTTGGCAGATGAAACTCTAATAATTTCTCTCTCCTATACAGTAAATAAGCAGGAAATTCTCTTCTATGAGACTCCATAGAAGAGTGTCAGACTATAGTGGGGGTTTTTTGTTTGGTTGGGGTTTTGTTTTGTTTTTGGGGCAGTAGTTGGGGTTTTTTTAATGCTTTGATGAAAAGATTCATAGAACTATAATGTGACATCTATGAATTTGTAGAGATATCTAAAGTCTCCAAACTTCAGTTTGGTCCTCAAAGCTCTATAAGAGAAAGCTTGTAGGAGACAACTACATTTAAACAGCAAATAAATTCTGCAAGACAATCTGCAGTCCATGTCATCCTTAGGAACTTCATGAAGGGTGCAAGAACTTCATGGAGTTAATTAGCAGTTAAAGGAATGATGTGCCAAAGTCTAACAAACTCCCAAGCCTGTAATTTTCATTGTAATTATATGAAGAGCTAGTGATAGATTACTGAATAAAAGAAGGCTCTAGGTTAAACTTGCTAATGAACCTCCACCACACACTCAATTTCTTCTGATGTTTTCTCTAGTATCTCTTTATGGGTGCTATGTGCAGAATAATGCACAGTTCTGTCTCATGTCTGGTCACATAATCTGGCCCAAATAACATACTTCCAAATTTTGATGGAAAAGAGCTATTTTGTAGAGAATGATCAAAACACAGAATTCATACAATTTAGTGGACAAAATGAGGTTAAATGAAAATCTGCTGAATCCTTAACTTTGGGAATGAGTAGTTTCCTGTGCAACATTTGCTGTATGTACGTCTCCTGGACTTAATTTAATGTTTTCTTCATCTGTCATACTTCTTCCTTCAGCCTATCCACATTTCTACACCTCACTGATTGCAGGAAGTTCCTTAGAGGACCACAGACATCCTGAAGCTAACAAGAAGATATATATATATATGTGACAAAACAAATTGTGGAATAAGGTATCTAATCAGGCTTCATTGGTCTATGTTAGATACATCACCTTTATAAAACAGCTTTATTCTATTCCATGTCTTTTGTCTTTAATATAATGAAGCATCCACTTTAAACTCCCACTTCAGAAAACATGGAAACTGGGGCAAAGCTGTTAAAGACATGTTATATACCACAATTTAAACTATATACAACAGAAATGCAAATTGGATTCCTTCTAATAAATGTCATTTAGAAAAAAACAAATTAAATTATGACTGATCTTGAATATACATGGTAAGCACAACTTTCAGTGTTATTACTACTAATATCAGTCTGCAAGATCATTAGAGACTAGATATGAATGGA
The DNA here is from genome assembly GCF_018139145.2 of Gymnogyps californianus. Lineage (NCBI taxonomy): Eukaryota > Metazoa > Chordata > Aves > Accipitriformes > Cathartidae > Gymnogyps > Gymnogyps californianus. Next base: position 6,388,865 of record NC_059481.1, on the reverse strand, counting down.
CAGACAACATCAAGTTGCATCTTGCATACAAATGTAATGAGACATTTGTGCTTATAGATCAATAGGAAGTTTTTCAGAGACTATCTTTGTCTAGTAAAGTAAGTGAAGACACAGTCAATTATCCCTAAGAAGAAAAACTTCTCTAGTCATCTTTTAAGATTGCTACATGGGCAATAGCCCTTAATGATACTTCAATGGTAGCTCTGTAGCACCTGGAAGAGTGTCTAATGAAAAACCTCTGTTTATTATTCTATTTGGACAAAGTAATTTAACATACAGTATCCACAGAAAAAAATTTCCTCAAAGACCTAGGAAAATCTTATTTAACTCTAGATGTAAATGAAAGCTTAAAATAAATAAATAAACCACACATACACAGAGGCCAGTTGAAAAGGCAAGAAGGACATATTTGAGTTATTAATACCTCAGAAGATTTAACTTGAACTAGAAATGAGGGGAAATAACTCTTTTTTTTTTTTAAACTGTTTTTGAGTAATTGTTGCTAATAGTACTTAAAATTAGGGTTCCCGTGAGTCGTTGCTTCCCCCTCTTATGATTATACAGATCAAATGATCAGCATTTTCGCTGCTGAATTCTACACTGTTTGAAGCACAAACACCGCAGGCCAGGACAGAACAGGGGCAGGGGAAGAAATCAGGCTGGTTACCTCCTCCTCCTCCTGACCTGTGAGACTGGGACCCAGATGAGGTTAGCTGTTTCCTAATTAATTTGATTTTTAAAGTTGTTCTTATTATTAAATGTCACTGAAATTAGCAGCGTTTCTTGTCAGCCAATTGCTTTTATTACTTGTTAACTCTGGAAATATCTATTCAACAAGAACACATTTTTCTATCAAGTCAGCTGGGAAGTTTATTTCTCCTGTCATTACATCAGATGATTATTTTACAGTTACAGACAGATTGTTATCAGCCTTCAGAGGCTTTAAAAATAATACAATATGGTTCCTGGCACTCCCAAACAGACTGAGAAATGCCACTCACACAATTAGCAACACATTTTTTACACAGCTAGCAAGAAGATTTGTTCTACAGATGTTTTGGAGTTAATTCTGCAGTAAAATCTGGCACAGAACAGAATCACTAATGCACTAGGGCATGACACTTCTGTACGGAAACTTACAGCAAATCTGCAATGCCCTTGCTGCTTACTGGTGAGAAATAGGATCACTTCAAATATCCCTCAGGATATCTGACTTACGACACTTCACTAGTACATGACTACAGCTGTACTTCACTAACAAAATGCTCTTAGTACTAACAAGGTTAGGCATTACAGAATATTGCAAAGGTATACCCTGCTGATGAAAAGCCTAGACCTATAAGCACACAGTGCACATGCTTCATAGATCTCTATTTATGGAACTGTGAAGAGCAGCAACATATCCCACTTCTAAGTAACCCTCCTGGCATGTACAGAGGGTCTGCAAGTTGTTTGTGACAGACGAAGGGGACATGACTTTCCAATTTAATTTTTTTTTTTTTAAATCAATTTGCATGGCTAAAGAGTCAGCACTATTATACCTAAGGGACACAGTAAGCATTCCTGATTTATAAATACTCAGGGTTCTGAGAGTGAAAGTTTTGCTTTTCGACAGTGACCATACTTTTGGCTGACATCTGAGGAGCTGTCTCATTAGCAGAGTAAACATTTTTTTAAAAATGCCAAGGCAAACCTTCCTAATCCATGGGATCTCAATAAACAGAGAAAAGTCTTTCAGTACAAAATCTAGAACTTGTGGAAGAAGATAACTGGCTATGTGCAATGATAGCGAGCACCTGGAAGAGTCAAGTCTGGACATGGGCAATAATCTAGTAGTGAGAGTCATCTCAGCTTTCTTTAAGAGGGAATTACCCTTGCATTATCATTATTACTGTGAGACATGAGACTTGTTCATTTACCAGATGAACCAACAGTAATGACAGAATACCTATCTGCATTCCTGGCTTTTACTGAACCGCAAGCTGCTAATATATTTTTCACATCTATGCAAAGGCACAACAACGTTGTTCCAAAAAACATAGAACAATTAGCAGACTTGGGACATTTCAATTGGTTTGAAAAGAAATAAACTACTACTTTTAATAAGTAAAAGCTTTTACAAAGTCATAAGAATTAGAAGTGGGAGATACATTCTGCGTAGTTTGCGGAGCCTTTGAAATACCAAACAAAACATTGTCTTTCAAAGGTGGTGGTGATGTCAAACATTTTACTACTGAAAAGTAAATTTTCTTCTGGAATACTGTGTTCAGCCTGAGAATGCTATCTATCTAAGAGCAGAAGCTGAAGAGACTCAGAAACATGTAAAGACATGGAAAGACTTCTAGGTGAGGAGACACTACAAGATACGTAGTTCATAAGAAAACAGTTGTGGGCTTCTATTATTATCCTCACAGTGGAAATCCAAAGGAACATGCCATTAAAATGAACCCCAGTGACTGAAATTACAGTACTTCCCTCTCCCTTTCAATGCATTAACTGCCACTGGAACGCAAATTCATAACACATCTGAGACCAAGACATTAAAACAAAGACTGGACAGCCAGACAGCTCTGGAATTCTCAAAATTGCCTAATAACATTAGATACCCAATTCTCACCAAAATGTACATAGAAAGAAAATTATTAAAGAATATTTTCATCAGGGAAGTTATTTTACTCATCCATAAAAGAAAACACTATGAACTCTTAAAAGACTAGTTATGGTTATTCCTGCCAAGAAAAAGTTTCCTACTCCCATCTCGCCAGCACACCAGAGTTAAGTGTCTAATAAAAGGTCCTGCCTTCTCTATGACAGAACTTTGAAGAAAGATGTAAGTTTTCTTTGCTAAGAATTCTTTAAAGGTCTCCATCAGCCTTTAGTCATAAAAGCTGGAAATTTTGATCAACCTTTAGTTGTTTTAGTTAAGTTTAATATACACAGTTCACATTCAATTGTAGCAAATGGAACATGAATCTGAAGTTTATTACTACCATCTTATTTTTTTAAATTCTTAATCAACTAAATGCAATCCTGCTAAAATTCCTAGATCATTATTTGAATTTGCAACAAAGCAATTCCTGAACATGGCTGTAAGACTAACTTAATGGTCCAAAGACTGCTTCAGTCTTGAAGCAGAAATTATACATTGGTCACACTGAATTAGCAGTGGTCATAGGGATGTTGGAGACCATTATTCCCTGTGTGCACATGTAACTCCTACTAACATTAATGGGGTTACCAAACACATTGAGAGGAAAGCTGGCCCTATTATGTGAACATTGTTGCAAAAGATTAACTGATTTCTCATGCTAGATGGATGGAAGTTTTCAACACTGATTCATTGAAGAATATAAGAGCACAGGCTGCTATTAAGTAAATGCATGGCACAGAAAAGGATTGAAAGCCTGCCTTTGGAAACAAGGGTCTACAAAGATCAATACCATACCCTAGGAATCCTCCTCTTCAGAGTTTGAACAAACTACAGGTCTGGGAATGAGGCTACGTGGATTTCATCCAGGTTTCCGCCATGGATGCATGCATGATTAACCACACACACAACAATCTCTTCAGGGAACATCAGTGCCATCTAATACAGGAGCCACCTAATACAGGTGTCCAAATTAGAAGCCTGCACTCCTCATATAGTCAACAGAGCCTTCAGAGGGCTCACAAACCTAACTCTACCACTCTCCATTGAATATTAAAGAAGCCCAGACTGCTGCTGCAGATGCTTAAATATAAATGCTTACATTTCCACTAGCAGTAAAATACAGACTATTTTTTCAAGTCTACAGGAGGAAAAAACACTGAGGAAGTATCAAATGAAAAACCATAGAGTACCTCTCATTTGAGTAATGGCACAACAGCACAGTACATACAGATGTCAAGGCTACCCAGGGTCACCCTTTCTGATGAATAAAACTGAAAATGAAAGAACAGCTCCCTGAAAAATTACTACCTGCAGGGATATCTCACCACCAGATTTTGTAGCAAAGAGTTAAAACAAGGTCATAAGATTGAGAAGTCTGAAGGACTGAATGCCAGAAGACATACATAAGCACTCTCCCTTCCTGAAGCATCTGCCACATATCTCGTCAACATCCATGGGCACATTTAAGAGGCAGAACGTGACCATTTAGAAGCATTGCAGTCACATGGCAGGGCAGAAGAACCCAAGAAGTACAGTACACTGTGTGTGATACCAGTAGGTCAGTGGAGCATGGAAGAGGATGGTATTTCTGAAAAAGCCTTCTAAGGAACAGCTGATGAACAGCATAGAAAACCTGTCCTATGCAGGTTTGTGACAACTCCAGTGACTGTGAATTTCTAACTTGTGTGCATTCAACCGTGATGAAATATTGCAGTCCCATGTCACATGAACAGTAGTAACTTTTACAGTAACTATAAAAATGAGAGCATAGGAAAAAAACCCATATTTTAAATACCATTTTCCCCATTAAATAATTTTGGCTTATCTTGTCACAAGGGAGAGAAAGAGGAAAAAAAACCAAACCCAAAAAACCCCCACCCTGGTCAAGCTCCTTTGTGAGCTTTAACTTTTTTGACACCTTGCCTTCCCTTCCCTCTAGCTAAGACTAGAAAATTGATACTACCTCTGATTTTTCTTTGCTAATTGCTTGGTTACCCTTCTGGATTACTATTGCCTACTAACAGAGTAGAAATTTTGCTAAAGAATGACAAGAGATGCGATATTGACTAGATGACATTTAATTTTCACTGTCAGTCATAAAAGCTCTTTTCCCATCCAAATGGGCAATCCTATTTGGGTCATCAAATGCTTGAACTGCCTCTGTTAATCTTGAGGAATGCACCATTAGTGAATATAATGAATGACCAGACATTGAAAAGATATGTAAAAAGAGCGGACCATCATTGTGTTACGCTACTTTTAAGGCAGTCATTAATTTTACCATGCATGATGCGTTTTGCATATGTATTAATTTAATAGGACTATAATTCACATTTTGATACAGCATTTAGATATCTGGAAAGGGGCAATAACAGTACTTCTTTTGCCTGGATTCACGATATTGCTGTAAAATAAAGAATGGAGTGTGTTTCAAAATGTGCATAACAGACGGAAAGTGCTCTAACAACAAAATTGTTTTCTTTGGTTAAGAGCTTTTTCATATAAATGCATACAATAAAAAGTAAGAGCACATAAATAGCTGATAAGAACCAAAAAAAAAGTCCATGTAATGATACAGAATTTTTGACGCAAGTGAAGAACTTCTATCCATATGAACTTGGAGAAAGAAAATCCCTGAGTATAAATATGCAATATTTTCCAGGGAGTTTCTATTTTCCTGTTGCTTCCTGAAAGAAGCTCTAAGCCACTGGCACGAGCCATTTCCAAAATGGAAAATTTTCCATATCTACAGAGGGATAAACAAGTTCTTTATCGAGTATACCGATCAGAAATTCATCTCCTAACGCAATAGTGGACTTGCTCTTCTTCCCATCAGTTAGAGAAGAAACAATTGCAACCTAGAAGTGCAAAATTAGGTGTACATAGAGCTAGTTTTGCAACTGATAGCTTAAGGGTCAGGAACATTGCAGAGCACTATACATTTCAAGACCAGTCAATAAAGGTAGTATGTTTCTTCCTTTACATCCTCCCCTCCTCCAAAAAGCAATTAAAGGTAGCAACTCAAAACCGCTAAAAAGAATATTTCTCTAAACCAGATAAGAGATTCTGTAAAACCACTGTTCAGTGGTAATCAGTCTTTATCTTCATTATTTAGTTTTAATAGTTCATCTAGTCTGAGATAACAATAAATTTTATAATAAAGACCTAACCAAGTTTATAATCCTACTACGATAATTAAAGGGCTAATTAACACACATGAGGCTATGTGCAAAAAATCTGATTCCTAAATACAATGGTTTAGGCATTAAAAGAGCAAACTTAAGCCTGGGATTCAAAATATGAGGATCTTCAAGCAAATTATTCTTCATGTTTTCAGATTTTACTATACCTCAACTCACAAGTTGATGAGTGGATTATCAAAGGTTGCCAATTAACCAGACTGAAAAAACAAAACACATTCAACCCAAACTAGCTACTAGGGCTACATAATCGTATCTATTCAACATCAGTGCCAGCTTGATGAATCTCTGTAGACAACAGTTAAGTCATAATCATGACCATTAGCACTTTGATTTAAACCAATCAGTTATGTTTGTCAAAGCAAGATCAGACCGTACTATGATAACTACAGATGCAATAAAAATAGATCAAATTTTCAATATTAAACTCCTTATTAGTGACTCACAGAAGAGACCAGGTATTACTTGATAAACAATTTGGCTATGCTGAACCAACAGACTATGTACAGATATTTTCCTGATTCTGTCTTTATTTTTTATTCAGGGCAAGCTACAAGTCCAAGAACCAGAGAAAGCTTTACCATTAAATCTAGTTATAAAATATGCAGTGTTGTTGAAAGGTTAAATTTTGTCCAGTAGGTTGATTAAGCATCCAGTAATTTGTGATCAAGAAACGATTAATGTCTAAGTTGTTCTTGGGGAAAAAAACAAACAAACAAACAAACAACAAACCGAAAAGAAGCCCAATTGCCAAAGCAGCCAAAAGGAACAAATAGCTACTATTGTTTTTATCCAAGCATTAATGCTCTAAGTTTAGTGACAGTGAAGTATTTCTTTTCAAGTTTAGCTTTCTTTGGATACGGCTGGATTTGGTTAAATTGTGCATATCTAATGAGAAAACATTTTCAAAGCGAGGACACTGTACCTGTTCTTCATCTAACCTGCTGTTCTGTACCACATCCAGCTGCTATCTAGAACAGGAATACCTGTACCTTCGGCAGGATATGGAACTAAAGAACAGCGGGACTTTTTTTTCTGGTTGCCTCCATCTTTTTCCTCTTCACAGTTTGACAGAAAACAATGGATCAACTTAGTTTATTTCCTGAATTAGAAATAAAGTGTCCCTCTGGTTACTTGTTTTGCTTCTTTGTTCCCTTTTATCATCACATTGAGCTGAAATACCCTGACAACCAAAAATTATCACTAAAAAGAACCTGGAGAAGTTTATTACCTCCCTGCTGCCCAGAGAGGCAGTGGCATGAAAACTAACATTTGGCAATGCACAACCTGATGTTTTGGGTGCTTTAGCTTGTCTTTTTGTCCAGTTATAGGCTATTGGAAGGGTCACTGTCCCAACCCAAATTCCTGCTCAATTCTCTCCCCAATATAGAACAGAAAATAAAAATCATCACTCCCCTGCTGTTCCCAGACATATTAGAAAAAAAAAAAGTTACAAACAACTTACTCAGTACTAACAGGCAGTTAATACACCAGTATTTAGTTACTGACAGCTCCTTAATTACAATTCTATGTTTTACCAAACAACATCTTCCCCTTTGACTCAGCACAAGGCTATTACTCACCCCTGGAGAGGAAAGGAAGCATTTAAGGACAGAAACAGCAAGCAGGAAGTTCTTTATATCAAAGGAGGCTAAACTGTTTTCCAAAAAAACACTGACACACATCTCAAAACACAAAAGGGCAGGATGCTTTCTAATGCCAGTCTTTACTGTAGGGTTTACTCAATGCTGAAAAATTAACGACTCGTCTATCCAGTTCTCTGCCTGAGTTCAGAAACCGGGTAGTAAGTGGGAAAATCCTGAGTCTTTATTGCTTTTCTTACATTTCTCAGTTCTTAATCCCTTCTCCTCAAGCAGGAACAGGCTACATGCTGACTAAAAGCAACCCCAGAGTACATTTGAGCTAAAGATTCTACAGGATTGGCCGTATCCCCTATGTCAGGCTGGTTTCCCACACTGTCCGATACAACCAAATCCAGCAGAACTCAGCTCCCATGTATAGACTATGAAGAGAGTGCAGCTTTTGCCAACAGAATTTACTGGAAGCGTTACCTAGACAAAAATCTCAGAAAAAAATTCCAAGTTTGGCTGACACTACAGAAGACCTAATTAAATAGTTGATTTTTTTTTTTTTTCCCCTCTCCAGGCAAAGAGCTGAGTTAGGTCCCATCAGAGGTTTGCTGATAGAAAGAATGTTTAATGATAACATCATAGAACTCATCTAGTTTGCTCTTATACATAATGCAGACATTCTTAACTAAGAGCACTAGAGAGTCTGTGAATCTGAGATAAGATTTTATCCTCTAAAGCCTCTGAAGAAATGACTTTTCAACAGTTACCCATTTAAGCAGCTGATTTTGGGTTGGGGTTTTTTTTAATTTGAAGGGAGCACGGGGTACACTGTACAGCTTGAATTTACCTCAGGACACTTAGCTATGACTCATCATAGTAATTTTGCTACACTGTTACTTCTGAGCAAACAAGCACTCCCTGGGCAGATGGGTAGATGCCACGCGTCAGTCCACGATTTAACGACAGGAGGAAAAAGCTCACATGCAGCAATTTAAGTGTTTGCAATGTGTGGAACTTTGCCAAGCACATATTCAGTAGGCTAGATGTTTCTTGGAGCCACTACTCTCAAAGCGATGGGCCTTACTTGCACATGCACACTTGATACATATGATACTCTGAGATGTGGCACAGCCCAGGCTTCAGCTCCAATCAGACTGCTCCAGCAGTCTGAAAATCTGGACAAATGTACCAAATCTTCACATTTCACTACTCAAATTTCTGGGAGAAACACAGGATGTATTCAGGGTGTTGGAGAGTCAGAGAGACAAAGGGAAAGGCAGAGGGACAACAACATACCCATTTTTCTCTTCTCCTGCAGCAGTTTAGCTTAAGCTCAAAGACTACACCTCATCTTCCCACAGCAGCCACTAAAAACTTTCCTATGCCAAAACCAAAAATCAATATTCATCTCTCTGCTGATGGTGGAACAGAAAAGCGAGTAACCCATGGACAGAAAGCAAATAAAAAGAGACAGAATAAAAAAATAATTTCATAAAAGATGGCATTCAAGATGGATTGCCCTTAGGCACAGGGTAGGATCTGAAAGACATGAGTGGCAATTATATGTATCGCTATGTGCAGAGACAATGACACATAGATAGGTTGGATCCTGACTGTGATGAAGTCAACGGGAAAAGCCTCCTTTGACTTCTACGACACAGGATTAAGCTCTCAAACGAATAGGCTTCTTGTACATATAAATTTAGACAACTAAATGTTTTAGTTTAGTTTTAATTTTTTAAATGTTTTTGTTTTAGAGAAACACATTTCGTCTCTCTACAGTTTTTTGTGAATATGCTTCTCGCATCATTCAAGGTTTTTTTATATGAGACATCTCCAGACTTACATTGCTCAAATAGACGACACTTCCATGAAAAGTAATCAGACATGCATTCTTTTGGGTGATTTCAGTCTGTCAATATCTGTTCAGACTGACTTCATTTAAAATAAATGTTTCTTTTGGCAAATATATTTTTGCCATCAGCTAGAGTTCTTTTATATAATTGCAGCCAAAACTTGGACTTGGAAGCCTGAAAATTTTATAATTAAACCAAAATATATATACACACACACATACAGAATAGACAGTGACAGCATAGCCTGTTTTGTGTTTGTTTGGTGTTTTTTTCCCCCCTCCATTTTCATGCAAGGATGTTATTTTCTGACATACATATGCAGCAATGCACAGCTGTGATCAGCTCTGCCCCTGGACATGCATTCTGGACAACAGTTGTGAGAAACGAAAGGTTCCCAGTGGCAAGAGGGAAAAGAGGCCTCCAGAACTCTACGCTGATTCATTAGAAAATTGCTTCTCCATGACGCTGGATTCTGCAGTTGAATATGCTCAAAATGAGTTTGGGTAGCACCAGTCTTTTTTTTTCCCCCCATATTAAATTCTAAAATCCAAAATAAAACAAGACTAAGCCAACTTGCTCTGTCAACGTCTATGGTGGACACAGTCCCCAGTGCTCTATTTCATGCAGCATGATTGTTTGCATCACCTCCAGACTATCCTGGAAGTAAGCCAAAACTAATTTTTGTTGCTCACTCCATTATTTTCTTCAGTCCACAATAAAATATGAAGATGAGACTCATTTTCACCAGTTTTAAATGGAGAGGAATTACTATCAGCAAATACTAAACATTTCACATTACAAATATGTTGTTTTGCCCCTGTTTTCTCACATGTGCCAACACTTCTACCTACCACTAGAGCAGCCTGCTGGATATCCTGTTAACTTGATGCAAAGCACACTGCAAACTTGAGCTCCACCATGAGGAATGGCATTTAGTTCATGCTCACTGTCTGAGATGGCTGCAGTTCTGAGCCTATTACAGGACTGTTGGGCTAAGGTTATGCCTCTCAGTTTTATTAGAGTGAGACTGCAGCTTCCACATGCGCACATCCAGGTTTCTAGAGTGACTCCATGAAAGACAAATCACAGATGTCTAAAAGGTTTCACCCCAGACCCTAAAATTCTATTGCCTTACAGATACTATCATACAAATCCCATAACACATACGGCACAACACTAACAAGGTATCACAATGTACTCAGCCACAATGCTGCACATCTATTCCAAACATATCACTGTCATGTACACAGATCTAGAGATGTAGGTCATAGCTGTCCACAGGGACACAATTACTTTCCAAGACCATTATTCTGCTACAGTTAGCATACAAAAGAATAGAATGAAATCAACTTGCTGTATAGTTTGTCTTTCCTGAACTTGGCTTTTCTGGTTCTAGGATTGCTGCTGTTAGTCCTCCAAGAATTACTAGCACATTGCTCATAGCCTGAAGAGCAATAAACACATGGCCCAGGAGAAACAACCAAACACACTTTACACCTTATTCTAGTAGACAGGTCAGAGGCACTCTCATCTTGCTTTTAAACAAAGGAAAATAAAACAGTGGGGCTTACAACTAGTTTTTAATCACAATGTATCTTTCATATCAAGTGGGAACCCTGCAGGAAGACTGACATCAACCCATGAGATGCAGTCATTACACACTACTACCTTCAACAGGAGTTATTTCTGAACCAGCATCCTTTCTTCCCCCGCACTCAGCAAAAAGGTTACAAACAAGACTTTAAGGCTTTCTTGTAAGGAAAGAAAAAATAACCTATGAAATTATAATGTTCTCTAATTCTCACAGAAATCTACAGAAAGTGTTCTACTGGCCTTAGGGACTGAGAAATCGGACGCGCAATAACAGGTTCTTTTCTCACTTTGTTCCAAAGTGCTTCAAATGGCCTAATTAAACATATGCAGTAAGTGTCATAAGGTCTGTCTCTAACTGTTGCACCTCAGAGGGAAAAAGAAAGCGTGAACATCAAGTTCTACAGAAGGCATGCAAGAAACCTGTTCCATAGAGCCGATGCACTGGACAGAAACATTCAGTATTTCATTGCTTTGATGCTGACAAATAAGTGCAAATTGCTTCTCATTAAAACAGAAATCTCTTAAGGCTACTAAAGTTAAGAACACCAGAATATAAAAAAAAAAAAAAAAAAAATTGATCCATTTTGCCTATATTTTGATGTTTATAGCAATAGCAATGAAAATACCATTCACGTATATTTAACAGGTTTAGAATAGCTATTTCCCTAAATAAGAGAAAGTTATTTGGCTTGGGTGAACCACCTCTGTTAAAATGACAGCCCTTAACCCTTCCAACTCAAACACTCCTTATAGTTGACTTGTATTGATTCTCCACCCTCCTCCTGCCTCTAAAAAAGCATTCAAAAATCACTCTAATTTGCTTCTAAATTTATTAATGTTGTAAGATCAAAGGTGAATGTGCACTTTCCTACTATTTGGGTTTTTTTAATGCGTTTAAAACTGTGTGCTGGTAATAGCAAAAAAAAAAAAAAAAAAAATCTGTATTTCACCATACTACTTTTAGCCTGTGGTAAGTTAAAGAAGATGCTTCTAGGCACCGCTCAGGCCTCCACTATGGAGTAATAGCCATTCAGTAATGCAAGAACTGATGGCAGAGTAAAATCTCCCTTCGATATTTTTACGTGAGTTCTTGATTTGAATTTCCTTAAGGAGAGGAGGCATATCTTACCAGAAGAAGTGGCCCACAGCTTCAGATAAGTATTGGCCCTTCTAACAGCAGTTTCACAACAACCATCTTTGCCAAAAACTATGTTCCTCTGTGACACTAAAATTAAAACCTAACTGGACATAAATACAGATAACTGCTTCTATCATCCTTAGTCCATTTTACACATGCCAACTCACAGATAATGTTCTAGAAATCACAGAAAAATTTAGGTTGGAAGGAAGGTCACTAGTTCAGCTTGCCAATCAAAGCAGGTCTAATTTTAAAGTTACCATAACATATCTTTATTTTATAATAAAGTTACCAGAGACCTTAAGGCAACTAAAGCATATGCTTACACCCACGCTTTTCATTTCTTGTGCAAAACCATGAAGTGAGATGTTTTCATTGGTAGTAATTCCTATGGAAGTTTATAAGGTAACTTCAGGGGTGGGAAAAGGGCTTATATACTTCTCCCTTCCTTCCCAATCCAAAATATTCCCTGATGATAGCTGTGGGTTCTGACTTGAAGCCATCTTAGTCTCCAGTCAATACTAAGAGTTGAAATTATGCTCATGGACGCATCATTGACTTAGGGCATTTTAGCCTTGGTTGTGTCAGATGATACACCTTGGTTTTCTTGGCTGAAAACACTAGAAACCAGTCTAGCTGATAGAGAGCCCCAAACGCTTGATTTTACCTTTACCCTTTGCCTCCTGGCAAAATGTTGCAGAGAAATAAATTAATAGAACAGAAAATTGCTAAAAGGTCTTCAAGTTGTTTCTTTGAAACCGGTTGGCAATGAGAACCTTACAGATGAAATGAATCTCACTTTCAGGAATGCCATGATCAAGACAGAATCAAAATCAGGTATTATTTACAAAAGGAGGAGTAGTTTATGATAGGCATCCAAGGGAATGCCCTTTCAAGGAAGAGAGGCTTAAAGAATATAATCTTTGGGAGGGGAGATACAGCTACAAGCTTTCCCTATCCTGATGATAAATGCAGTATTAAAACATTGAAAGTTTTTCCAAAACTGCATTTAAAATTTATTTAACATAGTGGGTAAAGCTTAATTGACCAGCCTTAGTTCTCTACAATTTAATGATACTGAGAAGAACAGAAAATTGGAATGGCTGTAAAACACTTCCCAGATGACTGTAAAGGTCAAAAGAGTACATTTCACTATCAGTTTTCATGGTTATTACGTAACTCATCTGAAATTCTACTCTCAAAGCAGAAAGACTACAATGGTGTTCTATGAAGTGTTTCTACTCCCCCTCTCTGACAGTTACTAAAAGAGCAAGGGAGAATTCAGACTTGCACGGAATTATTTCTGCCTCATTAAATGAAGCTTTTTAAGAGTCAATGAAACAGTATTCACCTACTACAGCTCATCATCTCAAAAAAATGCAACCTCCCAGGTATGGCAGCCGCACTGTTTCTCAAAAACCTCCCTCTGCACTCACAGGGATCATCACTGCTAACTCCATCTCACACATTTTATAAGCCTTCAAAGCAAAGCAAAGGATTAGGAAGTAATACTATTTCATAGCAATCTGTTCCCTACTATCCACATTACATTTCTCTATGTAACATGAATTTACCTTTCTGAATGAGAAAGATTGAACTTTTCATGAGTCAAATAATCTACCTCACTTACCATTATCAAGCAAAATAGAATTGTCAACTAGTTTTGTACCACAGATGTACTTGGGAAGAGAAAACAGATGCACTAATTATCTCTAGCAGATCCCCTATAAGCTTCCTATAGGACACTTCCATTCTCTGTGTATCTCATGCCCATAAACCAGAAGCAGTGTGATATCCCTACAGGGAATTTGTTCTCTGCAGTTAATCATGAAGGAGTAAAATTCAGATAATAGCTCTTTTCATCACTATTCCAATCTGAAATAGATCCTAATAATGAATTTATTGCAGCAATTTACGGTATTTTTATATTTTTAGACACAACTTCCAAGCAAGATATTCAAATTGTGTCAAGATGAACATTCACTTTGGCAGGCCTACCTTTGCACTGTGTGGACTGCTAAAACTACAGATCATACTGAGGTAAGCATTAGGCCTTAAGATGCTGCAATTTCTTTCTTTTTTATTATGGTGAAGATTCAAATAGAAAAGAAACCTCATTAATCTACATATGCATATATGGTACACAATAAACCTACTGTTAAATCAAAGGTAATAATTTCGCCAGAATTGTACAGAAGCAAAAGTCCAGTTGAAAAAAAAGTAATTTGGATATATATCCATGTGACTCGGTGATCTTAAAAATTTAATATAGGGAAGAAACACCAACTCAGAACATATTTAGCCTATTCCACATTATCAGCAAGGTTGGCCATCTCTTGGTGTTTAAACTAGAGATGCACAGAACAAATCATAAAGCTACTTCACCAAAGTGAGGTTTGAGTTTTAAAGCAGATAATTAGACCCACATATATGATCATTAGAAAGACAGAACTCTGCCAATATCAGGCAATTCAGGTAACATTTCAAAGCAACTGCTTCAGGGTAGATCTTGTTATAAATATCACCAAGAGGAAAGACATACACAATAGCATGAAAACCCTTTTAAACATTCTAGAAGAAATACATGCTCAGGTGAAGCCAAATGAATTGAACTGCCTGGAACTCATTTTAAAAAGCATCAGACTTCTCCCCCCCCCCTTCATTTTTTTTATTTCCTAGTTGCAAATTTAAAAAAAAAAAAAAAGCGTTCAGATGCATACTGGCAGCTCTGCTTTGGACAGGTAGCACTTCATTGTCTCTTCAACCTCTTTACTAAGATATTAATACAAACAAATGGCAAACCTTCAGATAGTAAACTTCTTTTATTTCCACTTACCTCATCAGCAATAGCAGAGCTTCCTACTCTTCCTAGAAGATAGAGTTTTCTGCTGTTTATGTTTTTCTTTTTGCCCCCTGGAGGGGAGGACACCCAGGTCTCTTGACCTGAACAGCCCAGAGCTTTGCTAGTTGGGTCTTTGCAAAAGACCAGAATTTGGTATTGTCAAGCTCTTTCTCTGACCCTCCACCACTACAACTCCAACTCAGCCTTATCAGACCTGCAGATTATCACAGTCTCAACCTAGTATCTCATAGGCTTCCAGCAGATTTACTAGAAATACCATACATTTCATGAGGCAATGATGTTGATGAACAATAGTTTGCTTTTTAATATGGAAAGAAGAAAACTGTTTCCATGATTTCTGTGTCTTTGAGAAAAGGGGCAACCTTTCACCTCAATCCCATTCTCATCAAAGCCTAGATACATGCCAAGTTGTTTTGCTTGCCTCAGTGAAAAAAAATCCAGCAGGGTGAGCAGCCTCACAGGCGTGCTGGAGCGCAGGCTGGGCAAGGTTGCATGCTGCCCTTCTAAGGCACACCACTGCCAGAAGAGTTACTGCAGAGAAGAGATGTCCAGGCTATGAAGCAGCACTAAATGCAATGTGAATAGTGAGCAGCACGAGATAATGTTTACAGTTACATACCCATTAAGAAGACACACACACTCCAAAAAGCAGACTGTCCAAAACAACATCAGCTGTCACCCATTGAATAATTACAAAATTTGTTAAGTCTTCAATCCTGTGATTTAGTAATACTGCCTTTACAGGCCCTCCTTAAGACCTCCAATGGATAGATTCGAAGAAGCAATCTTCATACTATTTTTTGCTGAAATTTTCCAGGAACGCACTGTGAGGCACCTCACAAAAATTGAATGTTTCAGCCCAAAGTGTGTCAAAGTCATAAGGAAATGGGGAGCTGTTTTACAATGCAAAGCACCTGACAACCATAACAACCTATTCTGTAATGCACACAAGTACTACAGCACAGCATTACTCCATCTCAGTTGTCTTTTTTTTCAGAGCCCAATTCCAGTGTCAACTGTAATGTGGTTTTTCCCAGTGGCAATCCCAACAGGCAAATGCAAGACACTTCTTAATCCATGGGCTGCAGTGCTGAGTTTGTGCTGATTGCCACCAGCTCTGTCAGTGCTTAGTGAAAAGGGAAGTAATTCAGAAAGACTTTACTGAAGTGACCAGTGGTAAAGCTCTGACTGGGGAGGGCCCCACTGTAAGAACTGCCCTGACCAGGACCATAACAAATGTGTATTTCTGAAAGGAAGAGAGGCTATTTTGTAAGTCTGTGCAATGGAAGAACACTGTACTGGGCCATAAAAAGAAGACTTCTATCTGCTTCTACACAAAGAAAACACCAAAAAGGAACAGAGACTCCTCCATTTATCCCTATTTCATCTACTCCAATTGTACTCTTTCTTTCAGGATTAAGTGGGCTAAGTTTCAGCCACTCGAAGCCAGCCATAAGAACATTAGCTCTTATTAGCTTATTTTACTATGTTAAACCACTGTTTTCTGGCATATCTGGGTTTTTTTGTTCTGCCCACAACAGCTTATGTCATTCTTTGGTTTATTTTAAATTTACTTTTCTGTTAATCTAGACAAGAGTTAAAAAGTAAAGGAAATAATACAGATTACTCTAAGTCTCCATTCAATCATTTCTGTTCAGTGATGTGCCTGCAATCCCTCAGCATATCCACTGTTTTAGCTTGAAATACGTTTCCCACCAGTTTTTTAAGCTGCTGGTACCTTGCTCAGGATAATACAAAGAAGGCATTAACCCACAACAGGAATAAGTTTAGGAAGAAAATTATTCATATGCAGACAACTGGATGGGGACCATCATAGCATACCTACCCATATGTTCTCAGTACCATATGCAAACACCTCTTAAGTCAAAAACAGTAGTTAGGCAGCCAACAACACTGCAGCTGAGGAAAGGAAGAAAAGGTTTTTAAACTGAGAGGGGTTCACATAGGTAGAAGCTGATTTTGTTCAGTATGCAACAATGTCCAGGACATTTCATGCTTACCAAGGGCAGCCACTAGAGCTTTGAGAATGAGTGATCAGAATTACAACTGTCTGCCAGGATCAAGGACTTCCATGAAGCAGAAGAAAGAAAAGTAGAATGGTGTTCTGCCAGTTTGGATTGCTTCAGGCACATGCTGTTCTCTAACAAGCCAACAACTGCGTATTTATGTGTGGGGGAGAGTCCTGTGTCATCTCTAAGGACGGCTCAGCTGAAAACGCTACGAGGGAACCTATTACTAGCAAATAAGAAAACAAAGAGCCACTGGTGTTGAAGAGAAACATTTTAAAAGGTACATGGCTTGTGACTATTCTCACAATGAAGGAACATGATTGCTGGATTTTGTAGAACCAAAAGATTACAGCCAGTATTGGTATGAACTGACTGAGGAACCTGACAGATGCTAAATGTGCTACATTTGAGGCCCCAAATACTCTTCCCAGACAAAAGTTTTTTTTCAGGTCTCCACATTTGTGGATATTTCAACAGACCTGCTCTGCTTCATGTGCACAGCACTACATGAAGTAAAATAAAGACCCGATCTGCCTTCCTTGGAAAAAGGGAGACCTCTGTTACCCAGATATTTATCATCTTTTTTTTTTTAAGCATAAAATAATTGTATTTTATCCTAAAGAAAAAAGCTTTAAGGAATTTACAATATAGACCTTTATTGGATACTATGCCAGCTTCTTAAGCACATTTTGCAAGAGAACAACAAACAACTGGCTAGAGCAACTGCATTTGAAGAAAAGAAGATGGAAGAGAGATCTTTATCCAAAGGAAGTTACTAAAATGGTATTTTCCTTATTTCATGTGAAAAGCTTGTGTTACAACTTGCAAGGACAGGCTAAAGTGCTATCTGAACTTTAAGTCAATCTGACACAATCCATGGTAGACTTTTTTCATTTTAGTAACCTGAAACAGCAAAAAATGAGCAGAAGCTTTAGAATCAACTATTTCAACATTTGGCAAAAAAAAAAAAAAATTAAAATGGCATTTCTCAATTAAAAAGAAAGTTTACAGAATTTTTTCCAGTCTTATTTCCCACACACATGCACACACACAATTCTAGTTCTAATATTTTCTGACAGAGTTGTCAATGAATGGATAGTTGCTTATTTAAAAGCATGATCAGAGTCCATCCCATAATGACTGCATGAATCTCAACTATAGCACTTAATCTTCTTGTATAAATACCAGTTATATTTCTCCCATAAGAATTTTTTCTTAAGCACTTAAAATTGTATTATACTGTTCAAATCAGAGGCATAAAAATGTGATACAAAATGTAAAACAGTATTAGGAAGCGGCTGGAGAACAGTTGCTTTGCTCTGTATCTTATACCTTCAAAATGGAAATCTGAAGCAGAGCAAGATTGACTCATAATAGCAGTTAATGAAGATATACGTAGGCTGCAATTAATTAAGCAGATATGTTGCTCTTTTAAACTTCCCTTCTGTATTATAGTCTTCCTTTTTATCTCATTTTGCTCAGTCCAACTCTTCTGACAGCTATTGACAGCAATAGCAAAAAATACCACAGGTTTTCCTACAGAAAACCCTACCAATACTGACTGCTAAATCCAGTGGTGCATGTCAATTTGATGACTCACATCTCTTATTTCATTTTAATCTCCTTTCCTTTCATGTTGAGGACCTGAAGTTTTACAGTTTCATTACAGCCTGCTCCTTTGCCTTCTCTCATATACCTAAGACTAAGTAGGACAAGTAGGAAAAGCCCACGCTGGCTGTCACTAGCAGCATTTGTGCTGTTGTGATAGCAGGCTTTAACAATTTACAATTTCTCTAGAGCTTAAACAAAAGGAACAGAGACAAGAACAACTCTCAGTAATGCCACTCTGCTTGCTGCAGAGTAGTGAGGTTTAAGAAGGAAGTATCCTGTTTCCTCTTTCCTCTTGCTTCCTTCCCTACAATGCTGAAGTCTGTAGAAATTAGAGGAATAGCCACATTCCCATTTTAAGCTGTGCATTAAACAGAACCAAAATAGACATTCAAATCTAAGACTTAAGTGCTTAATATTGGTGTTTTTACTTTCCTGCTCAAACAGAATGACTACACTTACTTGAGGCCATGATTAAGGCTGCTCTGTCATTTATGTTATTTAAGATATCCATACCAGCGGGTTTTTTTCATTAGTCATTTAAAGGTCAGACCAGTTTATCTTGGCATGTGTTTTGGTGGAGACTGGAACTCAACTTGGACAGATAAAAGATATTTCTATTATACATTTCCATTAAACATCTGCACCTGCCTCTGACTTAGATTGGGTTTGGATACTTAAACACAGGCATATGAACTCCAGCATGTAGACAGGCCTCCAAAACATCTAGTCTTCTTTTTAAAAAAAAAAAAAAACAAACCCAACAAAAAACAACCACACAAAAAAAACCCCAAAACCCAGAAAGTTCCTAGAAACTATGGTACTTCTTTCAGGACTAGTAGTGCTAAATCAACTGCTATGCACAGTTACATTTTAAGAGATGGTGGGATCTAAAAATTTACTCTCATGCTGGTTGATATTCTTTGACATTTGTGGACTTACATCTACAAATGTGCAAGTCTATAGTTGTAACATGAACCCAGTTCTCTTCTCATTCATCCAAATAAATGTGAGAAAATGAGTACATGATATACTAGCATATAGTATGTATTGTCCAAAAGCAAACCAAAGCTAGTTGCTCTAGGCACTTTGACATTTATGAATATAGTATACTTCCTACTTTAAGTCCTTAACTCAATGATCTATATCATACAGCCACCTACAGTAACCAGGTCATCAGTGAACTTGAGAGATAAGAGCAGCATTTCTTCACAGAAAATTGGGTCTTTTCGTTTTGCAAAAGATTATTTACAATATAATTAGCTTCTGACACTCAATTCCAGTTTTGTTTTTTACTATGTTGCAATGAAAAACAACTGAAACTCTGAAAATGTCAGGTAACTGTCAAGCTATATTTAACTACCATGTTTCACTTCTGAGGAAACATCATTTGAATAAACAGATTGTGTTGCTATGGGGTTGTCATCATCAGTAGAAGCTGTAGAAGCACACATTTGACTCTGAAAATGGCAGATAGAAAGGACAAGAAAACAATATGTAATATTGGGCATTTCCAGAAGCAAAACCATGGTTATACTAAATCTTAAGCTTGTTCCATTCCTCCACTCAATAACATAGTTTTACTGTCAGGGTTCCTTGAATTCCTGAGAACTAAATAAGAACTCAATCTTGCTAACCAATTCTCAATTAATTTCAGGAGTATTTGCATTCCTAGCTCCTTTGCTCCCTCCCCTGAAATCCCTGGGAAAGTGAATGTACAATTTTGGTTACTTCATCAAATCATTTCTGTAGCTGGCAGTCTACTGAAAATAGATTGTCATGCTATTTCAGGAACATGAATGCCACTAGCCAGCTAATGTATTTAGTCAATGTTATTTCAATGTTATTTAAACAGCTAGTATGGAATTAAAAAAAAAGCTATGAAAATAAAGAAATAGAGTATTCCAGTTCATCCAAAGAAATGCCAATAGAAGGACTATAAAGATGTTTATGATACATGTCATTACTTGTATTAGGAGTTGAACTTTACTAAAAAGGGACATCACACTAGGAGACAGGCACTGTCTTATTTCCAAGAATTGCTTTAAAACTGCTACAGCTAGAAGTTTTCCAACCTACAACAGAATTTTCATCTGCTTAAGCGCTCAAACAAATAACATTTCAAATTCCAAATTAGTACCAAGAGGGAATGAAAAGGTAATCATGGACAATATTTCATCAGCTGGTTATAAAAGTTAATCATAATTCAAGAATGCTGAATATAATTTTGACACTATACTTGTGGATTACTTTGAGATTTAAAAAGTGATTGGTTAGATTTCATTTTGACCTTGCTTGTATTTCACTCATGTACATGTAGAAAAATAACAACCGTAACCAATCAGTTCAGCAACACTTAAAAGAGCATTTCCACAAAACTAATTCTGATATGCAGAAAGGACTGTGATTATTATTTACTTCAGAATTTCTCAGTGTACTAACACAAGGAGGGACCTGCAGGAAAAGGCTTAAGCTCCCTTGAAAACCTTACCACTAACATGCCGCTGCACTACAAAGTCTAGCAAAGTCAGATCAGTTGCTAGGAAAGATTAAAATATGGCAAACAGGAAAATCCCATTACTGACATAATGGCCACATCATAGTTCAGTGTCAGAATCTTAGTGAACTTTAAGACAAATGACAGCATTTTATGTACAACCATCACCAAACCAACGGGAGTACAGAAGTACTGAGCAAAATGAAGGCACAAAGAAAAACAGTAACAAGTTAAACTGAATAAAAAACAGGCCACAAAAATATCGATGGGAACCATCTTCCTAGTGTAATACAGTAAAATAAGAATGTGAAAGGTCATGTATTACATTGGACAGAGGTAAATATGCTCTCTTTGTTAACAACAAATGTATACAGTAAGGAAACTTACTTACCTTCCTATAGACACCACACAAATCACTCTTCAAAAACTTAAATTCTGAGATTCTTTTGCTGTTGTGACAGGTCTGGTTTTGATCTGGAGCAGAAGTTTCTATGCATTACAACAGGAAAAGTTTCTTTCTGTGTTTACTAAAAATCTGGCACTAATGGCAAAGCAGATTAGACGTTTTTGTTTCAGTACCCAGTATCAAAACCTTTGGAACAGCCATTTCCACTTTCAAGGGTATTTCCTTTATAGGTACAACTGTTAGATTCACATACACTCCCTGTTAACCTCAGGTAGAAGGTGTCATAACAAAACATTCCAATTCGCAAGTAAAAAGGACTTGGCTCAGTCCTTAGCCTTACACATCTAAGGTCTCTGGGTGGAACAAATCCCCAAACCAAGTTGTTGGCCAAATTTGTTTCCGTATCTTCTTTCATGTTGTTTTGTAGAATTATGAGCATCCCCATGCCCTCCTTCCTTCAAAGTGAGATGTCACTGCGTTTTATCTGCATTACACCTGGCAGTAATCATAAAGCTTTTATACTTTAATGATAATGAAAAGAGTGCAAGCATAGATAGCTGCATGTAAGTGGAACCTTCTTGCCAGATACAAAGCCAGTATTCTCTATGCAGAAGTACTATTACAGCATCTTCTTAAACCACAGGTATTACAATGGAGACCAAGCAGCACAATCATTAATTTCAATGATATCATTATACCTAGCATGCAGGTATCTTTCCAACATGCTCCAGATCATTACCACTAACCAGAGACTAGCACCCATGCCATTTTATCCAAAAAATTAAGCACGTAAACAGCTTCGGTCTACCTGCAAAAACAAAGCCATCCAGGAAATTATAAATAATCTGAATTACATGTTAGATCTGTAATAATGAATTGTAAATAGCAAGTTATTGTAATGGTTATAAATTACTTCAGAGCATTCAGCCAGCAGTTATCTGTGAACAGTTTTTGTAATTCTTTCAGCAATGAAAGAAGCAGCACCCTAGAAAAAGAAGCTTAACTTCAGAAGCCAAGTTAATGAATGCATACAAATTGAGATTCCTCCCCACTCCTCTCAGAGGCAACACTTCCTGCCCTCACAATTTTATCATGACTCTTACTATTTTTAGTGCTTTTCTTAGAGTCTCTGTTGCTGGAATCATGCCTGAGAGTCTTAGCATTAATTTTAAAAGAAAAGATTTCCACTCCCCTGCATCCTGAGAGAAGCCTGAAAGTGTGAAATCTGTGCAGCTTAGAGGCTAAAAAGCTAGAAAAAATACAAGAAATTAGGGTGGGTTTTGTTTTGTTTTAAAAAACCCTCATGATTTCTAAGCTGATTCCTTGAGTGGCAGGAGTCAGATAATGCATTGACTCCTCATAGCTGACTGTCCACTGGAATCTCTCCAGAGTAGCTGTAAGGCACATCAGTGGTTTTACACAGAAAACATATGCAATGCCACTTTCACTGCTCTTTCTATGCAGCAGATATTCTTACTCTTCAGAGTGCTAATCCAGCTTCTCTTAAAAGTCATACTTTTAAAGAGAACACTTGACCTTTTGAACTAAGAATGAACATTATTTTGTGCACAAACTATTTTTTGTTTACAACAAGATAATTTTCTTTTTCTTCTCTGAAAAGCTAACTCTTCTGCAACTAAGAGCATCTTGTGTGAGACGGTAAAACTAAGAGTTATGTTACCTGCAAGAAAGGCGTAAACACATGTTAAGAACGAATATAACACCAGGCTTCCTTAGGGGAAAGATGATGCTTTTATATTCACCTTAACATAGCTACTCGCTTTTAATTATACATGCAGTTGGAATTTGAAAGAGAAAATTAAATAGATTATCTGCTTTTATCTTATGATTGAGCAGCTTTTTTAAAAAGCTACCACTAGATGGTGCAACAGCTTAAATAATTCCTAAATCTACAGCACATCCCCGTGCCTCTTCCTTCCCTGCCCCCAATAAAGCGCGCTCAGCAACAGCGGGAGACAACTCACAACTGGGAAGCAAACTTATCTTCTATAATTTGTATTTGTCAAAATAGCAGTCAAAACCAGCTTTCCCCTAGACATAATAATTCACTCTCTTCTTTGGCATTTCTTTTAAACAGGAGGGAACAGCAGTTGCTCAGCTGAGGGAAAACTGAATGCTAATGAAATCGCTATGACTCCCTGTGGCTCTCAGTCAGAGAGCTACAGGAGGAGGGAAGTGACTGACCACTGCAGATCAGGGTAGACAGAATGCTATTCTCGGACTTGACAAATGCAAATTCAGCTCCCTCACTGCACCTCAGTTCTCATCTGGAAGTAAAAATTATGGAACTGTTTTTTTGTTGTTTTAGTACTTGCAGCCTCAGATAGATGGTGAAAGGACAAATACATTTAAAAATTATGCTATATTCCAGAACTGTGAAGTATTTTAGTATATGTATGAGGCACATAACAGCTTTGGCATTCACTTTCCCTTGGCCTACAGTACTCTAAACAGATGCATTTTAATTAGTTTTAAAACGAGCTATGATGACTTTCAGAAGTCTCTTACCTGCTACTGCTGGGGATCAGACCCAGTTACTCAGGAAATCCTTTTACTGTGCACTTACCTCTTCTTTTAGGGCCTACTATTTCATCTCCTGAAGCTCTGCATTTTGAAGAAAGCCTGGTGGGTCAAATGTATTACTATGCAGCTAAAATGGTTAGTTATGGCTATCCTTGTGCTCAAGTATGGCTGGATGTTTATTTTAGTAATTTTGTTTAAACATTTATCAAGAGTGCCAGGAACCATTTATTACAAATTAAGTTAAACTTATAAATAAAACAAAATGTCTGCTCCAGTTCTAGGTGCACAGCATAGGAAGTTCTGAGCTTACTTCGTTCACAACTAGCAGACCTAGAAGCCTAAAGTGTATGTTGTTCCAAAACACATTTTTTTAATGATTATCAGTAAACAGATTATAACCAAAGTTATGAGCAATGTGTGTTCAAGCCTATAAGAAAAAGGAAAGTGTTGGGTAGGTAACATTAGAAGTCATGTAGACAAGGCAAATTTTCTATCAGCTAGTAGACGTCAAACAGACTATTTAATTAATCAGATATGTGAGATAGCACACAGAAAACACACACTTTCATTTCACAGGGAAGAAATCTCCACCCAGCCATAGCTACCCTCCACATGAGCATTAGGGGAAAAAAAAAAAAAAAAAAAAAAAAAAAAGCTGATTTACACATACACCTATGAAATAGACCAGGAACTACTACAGGAACTATGAGAAATCCTCTATAGCACATGCAACTGAGAGGAAGAACACTAGGTTAGAAAACAGGTTTGAAAAAGAAAGCAGACTGTGCCTAATACATTAACAACCCAGACCTGAAAACCAAGACAACTGTGAAGACTTTTCCCACTCTGGATGCATCATGGGATAAAATTCCCCCAGAGGATGACAGGACCTCCCCTAAGCTAAGGTAAAACTTTGGTGGAAGCATCATCAGGGTGCTCGCATGGAAGAGATTCAAGCTTGTGGCTTTCACTACAGGAAAGAACATTTCTTAGATATACATGATACATTTAGCTGTTAAGGCTTTTACTGCTCTGAACACATTTACTCTGCTTTAAAAAAAAAAATAATAAAAAAAAAATCAATCATCAGGTCTGTAACTCTTTGCCAGACTGTCAAAGGGAAATGGAACTGGCAACCTCAGAAAGGTACCACAGGATTTATCAGGAATTCAACTGCCCAAAGGGATAGCAAGTGTGCCCTTTTCCCCCTGCACCACACTAAAGAGAAGTGTGTAATAAATATGTCAACAATATAAACAACAGATATGAATATAGCTGCAAAGAGATAGAATAAAAGTCCAACAATAATCCAGTAGCTTGATTATTCATGGGGAAAATGAATAATAATAATAATTCAGTTACAGTCAATTACTTTTTCATACACAATATGAATTCTTTATACAATGGAATAATGCAGCTATATAGTTACTAAATAGCTTCACTGTAAAAAGTTCAAAAATAGTGATGTAGCCTCTTTTAGTTGGTACTGTTCCCATAGGAAGTAGAAAAGAATCTCCTTTTCATTTAAGGATGACCAGAAAACAATACAAATAAATATTGAGGGCACATCTACACTACAAGGCCTTTACTAGCATAGCAAGTGATCTATGTCACTAGCATGATATAAAGAATGGCCTATATCACTACATCAGAATAGCTGTTGGCCAACCCCTGTACTGAGAGGCAGTTTAACCTGAAATGAACTATTATTCCACCTCCTTAAGTACCGTAAGGAGAGCTGATCTAATCACATACTTTCATGCTGACAAAATTATCTTTACACTGGAGGGTTTTGCTAAGACGGGGATTTTGCCAGGCCAAGCCTAAACTTAAGTTCACACAAATGCAAGTACTCACTATGGTTAATGAAGTGCCACCTTCAATATCTTCATCCCAAAGTACTGCTAGGGCACCTCCCTAGCTCAGTACACTTCACTTCCTCTGAGATGGAGGATGAAGCCATTTCAGCAAGATCTGTCCTTTGTAAGATGGTAGATACTCTTAACATCTAAACTGGATGAGAATCCTGTTCTACTTACTCCCTTTTCCTTTCCTAACAAAGCTCCTACCACTTGGTTGCAAATTTGGCCTCCATCCTCCTTCTTCTAATGCTGCTGCACACATGGCAATATATTCTTACCGCAGGCAGGGCCACTACACAGGATAGGGGACCAGCT
Source organism: Gymnogyps californianus (assembly GCF_018139145.2). Lineage (NCBI taxonomy): Eukaryota > Metazoa > Chordata > Aves > Accipitriformes > Cathartidae > Gymnogyps > Gymnogyps californianus. The sequence continues at coordinate 6,362,711 of NC_059481.1, read as the reverse complement.
AAAGAGAAACAAGGAACAGGGGACTCCAGACCACTCTGAATCCCAGCCTCAGCTAACCCGTACATCTGCTGTGGGAAAGTCGTCTTTGTTGGCCCGTGAGCATGACTGCTGGCAGTTCTCTTTTGAGGCCAGGCTGTTACTTTCAAGATCAGCCGCCAATTGACAGAATTTTAGCTTAACTGCCCCACCACAAGCAGGATGACACTTATGGCCAGTCTGGACAGCAACAGGGATCCAGGTGTGACCCAGTCTTGCAACCTAAGAAAAGCTGTATCAGAAGGCATTTCATGATGCACACTCCAGGTCAACCCACAAGGAATTACATACAGCACATCGGAACAAATAGAGGTCAGACACTGTGGCACTTGTGCTTTTGCTGGACCCCCCTCATCCTCACAGCACACACAGGATAGCAGGAAAAATAGTTGTCAGCTTCATTTTATGTAAACCACTCCTGAGAAATCTGCTGGCTGATAAGCAGCTGTCACAAAAGCAAACAAGGGAACTCCAGATGAGAGATGCAATTTCCATGGGAGTCTGTGCTTTTCATAAGACTGACAAGAATGAAGAGGGGTCATAACAGAGACTACAAGGGGTTCTGAAGGAGACAGAGAATTTGAAAGCCTGTATCGCAAACCTAGTGTTCTGGTTAAGTTCATAGGTCCTAGTCAGGGAATATACTACTGCACAGTATCTTTTCAGCAGATCTCTTACTTTTGCAGCCCTGCACCCTCTGGGTGCCCAAGAATATTCATGAGACAAAACGCCAATCTAAATGAGCAAGATTATCTCTACAATTAAGGCTTAGGTACTCACACGGCACCTCACACTCTAAAAGAGATTACATAGTGAAAATATTTAACTTCAGAAAAGCCCTGTGAGACATGGAAGATCAGTTCCACAAAAGGAGTATAAAAATGAAGTATCAAAAAATTAAATGACATTGCTTTTCACCATGGCAAAGTCTGCCACTAAACATGAAATTGAATCTTACTCTCCAAAGTCCCAGGCTAGCACTCTGAACATCCTTGTCTTCTCTGAGGCAGAAATAGCGTCTTTTCTTTTTGCTTACCTTATCTCTTTACTGTTAGAGAGAGTAATAGCGCTGGAAGAATACTGAAATATATGTACAGATTGTACCCAAGCTGCACCTTTTCTCAAAATATTAGCTTCCAGATTAGTATATTATTACTATATTATAGTATATAATACAGTATATCATAGTATATTAGTATATTATAGTATATATTATTCCAAATTAATATATTATTCCAGATTAGTGATATTAGACTCCAAATTAGGATACCTAATTGAAAGATGGCATGAGCAAAATTTATGTCAGTCATTATTTAGGATAGAGCAAGGTCAGACAACATGGCTATAAAAAGAAATCTGAAAAGCATTTTCTCTATTAACTGAAAAATATACAACTTTTAGACTGTTGGAAGTTCAGACTTTAGCCCAGTATATGTGCACACTTGTGTTTTACTGGTCATAAATGTGGACATGTAACTGCTATCTAAATAGACGTCGGAAGAGGCAACTGAAAGGCTTCCCTTATCTCTCACACACACACACTTTTTTTTCTTTTTAATTCAAGTTTTCTATTTTCTAATAAAAAGCACCACAGAGTATAAGAAAAGATGGAAAGAACTGAACGAAAGTGTAATCTGTCTGAAAAACAACTTCATTTTAGTTATTCTAATAACTTTAAAAGAGAGATTTTCTAAGTAAGTATAGGCATGAACTGATGAGCTCATATGAAAGGAAGTATTTAGTGTATTCCTTTCTGGAGTTCAGCTAAATACTTGTGAGAGGAAACATGTGGAATGCAGAGAAAAAACAGTCTGTCATCCCAGTCCCTCCCCCCCAAAAAAGGCTTACATGACTCCAACTTCTAGGTCACTGAAATAACCTGATATAGACAAGTGAATATGTGAAGAATATAGTCTGCAGCTGCTGACTGGTTTCTTCATCAAGTTGAAATCTTGACTCCTTTTCTGGTATGACTGCCATCATTACAGTCATCCTTTCCACTGTTAGCATAGACAAGAGAACACGGAACAAGCAGATCTGCCCTTCCTTTAACCAACAGGTGAGTGGACTTATTTCATCCAGATAAGTGCTATGCTAAAAGCCATCGTGTTCTTTAGAAAAAAAAGAGACATGAAGTTATTCTTGCATTACTAAGCAGGCATTTGCCCAAGAACATTGTAGTCATGTATTTTAAAACCACAAAACTTGTTCTGTAGCAATTTATGATTCTGCAAGGTGACAAAAACTAATTAACTTTGTCTACTCATTTCATAGAATGAATTGGAAATCTGCAAGAGAAAATACACCTGGTTTTGCTTGAACCACATGTATACAGCCAACAATAATTTTTAACTTAAAAAGATAAAGTTAGTCAGATTACTTTGTGATTAGATTCAAAAACAGTGCTGCACAAAGCAAATAAATCCACCCAGAACCTGTAATGTTTGAGAAGAGTTTTGACACAAAGTTTTTCTTCCTTTCTAACCAGTAGTACTGTTCTTGGTGATTATTTTAGTCAGGGATTTTTTTTTTTTTTTCTCCCCTTGAAGAAAATAACTTCCTTTTCCTTTTGTTTCCAGTAGAACTAACTCATAAACTCAGAAATTACTACACACTAAAAGGAAGCTAGAGTCCTGTGTCTCAGTAGGATAGAGATTTGGACAGATAGGAGTGTGTGTATACAGAAAACAAAGCCATACCTAGCTGAGGGAGAATATTCAAGGATATACACTGAGAACACAAAAGTTAACAGGCAATGTGCTATACATACCTTCAGTGTTAGAGGCAGTGTCTAGTTCAAATATTCATTGAGACACAGAATAGGATTTGTTGACTATGGATGAAAGTTCTCTCTCATAATACTTTTGTACTTGTGCTACTCAACAGCATATTGGAAACCCCTTACAGGCTACAAAGGAACATAGGGAATAACTAGATTACATTTATATTAACTAATAAGACATATACAGCTTTTTCACCATAAAAGAGTGTAATACTATTGACTATCATATCTGACACTGCTCAGAAGAGACATATTATCTTTATGTTAAGTATATTTATATGTACACAACATAAAAATTATTTAATTGAAGTTCAGAATTAGCAACTGGCAGAATGTCTCACACTCATTATTTGAATCATCTGCTGGAAACAATAGAAGAATTTCAAGTACAGTTGAACTCTTCACCTACAATTGAAGAACAGGGCTGGTCGAGGGAATGTAGCCAGTTCCCTGAGCTGTAGATTAACTTCAGTTTAGTTAGAAATACGAGTTGACAGTCGAACAGTATTAGAGGCAGATCCTGCAATATATACTGGATTTGCCAGATCCCCCAACTCAGCTGGCAGACAGAAGCTCTTGATGATACAGCTAGTATGTTGGAAATGCTACATCTACTTCAGACGGGTCTTTGCCTAATTTAGTCCCACTATTTAGCCCATTCACTTGGTGCTGAGGGTTGCAGAGACATCCACCAGCACTGGAACTCTGCCAATTTTTCATGGATCCTGAAGTTGAAAGGAAAAGCAAACAATACTAAGATGACTCAGAAATACACTGAAATTGCTTGTTAACAAGTATGACAGGCTTCAAGCATACTTTCTTGGGGGATTTGAAAACAAAAACTTTTTTTTTTTTTTTTTTGGAACATTTGTATCCTCACCTCAGCTTGTTCACCTTGCACTAAAAATGCTAGAGAAACAGTTGTAAAGTGGGACACGTGCACTTTGCAGGTATTATTTGTATCTACATTTGTAATTTGGCACTTCATCTAAAAATCTGGTTTTAAACACGTGCAAAAAATTAGTAGCAAACAGAAAACTGATGGCATACAGATAATCCCAAATTAATCACTAATGGAAACTCCAAACACAACTGGAAGCCAGAGCTGGACAAGCAATTTACGTCAATCCCCTTATGAAGGAAGGAAGGAAAGAAAAATGGACTTCTGCTGTTAGCCTTGAAAAGAAAATCTCTTGCTCAGTCTTACCGAGAAAACTCTACAGATTCCTGACTATTTAGTATTTGTTCTGGGTTATTTTAGTACCTTGTTTCAAAAAATAAACCATTTTTCTAATCCAGCATGCAGCTCACCACACCTGTGATGGAGGTAATAGACAACTAGTATCTGCTCATCTCTCCACATGCAGCACTGTTGCCTTCCTCTCACGTCTGTTCTCTAACTAATGCCTCTCTGTATCTTAATTTCTGAATGTACATAACAAGAATTTTGAAGCTTACAATTCTGACTATACCAGAAATAGTGTTCAGGCCCAGAGAGTTTGAGTAGAATCACTGCATTTATGCACAAAGTCCAACAAGACGACCCACCCAAAACCAGCGTTTATATTGTCACTGACAGAGAATATACATAGCTGTGGGTTGTCCAGCCCTACTCTACCTCACCTACATACCCATCGAATCAAAGGCCTCATCGAATATTAAGCACACAGATTTCTCTTCCCACTAGGAAATCCAGGGCAACTCTGTAATTGTGATTTACCAGCAGCTTGGGGGTTCTGTTGCCTCTATGTCTATGGAGGCACCTCCACCCCCTCAAAAAAACCAAAAACAAACCACCACCACCACCCCCCCAAAACCAAAAAAACCAAAAACACCAGAAAAACCCCCAAACCCATCAACCCAACGCAACCAACTAAACAAAAAAGATCAGGTAGGAAAATATGCTGTAGTCCCTGAATTCCAGTGCTGTATTCTTGATATGCTATATTTACCTGTTCCTTCAAAAGACAAGAGTCACTAATACCTAATGAAAAACCTCATGCCTGAGGCTGTTACTGACAGACTAGAAGTTAAAGAAGAGAGTATGCAGGCCTATTGATCTTTTCTCTTCCAGGTGAGACATGCTCACTCAGTTGTTTAAAAAATTAAAAAAATAAATCACCAAATCATTCTTGATAAATTAACCATGAGCCTGATTGAGATCACAGAGATTTTTGGAAAGCTGTACTTTTTTTCCATTTGGTTTCTGACAAGATATCTTCCATTCCTATGCTAGTATAAAAGTCTGATGCAACTCAAATATTCAAAGATACCAGTCACAATCCAGACTCACTTGACACTTCTGTTTCTTTTCTTGCACTCCATCAGCTATTTAATTTCTCTAAGACAATGACACTTAGAACATGATTTAAAAGGTAGAGTAAAAATAAAGAGTCACAACAGACAAAAAACATCAAGAACAGTACATATTTCGGTGTCTGCATTGATTAAAAATTGAATTGATGCAACACACTCAAGTACATTTCTCACAGAAACACCACTGATCTGAGAAGCAGCCAAACACATAACTTTTCTTTTTCGCACTATTTTGCATAGTCACAATGGTTTTTATCCTTCGCTTCTTCAGCTGCACCCCTCTTGTACATAAAGTATACATGAAGGCATATACGTACAAGCTAGTTCAGGGCTTTTCTGTGATTCCTTCCTTCCTTCATGACTAAAGTTTTTTCAATTAATAAATATTTGTCACTTAAACTTCCCATTTCATAGAGAAGCGGCTTTGCTTGATCAAGCAAGTTAGTGCTGCTCCTAAAACAAAAAGTTTAGAGAATGGCAGACTTTTCTCTAGTCTAGCTTGCACATGAAAACCCTGTTATCAAATCCAGTGGTAAAATATTAGTGCTGAAGTTTAACTCAGAAGGGCAGGGGCAGCACACATGTCAGAAAAAATACCTGTCTGATAGTGAGTTCCTTATTCCTTTAAAACTCTTTTCACAGAGATTACACTACTGGACTGCATTGCAATCACAAGGACTATGCATGTGTTTCAACAACAACAAAAAAAGCAGGACTTGCTTCCTCTCTGATGTACATGTAGTTGTATACTGCAAGCAAATACTGATGAAGTCTATATTATCCACAGAAACTGTGTGAAGGGGAAGCTGGACAAGACTACAGAACTGGAAGAATACTGCAAACTCACTGTGAGTCACGGAGCATTCCCCTCCCAAAATCTCAATTGTTTATTGCATATTGCCCATACTCTTTTGGTGTTTTTCTGCACTCACTAATGCAAGTTTTCCTGATTACTGCTAGCCTAGAGATTGAGCACTGTCTCCTCTATGAAAGGACACAGGGTTCTCAAGTGTCATTAGCATGTGACAGATTCAAAACTAAGAAAATACAACATCCCGTAACATGCTCAGCTGTGAAACTCTGCACACAAGCCCGGCCATCTTCTGTGGTCCATTCCCTCACACCCCCCCAGCATTCACAACTCTAAAAACAGTATAAATATGGCAATCACAAAGAGGAAAGTGCATCACCGTCACCTATTGTTCTCTACCAATCTGAGGTGAGAACACACATATCAAAAACATGTAATTCCTTAAGGCCTAGAGGCATGCACCATCATTTTCTAGCTAAAACGTTTTCATTCAGGCACACAAAACCTTTTCCGAACCCTGTGTCTGGTTTTGCTGCATTTTTATCTCAGACATTGGCAAGTATTTGCTTTAACATTACATTTGGTCACTCCTGGTACTTCAAAAAACAGGAGAGTCAGCTCTCACTGACTGATAAAAACTGTGTCATTTTCGTTCCTGTTAGAGTCAACTACATTTTCAACATGCTCCAGGCAGAATATGAGGAGGTAATGGCAAAACTACCCAGATACAAAGACCGCAGTTCATATCCTCCTCTGTGTGAAAGAGTTTTTCCTCTTTGGTGAAGAGAGTTCAGCCTGTGATGTGTATTTTTTATTCAAATGAACACAACCACAAATACCACATTTACTGATCCAATTTTCTGCTACGTGCTAAATATTCACGCTAGTGAGTACAAATATGCCTGTCAAGTCTCAGCAGTAAAACCATGACAGTATCGCTAGTCAGACTTATGGTTTCAATTACACTAACACCCTTACAAGAAACAATATAAAAGTGTACTTAAAAAAAAAAAACACCAAAAGGTGTATTTAAAAAAAATCACCACCACCAAACCACCAAACTATTGACTGCAGATACCCTCCATGTCTTCTTGTCCATTAGCTTTAGCAATAATGGCTAACATTGTGTGTCAGCAGCAGACGGACAATGCTATCAGTATTTTAGCAATTCTGTCCTGCAGTGGCATGGCAGAGGGCATCATGCCATAGCATCAGTCAGTGTTTATACATCAGAGCTAGGATCTCACCATTGTAAATGCAGAACACTGTAGCCCTTTTTGCTGTATTATTTTCAAGTAGTTTCCAGAAGATCATGAACCATAACCTTCCTGAAATAAAGGAACATTAGTACCCTTAAAGAACACATTGTTTCAGTATGTAATCTATTGTTTGCTAAAATATACCCTTGCAAAGTGTGGTAGGTTTTTTGCTGTTGTTTTTTGTAAGTCTAACTGGGGAAGGAGGGGAAAGGAACAGTTCACACTTACCACCTTGGTTGAACCCATCCGTTATTGCCCAAGAATTGCTCTATGATTAGTCAAACACATATTTTCCAAACATTCTCATCTTTTATGTGCTTACATACAGCAAACTCTTTCTAGCCTAAACTTTTTTATGTATATACCTCAAGAATCTTGACGGAGGAAGGGGCAGGGGGTATGGTTTTAGTGACGATTCCAGCAGCTCTTCTCTGAAACAATCTGCAAAATTTCATCTCAGTTGTGACTAAGAAAATGGCCTTACAAGCTAGCTCAGTTAACTCATGTGAATCGATTTTTAACTGAAAATATATTTTATAGTACCATCTCACTCTTCTGCAAGCTGCTTAATAACTAGAGATGCAAATACCTATTGGAATATATATTTTTATTGGAATATATATTTTTATTGCATAACCTTAAGGACTTTGGGTCTATGACTTTCAGTTGCTGTGACACAGTCCAGAGAGAAAGTGATTAATTGCTACTCATGACAACAGCACAATTGTTTTAAATAGGTGGGTGAAATGACCTGGAAATACCATTCATTGCTGGCATTAGACAATATTAAAGTCATCTAAAAACCAGCAGAAATGGCTAATCACTGAAACTCTCTCTCATTCAGGTATATGGACTATTCCAACAAGAGGAGTTAAGACACTGCACATTTTTCAGCTAACTAATAACTGAGCAAGCTAGAACTAAGAGATTTAGGTATAAACTACTGAAATTATCCCTGATTGAAGTAAAACGCAAACCAGCTTCTCTGTTCTTCCTCTCCCCTCTCCACGTGTCTTCAATGAAAAAGAGTTCTTAGGTTCATGTACCTCAGTTCAGATTTATTGTCACTGCTTTATATATTGGACGCTAACACCATCACTGCTGAACACAGAAGCAGCAAAAAAGACTTCATTCAAGTTTAGAACGGAAAGTAACTTGAAGACAGGGGCATGCCAGTGTCGTATCTTTTAAAGAATGAACTACTGCTCTGCTCCCCAGCCTTGAATTTGCAATTAAGGTGTTTCCCATAGCCCTACAGTTTGGTAGTCCTGCAGGGCTAACTATTGACCTAAATCAAGTGCCAAAATCATAAAGAATGGCATTTTCTTATAAGCAGAAAATAAATGTTAGAAGTTGTAATTTTCTTTAAATAAGCTTACTAAGTAAAAATACATATGCTATTATTTGATTTATGAGTCAGGAAATACTGATATCCTGCACTACCACAAACTACTTTATTCACATAAAGATATCCTCAGTCATGGTCATCTGCAAGCACTGACAAACAATCTTCAGTCAGCAGCCATCAACATTTCAGTCTTTCAACAGTAAGTGCTCCTCAAATAACTGTTTCCCCTTTGGCCCCTTCTGTAGGGGCAAGACGCACTAGCACATAATAGATGCCAGAAGAAAGATGAAATTGCTGTCTCATTAGCACTACTTGTACAGAACCGTTCCACGATCCAGGTCCACATATTCAGGCAATTCTCATTATTTTCAAGTGGGATGCTCAAATACTTTAGTGGTTCTAGACCTCAGTTGCTTACCTACTGTACAGAAAATTTATCTTATGCTGTTGCTATCTTTTTCCCTGGAGTTAGTTCACAGTAGTGTGGAACAATGTCCACAGACAGAGAAATACTACGGAGACATGCTATGAACATGGAAGGAATGAAATAATAACCAGTAAAAACCTTAAGGATTTTCTCTGACATGAAATAAGTGCAGCTAATATTTCTTCTCGCTTTGCATGAGAGGAAGCAAAAACGTCAAGTGTATAGGAGATTTTTAAATGGCAAAAAATAGGAAGCAAATAGATGAGTAGTGCAACACTCCCCCACAAACGCTTCCCCCCCCCCCCCCCCCAAGTAATTTCATATTTGACCGTTGCTGTGCAGCAGCATGTATAGCAGAGAAGGCGGGACACTCAAACTACTACAAAATACATGGGTTTCTTTGCAGAATAGCAGCCAAAACAAGGACAGCACACTGTAGGAACCTCAACCTCATGGAACTGAATAGCCCACAACAACAGTTCTAGAGTAACAATCACCTTTCCCCTGCTGATTCCTCTTGTGGCTTTGCTTACATTGCATTTCATGAGTGTGAAGGTAGGAAGTGCTCTGCATGAATCCTACAGGCATTGAAGGAAAATCTACTGGACTCACTAAGCCCAGGACACACCTATTCAGCAATTGGATAAACTCCCCGCCTGAAGTATTCTTATCCAGCTGTGGGACATTCAAAGGCAATCAGATTAACTGTAGCTCTAAACATATTCAGACACATTTCTGGGCAGCCACAGAGACATGAAAGACACAAACTAAATTACACAGAAGCCTTGCACACAATCCATATGTTAGCCTTCATTCTGTGCATAGATATCATGACAGCAGACTCTTTATTTATGACCAAAACAAACTGCACAGAACATTGATAAATTAATACAGTTCTACCACAGAAGAGAAACACCTAAAGTTCAGAATACTATTTAGACAGCTGCCAACAAGGCAAGAAACAAAGCTAACATCCTTTTAAGTTTATTTTTTGTTCAGATAAACGCTCTCTCAGTTACACTTCTGTCTACTTCAGGAAGTCCTTTATCTGTTAAGAAATAATCTCTGCAATAGGTTAGTTATCATGGGTTCTCCATTGTTAGAAATGTACAAAATTAATTTCATTCTTTTTGGTTCTTTATTCCTATGGCCCTGAACTCCTCTATCATCTGTCTAAAAGAGTTTTGTTTGGTGTTTTGTTTATATTTCCCATGCTGTATGAAGCAATCCTTTTCTAGAAACAATGAGGCATGAGCTAATGTATTTATTATCCCCAGTATCACTGTGTTTTCTTTGTGTTACATCCTTGAAGAAAAATCAGGTTATTTTCTTCCCCCAGGACACAGTCCAGTTTTCAGCGTTGGGCACCACAGTCAGAAACAGTGCCAGTTTTAAGAGTAGTTTAAAGGAAATTTTTTTAAACACCTTTACCAGCATCATCCCACTTATTTGCCTCTCTCTTCAGCAATCTGCATAAGGTGAGTAACATCTTATCCCCCTATTTTGCTGTATTATACAAAATGTGATTTAGGAAACTCATTATCCCTTATCAGCAGAGTTCAGCTTTTGTGCAAAACATCAGGTAATAAATAACATCCTGCCGACTGTATGTCAATTATGACTATCTGCTTAAGCTTTCTTCAAAGCCATGGTCACTGTTACTCCATATAGTCCAGCTATTTTGCCTTGGATAAAAGCAGAAATCCTTCTCCCCTCCAGTAAGATTTCCACAGAGTTCCAGAAAGAGCAGAGCAATGAGCCTGCAACTGTAAGGTGATTAGCATCAAGCAGTGCTCAGTTACAAAATAGGAACTGGTATGCATGCTACAAAAATGATTGTGTTTTTATTTTTTACTTACTGTATGCTGCCTTTTCATGTTCTTTCTGAATCATGTCCATGTAGTGGCAGACCCAGAGGTATTGCATATAGTGCTTTCAAACCATTTGTCACAAACCAGCAAAGAAGTAGAACTCTAAAAAGAAAATTGACATCCACCAGTTTCCTGAAAGATTGACTTAATCTCTAATTAGTCATCAAAACGACCAAAGATGATGCTAGTGTGGATGCAGTATTAGTGGCTTGCAAAGATATAGGTTGACCTGTTATAGAGTACAGGACTGAGCCACATAATTCAGTTGAAATTAAATGGAAAGAAAACCAAAGCTAAAGTCTGTAAGTAGACAGTTTTCAATTTCAAAACGCAAAACCTGCATAAGATCATGTTCATCATCTTAAAGTTTTACAGATAAAGTGTACACATATAATACATACATATTTGCATAAGGTTTATTATATTTATTCTGAAACCTCCAGATTTCCTTGTTCACTCCCCCGCCCCGCCCAGGAAAGCAAGATGTGCCAAAGACTCCACACAAAAAGAACACTGAACTTTCGGTCTCTGAAGATACATAATGGGAAGGTTATCATAATGTTTTCCAAACATTTGTCAGTAATTTTAAAACTATAAATCTTAAAATTATAACCCAAATATGATACTATGATTTTGTAGATAAGTATCACAATACCAGCGCAGTCAGTAAAAAAAGGTCTGAACAGCCAAGGAGACAGAAATCTAATTTCTTGTCAGCATAGTTCAAAGGAAGTATTGATTAAAAAAAAGAACAGTTCTTTTGGAAAATATCCATTTCTCCTTGACACAAATAAGAAGATTCCCTATGTGAACACACATGAAAAAAGTGGAATGCAGTTTTTCACAACAGAATACTATATTTTAACACAAGGTGTGTACTTAACAGCAAATTATTTATAGAGTATATTTAGGAACAATTTTGCCTAAGTAGTAGTCAGTAGGAGTATCACTAATTTTGTTTAATGATACTTTACTACATAACCAAAAATTAATTACAGGAAGATCAGAGCCAGCCCCAAGTATTTTTAGGTGCAGGCCTGCAAAATAATTTTACAGGCCTCATGCCGGTAGGTATTTCTCAATAATTAATCCATATAACTTTGGAGAGAACCAGCAAGCTGATTCTCCATGGTTTTAGGTTACCTGTTGTCTGTAAACCTGGATAATTGTCTACATGTCTTTGACATCTTAACTATATCATAAATCATCTTATAGCTGTAAAATATACTAGTGGACACTGAGAAGACTAGAGCCATCAGCCTCTCTATGCAAATATGTAGCCAGCTGAGGGTGGGAGAGGGAATAAGGGAAAGACAAAAGCAAGAAAAAAATCATACCAAAACCCACAACCTTTTCCTTATCTAAGTCACACCCTTATCACTCACCTCTGCACACTCTCTCCCTGCCATTAGTGTAAGAGGATCAATTTACAAACAAAAGTTCATCTACTGGGTTAACATGGCAATGATTTTGTAAGGCAGCAGAGGGGGCCTCTGTGATAAGAGACCAGAAGCTGCCCCATGCCAGACATAAAAAGCTGAGCCAATCAGTGAAGCTGGTAGGGCCTCTGTGAAAACATTTTTCAGAAAGGGTTTAAAAAAAATTAAAAAAAAAAAAAAAAAGCCGCTCAGGGGCTGGCGGGGTGGAGAAAGTGTGAGAAACAATCTTGCAGACACCAAGGCCAATGAAGAAGGGGGCAGGGGGTTCCGGGCAGGGAATGCCCTGAAGGAAGCTGCAGCCAGTGGAGAGAAGCCCACAGAGGAGCAGGTTTTCTGACAGAAACTGCTGCCTGTGGAGGATCCACACTGGAGCAGGTTTATCCTGAAGGACTGTAGCCTGCAGAGAGGACCCACACTGGAACATTTTGCAAAGGAAAGTGCATTGCTTTCTGATTACAATTATGCCTCATGCACATACTTCCTTCTATTTAAGGCTTCACTAGCTAGATGACACATAAAAGCCAAACAGCTCTCAAATACAAAGGTTAAATGAGAGTCATTGTGCTGTGAATATAAAATTCCTCCTGTTGACAACAAATGTCCTGGAGAACACAGAAGTTAGCTGTGCACTAGTAACGCCTACAAAGCAGTTAGCCAACATAGGAGAAACCACATCACAATGCACACTATGCCTCCAAATGAATCAGCAGGAAATAAGGCTCTCTTCTGAAAACTGAAAGAATATAAAACACAAAAGCAGCAGAATGATAAAGACAGTTATACCCTGATAGCTTAAAAGTGGTATTATAGCTTAGAGGTGGAGTCCTTCAAAATCCCTACAGGCTGGTCTGTAACAGGCTGCACAGATTCTAACTTAAAAAAAAACCAAACCAAAACAAAAAAAAACCCACCCCAAAAAACTATCAAACCATTTGTGACCAAGAAGCTAAAAAGAAAATTCTCAGCCCACCCAAGCAATGGAGTATAACACACAAAATTTTTTTTGTAGGATGTACGAGCCTGGTCTCAGATTTCTATTTGATTAGGTTAAGAAAACTTACTACTTCCATATATTTCTTAAAAGTCCTACTAAAGAAGCTGACAGTATATCTCTAGATATAAAAATCCTTTCCTTACACAGTTTAGTAACTACCACTTCAGGCTGATTCCTCCAAGTGATTCTGTTTGTCCCTCTTTATTAATGCTGCTTTCCCAGGGAAAGTCCTATTCCTTCTACAAGCTAACTGTGTACAGGTGAACCCACTATGAGCCTTGCCATCACAATCTAAATTTCTACTAGGTGCTTCACCAGGTGTGGCACCATCAGCAAACAATCACATAGTATTTTTTTGCCCCTTGGAGAAGCAAGCAGAATACATGTTTCCTCTCCACTCTCCAATGCATATCTGAACAACAACCTAAAAATTGTGGGATTAGGCAAGTAGGTAACAGGTCACCTTGTGATGATTCTTTTTATCGCTTAACAGGAAAGCTAAAAAAGCAGGAACTTCTGACTTGATATGACTTATTAAAATGGAAGCAGGTATAAAAAAGCACTAGACAGATGTGGCACCTAGACTTATTAAAATTGTTTTAACTGAGAGTCTTCACACTGAGGAAGAACTCTTCATTCTTTGATATCTACAGGGGAATTCTGGAAATGAATAGAAACACCAGTCTGTCTTATGACAGCACAGTGATCTTTAAGCCACGGCCATCACTGCCAAACACCTGAACTCCTCTCTATGCCATTCCTTCACCATTTCAAATATAAACAACTTTAGAGGGTTGCAGCCTGTTGTGTGTTTATGCAAAAAGCATACCACAAGAATCTTACATTATGTAACTTCTCACAGATAGTGTTCTGCAAATTATCTAAATATGATTAAATCATCCTCCTCTTACATTGTAATCTACTGTCATATCTCCAGGCTATTGATCTCTTTATGTAAGTGATCAAGTGGCTGCTGGTTACCCTGTAGACAGTGCTTGTACTATAGTATCCTTACCATAGGACAGTGGTTTTACACTCACTTTTAAACAGAGTTACTTTTGTATTCATTGAGACATGTATCATCATTAGACAAAGTCAAAGCCAATGATTTGAGCCCACAGTTTAAAGTGAAGTATTTTGGAAGTTACAGTTACACCTAAGAATATCAATATTAACAGTTTTTAATTCCTATGTAGTATGAAAACAAGTTCTCAAGTCTTGGACTTTACCAACAAAATATTATTTTGTGTAGGCTAACATTTCTCTCATGGAAAAAAAGCAGCTTTGCAGAAAGCATGCTGTTAATTATGTTTTATTTAATTCCATTTTCATGTGTCTTTAAGGATTAAGTTTTTTCATCATGAATATGCAACAGAAAAAAAACCTTTCTGTATGGTGAGATGTTAGCATCTGTATTCTGTTACACAACTGAAATATCAACTCTATATCTAAACCATCACTAAGGACACAAATTTATTTTCATGAAGTTTTTTAGATGTATATATCTTGTCTGTAACACATACTATTCATATCAGACAAGTTAGATACCAAGCTTCACAGAAATTGTAAAGTTTGCAGGCATAACCACAGCTCATCTGCTGTGGTTATGCAGCAGACCTGCTTAGCAGAGAATAAAGCAAATGTTTACCTGTGTTGATCATGTGGATGACCACTTGCTCTTAACAGAATGCGTAAAGAATAATACCAAAGCACAGGAAAAACTGGTGTGCCAAATAACAAAAAAGTCATTGACAGAGGATTGGTCAGTACATATAGTGTGATCAACTGATAACTATTACGGAGGTTTTTCAGATTTTCAGCTAAGTGTTTAGCTAGACATTTACATTTCATACTTTCCAAAGGAGGCAGTTTTAAAAATTCACCCTGAAAGTAAGTAAGGAAGATATTTCAGTCAGCAGAGGCATAAGCACTTCAGACTACTTGGGTTTGCTGCACTTTTTTTAACTTGAGATAAGAGCCTATATATGAAGAGCTATGTACCACAGAGTAGATGATGTGTGGTCCTATGGCCACGCTGCTAAAGATAGAAACCTTCCAAAGTTTCAATTTTCTTGCACTGAACAAGTTCAAGATGTTAATGCTAAGCCACAAACTTCTTCCAAAGAAGTTTCATATTGATGAACCTGTGACTAAATTTACAGAATGTTGACAAATTAATCCAAAATAATTTCCTTTCTTACTCAGTATTAGGCTTTCCTTGAGAAAACATTTACTGTCAGATAAAGTTCTCAACAAAGATAACTTTTCCAAAAATAATTTTCCATCTGGCTGATATTTGTCAATGTGTATGACAGCATTTTCAAGCAGTGTATTACTCCTACAACCTATTCTCTATCTGTCCATGCATGTGACTTCAGCCACTGGCCAGCATAAAATGAAATACAGCAGCAATGTGCTGGCATTTCACACACTGTTTTGGGGTGTGGTGTTTGGGTTTTTTTGCTTCTGGTACTGTTCAGACATGGCATACACTGTTGGCTTTAAGAGTATAGCTGAGAACACTGAAAACATATTTTTCAAGTCTCAGGTTAGACTTAGCAATTGTTGACTCTTAACGAAGAATTATGGATGGTAAAAGCGTGAGTGAAAAGTTACAGTTTCTTTTCAACTTCCTGAAAAACACCTTTGGGAAAAACACCATGGCATTTCTGAATCACATCACCATAATTTTTTAAAAACTACTCAAAAATGCACATAACTGAAATAACTACAGCCCGTTTAAGAGCTCTCATGTGGAGTCATCATGTTTTCAGCATTTCCTGTAAGATTAAGAATTTGAGGATTTCTTCCACCACACGGTTACAAGACACAACACATACAGGGCAGGTAGAACCTTAAAGTAGAAACTATTGTTTACAATGCTATACAATATGTAAAATATGCTCTTGTTTTCCTAGTCTGCAAGTAGTGGCTGTATGAAAGAGGATATCTGCGTACTGAAATGAGAGTAGAGGATCAGTATAAAGATATTGCTTTAGAAAAATAAAATCCTAAGACTACAAGAACTTGCCAACACTCCATACAATACTGCAAGGGTACAGTCTAGCAGAAGTGACCTGGAGGGGAAGAGCTGCTTGGAAGTGCAGAAGACACACCAAGAGGATTACGATTGTCCTATTCCAAGAGTTTCTTTTACCTTTCCTCAGACTCTTTGAAATTGTCCAGGTGAACAAGCTCTCTAGTGCAAGCTGAACACAGCTTTTAGAAACAAATTTCAGGAGCAAAGTACACATATAAATGGGATGAATGTCTTCCTTGCACTGAGAAAGCAGCTGGCCCATCTAGCATCTTGTTTACATTTCCCAAGCCTTTTTTCCCCATGTTTCTCCCAGGCACATTCACTTCGGTACTTAGCACAGGCAAACTGACAGCTGTGCATATGGGAAATACTATATGTATCACATCATTGCCTTTCATAATGCCCATTAGAATTTCTGGACCACAGATGTCTAAGACAATTATTTACTGAACTGGGTAAAGCTAATAATTCAACAAATAATCTCAGTTTTGAAATTGGGGAAGTGACTTCTGCTGTTTTCTAGAACCTGTGCAGAACTACGCTTACATCAACTGTCCTCAGTCCAGCTGCAGGTCCTGTGAGTTTGGTTCCTTGATACATCTGGAGAAAGAAAAAAAAAAATTAAAAGAAATACACCTTTCTTTGTATCTTAGAAAACCCATCTTAGAAATTTTGACTCATCATTGAAACCGTTGAAACTGGCCCTTTTTTACAAACCTGGTACCAAATACCATATTTGGTTCAAACCACAAAGTGGTTCAGGATGACTGCAAAACCTAGGGGACATTATTTTGTTCATCACGGCACAAGGCGTATTTTAGTCACTTGCAGTTACCCCTCTTTTTCTATTAAGTGATAGTTACTTAGCCAGGATACACATGTAGGTGCATGCAGGAGGTCCTGACGCTCTCCACCAATATTCTCTCACTCCCTCCTTTAAGCGGACACTTTGTGGCAAATTATTTATAAACCAGGGCCTCTGTCTTCACCCTCTGCTTCCACTGCAGAAGCAGAGATTCCACTTTGCCCAGTTATCCAACATCTTTTGCAACAATCCTTCACTAAAGCTCAAAATGCTCCAGGCCAGCAGAAAGCTGGCCTCTAGACTACAGCACTACTGCTGTCACTCCCTTGACCTGTAAGCTGGAATGATCTGAACACTCGAAAAGCAGATTAGATCACAAAGTCATCTCGTAAAGTCTTTTAAAAAAGTGTGTTACATGGGGTTGCATTCTAGACGAATTTTCCTCGCGTTACACACCGGACAGGGGTAAGATAAAATATCTTCTTTTAAACAGACATACAAGATACACAGCCACCTCCAGTGTGGAGAAAACCAAACGCAGTCACGCCACGGGGAGGGAGGAGACTTCCTTTTATTCACCTGTTACTCACCTGCGGTTACGCGGACATCGCCCGGCCACTATTTCACCACTACCTAGGAAGCCGGCACCCACGCTGCAGGTTACTCTTTGCGCAGCACCGGCTCCGGCGCCCTCCATAAAGTCCAGCCCAGAGACAAGACCAGACCCACCGAGGCAAGGCAGCCGCGGGCGGGGGGGGGGGTCGGGCATCGCTTCGCCTCCGAGCGGCGGGGAGGGCGAGCCGCACGTGGCGGAGCGGCGCGCGAGGGAGCCGGCCGTGCCCGCCGCCGCGGGGGCATGCGGCTGGGCGACCTGAAGCCCCCGCAGGCGCGGCGGCGCCGCGCGGTGCTGCTGGGCTGCCTGCTGCTGGCCGCCGCCGTGGCGCTGCGCAGCGCCACCCGCCCCTGCCCCGCCGCCCCCGCGGACGCCGCCGCCGCCCACCCCCGCTGCCGCGAGCGCCTCTACCAGGCGCTGGAGCTCTCCCCCGGCAGGAGGATCAACTGCTCGGGGGTCGTCCACGGGGATGAGAAGGCCATCCGGGACGCCCAGCTCGGCAACCTGGAGGTTGCGAACAAAAGGGTTTCCCTGACGCCTGGCGAGTACCTGAACATGACGAAGGACTGCAGCAACTTCAAGGAGACCCGGCGGTTCATTGAGTTTCCGCTGAGCCAGGAGGAGGCAGAGTTCCCCATCGCCTACTCCATGGTCATCCACAACAAAATCGAGATGTTCGAGCGGCTCCTGCGGTCCCTCTACACCCCCCAGAACGTCTACTGCGTCCACATTGACAGCAAGTCCCCGGCCACCTTCCAGGAGGCTGTGCGGGCCATCGTAGCCTGCTTCCCCAATGTCTTTGTGGCTAGCCGCTTGGAAAAGGTGGTCTATGCCTCCTGGTCCCGGCTGCAGGCCGACCTCAACTGCATGCAGGACTTGTTACAGAGCCCCGTGCCATGGCGCTACTTCCTCAACACCTGCGGCACCGACTTCCCCATCAAGACCAACGCTGAGATCGTCCGTGCCCTGAAGACGCTGCAGGGGCAGAACAGCATGGAGTCAGAGAAGCCCTCGGCCCTCAAGCGGGAGCGCTGGCAGTACCACCACGAAGTGGGGAATATCATCTCCCGGACAGCCACAGAGAAACTGCCGCCACCCCACAACTATCCCATGTTCACAGGCAACGCGTACATCGTGGTCACACGGGCCTTCGTGCAGCACATCTTTGAGAACCCCACAGCGCAGGAGTTCCTCGAGTGGGCCAAGGACACCTACAGCCCTGACGAGCACGTCTGGGCCACCCTCAACCGCATGCCCGGCGTGCCGGGCGCCATGCCCCAGAATGACAAGTTCCAGCTCTCGGACATGAACGCCCTGCCCCGCCTGGTCAAGTGGCAGTACCTGGAGGGCGACACCAGCAAGGGCGCGCCCTACCCGCCCTGCACCGGCCGGCACCAGCGCGCCGTCTGCATCTACGGGGCGGGCGACGTGCCCTGGATGCTCCAGCAGCACCACCTCTTGGCCAACAAGTTCGACCCACTGGTGGACGCCGCCGCCATCCAGTGTCTCGAGGAGCACCTGCGCCACAGCGCCCTCTACGGCCGGGGACTCTGAGGGGAAGCCGCGGAGACCCTCGCCAGCACCTGCCTCCTTCCGCAGGCGAGTCCCGCCGGCGGCGCCTCAGCGACAGCGGGAGGGACTGGAGGCCGGCATTACCCGCGCTGGCGGAGGGATCTTTCTGCGCGGCAGGCGTGCGGTCGGGCGCGGGAGCCTCGGCGGTCCCCTGAGGGAGAAGCGGCCGCGCGCGGCAGGCAGTGCCGCGCGCGCGAGCGAGCGAGGTAACTGATGGTCGGGAGAGCCGCGCGGTCCGCTGGAGCGGGGGGCGCCCCGCGGAGGGGTACGGACGGGGCGCCTCGGAGGCGGGAATGCCCGGTGTGGAAGGGCGGGAGGGCTCAGCCTCCCCTGCCCTGCCTCCTCCCTTCCACCGTCTCCCCGACCCGCGGGCTTCTCCTCACAGACACCGTGCGGGGCGCCGACTCCCGCCCGGCACCCCAGGCAGCTTTCTAACAGACCGTCTTAAAGAAACGGGGGTAGCGTATTTTTCCGTTCTCCTTCTACAGTCTGTTCGCAGAAGTGACCCAGGGCTTCTTGTAGACAGGCAGGGCCAGGTCATGGACCACGGTGACTCCACGTCCTGCTACAAGCAGAGCTGGAACTATAATTAATTTGCTTTTCTACAAAGCACCTGGCAGGCCACTCACTCCTGGCACCTGCTGCACTGCTCAGTTTAACATCTAGCTGCTGCTTTTGCATCACTTTGAAGTTTAATTTCTATCAATAGCCATTAAAACAAAAATCCTTCAATAAAATCAAATATATTAAAATAGATTGCTCTTTGGTGTTCTGTATCCTGTAGTCCTCTGAGGAGAACTGGTTGCATTCCTAGGCAGAGCCATTAGACTAATTAACCCTTCTGCACCCCACTTCTCCATCTGTAACACAGGGAGAGGGATGCTTATGTAGTTAATGGTGAGCAAACTTACATTTTTCTAACATCTTCCTCTCTCTTTCCCTCCCCCGAGAAAAGAGATTTTTGTGAGGAGCGCTCTTGGTAATATAATTGCCATATCTAGTAGTGTATCTGGCCTTTTAGATGAACAAAACAATCATCTAACACCTTGTTTTCTTAAGTTTCTAGAAGCTGAAAGAAAGATTTGTGAACTTCTGTGTTTCAATCACAGGTATTTTTCCCACCTTCTCACGTTAAAGCCAGCCACTTGCCATGGATCCAACAGCTTTTCACTACCTGTAATGCTGAAGGATTAATTCAGTTGTCTTTGTACTACCAAAAAAATCTTCAAGTAATTTTTTTGTCAGTAAACACTCTCACCTTTATAAATTCAAGGTCTCGGGTGGAGAATTAGCATTATACAAAGAACATCTGAAGCAATTCCATAGCACCAGACTACATTTAGATGAAGTTAAGTTACGACTGCAGTCACACAGATCTTTAAAACATTGATTTAAATAGGATGAGAAGATGAAATAACTGACTTGAAAAGGTGTATCATTGCAATTTTGTTAGACATTTTAAAATGAACTTGGTTGTAAAATGCTGATTTTTAAAATGCCATGGTGATTTCACAGCAAACGTTATAGGCAAAAACCCTAACTACTGGCAAGAAAAGCTCTCAAACAAATACCCAACATACCATTGGGCGTCTGTTTATTCAAAAAGAGCAAATAAAGTAATAGGATTACTGGTCCCAGTGGGAAACTCTTTCCAACTTACGTAAACAGACATTTGCTACAACAGAGATTAAAGCTTTATGCTAACCTGATAGTAACATAGAAAATTTAAAAATGGTTTCAGCAGCAAATTCAACATTGAATAGCAAAAAATCTCCATGTCTGGTACATTCTTTTAGAACAAAACTTCTTTGCTGACTCAGGGCAAGAATTCAAATCTCCCAACATAGAAGACTGCATCTAACCACTGCTGCCTAATTGATTTTGCTTGTTGGAGCTCTTTCATTTACTTTAAATTAATACATATTAGCCCAAAATGGTAAACTACTGCCAGTGGTTCATTGGGGGACGGGGATACATTCAAGTTTCTGGACTAAATCAGGCAGAGCGGGGTCAGTGTGTTTCTGACTATGGCAAGGTGTTGTCTTTTTCCCTTGGAAAACTGAGAAAAAAAGGTGCATATTCATGGAGAGAAAAAAAACCCCATACTTCTCTATTCTAAGGAATTGCATCAAAACCAAACTCAATATCACTCAACTCTAATACAGAACTTTGTATTCCAGAGATCTCAAAGTATCTTAGAAAACTGGCAACAGGGCACAAAGAAAGGATGTAACTTGCCAAGGTTAGCTGCAGAACTGAAAAAAGAATAAACTTCAAATAGACTAGGGCAAGCTGTAGCCCAAAGTAGCATTGGCATATCAGAATATAGGATCACCTCCAAAAAAACAGGTTAAACCCCATATGAACTTCATCAGTAAAATCTTGGGCTATCCAAATTGGAAATATAGTCATATCAGAAATATTAGTGTTAACTTTGTCTAGTGAGAGGATGAAAATCTACTTCTGACAGTTCTGTCTACAATGAATTAACTAACAATCTGAACTTTAAATAAACCACCAGTTGTTTAAGGAGGAAATATGTTGCAAAATGCCATTTACCTTTCAAGATGCCACAGGAGGAAGGTGAAACTATAATTCTGAAATCTAATAACAGATTTTTTTAAACTCACCTGGCTTTAATTTGTATTTTATTTCCAAGCAGTTTTCACTTTATTTTTACAAGAACAACCTAATGTGAACTGAAACTGGCATAATACATATTTACACAGCGGTCCACGAACAGCTCTCCTTAACTCTAGTTAGGAGGGTCTGTTTCCTTCTTGCTTTGCATTTCTTTCATACTCCATATGATCATCTCTGAAATATCCTATAATAAAGAGATGGGTCAATTGAAATAAATTCAGAGGAAACCAGGTAATAAATTCTGAACAAACTAGAAGCAAACATGACCTATAGGAACAAAATATCAGTAAATTATTTGCAGTCATGGGTAAAATTGATTCAGGGAACAGGGTTAGGGTGTCCTTTTTCTTCTGACTGCAACAGCAGTGACCATGAAACATTAACTAGACTCTCAGTGAACTATTTTCCACTTCCTTGGAGGGTGCAGGCTCTTTTAGCACAAGGTGAAAACCAAAATATATATCTGTGACTTACTACCTACTAAGCTATAATGGCTAATTTATATAGTAAATTTATCTTTGAGCAAAGCTATTTTCCTAACAAAGATCACCCTTTAAGTTACAGTGAAGGAAAAGTCCACATCTCCCAGTACAGTCTTATTAAAGTTAAAATGCTTTTTACCATGCTCCTACCTTTCTCCCCCACCACCCCCCGGAACTTTCAGAGTACAGAAAAGCAAAACCAAGTCACTAGTACCTTAACTGAAATACTACCTCCTAAGCTGCTGAGATACTTAAAAGCAACTATCTGTGTTTTGAGTAACTCTCATCTACCTTATTGTACCTAGTCATTGTGTGCAAGTACATAATGATCCTGATTAAACTTGTCTTCTGGGAATTCATCATAAATTCTTCCTGCTCTGCATTTACCTTTAATTTGTGTCTCTCCGATAACATTTCAGGTCAGGTATTGACATCCCTGACTGAGCAAACAGCTTACTTCAGATAACAACCTGTTTGCGCACTTACGGAATTCACAAAATCATTTTTCTCAGAAGCCATGTTTAAACACAGGCAGTCACCCACAGCCATTTCTGTATTGTTGTCTATTCTTTCCTTTTCTTCACTTTCTTTTAGTTAATTTACTTTCTAAATAGACACATCCATTCCAGCTCAAGGTCCAGGTGCAAAAGTATCTTTTACTATCTCTCTGCTACTGATAGGTGGAAGCAACTGTGAGCTTTCTGAAGAAAATCAACAAAAAAACCAAATAAATGAATCAGTCCGTAACACTACAGGCAAGGAAGAATCAAATAGGCAGCAGCAAATATGCTGATGCTGTAGCAAGTGAGATGGTTTGTCTTCTGCTGGATATTAAAATAGCTTACTATAACAAAAGTGCAGCCAACACTTTTAGGTGTAAGTTCAACACATCTTCCAAGACCACAAAGCACATTAATCATATGAACGTGGAGGGATTAGCTGAAATTCAAACACAAAAAACAGCAAGTGGCAAGAAAATTATGGAGAGTAAAGCAATAAAAAGCAGGAGGAATATTGGCACCACATCCCCATACCTTCTCTTTGCTCCCTTCTCCTTCAGTGAACTGCAACAGCCTCCACAGAAGTAGCAGATCCGGGGCCTGGACAAACACCATCCCAGAAACATGGTTAGAGCCAAAAAGAATGTGTGCTGCCAAGCTAGTGTCAGAGCTTGTGTTGACAGCTGTGAGGTTTGCAGGAATTAATTCCTCCAGGAGCATAAGCAAGCTTCTCTTCTGCAGTGAGCAGGCAGCAGTCTTCACCCCATAGGCAGATACTGCCTGAGGCATCACTGGAGCAATTCTAGACATCGAAAAGGTTATTCCCAAGAATTATTTACACCTCAGTATGCCTCAAGAGCTGTTTTCTAAAGAGATGGTGGAGTTAACAGGGTAAATACCTTATGCTGAATGGGCAGTTTAAGAAAAAAGGATAGTTTAGAAACAACAACCAAAAAAAACCCCCCAAAAAACTAGAGGTAAGCTAGGAACAGGGAGCATTTATCACACCAGACCTGTTTGAGAGCTTACTTTAGAAGCTTTAGAAACCATAAAGCAACCCTTATTCACGTCGTTTCTTCACATACACAAAACCAACACTAACTTCTGCAGTTTTCAACAGTATATTCACTGAACAAATAAACACTAAAGAAGTGGTACCTGGAGCTTCTGCACCGTACCATAACCGTGCAAGGAACAAGGCTGCCAAATGCTTCTGTTGCATATGCACAGATTGCCCTTTGGCTCTCAAGGACCACAGACCACAAGAGCAAAGAATAGCATTGATCACAAAAGTTCAAGTATTCTTTGTGTACCCAGGTAAACTCAGTAGTCTGTATGTATCCAGATTTGAATTCCATGTCCTAGAAACGTCCCACAGATGCAAAAAAATCAGATACCTGCATTGCCTAACACTGCACTGTCATGAAGGAGATGGAAGATGCATATGTAAGCTAATTTTAGGAACAATAAGTAGTCAAACTTCTAATAAAACATTTTGTATGTTAAATAAAGAGTACACAGAAAACGAGGAGGATTCTGCCATGATAGTGGAAAACAAGTGGTTTGCAGAACAACAGCTTGATGCATTTGCCATAACCAAACAGAGCTAGCCTATGTTACCAGAAAATTTTAAACGGTGATATTAAAAAATTAACCAGATGTGAAATAAAGCTTCTAATACCACCAATAATTAGCCAGGCAGCAGCAATACAAAAGATTCAGGGTACGTGTTTGCCTTTCCTTCCTTCAATTTTTATTTCTGTTTGGTAACTTCTCTCTTCCTGTTGTTTTGTATGAAAGGCCTTCTCAGACTTTCGTCTTGAGAGAGGAAAGGAACGTCTAGATTACAGAAGCATATGTTATGACTGCCCACTTGTTCCTACTCATTTGTTTGCTGTTTCACCTAAAACATTCCCTTACTCCCCATTTGTGCATGCTTTCTAGCCTTTCACACAGACTAAATTACATAGATTCCCTCAGCACACAGTCCCTTCATCATCACTGTGCACAGGAACAGATTGCTTCCTGTCCCCAACCATTCCAGTTGCTCCAAAAATCTTTCAAGTCCATTGCGCATTTCTTTTAAGACTACATTATTATTAGCAAAAGGAAAAATCTTAGAACAGTTCAGAAGCATCAGAAGCATTTAATATGTTTTTCACATGTCACTTTTTGCCACTCACTTAACTCAGGCTAAACAACAAGCTAATCAAGAACATCAGTGTCACTTAAGCATTTGCATATTTTTTCAGTACAGTAAGACTCGGGTACTGAGCATTTAAATTAATTTCAGAATGTCCAGCTCCTTTTCAAATGCTTCCTTACAAGTCCAGGCAATATTCAAATCTCAGTTTTCACACCGAATAGGAACCACCAGATAAGTAGGGTATACAATTCAAAGTATTACTGTCATGCATCAGCACAGGTAGTATCCCATCACCTTCTCTTTCCAAAGGACCAAGTCTAGAGCTTTAATGGGACGATTACTTCTTCTTTTTTTAAAAAAGTCAGTAAAGTTGTCCAGAATTATGAACATAATCATTTCTGGTTCATGCTCACATTGACTTGAATTTCACTGATTACTAAGCAGCAGAAATCTTTGTCAACAAAATTATTTCTCCTGTCACTCGTAATTTTTCTTAGTATATAGATTCATTACGTTATTTTCTTTTTCAGTTAAATATTTATTTTCCTTTCAATTAACAGCTGAGGTAGCACTAAGCCTGGGAGTACTAAAGCAGTAGTATACAACTGTTGAAACACAAGAGAAGCCTGATAGAGGAGTATCAATGAAATGTAAACATAAATCCATTCTGCACAATAACCTCACATCATCAGTACACTTGTGCTTCTCTATTGTTTTTAACGGAAAAATGCTATAGTAAATATGCTAATGCACACTTAATTGGAACAAATATAATTATTTTCATTAGGAAGGAGTCCAAAGGCTACAGAGAACTGGAGACTGAGAAGTTTCTGTCCAGAGACAGGAAGAGACTACAGAGTTGGAGGTAAGAAGAGCAAACTTTTATACTTGTAACAGCTGAAATTCAGTTTACAATAGGATTATTAGAGAACAAAAAAATCTTTAAACCTAGAAAAAGAGAAAACCACAGTACCGATACACATTTGCATCCTTCTGTTCTTCTGGTTTCAAAAACAGTTACTTACCAATCTGCAGTTTGCAGCAAAGGACATTTAGCATAGATACAAAACAAAAAAAAAAAAAAAAAAAAAAAAGGTAAACATAATACTTGGAACAGTCTAGCAAGTTTGTGAACTGCTTTCTCACTTGAAGTGAGGGAAGCAGAAGTTAACCAGACCCCAAATATATGTCCTTTGATGTCCAAAGGTAGGATTTAGAGAACCGTAACATATCAGTCTGGAAACGTATTAGAATAGATACTAAAGCTTTATTACTTTAATTAATGGACTGGGCCACTGACGTGTAGCGAAAGGTTTCAACATATAAAATTATGCTCCAGTTTTGGCACAGACTAAAGATTTAGACTGATCTGAACACAGTTACCTGCTGACTTTTCTTCTGTATGGTTTCCAGTTTCTAGTGGTCTGTAAGTAGCCTACTGTCAAAAATAAATGAATTTGACACTGCTGAGGCAGCTAGCGTTCCTGTGACCGCACTGGAACAGTCACTGCCTTACTCAGACAAATGAGCTGTCAGTATATTATATTCATACTTCTAGTGAAGAAACTATTTTAAGGGTTTCTTGATTGGAGTTATTTAGTGGAATGTGTAAGTCTAAAAAGAACAAAGTTATCCATTTGATATCTCAAAATTCATAGCTCAATTCTTTCACTGAAATCCTGTTGGCCAGGTGTCCGATTAAATGTATTCCACATAAATACAAAAAACAATTAGAAAAACATTAAAAGAAGCAGCACTAACATTTGTTGAGAATATAGTGCAATCTTACGAGACTCAGTTTCATTATTTCAATTTGATTAGCTGTGCAATAACTTTAATACTTGGGTTAGTGTATTATTAGCAGAGGGTACCAAATGGACAAATTTATAGACAGAAAGATGCAGTAACAAGCAGACAAATATACTGGCCAGCATGAGCTGCTAAGCTTTTGTCGATGTCGTCCTCCATCATTCTAAAACAGTCATTTCTTGCAATACTAATCAGTGCAACCATACTCACAACTCTGTAACTGAAAGCCCTTTGCATTTGCAACATTACTCTAAACACACTTAGACAATACTGGGAGAATATATTATATTAATGATTGTTTTTAAACAAAGTTTTCCAATGATCACTCATTCACAGGTTTTTAAATAAAAGTTTATTACAGAAATTATTTTGAACAAAAAAGGCAACAGTATCTGTTGTAATTTAAAAAAAAAAAAAGTAACATTGTATTCATGCCCTATAAGGTGAACTGAAGAAATGCTACAGGTATTTCTTCTGCTGTGATTCTGTGACACTTTCTAGTATGGATTAACTCACATCTGCATTACAAGAATTAAGTATGAACACAGTCCCTTTCCATGCTTCTCTCCAGAAAGTGCTGCATATTAACAGAAAATGTTGCAGACAAACCACAGTTCTATTCATTCCGCAGTATTGGAACCAGTGTCTAGGAAAGAAAAAAAAAGTGTGAGTAATACATACCCCCACTACCGCTGAGTATAAATTAAAGAGAATGAATACCATTCTCTGATACCTTCCCCAAGCATTTTAGAACATGTTCTGTACCTACCCAATTCCCTCCACTGCTATCAATGTGATGCATGAACTGCTTGTGCTGTTTCACTTCATTTACCAACATTGAAAAAAGCCAGCACAAAACTTCAAGGTTGTGCACACACATCATTTGCTATTAAGGCACTAAAAATACAAGCAGCTTTGCTTTAACTTGTAGTGATACACAAACACTTTATTGCAGTCAGCCACAAGCACATCTGGCTAAATCACATAATCTACTGAAGAGAAAGGGTTTTGCACATCCATTAGCATAAGCTCCTATAGAGTGTGGGCTATAGTTTATTATGCATTTTGAAATAGATGCAAGAATGAGCATGATCTTCATAAAACAACTGAGAGCAATTCTCTGTTCTGAACTTTTATCAGAAGCACCAATTAAGATCAGTGCAACTTCTGGTATTACTACCACTACTGCTTTCTTGTTCTTAGAGCTATGGAAAAAATACATAACTTGGATATGGAGAAAGACAAGTCAGTGTTTACTACGGTCCTTTAGCAAGTCAACTTCTTGTGGGGAAAAAAGGCTGTAATGTTAAGAGCCACTTTAAGTCACCCAGTTCTTTAAATCTTATCTGCATACTTTATCAAGAGTGAAAACGATTAATACTTGGAAAGTAAGGTTTCCTCTACTAGCTATAATAAGCACACAAAAAATAAACAGAGTAAGATTATATGCTTGGCTAATACCAGAAGTTGAGCAAACAATAAATTCTGTAAACTCTTTAGAACTACAACTTGAAGTGACTACTGTAATCACGCCAGGATCAGGAAGCCATGAAGAACCTGTTTCAGAGGTCTAGGGTATTTTTAAATAAAGCCTTTTCCATTCGCAGTTCTTCCTTTTAGCATCACTCCCCGGGGATAAAACAAGTGGCACCTCACACATCTTTAGTGATATTCTGCCACATTGATGGTTTTAAAAGTTATAAACCGGCTTGCCACAAAAGTCACTAAATGACTTTTTCCAGTAAAGAATTTCAAGGAACATTGACAAAAGTAACCCAGTCAAGCAGATATGGAACATAAGCTCCCGTAAACAGTGTACATCCAGTGGGCCTGTTGAGCAATATATAAATCTTATAATATGATTTGCAAATGCTTAGCAGAAGCTTTTCATGTGCTTGGGTCCCCTACTATCAAATCCAGCAAACAATTACGTAGACAGTTTTCTCAGACAATTGCTTGCTCAGACGGATAAAGCACTCCTTGCATTCAATAAAACACGGTGCTGTTCTAACAAACAGGTTAATACTAGAAAAATCACGACACAGAAATTCAATTAAGATGACTTCCGACTTTCTAATCACTTTAGTAATATGTACTGCCCAACAACAGGTGTACAGCAGTCTGTAACACATTCCAATTTCAGTGCTTATGAGTTAGGGAAACATTTAGCTTGCTTTTGTTTCATTTCTCATCGTATGTAAAAGGGAGTGCAGAGCCCTACTTTTATCTGAATAATACAATCAATCCAGCTTTAATCAGACATTTGGTCAAAGCTTTCTATAAATGATCAAGTCTTGCGTCTCAGCTTATTTATATCATATTCCATACTTACTTTTTCCATCACATGCTACAATTTTCACTTTATCCACTTTCACAAGTTCAGTGACCTCCCTAAATTCAACATCATTCAGTACAAATGTCCATACGTTGTCACAGAACCTGTATGTATTCAGAGACCCCTTTAAAAAGACAAGAGACATTTTCTATAGGATGCATCCTAAAAGTAACAGAAAATATGATGTTTACTATCTACTGAACTACGTACCTTCTAGAACCAGGTTTGCCATAAAGCCAACTGTGAACATGAATGCATACAAACTTGGCAAGCAAGCAATTCTGAGGAAAACTGTAATTTAAATGCCCTCCAATGGCTGAAATTTTCAAGACCATGTAGTGACATTATAGTCTATCCAAGGGGAAGCTTTACAGGTTCGCTAAGAAGTTTTATAACTTTTCTAATGTGTATAAAGGATCAGTATCAGACAAGATTTCTTAAAACATGGGCCATAAGAAAAATCAGTTACAGCAGTGATCGTAACAAGATGTGAATTCTGCAATTGTTTAAATAAAACAATAGTTTAAATAAAAAATCATGACAAAACTGACCTATATGACATAAAGGGGTATCCCTCATGTTTGATGTATTACTGAGGATGTTGATATGTAAACCTTTTGGCCTTCATCTTCACATACTTTAAACTGATACTCTTGAACTTAGGCTCCAAGTAACATTTTTTTAATTTACCCACTAAACACATTCTGAACAGTTCTCTATACCATGTTACATAGACAAAGCAAGTGAAGTGTGTTAGAGAAAAGAAGTTATACTCTTTTTAGCATATCTATATGGTTTAAAAATCTAAAATTGACAGGTTGACATTTAACAATTTGCTGGCTATCTGACATTAATTAGGGTGGCTGGCTGGGAAAAAAACCCCAGATTTATTTTTCTATGATACCTACAGAAAATAGCTACAAAATGATCCAATGACTTACATAAGGGTAGATCTACAACTCTCTCTTCACATTATAGATGTGGCTGAAAATCTGGCCTCATCTCACTTCTGCTAGGTACAACTAAGAGAAGCAAAAGTCTCCCTCCCCATCTGCAAGACACTGAGGATGGCAATGCTACCCATCGAAGCATTTTCCTCTTCCCCTTCCCCTGTTTTCATCTGCCCGCCAAATCTGTTTCTGATTTTTGCATTCCTTCAAAAGGTCCCTAGCAAAATAAGAAGATAACAAGCCTTACAATTGCATACAGAATGTATGTGTAAACAGTCATTATTTCAGAGTCGAAATGGACCTACATAAGTTTTTGCTTAGAGCACACAGCTTTTAACAACATTCTGCATCAATGCTTAGTTACTGTACCTCATGAAGAACTTTTATATGTTGTTATCTTACCCTGAAATTTACTCTGTTCCTGACTCGTTGTGCCAGTGCCGAATTTATAGCTTTATCAAACTGAAGTAGCACCTGAAGGGCCAGCTGAGGTGTGATTTGCTGTGACTAAAGTAGTTGGGGAAAAAAAAAAAAAAGTTTTGAGTTGTTTCAAAGTAAACTCAAAAATGCAGTAAAAATTAAAAACATCAAAACAAAGTTCACATCAAGCAGATCTCTAGAAAAACAATTTACAGAAGTATTATGTTCCTGTGTTTACTTAATTTTTCCTGTTTTAACTCTGAGAGAAGAAATGATGTGCTAACATGATTTTTTGTGCCACACAAAGATTTCTTTTCATAAACATTCACTGGAAACAACCAGAAGAGCAGGAAATCGATTACAGTGTTCCAGATTAATCTAGCTGTTCATTTACCAGGCCATGCAACAGGGCATTATGCCACTTACATAAAATACTTTGTTTGTCTAGAACGTTAAGAAAAAGACTTCCCACGTGAATGGAGTACCAATAACTTTTGATTTCAATCAGTAAGTTTTCCAAACGTTGGCCATAAGTACCCCGATACAGCAACCACAAAGCCGTTTTAATAACTAACCTCTCCTTATTAAGCTGATTGCCCAGACCCTAAACCCCACACGCACCTGTATGAGCTCATCCAGACTCTCCTGAAGACTGTTACCCAGCGTGGTGTTTCTATACAGCTGATATGCCATGGTTTACCAAGATGGGCCGGACACCTTCCTGACCATCCGCGGCTCTGGACGCCTGTTATGTCCTCGCTCTCATTTAACAAAAAACCAAAAACAATTTAAAAAATAGAAAAACCCCAAGAGAGCCCTTAATGTACAATGCACAGCAAGAGCAAACAGAATTTAAAAAAATCACTTCGCAAACACTAACCGACAATTAAGAGCGCTCAAGAGCACAAAGCATTAACGACCGGCAGGAAAACCGGGCCGCCGGGGAAGGCAGCAGGGAGGGAGCCGCGTCGCTGCCGGGCCGACACCGACAGGCCTTTGTGCCCGACAGGCACGGAAGCGGCGGGCTGGGGCCGTCTTTGTTCGCCGCCCATTCGGCTTCCAAACCGATCCCCGTCCCCCCGCGGCGCCGGGCGCGCGCTTGGGAAAGCCCTTACGGGACTTTCAGGCAAGCGCTGGGGACTGAGCGGCCTTGCGCCGCCGCCGCCGCCGCCCCCCGCCCCCCTCCCCCCCCCGGGCTGGGCCGGGCCCCGTCGTCCCCCCCAAGGCCGCCCGTGGCCCCAGCGAACCCGAGCAAAGGTGCCGGCCGCCGCACCACCGCCGCGGGCAGCTCCGGCCCCGGCCCGCAGCGCGCGGGCGGCCAGCCCCACCGGCCACCGCAGGAAGGGGGAGCCGCGCAGGCAGCGCCGCCCCGCCGGGCCCAGCCCCGGGGCTCCCGCAGAGGCAGCCCCCTCCGGCGGCCCCAGCCTCACCCGCTCCGAGCGGCCGGAAGAGGTAGGGTCCCCTTCTCGGCCGCCCCGTGGCCCGGAAGCGGAACGGCGAGGGCGCTGGCTGCGCCCCGCCCCATCCCGCCGCCCCGGAGCTGGAGCCGGGAGGCCGCGCTGCACGGCGGCCCTCAGAGCAGAGCTCGTTTTGCGCGGGAGGGGAGCGGAGCGGAGCGCCTCGGCCCGGACCTGCCACCCGGGGGCAAGGGCAGGAGGGGCGGGAGGGGCGGGAGGGCCCCCGGGGAAGCGGCGGCGGCAGCAGCAGCGGCAGCAGCACGCCGAGCTGCACGGCTTTCCCCAGCGCAGCACCCACCCCACCCATTAAACACCGAGTGAGGGCTGCAACGGGTTAACTTTTTAACATTATGTAATAACGAACAGTTAAAATGGCTGTAGTTCTGGGTTTAGGTTTATTTTACCTAGTTAAGTGACTGAAATCCATGCCCCCCTTAAGCTAAGAGCTTAACCCATTTTCCTGTAACATTCTCCTCAGATTTTCAATACTGGAAAAAAAAAAAAATCAGTATGTTTAAATCAAAGTAATCTGGGCAGTCCAAATTACAAAACTGAAAAAAAAAAACCTAGTTGAGCAAAGAATGGCTTTAATTTCACTGATCTCAGTCATGCTTGAAGGGAATGATGAAAACCTATAACACGACTGTACCCTCTTCACAAATGCCCTTTTTTCCTGTTAGCTCAATATAGGGAACAAGATGCGGTAAGGGAAACAATGTAGTTCAACTTACAATTTTGAAGCTAGGAAAGCTGCAAAAATCTGTCATTCAGAATATGAATATTTAAATATTCCTTATATTTCAGAGTGCTACTCTGACTAAAGCCCAGGTATCCTTAAAAAGTATAATTAAAGCACTTATTTCAAGCGTCTCTGACAACCAGTTGGTGAAACAAATCCTCTAGGGAATGACCGGCATCCACAAGGACCGAGTAAGAATTTTCACTGAAAGCTTTGTAAGACTTCTGCGGTTACAAAAAGCACACAAGCTATTATCCCTCTCCCCTCTGTTCCTCGTATAAGACTTCGAGGGAGACTAAAATGACTTGAGAATTAAAGTCATCTCCAAAGACAACAGCTTTTGATATGAGATGCATTTAAGCCATCTTTCTATGTAATAAGTACTGTATAAAAAATTTGGCGCTGGAAGAAATACACTTTTCACCAAGAAACTTGTTTTTTGTGACAGATTTAGTTTAGAAAGTGCCCACTCACAATGTAGTTCCATTATTTTCAGTTAACTACAGACATTTCAGTAGATGAGATCAGTGAAGCTGACATATGACCAGGCACCAATGCCACCCTCTCCTCCCTATGACACACTTCGACATCATTTCATGAAAGATTACCACCAACATGTAATCTAATCTTGAAGTCTGACACAAGTTAACTGTTGAAAGGTTTTAAACTGTTATTAGAGCATTTAAGTGTATGATGCAACAAACTTGCTGAAACATGCTAACAAATACAGGCTATATGCTAATTGTGTGCAATTCAGAATGTAACTACTGTTTCTTAGTACAAAGATCCTCACAGCAAGAAGTACTATTCTTCACTTGTTCACTGAAAATAAAGGAAAAAAATACGCTAAAGTGCATTGTTATGAACAAGGTTACATATTATTCTAACTAGTTCTAAGCTTTTTGGAACTGAAAATTCTCCATTTTAACATCCCAGAACCTCAAAGACTTCAATCTGCTTCAGCACTAAATACATGCCTCTCCACTACTTTCCAACAAAACATGGCTTTGCCATACCACACAGAATATCAAGAACATTCAAGCAATCTAGAGTCTACTCGCATCAGGTTTTAATGACACTTTCTCCAAAATATCTAAAGTCTACTCACATCAGTTTTTAATGACACTTTCTCCAAAATATCTTTGCCACTTCTGAACACTTACCCTGTTGTAGAAATCAATTTACAAAATATCACATCCACACACAGAGAGGCCACTGGCCCAAACATTTCTATTTCAGTTGCACACAGTAATAACAAAAGATAGCTAATGACTTATTACCACATATATATATAAAAACTAATGAGACCTCCAAATCAAAGGTAGTGAATCGAAATTATCTTTTCTTGACAGGGCTCAAACTGTATTCTAGCAACGTGAGTTTTACTTTTAGAAGGAAGTGCCATTGAATGGTAAATTCCCTACAATACTGTATCTTATCACAAAGTGATTCAGGTTTTAAAATAACTTTAATAGAAGTATGACATTCCAACTTTTCATGTTTTTAAATATTAAATATATTAAATTATTTTATAGATTTAAAAAAGATAAGTTTGACAAAAAGTTACCCATTTGTGTTCAAGATAACTTTGGGACCTCTTCGCTTTTTGTAAACATCCACCTCACCATTAAATGATGAGCTGCAAAAGGTCAGAGGGAAATAATTCTTTAGTACACTTGTTTCTCAAGCTGCATATCTTTAGGGGACAGAAGAACTGTTGTGCTGTATATTCATTCACAAAAACTTATACTAGAGAAATAAACCATTCGGTAAGCACATATACATTTCCAAAAGAAATAGTACTACTGCAGCATGAAACTGTAGAATCACTCAGCCACCAGGAAAGACAGCAATAACAATCCCATCATTTGATAATACGGCCTACACAGAGGACTGGCTACTCTGTACTGCACTATACACATAGGAAGCAACAGGACATATAGAACTACCATCCTTCCACTAAGAATATGATTTTACTGAGAAGAATACTTTTTTTTAATTAGGAAAAATTTGAAATGAGATGATCAGAATGCTTAGTGGCTAGCTTAGGACCCACACAGAATCAGTAAAAATCAGGAAGGTTTACAGGTTTGCATACACACCACACTGTGAATGTATCAGAAGTAAACAGGCTGTAAGTGTCCAATTTACTGACGGGAACTTTACATTAATCTAGGTCAACATCAGAATTGAAGCAGGACATAAGACAGCCCCAAAGAAACTGTTCACATTTGTGTTCTGCTTTCAGAGCAAGATCCAAACCCGATGAAATGGATGCAAGGCAACTTGAAATTAGCATTACCTGTTGAAAGAGAACATCCTGCATATTAATCTCTTTGAAACTGTGATACAGAAGCTACTATAACAAAAGTACCTCGATCTTGAGATGAAAGTCTCTGAATTGCAGACAAACTCCCACAGACATGGGCAATTTGCCCTCATCTGACATGAATATGCTCTCAGAGTCTATACATGTATCATTAGAGACAGTAGATTAATTGTTAATTGGTAATAAGTCTTGACCATGGAACTCTCTCTTGACTGCCGTTTATCAGTGTCAGGTAATAATCTGGTTGAATGCAACCTTATTTTTTTAAAATAAGGGAACTCTATAACACTAACTTTCAATATAATCGAGAACTGATATTTTTGGCATTAAGACAAAATTGTGAGAACAATAAAAACCGAAAGTGAAGATTTAAATACATTTGCTACAATATTATACTGCTCAACTCCTGAATGGATTTATTTGCATGCACCTGTCCTTACAGGGAAATAGCAATGATTATCAAAAGATTTTACAGACTTTTACAACATATCAACCAGTGCATTATTGTTGCTGTAATAAACCTATAAACACTAGTTATGTGTCCAAGAACACCTCTTACACAAGTTTACTACCATTGTGGGGAGATTAAAAAACCCCAACCTTTAAATCACTTTTTTTTTTTTTAAAGTGAAATTAGTCCTGGTATAATGTGCCAAACTAAGAGCTTTAGAAATGGATGTTTCATCTACAAGGATGATACAGGTAGCACAAAACTCCCCATACCTCTGCAAACAATTGATATTATGGCTAGAATATCTATGTAACTCCCAAGCTCCAGTGAGTATAACCAGAGTTCCTACTGGTGACAACCAATATTCATCCAGGAAGAACTGCAATGAACTCATTTCCCACTGGTAGCTGAGACAGGTTCTGCTTCAGTAAATCAAGGCTAAATTCGCAACTTAAATTGAGAAAGGTCTGATATATTACTAGTCATTCAAACAGTTCAGCTTCCATTGTGGCTTAGGCTTAAACCCTTTGGCCAACAGACTGAAGTTCACAGAACTGCAGTTCTGCATTCTGAAACATGGGCTAAAAGACACCAAAGCTCAAGCTCACTCTAGTGAGGTAAATGAGTACTGCTTGTATTAGGCATGTGAACAAAAATAAGGATCTCCACACTTGTGAAAGACTATATTATGTGATTATTAATATCCAAACAAATTAAGGTTTCTGTGACAACGAAGAAATGCACTTGACCATTTACAGCAAAACAGATTTATACAATAACAAGTAACTTATGGCCTTGTCTACCTGCAAATGAATTCCTTCAGCAGGTACACACAATATATTGCTCAGTCATAAAAATATATATTATCTCTTTCCTTTAACATTTAGGTATATAAATATATTTTACTGAAGAACATGCATCATTTAGATAAACAATTGCAAGAACATCCTCTAAAAACATAGGGTTCTTTCACATTTAGCAGTATAAAATGATTACATAAACATAGCTATTAAAGTCAAGACAAACCAATACAGCAGTAAGCAGTCCATTGTGTGCTAGTCCAAAAGAAATTAAGCACCTTTTGCAACAGGTTATATAATATATACACACACACAGAGAATGCATTGTAAATGGAGCAAAAATAGCATCATTCCATCTGCATATTCTTCAGTCTTGTTTGGACTCCAAACTTACTGTTCACTTTTCTGGTCTTGTTTTCCATTCAGCTCTTGGTCAACTCTGCTTAGCAAAGAAAGCAGTAAAATTAAAACTATGTTAAGAAGTAGTTTAGTTTGATAGCTCATACATTAAGCAAAACCTACTAATCTTAACAGGAAAACACAAAGCTCTTATTTACTACGAATTTTTCTTTGGAACTATTAAATTAAGATTTTTATTGAATGCAGTCACAATAATGGTTTTTTTAAAATCTATTTTCCTACCTCCCCCTAGAAATTAAAATTGTTAAGAAACCATTTAAATAACTATAGCATTTGAAAGGAAGGATTTGAAAAGTGCAAGTGAAGTTTGACTACAGAAGAAAAAAAAGCAGGTTCTGTGCTTTTATTAATGAATGCAAGCAGGAATACAAGTTTACAGGTAACATGACAATACCGTCAAGCACTACTACTTTGATGAATTCATACACTGCAGAATAAGCACAGAATTACCTTTAACATTATAGTAATTAAGCCAAGAAGGTAACAACACTAGTTGAATCAACAAAAGTTAAGTGGCTCCTTAACTGCAATACTTTTTCTGTTAAGTTCTAAGACTCTTGTAATTACCCAGGAAAAATGCACCATCATGCCGCTAAAACTGTTTTTTTGTTTGTGCTTTTTTTTTTTTTTTTTTTGCTATCTGCCTTGGGACTAGCAAACAAAATGTTGCTTTGCGGAAACCAGTGGATGGTTGACAGTCTTGCACAAGATGTACTTTTCTTCTTTACAGTAAGAACAAGCTACAGTCTTAACTGTATCTTCTGGAAAATAAGTTGTGCACGGAGGTAAATTAATTTTAAAACCAACAGCTGTTCCAAAGTGAGAGAGGCTAAGGCCAAGTTTGTCATCTAACAACCTAATTGTCTAACCTACCTGTCCAGTCTCTTGAACTGTAACCAGGCAGTTTTTCAAAATGATAAAAATAGTGACAGCTCTTCTAGGCCATAAACCCATAAAAAGGGGAGGCAAGTTGGTTTTTCTTTTTGCAGCTGTAAGAACTGAACCTAGTACATAAGGATCCAATAGGTCTGGAGCAGTGCTGTCTAAAAGCAACAGTCCTAGTTGAATACCTGTTCACTTGCACAGTATGCAGCTGCAACTCATCCCTGTCCTCACTGCAGTATCTTAGAAAAGCATGTTTTGACATGACTTACAGGACTACTCACAGAAAGTGTAAGAAAATATGGTAAGCTAATGCAAACAAGTGATGCATAAACATACAGCTGACAATGTAAATCCATAGTATATCATATTCTAGTTTAAGTGACTCATACACATAGCCAAAGAATTCCTAATGCCTACCTCAACAAATTTAGTAACTAAGCTTCAACACATCTCCTTTCCCCCCATTATAATAAATAATGCCTACAACTGCTTTCAACCTGATTAAAGTCTCAGTATCAAATAGTGCCTGTGATCTCCCCTCTATACATAAGTTTCACTTAGGAACATACTGCTTTTTACAAAAGTGATGGTAGTATAAGTGACAATATTGACAGGGACACTAAAAAGTGCTTGTTGTACTGGAGATTTTTAAAAGTTTTTACATTACTGTTCAAATGTCTCAGCTTTGCATCCTGAATACAGTGGGCCTTGCAATAGAATTGGGCCAAATTATGCACGCTGGGGGGGGGGGGGGATCAAGCAGAACTGTTGTTCAATATGTACTGAAAGGGTTTCTTACATTTGACAGGCTTAGTACTTCAGGTTACACACTGTAACATTATCACTTAATTGGAATAATTCCTAGAGAATGTTCAACACTTGTCACTAGCTTTACCTGCTAGCTTTCAGAAAGAACTTAAATTCCTTTTATTTTAATCTCTCAGTGTTCTTCTCTATGTCTATTACCCAATTTAGACAATAAGCTTCCCTCAACAGTTACACACACACAGGAAGAGTAATTAAAAAAAGCAAAGTTAGTAGCAAAACCTTTCAGTACATTTGTTAGTGAGTGAAAAAATGTATCCATTCAAAAAGTTTCATCAGCTGCTGGAATAGCTTGAATAGTTAGCAGGAGACTGAAAATTAACAAAATGAAAATCCAATGTTTATTAGCAAGGAACATAGGCACTGCAAATACAAACAGCACTAAAAATACTAATTTAGATTGCATCTGTGCAAGTTAATAACTAAAAAGGTAGTGAATACCAAAAATACAAAATACAAGATTCAATAGCCAACTTCTTCCAAGTTGCATCTCTGCTGATGCATAGCTACAGCTTAGCACCTAAACCCAGCTTATTCTTCAGACATCACTTCTTGTTAGAAACAGTGAAACTTTATTTAATCGATTCATACAGAAGCACTACTTTTGCCTCTTGAAGATTCAGTTGAGAATCCATGTACCCCCTTAAAAGTGAGC
Organism: Gymnogyps californianus; assembly: GCF_018139145.2. Lineage (NCBI taxonomy): Eukaryota > Metazoa > Chordata > Aves > Accipitriformes > Cathartidae > Gymnogyps > Gymnogyps californianus. The sequence goes on along the minus strand of NC_059481.1, from coordinate 6,323,552 downwards.
ATCTCATGTAATAGAGTAATAGAGACTATTCACAAATATCTGTTTGAACATCCAGGGTCAGTTCTTTTAGATGATATTCTGTACTTGCAGGCAGTATAGTTACTTTCATGCATAAAAACTTAAGTCACTAGTGCATGTTTATATTTACAAATGCTTATTCCTTTATGCAAGCCAATCAACTGGGAGTTAGTTGCAGTGCAAATCGTCTTATCTAGATGCAACCCTAATCAAAATATGAATATACCTTTTCTGTTTCTTTCTAAACTTTTCTTCTTCATACCTTGGTGAGGAAAAGTTTGATTTCAGTAAATATAACATATGAAGGCCAAATTCAACAGAAGCTGCAAATTGGTATTAGTGTCAATACAGTTTGTAGAAACATAGCAAGTTTTGAAACTGATCTAATTAATAAAAAATATATGGTACCTCCAACATTTATAAGCATTAAACAAGAAGCATTAACATTTAGTTACTATGACATAACATATGAATTCAATACAACTTCTTGTACAGTATTAATATCCATCACTAAAATTTAAAGTCTGTATTCATAACAGTTTGAAGCCAGATATAATCCTCCACAGAAGACTGAGAATTAACTCCCTAAGTCAACCAAGTTCAGCCTTTGCAGAACAGTTAAAGGTTCATCAATACAGAAAGGAGTCTTTCAAGACTTGGAATGACAATCTGAATATTCATAACATCCTTCAAAAGCCCCAGTAAAAAAAAATTCTAAAGATAGCACAAGGCTGCTTCAGCATTGTCATGTATTTCCTCCCCACCCCAAGAAAACTGCATTTTCTCTATTTTATAAAAAGTTAAATTGTGCAAATGATACCAGCTGAATGTTTACTGCAATAACCAGCCATTCACAGGGGTGGGGGTGGATTTGTCCAACATGGATACGCCCTTCTGTCATCTTTCCTTATGGAGTTCCCAGTTTGTGATCACCTATTATGATGCATACTCTATAGGTTTTGTATATTATATCCTCTAATTGATGATAAATTCATCAGCCTAAATTGTTAGTATTTTCATCTGGCTTTTTTAAGACCCAAGTTTATGGTTCCTACTCTATTACTGCACCCACAAATGCTATTGACAGAAGTATCATCATCATATTTGAGAGCAGAGTTGTGCTGACGTTCAAATGGATTTTTATATCTGGAGGGAAGAGGAGAAAACCAAGAACATTGATGCTTCCTTCACCTCTTCACCAAAGCAGTTTTAGAACTGTTATGGGTAGGGATTCAGCATTTTTCCACCACAGCTCTTCTTCTAAATGAAATCCCAACCCAAGTGATATTTCATCCCTTGTTCCACATTTTAGCATGAACACTGAAGATACTATAAAAAAACTTCAGTATCAACATGCCCAGAATTTCTCACTCACAAGCCAGTTTAGTATACTAAGGGGTAGAACAACTGGAATGAGGCCTTGTCTCTAGAAGACTTAATTCACACACCATAACTTGGTAATTCTGTAAAGCACTACCTGTGAAAATCCCTATATATTAACATTTTTGACTATCCATGCTACTGCATACCAAACTGTAGTTAGCAATGTGGTCAAACATGGATACTCCTCCTAGACATAGCAATGATCTGAGTTAAATTAAGTTTTATTAAATGCAAAGTATTACATTCAAACCAATCATTGAATACAATATATACCGGTTCTAAAACATGATCAGTATAGAACATGTTTGAATAATAAAACGTACTGTTTTATGCATTCTGGGATGCCAACGTATTCCATGGGGATGAGCTCAGCTAGTTCTGCCAGGGTAAAGACATACCTAATTTTTTGGCTGAATTTTGAGCTGTGGAAGAACAAATGCAGGGTACAGTTACAACTTAAAATTTTTCAGTAGGTCAATATTAAAACAGTTTTTGAAGTTTAAAGTAAACAGTTGTTAGGATTTTTTTTTTTAAAAAAGAAATCACTTCCAGAGTATTACCTAATAAAAGGTTTTGTGATGGCCAGAAGTGTTCTGATGAACCAAGAAGGATGAACTATGATTAATGATTTCAGATTTTTCCTTAACCTGAAGAATTCAAACAGCAGACATAATTACTAAACAAAAAAGGCAGCATGACAAGGGTTTTTTTAATATATAAAAACTATGTTTTCGCAAGCACAACTGTCACATAAATCTAGTATTCTGACATTCTATTGTTAGAAATTACCATCTGCCAGAAGAAAAAAATACCACACAAGTGTACAGTCAAAATTTAAGATACAGTATCAGTTTGACAACAATGACAAGGAAATAACATTCCAAAGAGAAGTTTCTTTGAATCTTTTTACATAATTAATGAAGCGCTTCACAAAGGACCCCCCTTATTACCTTATCATACTAATACATGAAGTTTTAAGGATATTCTACATGGTAATAGTATTCAGTATTCTAACACTACTGTTTTCACTAAAAAAAAACCAAACGACAAAAAAACAGGGATGCCTGTAGCATTATTCCACATTGTCTAGCTTAGGAAGAGGTTTTCAATACACAAAGCAATTTGCTTAATGAAATCTTAACCAGTAGCTACCAGACACCACATTAAACAGCAGTTTTTCCTAAGTATGCATTATCACTGAGCTTGTGAATATTGTAAGAAAACACTGCAGAGCTTCTTACCTTCTATCAATTTGCTGGTAACATTTCCTAAGCCAGCCTAAACTCGGCATTTTTCTCCGTGTTGTTGCACCATTCAGGTAAACTATCATATAGTTCTCTGCTACTAACAGCTCTAAGGTGCCAATTACATACCTGCAGAGACAAGCAAAGAAAACTTTCAGGTGAAGATGTGTGGATATTAAAGTAATTCCTAGTAGTGCTCAAATATATTTAAAAAATACAGAGTTGGCAACAGCGTTGAGCAACATCTAATAATGTTTTTTCCTTCCCCTGGAAGCAGATGTAGTTGCCTTTCTCTGTTACCTTTCCCTCATCTGGAATATAAAAAGCTTCATTACAAAAAGAGAGAGAAGTAATTGTCCTTACATTAAAACGCTAAGTTTCACAATGTGAAATTAAGACAGTATTCAGAGGCAGATGATGACTTACTTAAACAGATTGTCCATTAGGTATCTGTAGTTAGGCTGGCTGCTTTCAGGCATAAAGCAAACAGCAAACACAACAATAGCATTTAACCCATCACCATAATAACCTAAAAACAAAGAAAAAAGCAGCAGTAGTGACAAAGATGACTATATATTGACTACATTTACGGAGTCAAGCACATTCAGTAAACTTTTTCATTATTATTTACCTTAAGAAATTTACAAACATCTATTCTATATGGACAGATTAATACAGTTACAGAAAACCTCAAGATTTCTTTTGCAAGTTTGTCTACTTCTAAAGAAACAGCTGAAGTTGATGTAAATCAAATGCTGTACCTACAATCAATATCTCAGTATAGAATCTCAGTACATTTAATAACATTTTATATAGTTAACTTTTCTTCCAACCTAAACTCCACAGACTGTTGGGAAGAGTTATTAAACTGATTTATGCCTTAGTAGATCTACAGTTAATGCTTTCAACACCCTTAAAACCAAAAAATTATACTGGTAGCACTGACACTGTAGAACAGATAAGTACGTCTTATTACATATGTGCATGTTCGTAGCTTCATCTGAACATGTGTACATTTTGGTACTTTAGTTTAATAGGGAAAAATATTAAATCAACCATATGCCTTAATACTGCAACAAATGAATCATCACGAGTCTTTATGCCCAAAGCTCTTCTTCTCTGCCACCCCAACTCAGCTTAAAGTAGTAGTTTCTCAACAGTTCCCCTCAGCACATCACTAATCCTTACCACCATGACTGATAACTTTTTTATATGGTTCAATTGCCTTCATGTCCACCCTATGGTCCTGTTCTCCAATCCTAAACATTCGCCAGCGTCGACCATCATCTTTCTCCTCTGCTGCAGTATATTCAGTAAGTGATCCTTTCCTAATTACATCAGTAGTTTTTGGTTTTGGAAGATCATCTGCCAAAGTTAAAACATGTTCAAGATACATTATGAATACTATGTATAGTGACAATCAGTTACAACACAGGTTAACCACTTTGCTATTTAATCTATTCCAATATTCTTTAGCCAGTCAGACATATCAGCTGACTTAGTTCCTTCAGTCATTACAAAATAGGATCTCATGGGCGTCATATATATTTTATCAAAATACTCTGTGTTGGCAGTTATCTGTTGACTGTAATTTTCTGTGTTAATGTACATGACAAATTTCCATTCATGTAGGAAGCCTATTTAATTTTAGGCTTTCAGAACACAGACCTTGATGAATCTCACCAAAATAAACAAAGTGGTTAACTCCAATGATAATTACACAGGTTGCTTGATCACAGATTTACATAAAAGCATGATTTAAAACATTGACAGTACCTTCCAAGCAGACATGCAGGCAAATCTATTAGAAATTAAATCTAATTCACATATGTGCAATCAATATATATGAAATTTATGCTGACAGCAATCTGTAAAACAATTTGCTCCAATTAAATTATGATTCTTGACTTTGTTGCATAGACCTTACCCAAAGCGAGAAAAACCTACTGCAAGTTAGTTGTCTGTTCCCAAGACAAAGCTGTTAATTGAAACTATCCTTCCAGGAAAATGAAGGCAGCAGCATTAAAGGAAGAAAAGACAGAAACCCTTTTCAGCCACTTTTAAAAACAAGGCACAAACATCCGGAACATTTCCTTTGCATCATTGCAAAACTAACGCTAAATACCAATTCTTCTTCACTAAAATGATGAAAATCCTTTTACACAGGTAAACCCACAGCCTCTGTTATGAAAACTTCACCTGCAATATGTCTTTAGCTATTTAAAAAACCCCCTTATTCTAAAGAGTGTTTCTTTCTCCATTTATAAGCTATCTTGGAATGAAGAACAGGTAGTGTTTCATACATAACAGTGAAAAGAGAGCTTCCTGTTTACTTAGGAATTAAAATTATTTTATTTCCAGAGTAAAACAAATAATAATTGAGTTTACATGTTTACTCATTAGAGACATTCTTATGTCGTGAAGTTTACAGAAATTAAAGACTGTTTGAACAACACAACAGTTTTTGGCTTACATAAAAGGGCCTTAAAACATAATTAAACTGCAAGTTTAAAATTTGTGCTTTAACTCCTACACAGAACTTTTTTACCTCAAAATTTGTTAGAATCTCCATGTTTTGCCTATAAGAACAAGATGAAGCATCTATTTATTTCTTAAAATTAAGATCATTACTAGTGTGGCTATAGCTACGTTAAGTTCCTATCAACTAATTTCAGAATTCCTTGACACAAAATAGAGGCTCTTCTACCACTTCCAGTCAATCCAGAAAGCAGGCAAACTCTAAGGCTACTGACCTTTTGCCATTCTCACCACAGTAAGACATGAGATCAGGTGTTCCTCAACATTTTTAAAAATATCATTCAGTCCTCCTTAAATACAAAGGCTTGCAATTCATTGATTTCTGATTAGCTAATCAATAATCTATATTCCTTTATATGGTTCACCTCTATTTAAAACTGATCTATAATACATGTAAAACACCTTTGATTTTTTTTTGCCCAGGTTGATTCTTAAAAACATACTGCAACAGAGGATTTTCCATAATTTCAAGTCTTACAGGTGTTTAATGACATTCACCTAAGTTTATTTGGAGTTACAGCTATTATTATGTTGCCTGTTTACTAATCAGTCAAGGTCTAATTTGCTCTTTAAAAATTCATTGCACCCATTTCCAATTTCTAATCTTATCACTCCCTTTATATTTTTCCTCTTGTAATACTGAGTCATAGTTATTTCCCACCTGAAAAACTGTTGACCTGCACATAAGAAAACAAATATTTTAGGGCATCAGACAAAAGTAACAAAATACTTACCTTCCCATTCAAACTCATTGCTATTTTCTGAAGGAGTATCTAAATCATCCAAATCAATCTCTCCACTCTCATCCAAGTCATCAGACAAAACAGATTCTTCACTGTGATCCAAAGTTAAGCTAATATCTGGAGCCATTAGTTTCTTCCTCACTTTGGTTCCATTGACCTCTGTATTTAAAAAAGCAAATTATTTATTGTCAAAGCTAAAGCAAGTTTAGATAAGCATATTAACAAGACAGAAGAGGACAGTGCTTTCTCAGAATGCATTGTAAGTTAACACCCATAATTTAAACAATGTATCTCTGGAATAAAATTAACACAGGGTGAAAAGAACAGCACTTGGAGGTCAAAGTTCTCAAGTCCTCAAGACCGTAAGCCTACCCAATTGCATACACACTATGATCACAGTGGTAGACCACCATACTCCCCACAGAAGAAAAACCTGAAGTGCTGCCACCACCTAAGCAACTATTATCCATGCTAGCTATATCAAAGTGTACCACGAGTTGTTCTAGATATTATACTAAAGTCTTGCAAACAATGCAATAGATTCATGTTGCTAGCCCTTGTTTTTGTAAGGCATTGGTAACATCATAACCATCTTTGATGAAATAGAAAACAATATACAAGCTGCAAAAAAAAAAAAAAAAAGAGAAGGCTGGCAGACAACAGTGATGACAGAAAATCAAAGAAACTATTAGGTGAATACACAGCATGCTTTGAGACACAAGGCAAATACTTGTGTGATTTAGACAGCAGTTGAAAGCAGGGAATAAAATAACATGACTGATCCAGCGCTGTAAATGCCACAACTAAAGCAGACAGACAAGATAAAAAAAATTTAAAAGTGTAAAAAAACCCCAAACCTGTATTATTTCCCCTCTGACCATTTGGACAGGCAACGTTCTTAAAAGGCCACAAAGGTCTGAAATTTGGAGCGAAACTAAGGTAGGCCCTAACTGATGCACAGAAGCCAAATAATGAACCAAGATTTTAAGACAGGTCAGGAAGTGAGTGCAATAATTCATTTTTGTCCAGTATTACCTGCATAGCTCTGTTCACAGGGAGGACGAAGAGTCTCATATTTTATTCCAAAAACCTTTTCTGTCTAGAGAAAGTGTTTAATACCCTTCACATACAAAAACGCTTAGAATACTGTTTCCTCAAGCCTGACTCAAAAAAAACCCAAAACACCACCCAAAACCAAAAAACCCCCAAAACCACCCTAAAACAAAAATGGAGCTTTAAAACAGCCATCTAAGTAGGAAGCAGTCAGCTTCACTGGAGTGGAATATTCTTACCAGCTTCACTTTCTGTTCCAGCTGCAGCCAACATATCTGACTCAACAGGATCATCCTCTGGCAGGGGTCTGGTGCACAAAGTAGAAACTATTGTTACAAAACTTTTTTTCTTTTTTAAACAGCCAGCTAAATACCAAATATTTAGACTTATGCACTGCTAAAAAACTACTGTGGGAATGTACTGAACTAAATTTACTTATAGCCTAAGTTCAAGCTTTCAGTAAACAAAGCACCAAAGTGGCAGAAAATTCCTTTACAGCATTCAAGCAACCATCTGTTGATGTGACAAATGCCAAAATACTGGTTGCTACTAATGTGTGTCTTCCTTAAGAAAACTTGTCATATTCTTGCTTGAGAAAATTTGACATTAAACACGTTACAGAAGTAGTTTAGTCATGTTGTTATAGAATGCCTCTGAAGTCAGGTGGTTTAGTTTCTTTGTAGGCCCAAGCATCACTAGCAGTCTTAACTGTTAAAAATTTTGCTCAGAAATGGTGCTTAATGAAGTATTTGGGCCTTCAGACACTGGTAATAATATGCAAACAATGTAGTTGCAAAAGATTACCACAGAAAACAAAGCCAAACTTACAAATTTTCACTTTAATAACACTGGAAACTTCAACAGTGGCATTCCTGTATTACTTACACATGAACATGAAGTGATCCCCTTCCAAACCATCAAGAAACATGCCACAAAACCTTTTCAAGACTACTATATTAATGGAAATCACTTCAAGATTATTATTGAGTGTTAGTTCACCAGGAAAATAAAGTAGCAGCTTATTCTGGATGTTATGCATTTGATTTTAATTACTTTAAAAAAAAAATTTAAAACCTTGGAAAATCTTCATCTTGCCATTCTTCCTTAAACTCAACACCTTCCATTCTCCAGCCAACTTGAATTGCTAATAGAGACTCCTGATCAGCCAGAACCTCTTGTCTTCAGGACAGTGGGCTAAAGAGGAGCTGCAGGAACATAACGGAAGATGCTAGTTCAATACTATTGTAATTCCCACACTTGCAACACATCCTTTCACTTATCACCAAGTTGAGGTATTATGCAAGAAAAAAAAAAATAGGGAAAAGTTTGTGATTTGTTTCCATATTTTTTTTTTTTCCATACAAAACTGCTTATGGAATGGTTTATCATACAATAATTTAGGTTGGAAGGGATCTCATGTAGTTCAATGCTCTGCTCAAGCAGGATCAACCTCTCAGTTAAAATCAAGGCCCTGAGCAACCTGATCTATTATTTAGGATTACACCAGTTCACTCCAAACTGCAAGAAACCTGACAGCTCTCTAGATTCTATAGGAGATATTGAGTAAGTGTATATTTTGAGAAAAAAAGACCCAGATGGTCAGATCTAAAATAAAACCCAGTTCTTAAAAAAAAAAACCAACAACACACTTTAAAGATAACTATTTCAGAAAGTGTTTTCAGAGAACTCACCCTGTGATGCGCAAGTCAAGCTGTGTTTTTTCAGGCTCACCCATCACCAGCAACAAGGAATCCCCAATAATGGAACATAATAAACCATTCTGCTGACATACAAGTCCAAGCCAGTTGAAGCTCTTGGCTGCGTTGGCTCTAAAGATTGGCAAGAACAGGTAAACTTATCAATTAAGATGTTCAGAAAATCAACACTAATCAAAACAGGAAACAATGATATGTTGAAATGCAAAGAACCAATCAACACGGAACACCAGTAAGTACAAAGTTAGAATGCAATCATACTGCTAATTAAGCCAGAGAGACATTTTTTACGTGGCTAAAAAGAAACAAGTTACACTTACTGTTCTGTAGGATCATCTTTCATGAAAAATCTCACTTTCACTTCTCCTGACCTAATTACAACCACAGACTGATTTTAACACATCCTGCAATGCTTAAAGCTGCACTACACAAGCTGATTAATAAAAAAAATTAAAAGACTGATTTTTTGGAAAACTGCAGTACCGGCGACAAATTAAACACTAATGACCAAAATTTAAGCTTATTTTACTGACATTTCCCTGCTTCCCTCACCCAGAAAACTGAAATAATTTCTAGAAGGTAGCAACCTAGTTCCTCTTAAGGGTCAGACTCTCCTTGTTTGAATCATTCAGCCCCTGCACCACTCAGTTGCTGGCAGTATGTGCCTGTGCACACAATCTCCAAGAAGCTGCCCCCAGCAATTGTCCTACCAGCTCTCCCTCTTTGTATTTGTCCTTTTTGACTAATATGCTGTTTGGAGCAGTTTCTTCCTGCTTGAATCATATGACTTTCCTCATGAAACATGTCCTCTCTTTCATTAAGATGATGATATACTCAGCACAGTTTCTCCTGGGTACTAACCTGCTGAGTGTTTGCAACAATGAATTTTAAATATTTGCTTGGAGATAAGATCATATTTTGATCAGTAGTAAGAGTGAATATGTGCATAGTTCTTTATGCATTTGTTTCAGGACACTGAGATGAAGCATGAGAAGTTTCACAAGGTACCCTATGCAGTCAAGAGAATACAGTGGTTACAATCAATATGGAACGGCCCATCTGATTCAAATATGCAGTTCACTGTAAACAAAGATACACTAAACCTGAAAGAAAATCTAAACTGATGACTTTATTCTTAAGGGACAGATGAAGAAATGAAGAAAACTGACAGTAAACCCCCCCCAAACCAACCCTGTCACTGTGCTGGTGGCTGGAAGATGCTGCTCTTGTAAACGCAGTACAGGCAACCTCAATACAGTTCTCACAAGACAGTTGAAAGTAGGGTTTTGCTCCAAGACTTGAACAGTTTCTTCACCATACTTTTGAAGAATACTAAACACCAAGTAGCATCTATTAATTTCAGATGTACAGCATTTCAGCACAGAAGCAATTCCTACCTGCATGTATTTCATTACATTGAGATAAATTGATACACTAAGACAGGCACAGAGTTTAAAAGTTACTCATGCTGTAATCAAAGTTTAAGACACTTTTACAAAACACTTCTCACATTACTTAGAGTTCTCAGCAGCAGCTTCTCATTAAGGTAGATTTGAAAGCAATCATTTGCTAAATACCGCATAGTACAATTGCAAACAACTTACAAGGCAAGTCTGAAGTTCAGATAAGCTTGAATTTAGGTTTTCAGCATCCTACTTAACATGCAGACTAAGTAGTTGTTTGGATGTTTCCACTTCAAGTCTCATGTACAAAAGCAATATCATTTGTCAACTAGAAGAATGACAAATTAAGAAGGAAGGGTAATATTCTCAGGAAAGTTAGAGAAGTGTTGACTTCAAAGTTAACTACTGAATAATTTTACATCACTAATATAAATGCTTAAAAAAGCAGGGGGAAAAAATCTACTATTTCTGCTTATACAAACTAAAGCAGAGTTTAGAATAGTCTTCCTATAGCTGCTGTGGTAGTGCTGACATCTTCTGTTTTTACTATGCCAAAGTTTCTTTTTAATTCAGCTGTAAATCAAAGATCTAAAAGCTTAACTTGAAAAATGTAATATATTGTAATAATGCAAGTATTTATTAGTCACGTGGAAGAAAAGCAATTAATTTCTACCTGATCCTGGCACTATTCATGGCCAACTCAAAAAGTCATGGTTTCTGAGAAGAGCGAGCCTGATCATTTTTACTCTCCACTGCTCATTACTTTCCATTTTACTTAAATGGAAGACTGGGAGCTATCTAAAGGTGAGAAACTTCAACACATCAAAGAACATCTGGATGCAGGATTGCCATGTGGTTCTGCTCTCTTACTGGAACCACTGGACTTTGGTGCTCCACAATGTCTTCTATATTTTTAAGTATCTCAACAGGCAACTTACGATATTACAAAAAGAAAAAAAGTATCACAAGGGAACACATCACTAAAACCGACTACTCTTCCACTACAGCTAATGAACAGGTTTCCATTTCCAGAACACCAGGTTAAACCTACTTAAGTTTGCATGTGAAGAGTATTACTGCTTGCACCAGAACTCAAACATCAGTGTTCTCATCCTTTTTCCTGTAAGAAAAGGTAATTTTTAGAGTTCTCTCATTAATACCGAGCTGGCTTAGTTGGTAGGTGCTGGAATACCAAATACAGCAGTGTTAAGAAGCCTATTATAAATTGCCATTTTTTAAAATTTAGTTTACAGCTAATCAGAGACTCTAATCTGTCCCAGATACTTAAAAAAGAAAAAAAAGACAACAGAATGCATGAGATCATTTTATTCACGAAGTTAGACCCCCTGCAAAAATTGTTTTTTAGGTTTTCAGCCCTGAGTTCTCAGAATACACAAATAAATACGAGCTACGCATTTATATGGTCTTATCTGCCTATCCAATACAAAGACCTATATTCAGTCCTTGATCAGCGCCTCAGCATTTGAAGTAGAATAAATATAAAGTTTATTTTGCAAGATAGTTGCAGTGATGAGTACACTATTGAACTATGTACCTGATTGGCAATGAATAGCATACTGTTTCCATTTCAAAGTCAAAATCAACTTCAAAAAAAAGTTAGCCTACTTTTTTCTACATTTTACCTTCACCACTTCAACAGAAACATTAACTGAGTGTTAGTTAAGTGAATTCCAGGTTCCAGGCATTAAAGAGGTGCCTCTAACAGTATTTTTCACATTTAATTTTACAGCAAGCCAAAAGTAAGGAGCAGATATATTTTCTGGTACACACATCCACATGGTGCAGCTCACCATAATTTCTAAATGTTTTTATAACCCCATTGGCTTTCAGAATGTGGCCACACTAGCCATGACCCCAAGAAACACCTCCCAGATCTGAAGATGGACATCCAAACTTTGTCACTTGCAGGTTTGCATAATAAGGTGATGCAAGGACTTTCGTTAGTAACAAGTCAACTGTTCGTCTCCTTTTACTCCCTTCTCTCAGCATCAAAGCATGGATAAATCAGTCAGCTAAAAGAGAAAACTTTTGAAAACACTCTTGCTTTCATCTCCAAGAATACTACTTTAGGCTCCACGTTCAGAGCAATAGAAGAATCCGCATTTCTGAATCACTGAGATTCATTTAAAGGTAAATACTGACTTGCCAGACAACAGTCAAAAAGAATTTATACCCTGCCTAAAAACAATCAATATTCCTTCATAAGACTTAAACAGGCATACAAGTTAACCAGAAATAATAAATTACTACTTAGTGTACTACATTAGTAGCTAGAAATAAGGAGGAACTAAAATAAAAGGCACTAGAAAGCAACTCTAACTTCTGTGACATAGCTCTATACTGTGCATTTGCTAAACCTACATCGGAAAAAGTTATTCCACTCACACCCCCCACTCATTATTCAGCCACACAAGTGAAAGGGGGAAAAAAAAAAAAAAAAGTCTCCGTAATTGAAAACAAACCCCCAAACTCATTAGCGAAAACAAGGCTGAAGTTCGTGCTGCTCTGGTGTGACTACCCTGCCGGGGCAGGGGAAGGGATTTTCAAGTTTAACGTTTACGTGCTCAAACTCTTCCTCCTGCCGCTCCCAGCGCCGACCAGAAGCCGTACAGAGCGACGCCAACGTCGCACTCTGCGGAGGAAGCGGCGAGCTCGGCAGAGCGGGGCCGCACGACGAGCCCGCCGCGCTCCCCGCGGAGCAGCCCGGGCGCGAAGGCGCTCCCTGCTCGCCGCCCGCGGGGCGCCGGCTGGGGCGGCAGCCGTCCCCCCCGAGCCCGCTGGGCCAGTCACCGGCGCGGCCTGGCAGCGGCTCTTGCGCCCGAGGCGCAGGCGAGCGCTGCCCCGGTAGGGTCCCCAGCGCCCGAGGGCTCCTGACTGAGCCCCGCCGCCCCTCGCACACCGGCGGGCGGCCGGGCCGCGGCCCCGCCCTACCCTGCGCCCGCACATCCTGGCCGGGCCGCGACCACGACTCAAGGCTCCCAGCTCGCCGTTATCGCCCCCTCCGCGGCCGTACCTGGTGGGAGACGGCGGGGAGGGGAAGGGGACGGGACGGGGCCGCGGCCTCGCCCGCGCCGCCACCACGGAAACAGCCCGCTCCGCTGCGCGCCCCTGCTCACCCGGAAGCGCATACGCCGCCGGACTCACGTGACCGCTCCTCTCCGTGGGGGGTTGGAGCACTCACGCACATGCGTAAAATAACGTCCTTGCCGCCCGCCCCCCGGGGAAGTTGGCGCGTGCGCACTCTCTCCTCGCACGTGCGCGGGGCGGGGCGGGGCCGGGCCGGCCGGGCGTCCGTTGGGAGCGCGTGAGGCCGTGCTCGCGCCGCCTCTGAGGGCCGGTGGCGGGGCGCGGGCGCCGTCGGGGATGGCGTCTGTCCTCTCGTCCCCGGCGCCGAGCAGCGCTGCCCACCTCCCGGGAGCGTGGTGAGGATGAGTCCTGCGGCCCGGGCAGCCCTCAGCTGGAGGTAATTAACGGCGCCGCTGCTGTCCCTGGGCACCAACAGCTCCCTCCCCCGCTGCCCGTCCGGCCAGGGCAGCCGCTTGTCACGGGAGTGTTAACCGAGGGGTCCAGTCCTGGGACGCGGTAAACGGGACACAGAATGGAAAATATGAAGTCCACTCGCTGAATTCTGTGTACTAGACTAGTGTGGTGTGCCTGATACTTCAGGTGCTCAGGAAAGTATGAGATGAGTGTCAGAAACAAGAGTGGAACCTTCTCCATGAGGAAAAAGAGAACAGATAATATTACATACTGGTGAGGCAGCGGTAGCAGTTATTGAGCAAAAAACCTGAATCTCCACATCATTTGAAACTACAACTTCAGCTGTATGGCATCCAAAATACAATCCTCCTTCGTGACATAATGTAGTGATATTACGTATGCACAATAGAAGCACAGGAAGTTAGATAAATCTCATTTTCATCTTTTTCACATAGCTAAGAATGGTAATGGTAGTCAACATTACTAGGAGGAGGAGATCAAGATGGAAGGAAGATTTTGGCTAAGGTTTAGAACTTGCCACTAACACATTGTTATAATATACAGACAGCTACTAACTTGATCACAGTTAATCTATTGCCCAAAGGTGAATGACGCAAAAGTTTGTTTTATTGTAGGGCACTGAAGGAACTTGGAATAAATGTGACAGATGCGCAGAAGAAGTGTGGAAAGAATTAAAAAGTGATATAAGGGGGCACAAAATGAATGGAGGAAAACATGAGAAAGAAAAATACCACTAAAGAAGAACAGAAAGCACAGGCACGCCCAACCAGCAAAGATAAAATCTACAAATAACAGGAAAAAAGGCAATTATTAAGGTAAATTAATTAGAGCATTGAAAATATATTTATGTGGTGGGTTGACCCTGGCTGGATGCCAGGTGCCCACCAAAGCCGCTCTATCACTCTGCCTCCTCAACTGGACAGGGGAGAGAAAATAGAACAAAAGGCTCGTGGGTTGAGATAAGGACAGGGAGATCACTCACCAATTACTGTCACAGGCAAAACAGACTCAGCTTGGGGAAAAATTAGTTTAATTTATTACTAGTCAAATCAGAGCAGGATAATGAGAAATAAAACCAAATCTTAAAACACATTCCCCCCACCCCTCCCTTCTTCCCAGGCTTAACTTTACTCCTGATTTTCTCTACCTCCTCCCCCCCCGAGTGGCACAGGGGGACGGGGAATGGGGGTTTGGGTCAGTTCATCACACATTGTTTCTGCCGCTCCTTCCTCCTCAGGGGGAGGACTCCTCACACTCTTCCCCTGCTCCAGCGTGGGCTCCCTCCCACGGGAGACAGTCCTCCATGAACTTCTCCAACATGAGTCCTTCCATGGGCTACAGTTCTTCATGAACTGCTCCAGCATGGGTCCCATCCACGGGGTGCAGTCCTTCAGGAACAGACTGTTCCAGTGTGGGTCCCCTGCCGTGTCACAAGTCCTGCCAGCAAACCTGCTCCAGCGTGGGCTCCTCTCTCCACGGGGCCATGGGTCCGCAGGTCCTGCCAGGAGCCTGCTCCAGCGCGGGCTTCCCACAGGGTCACAGCATCCTTCAGGCATCCACCTGCTCCGGCGTGGGGTCCTCCACGGGCTGCAGGTGGATATCTGCTCCACCGTGGACCTCCATGGGCTGCAGGGGGACAGCCTGCCTCACCATGGTCTTCACCACAGGCTGCAGGGGAATCTCTGCCCCGGGGCCTGGAGCACCTCCTCCCCCTCCTTCTTCCCTGACCTTGGTGTCTGCGGAGTTGTTCCTCTCACATCTTCTCACTCCTCTCTCTGGCTGCAGCTGCTACTCCCCTGTAACTTCTTTTCCCTTTCTTAAATATGTTATCCCAGAGGCGCTACCACTGTTACTGATGGGCTCGGCCTTGGCCAGCGGTGGGTCCGTCTTGGAACCCGCTGGCATTAACTTTATCGGACATAGGGGAAGCTTCTAGCAGCTTCTCACAGAAGCCACCCCTGTAGCCCCCCCCGCTACCAAAACCTTGCCACGCAGACCCGATACGTTTTATAAAGAATTAGCATCATGCACAGCAAACGGCCTGAGGCCTGCAGGCATTATTGTAACATAAGTTTATCAGATAATAGTTACAAATGTAAAGCAAGAGCTAGCTTAAGTATAAAGAAAGGGTGTGTAACTACCAGTAGAGATACAGTAAAACAGCAAGGGGAAACAGCAAAAGGGAAAAAATACTGTATCCTGCCACCTTTGTTACGTCATGTTTTTGTTTGTGGAAGTAAGAACGCAACAGAAGATGACCAAATACTCCATGCTTAAGGACATTATATTTTTCTATCTGCTCCCAGCCACACACCAAACTTACTGTTACTAGCGTACCTACTTTGGAACTTCCTATGCCTGTAGCACCCAAGCTTTTAATAGCAAAGATCTGATGATGTGACTTTTGTGATCAGTTTGTAAGGTACTTGCCAAGGTATTGAAGACTGAGTGGTAAGAGATCTCAGCCTGCTGATTTGGAGTATCTGTGAACAGTTGGAATTATTCCAGAATGAAATGGGTCTAACTGAGCTCTAAAGATCAAGGGTGTCTGTGATTCCTAGAGCAGCACATTGCATTACAGAAAAGAGATGTTCCCTTTTATGGCCTGCTCAGTTAACAAGGATCAAAACTTATCTATTAGTTCGATGACTGAACACCCCTTATTTTATCAGCAAACTTAAGTTTGCAAAGTGTCGGAGTACAGATTTTGAATCAGTACGGTTCTATTCTGGTTTAGATAATGTAGAAAATGAGATTCAATTATGCTGTAGAGAATCATTTTATTACCCAATAGATAATCTTCCTTGTCTTTCAACAGAGCAGTAATAAATAAAGGGCCACCATGACTTAAGTCAAAACGTTCAAAGTTTTCCAGCAAATTAATGTTTTAAGAAAAATTAATCTCGTATTAAACACTTTTAATGCTTTTCTAAATGTGCTTCAGTTGTTGATAAACTCAAAACTGTCTTCAAAATGCACAAATGTCATCTGCAGGACACCAACACTAAACTCGTGTCATGATAGCAAAGTTTTGCAATTTCCCATCTCTTACACGGGGTGGCACAATATAGCTGGAAATCTATCAAGTGTTCAAATGTAACCTAGAAAACAAGCGAACAAGAGGTCAGAGCCAACTACTAGGGAATGTTGAATAACTCTATTTTTAAACTTCAGACAATTGCAAATATAAGCAGTTTCTCACATGAAAGCTTTACCAAAGAGAACAGGCTTGAAGCAATAATGCTCTGTTGCATGAATTTTGTCCTGTACATGGGAAAAATCAACTGTTACACAATTTCAGGTCTGACATAATTCACAATTAACCATTAAATAGAAAGTAGCCATCAAAAGCAACAGAATACAAAACATTCACCTTTTTCATGGTCTTTTCCCATTTTACTTATTAGAAAAATATTTTCTAGTAATCTAAAAAACACCTACTAGATTAAAAATGCCCCCCTTTCAAGTGGTTCAAGCAACAGCTCAGAAATGTTGGAATTTTAAAACATTCATTTGAAAGTCTGTCTCTGTGGGGTTGGATGTAGAGATTGCATTTGTGTAGAATTCCACCTTGCCATTTTCCCTATACAGAAAGTACGAATACTGTTTTTTCCAACTTTATTTTGCCCTTTTTTGATGATAGGAGCTTTGGGCTGTAATTTACCTCTGCTTTTGTAGTCCATGCACGTAATTTGGCTCCTGTCTTAGACACCTGTGATACAAATGACAAGAGCAACACATTACAGAGTAGTAGCTTTCAGATGTGTGGACAGGAAGTAGGTAGGGCGTAATGCTTTGCCTCACTTCTGATATTCCTGTCGGGTACATCACCACCTCTTTAAAGCCATTCTATTGCAATCGGTTGTCACGCTACTGTAGCTAGCTGAGTTTCATAGTTGCGTCCTCCTTGTATATCATGGGGTAAATTATTGATCAGAAAGTGACCCTCACCACAGTCCTTCTATGTCCCTGTGTACTTTCTCCCAAACCTCCTGGAGCTACTTCAAATACAACCCATGATGCTGTAGTGGACTAGTTCTTCTTAAGCAGTCTTCCACTTCACATCTGCTAGCACTCCTCCCTGACGTTTTGCCTTTTTCTATCTCTGAACAAATACCTCATTGTTGAAAAGAAGTCAAGGTCTAAGTCAGGTCTAAGTGAAGATCTTGTGTTTGGAATTCAGCTAGAGAAGTACAAAAATACAAAGAATGTGCATCTTCCATAACAGTCAAACCAAACCCCAGACCTTTGCCATTTCAAGGACATAGCTATTACCTACATACAGAAGACAATCTATTAATCCTCTGTGTGTATGATTTTCAGGTTTTTTAATATATTTTTCCTATCACAGAGCATCACAGTTTGTTGGGTACAAACAGGCGTACCGGTATGAGAGAAAGCAAGAGCCAACTTGCTAGCCATGAGAATCTTCATGTCTGCATTTTGGGGGGGATATAACGATTATCTTGTTTACAGAAGTTATTGATGTTCTTCATTAGTATTTAAATAAGATTTCTGTATCTGCAAGTGAAAGATACTAAATACATTGCTATTAATACCGTATTTGCTAACTACTGTGCCCTCAAGAAAAATAGCTATTAATCCTAAATTTCACTTTGGTTGAAAACTGAGGGACCGATTAACTGTGGGAATAATGTGGAAAAATAAAAGCAATAGGAGATCTCTTGCATCTGCCTCTTCCAGGTAAATACCGTTAGACAATTCCAGTGCACCAGTAGAATTGCAGACAAACGTGTGGCTGTATACTGTTAACTCACATTCCTTAATTTGTACTAGAAAGTCTGCCTATCTCAGAAAAAGGAGACAGTTCCACATAGGTACAGATAACTTTTGTTTTATGAGGTTATTTTCTGCATAGGTATTTTTGACATGGTAAACATTCTTATCTTAGTGTGCCTTGTAAAAAATGTCTGATCTTTGCCATTTGCAGTATTGGCTTAATGTCTACCATAATGCTGTGTTAATAATATCATTTTTATCATATTGTGGTCCGAATCCAATATCAAGTGTGGATGAATCACACCAGGAAAATATTTATGCATAATCAAAAAATCTGCAATTTCCTTCATATGAAACTGTTGAGTTCTCATTTTGCGTTTCTGTGTGTTCTGATGGTCAGGCTGTTATTCATACTTGCATGCAGTATGAATTCTGCGATACTTGGTTCAGCTCACTTCTTACAGTTTCTGAAAAAAACATGAAGTACCCTGTTACATGGACAGAAGATATCTTTGCTGGTTGAGCTTGAGGGGAAAACTGGGTACAATTATATATTCTTTTAATTATTCATGACTTGGGTCTGAAGTGAATGTGTATACGTTTTTCACTTATTCACTTTATAAATTCAAAACTAAGCCCAGAAGCAGTTTTATTCTTGGCAGCGTGACAAGTTTCCTTTCCTCAACGAACCAGTCAAAGGAATTGTTCCTCAGAGAGTTTGTCATCCTCACGTATCCCAGAGAGTCGGGAGGGGAGCTGGCATTCATTACACCCCCCGTCATACATATGTGTGTGCACTCCCTCCCTCTCTCTCTTTCTCCCTCTCTGACTGTGACAACAAGCCCATCTCAGAGGATTGTGTTTATATCTAGCATGTGGTTTCATTTGTGTAGCTGATTTGCAGTTCATTAATCTAGAAAGCATTGCCCAATTCTAGTAAGGACAATGTATCCGTCCATATTCTGCTTATTCCGCCTCCTATCCCCGATGCAACACACAATTTAGGGAGAGGAAATTTGCTCTGTTTTGTGGAACAACTAGAGCAAAAGCAGCTCAGGAGCCAAAGCTGATGTAAACATACATTAGGAAATTGTTTTGATCTGGCCTATCAGGCTGCTGGCAATGCACTGTGCTTCCTTGGGAGACATGCAAATTTATGGGACACAACTTGACATGAGTAAAGCAATGCATACAGAAGAGGTAATTGCCCTTCGGCAAGAGAATGATGTCAAGAACCAATGATTCTTTAAGTTCTTGGCAGTGCAGGTAGGATCATGAAATTAGGGGCCTCTTGCAGATTCATTATAATTTAGGTGTTGGGTTGGGTATTTTTTAACTATGTTTTCCCAGCTTTTATGGTTGTATTGCTATTAGTTGTCTGTCTTGCAGGGGAATCTAAGGACAACAGTCAATTTGTAGTCTTCAAAACCTAAATCTGTATCTGCTGATATTATGATAGCTTATGATAGCTTGTTGAGTCTGGAGACAACAATAAAAAAAAGAAGAGTTAAAATAATGCCACAGGGAGGCATCAACTTCTGCTGTTCACTCACAGCAGTGGGGTTCTTCACTTTGAAATTTAATTATCAGAGACACTGACACTCCTTGTTGACAGACATGTGCTCAGAACTCATCCACATGCCTGAGTGGAGTCAGATTCATCTTGTGCCAGGGTTAATGAGAAATTACTGATCACTACCTGGGAATTCGGGGCTAAGAATGGCTGAACTTAAGGTGAAAGACTCCATATCCTATTACTGCTCCCCTGAGTCAGCCTAGCAACTGGCTAACTGTAATATCTTAATTAACCATGTGTTAGAATCAGCCTTATTCTCCCTTGCAAGCTGTACACATTGCTAATTACATTAGGTAAGCACACAAGAGTACAAGGGAAACTGGCATTAGTGCTGTGGTGGGGCAGTTAGGTTTCCCACTGTACTGTATACCAAGGCAAGTCTGGTGGCACTGGGGTGATCTTGTTGAAATGGCACCCTTTAATGTAATGCAAACATAAGGATAAGGGAAAACATAATCTTTGTATGTTGGAGAACATTACCCTTCCAACCTCCTGGACAAAACAGGCATGATGAACAAAGGATGCTGTCTTTGCATTCGTTGCCCCTGTTAAGTTTGGTGCAGGAAGAAACTAGTAGGAAGAGCACAAAGTGTGTAGCTCTGGAAGCTGTCATCTTTCACCCACCTACTATACAGAGAGCCTCTGACACACATGTTCTGCTGCTTAGAATGCTCATGAGCCCACGCGTCAATATAGCCTTGCTGTGCTGGGTGCACAGTGAGAGGAAAGAGGAAGTGTGGTTGGAGTGTGTTGTATTCTGGCTGTGCACAGCTGGCGTATGATTCATCAGGGACTTGTACCATCTGGTACAGATGAGAGTCTGTCATGTTACACAGTGTCTTTATCAGAAATAGGGACTTGAAAGAACATCACAAAGCTATGATTAGTTTGCTGGTGCAAGTTTAACTTTTGAACTACAAACCTCATATGGAGACGCTGACCACTTCCAAAAATCACATTCTCCAGTTTGTCCAATGCATAATTGATAAACTATGCACTTGATTTTCTAGGTTCTGCTAGTTGGATAAAACTTTAAAAAGTGTGTAATTTCTTGTGGTTTTTTAGATCTAACAAAATATAGTCCCAAAGTCCTTTTTAGAGCTAAAATGCTTCAAATTTGTTTTTTCCATCCCTCTCCATCAGTACACAATTTCTTTGACATTTCCTCTACTGGTACCTGTCACGTTCTTCTTTAAATTCATTTTTGGTTCTCTGTTGCTTTATGTATTAAATGCGAGTTTTTGAGGTAATTCCTATCTAAGCTTTCTCTGTCAGTCCCTGGCCCTTCATCTCTAAGCTTTTATTCAGTTAGAATACTTAGATTTTATCCTAGCCATTAATTTTAATTTTCAAACAGTATTTTTTGAAGATTAGCTAAATTGAATCATTTTTGCAATTAGTGTCAAATTAATCCATAATGAAAGGTAGATAACAGCAGAGATGGAGTCTCTTAGATTTTGACAGATACCCTCACTGGGTTTAATGTTTTGTATAATATCTCCTTAAGCGAGCAAAGAGCTTACCTTGATGACTTCCTTCCCTCACACCTAGGCTGCTGGCCACATAGAAATATATCTTTGATTACGGGGAAAACTAATTTTCTTTTTACATTTCTGAATTCTGAGAGGGAGTGTTGTTAACCCTGATTATATTAAAAACCATTTTTTGCCATTTTCAGGCCTGATCTCTGGCGCTTGATAGCTGATGGTTGCTGAACCTCCATGGATTGTAACATAATCCACGAAAAAAAAATCTTTTAAAATTTGATTTCATGGAGATAGGTGAAAAAGAAGCCAAATGATCAGTTTAACCAGTGGAAGTCAAGGAGTAGTATTCTCCGGTAGACAGACTAGTGGAGAGAAGGAGGCTGGAAATGGGATAACAAGACCAGTCATCTCAGGATCAATTCCTGGATCAAGAAGAGTTGGGTCTGAACATACCTCAATATCTTAGGACTCTGTCATTTAGACTGATTAAAATAAAAGGAAGTAAACACACTGGTACTTAATTAGTGTCATTTGAGTGTTTGGCTATAGACACATCTGTGCCCAAAGTGCTTTAATTTGAGGTACCTGATTCTGAGCAGACCTTCAGCTCTGACCTTGAACTCAGCTTGACTTTCTCCGATGTTAAATGCTTACTCTTGTCTGCTCTGGGTCCTCAGACACTTTCATTTTCTAAGAATGTTTTGGGTTTTTTTTAAATAAGCAGGGACATGGGTGTAATGGTTCATTTATTCTGGCATCATATGGCATCACTTAAAATTAAGGGATTGGTTTAAGCCAAAACTTCTTTTTGTGCCTGATCTGGCCTACCTGACTTCAGTGACAGTTTTGTTTAAAGTAGTAGTATGTTAAGAATTACTGTGATTCAGGAATAGATGAAGAATTTCTAAAAATTATCTCTGAAGTTTGAGAAGACAAGTAAGTAGTTCTGCTGGGGTAAAATTAATTATTTATTATTTTTTACTGGTTTTGGATGAGCTTTCCTTGTGTACTCTGTAAACATACTTCGGGCTTGGTCATATCCTACTAGTCTAGCAAAATTCTCACAGAATACTAGTAGAGCTGGTGAACAAAAACCAAACAACCGCCCCCCCCAACTCCAAACATTAGCTACTGTCATCACAAGTAAACACATGAACTTTGAGATCCTAGGATTAAACACAGAGGATATGCATGAGTAAAATTAAAGAACTGAAGTCCTTAAACTAGGGGTAGTGAGACCTTCAGCAAGCAAACAAGATTTTACCTTTTTGCATGCATAAGGGCCCCAATTTATGATGCATCTTGGCTGTTGCTGCACTGGCTGTTGAAGTTACTAAACCTAGCTGCACCTTTCTGGCAGAGGATGCTGTGCTATGACACAGGCTGCCAAACCAAAAGTCGACTGTTTCTTTTCTACTACAGTTTACAGCCTGTCTTACTAGCACAAGTTGAAAGCTGTGGCAATTTAAACTAAATTATTACTTTATTACGTTAATGAGTAAAAGCTCTCTTTGCGGGCTCTACCATGGAAGCAGTAACAGAACAAGTGGTCCTGATAACCACTCCTGAATTGGAGATAATGAATCAAAACCTTTTGGATGCCTTTGAAATTAAGACTGACATAGAAAATCTGTGTGTAATTTTCAGTTCTGCTCTTTTCATGACCTTGGCCAAGGAAGATCACAATCTAAGGTGTGGTTCCGTATTACCCCAATTCATAAACAAACTGTAGACTATAAATTCTTCTGAGCAAGGATGATGTTAAGCTGTTAGTTTTGCATAGTGAGGCCTTGGCTTTATCTGGAGCTACTTAATGTTACTGTAGCAGACATCAACAATATCAAACTATTGATTTAGGGATCATTTAAATTCAGTGTTAATGCTATTTGTTCAGCTATAGTCCATGTATGAACCTCACAAACGAGGAATACTCCCAAGTCATTGAAACTCCTTCTATGAATATCCTCTGTAATGTTTAAGCCTTTCAATTTACTTAATGTTGAGATTAATACGTGAGCTCTGCAGTGATTAATGAGATCTCTGAGAATGGGGATGTCTCCCTCAAATGCTGTTGCCTTGTCAAGTTTGCACCTAAATTCTTCCAGAAACCTAATTATCATTTGTGGGTATCAGTCTGTTCTCTCACAAACATACTGTGGATCTCAAGTTCAACAGAAATAGGGGAGATAAGGAACGGAGATACAAGCACAGCATTTTGCAGCCAAGTGGTCACACATAAAATTAAATCCATCCTATTTGTTGGCTAGAACATTGGGAAGGAGATTTTTCCTGAAAACAGAACTGAAAATCCTTTGCATCACTGCTATTCACTCTAGGTAAGCAAAAATCAATACAGATTTGCCTAGAGATGGATTTTGTTAGATTCATGGTCAAAATGTGAAAAGCACTGTCACACATGACAATGTGGGGGCATCGTAGGCACCATAAGAAAATAAAAAGGCAGTGAGAGATGTGTCTGTTGTGTCCCACAGTCTTCAATTTATCCCCCAAGCAAGCAAAAGAATTCAGCAAACCAGAAAGAGCCTTCTACGATGAAGCAATCTAGAATATTGCCCTCAATTTCCAGTGCATTAACAAACTGCTATTACTAAATATGACTCATCAAGATTAAAAAAGAAAAATAATTTAGTCAGAGCTGTTGTCAAGTCACTATTTAATGTTACTTTTGTATTTGCTGTGATAAGCACTAAAATTTGCACACTCCTTGATAAATCATTGTTTAGCAATGTCTAGAGGGTCCAGTAAATGGTTTGAAATTGCCACAATGTAATAAATGGTTATTTGATAATGAATGAAATTGTTTGAAAATACTGTTAAAATGTCAAGTTTTAACATATAGAACATTAGTCAAAAGGAGTGCAAACATGGAAACCATAGTGACACTATAAATATACCGCAACAAATGCATTTATTTGTACAGGCCAAATAGTAGGTGCTGTATACAAACCAGTATAAATTGATACATGAAGTTAATTTCAATCTGTAAAAGTAATTGCATTGGTTTAACTTATTTAACTCTCCTTACAATAATATTTATAGCAGAGCAAGAAAGTAAAGAAATAAATGATGATAAATAGATAAAATACATAGGAAATGGGAATTGTTTTCCAGTTTAATTACGCTGTCACATAAAATTATCACAGAAATACACCATGCCGACAAGAAGAATACATTAAAATCCCATTATGCTGTGCAGAGTTGGCTAGCTTTTGTTGCTGTTTATTCCATAAATAGCTTTTCATCTTTTCAACTATCATGAAAAGTTAAACTTTGTAAAAAAATATAGTGGTGCAAAAAGGACAATATGGGCTGTGCCAGTTGATGGTTAGTCTGTAGCATGAAGCTGGGAAGCAAGAATGTCATACCTTTCTCTCTAAGAATAAATCTGACCACATAGTAAAATTTGAAGAAAAAAATGCCCACTCAGAATAAGTAATTTTCATTCTTTTTTTTTCTCGGACACAACTCTAACTAGAGAGTTTTTCCATGGCTGTAGTCTCTATATAACATGCTCACATATTGTGGTGATAGCACAGTATTGTAACTACAGTAAGAGCAGGACCGACAAGCAGGCAAAACATTATAAAAGAGCATTTGTTTTCTTCTTCCAAGCCAGATATTTGTGGTTTCAAACTGAAGTTCATCTTATCATTTCTTTTCATGATGAACAGCGTTAATGCGTGTGGTATTTTTTGTCCTTCTGCTTTCTATGTCTTGGTCTGAACACAAAATGACAGCCTCACCAGAGGCAGAAAGATGCATGTATTTCTCTGAAGGGGATTTGATTTTTCTTCTTCTCGATTTTTTTCAGAACAGTTGAAGCTTAGTTTGCTTGAAAATAGTTATCTGCTTAGAATATAGGTGAAGAACACGATAATGCTGCAGTTAGTGCTAATAATATGGCTGCATTCTTTTGACCTCTCAATTATATCGTAAAACTTGCTGTGTTTTTAAATTTGCAACTTCCAAAGCTGTGTGATTAAGTAGGAGTTGGTGCTTTACTTAATTAAAAAAAATTTAAATATTCCTCTTTAGGGTTCCAGTAAAAATCTGGAAAATATGATTCTTCAGAGACTTCAAACTCAGAGGAAAATTTTTAATATAGACTTCATTAATTTTAAAAATCTTATTATTTTTAAACCTACTTTATAAATCTTTAGCATCTGATTGATGAGATTTGATCAATGAGGATAAGCAATACTCTGAGTGGAAAGGAAATCTCTAGAATATGAAATACCTGTGAAGAGAATACTATGTGCAAACTGAAACTCCAAAAGATAAGGCAGCTTCCTGTGTAAGATGAGATTTAGGTCATCAAAGATATTCCTAGTACTTGTCATACTTGTATAAATTAAATGAATGGACTTGCTCCAAAACTTTATTCCAGCTCTTTAAAATTATGTGTATGCTGCAAGAATGATTTTTTAAAGCTGTCTATTGCTATAAAAGAACGGCTGTAACTAAAGTAAGCTATCATTAGACTTTGGAAGGGGTCGTTTATTATGCTCCAAAATGGCCGGTTATTTACAGTTCTTATTAAAAAAATTGAACGTGGAATGCATTCAAATTTCACCAAAGTTGTAATACTGTTAACTTGCCTTCTAACAGTGGCAAATGATATTTTGGCTCACAAGAATGATTTATAGCGTTTGTACTACCACATGAGCATTTCAAAAGGACAAAAATTGAAAACATCATCTGAATGTTTATGCAAATCAGAAACAAGCACCTTAATTCTCCTCTTCTTGTTATTTTCTGATCTTAACCCATAGTACCTTCGGTGACACATGTACAGTTACGGTTTTGGGGTTTTTATTTAAAGGGGTGTATTGGGTCTGGCTGAGATGGAGTTAATTTTCCCCACAGCAGCCCTCATAGTGCTGTGCTCTGTATTGGTAGCTAGAAAGGCGTTGATAACACACCAGTGTTCTGGCTACTCCTGAGCAGTGCTCCCAGCATCAAGGCTGTCTCTCCAACATTCCCCCCCTCACCAGTAGGCTGGGGGTGGGCAAGAACTTGGGAGGGGACATAGCTAGGACAGCTGACCCAACTGACCAAAGGGATATTCCATACACATCTGCTCAGCAATAAAAGCTAGGAGAAGGAGGAAGAAGGGGGGGCATTCGTTATTTATGTTTGTCTTCTGGAGCAACTGCTACGCATACTGAAGCCCTGCTTCCCAGGAAGTGGCGGACATTGCCTGCTGATGGGAAGTAGAGAATAAAATCTTTGTTTTCCTTTGCTTTATTAAACTGTCCTTATCTCGACCCACAAGCCTTTTGTTATATTTTCTCTCCCCTGTCTAGTTGAGGAGGGGGAGTGATAGAGCGGCTTTGGTGGGCACCTGGCATCCAGCCAGGGTCAACCCACCACAAGGGGCTTCTGACTTTAGCAGTTCAAAAATTAGATAAAGCCTAAATTTTAGATATATATAGCATCTAAACTACGCTGAAAGCTAGTGCTCATCTTCACTAGCCCCAGATATCCACCTCCAAGTATTTTCAGAACTGGAAGCACAAAACATGACAGCCATAACTATCTCTCATTAAAGATCTTGAGAATCAGCTACTATAATTGTTGGAGTTCAGATGCTATCATTATGAAGACATATAAAGAGATATGTAAAATAAATACACCTCCTCCTAAGGAATATTTCTTTTAGGTTTTGCCCTTTATAAATTGTGCCACTATAATTTTTGCTTGGAGAATTGGGTTTAAACAAATTCAAAATGAAACTTTACCAGAATCAAATCTCATCTGTTTTCAGCAAGAATCACGAACTTGGCTTCGATGGCTTTTATTTGGAGGTTCTCTGTGATATTTGCATTTTTGTAAACATTTCACACAACAGTGAAGGTAATATCCATTTAAGGAAACAAAACAAAAAAAAAGCTAAGTGATACTGAGTTCTGAAAGGACAGCCCAGAACTGAACAATGTCATGAATTGCTGTCTTCATCCTATTAAAGTCATTTAAAATCTTTGAAATTTTATCTTTCTATGAAAGGAGGAAATGCTTTCAGGCTTAAGATTGATGCACACTTTTACACACCTTTTCAGGATGACGTACTGTTCAAGCTAATAATTAATAATAATTAACATTAGAAGTATCACAGTAGTAAACAAGTAACAGTGTTTGTAACAAACACACACACACACACACCCCTCAGGTAAAAAGAGAACTAATTACGTCCATCAGATTGAGTTACTATTTTGCTTTACGCAGGTGTCATGGTTTATCCCTAGCCAGCAACTAAGCATCACGCAGCCGCTTCCCCCTCCCAGTGGGATGGGGAGGAGGGAAAAAAAACAGTAAAACTCATGGGTTGAGATAAGAACAGTTTAATAACTAAAATAAAATAGGCTACTAACTAAGAATAATAATAATATAATAATTGTAATGAAAAGGAATATAACAAAAAAAAGAGAAATAAAAGCCAACAAAAGACAAGTGATGCACAATGTGATGGCTCACCACCTGCTGACTGATGCCCCAGCAGTGATCCGCCCCTCCTGGCTAACTTCCCCCCCATTTATATACTGGGCATGACATTCCATGGTATGGAATACCCCTTTGGCTAGTTCGGGTCAGCTGCCCCAGCTGTGCTCCCTCCCAGCTTCTTGCACACCTGCTTGCTGGCAGAGCATGGGGAACTGAAAAATCCTTAACTTAGGATAAGCGCTACTTAGCGACAACGAAAACAGCAGTGTGTTATCAACATCATTCTCACACTAAATCCAAAACACAGCACTGTACCAGCTACTAAGAAGAAAATTAACTCTATCCCAGCCGAAACCAGGACACAGGACAATGTTTATCATCAAAACTGGGCAGAAATACTCTACAATAGTGTCCTAAATTCAGAGTCATCCTGTAGGGTCATTTGCACTTCCTTCCTCCTTAATTATGGCTTCTTGGACTCCAGTCTGTTCTCAATGGAGTCAACAGAAACACAACAGGAGCAGAATTCAGGCCCTTTGGCCGCAGATGAGACTGAAAATCACAAACTTCTAGGAGTAAACTAAGGTTTCACTTGAAATTCCAGTAGCGGTGGTTTTGTGCCTCTTCATTTGAGCACGTGTCTTGGCATAACAGAAATAATGTTTATCTTCAAAAGCAGTTCTAAGGTCTGCATTTGTCACCCTTGTATGGCAGGGTATTAATGCTTCTTTCTGTCGTATTTTACGTGTTCATACCTTCGGCAAGAGCATAAAGACCCTCTTATCTCTGAACGTACTCCTCAAAACACACAGAACTAAACAGAGGTAAAAATCTATTTCTCTTGTTAGTTTTTTCATTTTCTAGAACATTAAACTACCTATGTACAGAATCAAGAATTCCTTAAAAGGAAGGAAAGGCACTGTGAGGGTTGGGGGTTTTTTTGTTTTGAAAAATCGGGAAATTTTAAATGACAAGTATCAACAAAAAAAAAGAAAAAGAAGCATCTTGTTATCTTCAGAAGTCAGATACAGAACTGAGTCTCTAAAATTGAGGCACTTGTTCCTAAAACGATCCCTCCATACTGTTGTTGAAGCAGAATATGGAATTCCTGTATGTTTTTCCAGCATGTACCAAAAGTTGTACTCAAATCTCCAGGGTTGTCTGTCCTGGACTTGAAGTGTTTTTACCAAACCTAGGAGAAAGTAAAAGAGCCAAGTGAGTCAGAATGTCTGTCAGTTAGTGTGTTGTAAAACTGAGGGGTTTTTACCACTGTTGCCTACTAATAATTTGGGACATCTGTTTGGTAAATAGGACCCAAAGTAGTCCCATATAAAGGCCTCAACACAGTGTAACATTTAATGGAGTAATCCAGCCAGAAGCAGAAGGGCCATTGCTGTGCTTTAATCTCACTGGCTGCGAGTACCTTGCTGAATCAAGGCCAATACAGTGACGTGAATTTACATGCGGTGTTGTGAAGCCTGTACAGGTTAAGTCAATTGTGCTATAGCTAAGCATTTCCAGTCTTCATTTTCTGTATGGCTTCCCTTTGCCACAGGCTGACAAGGCATATCATACCTATAATATTGTCTTCTGATTTGTCAGCTGTGCATTGATTAAGATACAGATGAGCCATATGCTAGTGAACTAAGCTGTTAAATGGATTTTTGGGGAAGTTCAGCTGCAAGGAATTTCACAAGTGCCAGCTCAGATTTTCCTTTGAACTGCATTAGCCATAAATATGGATTATTCCTGTAGGTCCTGTATATGGAGAATTCGATCTGCTTTAAAGGTTCAGCAGCAAAATATGAACATAATTATTTCCCAGCCAGATAAATGAGTCACTTTAGTAGAGACATTTTGATCATGTGACTCAGTCAAAGTGCAGAAAAAATTAAATATTTCCATCCCTGTCTGCTTGAAACTTTTACCATTATATAAATATGTACATACACGTACATTTACATAATATACACATACAAAATACTGCAAATTTTGACAGCTTCACTACGTCATTTTGTTTGAATAGCAAAGCAGCAAACAGGTTTCTAATCAAAAGGATAATCTATTTTCATTGCTAAAATCTAAAGTGAATTTTGTGTTTCCTACTATTTGTGAATAACCGCTATCTGAAAATATCAATTTATGAATATTATTGAGCAAGTGACCACTCAGTGCTTAACAGGAACTAGCAATTAGTGTATGTAAATCAACTAAGACAGCAGCATCTCAATTGCTGTTCTGCATAGAGGAATAGTTAATTTGTAGGAATACATGTTTCCAGCCCAGATTTTAAAAAGTCACGTTTTCCACTGCTGAAAACCTCAATACCTATAATATTTGTTGTGCATTTTATGATTATTCTTAATGCCCTTGCAAACACATGTAATAAAATGCTAACAAACCATCATCCATTACCTAATTATGTTTATCTAGACAGATAAAGTTGGCGGGGGGGGAGCCTGTGGTAAAAAATATTGTTTCCCATTTGGCAAACACAGACTAAATTTACAGCTTAATTATTCGTTGTAGTGCTGTAGAGAGATTTTCCTGTTAATCATACTCAAGTCCAGAGTTGATTTAAAAAAAGTTGCAGATTTTTTTTTTTTTTTTTGTAGTGAGGTTTAAAAAGTATGTTGACTCCCAATTAAATCAACTTCCCCTCCAGTAGGGGATTTAAATGATTGTGAGACTTCATTGCGAACTACACAGGGAGCTTTTCTGACAGTGATGAAACACCTTCTATAAGGCAAGACAAATATCTTGGAAAATAATATTACAGTTGCCTTCAGAAACTTTGCCTATGGAAAATATCAGAATAATTCATCTTAATTAATAAAAATACCTCTATGTTTCAGCAACCAAGCGCAAGAAAAATAGAGGTCAGTTCTGGAAACCTTTATTCATGAGAGTATCCCACTAAATTCCAAAAGATCACTTGTGTGCACAATGATGCCCATGTGATTAAAGACTGCAGTTTATCTCTAGATGTGTTTTTCAATGCTCCGTGAGATCTTTTTAATTTGAAATCTTTAAATAGTGTTTTTTCAAAGCCAAATCTGTGCCAATCACCACAGGACCACTAGACATTAAAAGCAAAATCATAAATTGCTTCTTGTAACACACCTGACTTTTCTTGCAAAGATAGCCTAGGAAGTGCTTACTGAGAAGAATCATCAACCAGTCTTTATAGTATATTCTTCAGCAGTAACTGAGCAAACGTATTCATTGCAGTGAATACTTTATATTAAAACTGGTCACATTGAACTTGCACAGTAACCCATGAAAATATCTCCTTTTAATACTGAAGCTTACCATCTTCATAGTCATAAGATAAATTTGTACATCAGTTAGCTGCATTTGAAAGGGACAGGTTGGCAAAAGATTGTTTGGCATATCTGTCTTGGCTCTAGCCAGCTGATTTGATTAGCTTCTGTGTTAAGTAGCTAACAAATTGCTTTCTGCTAAGTATTTAGAAGTATATACTATGAAGAGTTACTAAGTTCCATTCGTCCCACACTACCTTCCAAACTTGGCACAAAGTCTGCCTTTGTTGCACCAACACAATAAAACCACATCAACATTTTAAAGGGTGTCTGAATTCTGCATATATATTAATGAGGTATTTTTCCTGATTTTTTTTTTCCTGACATTTTAATATTTTTTCCTGATAATGGGAATAAGCTGTAGGTTGTTAAGCACTGGTAAGAAAAATAAGAAAAACATACTTTACTTACAAGGGTTGAAAATCTGTTCAGTGAAGATATAACATGTAGAAAAAGCTTAACCCAAAACCCCAAACACAGATATTGCTAAGATCTCATTTATCAGCCTCAGTAAAATGCTGAATTAATCATTTTTGCATAGATTTGAACATAGACTACCAGATCATTTATATAAACTTAGAAATTTACTACTTGACTATTTGCCTTCCATTTTCTGGACATTGGTGTAGTTCTTGGGTAGCCTATTATGAAATGTTAAACGATTACCTATATTAGTAGTTCTTGAAGACATCTTCATGTTGGAACAGGTACTTTAAGAAAAACAGCTGGAAAAGTTTTTGTTTTCTTCTTCAAAAATAATCTGTAAGAACAAAGCATATATTTATTTCCATGGTTTTCTGCAGATCATCATGTTGCAATGAAGAATCTATTACAGCACAGAAGTAATAATCAATACTGAACAATCACACCAATGCAGTTACAGAAAAGGGCGTGACTTGGTTTTTTTCTGATGTTATCATGCCAGCAAAAAATTTTGGCATACATGAAGGTACAGTGCTTTAAAAGGTGCTTTTAAAAACTTTAAAAGACTTGTATTTCCTTCATGGGAATTAGCTGTATCAGTGTAAAAAATTTCATACTGATCCCTCTTCACATTAAGGCAATTTTTTTTACTTTTCATTAAATCATTATAAAGCAGCAGGAGCTTTTTAAATTTTTTAAGCTAGAGACATGCCCTAAATGAGACCTGCTTTTTACATCAGAATTGTTTTAATGCATTTTCTTTAAATCAGCAGAAAAAAATAGGAAAATTTTTTTTTTTTAAATCTGAAAAGTGAGCTTTTAGAAGAACTGCTTATAATACTGGATGATAGCACACATGTAATTAGGAAAAGGTTAAAAAAAAAAAAAAGGAAACACTGACATTAGGGATGCCATGTGTGGACTTAAAGCTTTTGAAACTCAATACAAGGTACACTACTGCAAAACACAGGAGCAATTTCATAGCCTTAAAAGCATTGCTAAAAGATAGCCAACTTTCAGCAAGACAAAAAATATCAAAGTCATTACTGATCATGTTCGCTTCAGACGAAAGCCTTTCCAGACACTGATCAAATATTAAACAGAAGAACAGTCAGAATTGGCCAATAGTAAAATCTGTAATAGAAAATTCAGAGACCTATAACTTAATGCTTTTTAAACCTGACCAGGAGGGGAACAGGAGTTAAAAAACAGCAGTCCCTGACAAACTGTTCAAAAATAGTTAAAAATGTTTCTCCTCCTCTGAAGGAAGGAACTTAATATATTAAATGAGGAAAATACAAACCGTTACTATGTTAATTTGAAAAGCTAATTCTTTGTTCCCCAAGTTAAGTAGGTGTGCAGACATAGCCAACCTTATTTAAGTCATAAGAATGATAATTAGGGTCGCTCTTCAGGAAAGCTCTTAATCACATGCTTACAGAAGTCGATAGCTTGAAATACCTGTCTAAGCGTTTTCCTGAAACGGACCTGACTAGGTGAAAGTTAACATATGATTATCATATGGAAAGTATCTGAATAATTTCATGCCTATTTATAGTCCAGACAAACATGAACTCTCATTTCTTACTCAGTTTTCAAATGTAAAGGATTTCATTTAACTATGGTGTTCCTGGTAATAGTTGGAATTTTTCAGCTGATGACATTTGCATCAGAAAGCTTATGAAACATTATTCACTACATGTGATGTCTTAGAAAACCTGTTTAAAAAGTGCTATACAAGCCCAGAATATTAGAGCATCTTCTTTGAATGAAAATTAGCTATTGGGAAAAAAATTTAAAATCTTCTTGTAGTAAATATAGACTAGTTAATACCATCTAAGATAAAAAAAAGCTTCTTCAACATTTCAGAGTCTCATAAAAATTCTCCTGGCAGATTTAAAAGGTAAAATCTGTTATGTTTATATTGATGATATAATAATTTTCTCTTAGGACCTGGATCAGCATTTAGCAAATATAACAGCTGTACTATGAATATTACAGTCTCTGAGCTTAACTGTAAATCTTAAAATGCTATAGAATATAGATTAAATAATCTGTAGCACATTTTGTCAAAAACAAATTGGCTGTAGACCAGGTAAGTTGTTTTTGTTTGCATGTTTCCTGTGCCCTGAAATATGAAGCAAATCCAGCAGTCTTGGTTTTAAAAATTGGTATCATCTATATACTCTAGTTGTCTACCTTTGAAGAGCCTCTTAATAATGTTATGGGGCAGGGAGAGAAAAAACATCAGATAGATAGATGAGCATAGAACATTTCTAAAAACTCTTTAGAACTGTCCAATTAATAATCTTACGAATAAGGCCTGCTTTTTAAACGCCTACTTGTATAAATGCTACCTAAAGGCAAATTTATCAGACTAAGGAGAATTTTGTTTCGATATCCTGACATCTATGAGAAAACATTTGTTCCCTGTACTGATCTGATAACACTACAGAATACAGTAACACCATAAATAAAATCCATCAAGAAATTTCTGAAAGAAAAGGCGGTCATGCATTTATAGAATCAAACCACTGTTGTATAAATTATTTTAATCACTGGTAAATAAAAACCCAAGAACACAAAGGAATTTCCTTTAATAAAAATATCAGAGCCCATAATTATACAATTAGTTTGGGGTTTCCAAAACTGTTCAGTGTTAGCCTGACTTCCCTCCTATTGAAGTCAATAACTGGCTCAAGGGAGAGAAAGGTGCTAGGCTAGGTGCTAGTACGGAGTTTGGACCAATCTGTCAAAAGTTTTTAGAAGGGGCATTATTCCATTAGGAAATGTCAGCTTAGTAAAACCATAGTGTTACATGCAGGCCAGCTCGAGCTCTCAGAGTGCAACTACAAACCCCAAATCCTCCAACAAGCTATTTCAAATGCCAGTGGTCCAGACGCAGATGCTGAGGTGCAGCCAGGAAGTAAGGATACCAGATCACAGTTCATGACCAGTGACTCCACAAAATTTAAAAGTATGAAGCACATTTAAAAATATTCTCCAGCAGTTCAGTTTGTTCTCAATGGAGATTTAAAAGAAGGCCACCAGCCAAGAGTAGTAGATCCATAATATCTGTAATATTATCTGCAGCCACATGATAGTTTCTCTTCTGACCAGCAGGTCAACAGTCGCAGGAAGCTTCTATTCAGATCGGAATGCTCACAAGAATCCAAGCTACTGAGGAAGGTAAATGTTTTATGTTCTGGATCTGATGGTAGAGTGCATGTTTTTATTATGGTTTAGGATAAGACTATCTGCATAGACCCAGAGGTTCATCAAGTGCTGTAGGTATCATTAGGTTTATCAGGTAACTCCACCTGAGTAAACCTCCTGTACTCCAGGACTGACTTTCCGTAAGAAATTTTGGTGAGATGGCTAAAGCTGGATTCATTGGTTGTATTGTATAAGTCTCCTGTAGGAATTTCTTGTGTGAGTGCCTTTCAGCAAGTATGAAAATATGACTTGTACTCAGTTCCTGAAGAAATTCAGGATTTCTGAAGAAATTTCTTCAGGAAGTGAAGTTCTTCACACTCAAAGGTACAATTTTGCTATTTTAAGGGGCTGCGTTGGAAGAGAGTGCAGCCTGTAAGTGGAAAGTGGCAGGGAATAAGGACCCTCCAATCCTCCTTTACTCCCTGTTTTGTCTGGTTAAGATAACAGATGACAAAAGCAGAATTTAAAAAAAAAAAAAAAAAGGGCAAAAAACCCCCAAAAAACCAAACCACACCACAATTCCAGGGTGGTGTCAGGAATGGAAACTGTTAAGCAGCAGCAGCGTGGGCCACTGCTTCTACTGCTTCTCCTCCTTTCTCCCACCAGCAGTCAGTCAGATAAGAGATTCAAGAAGTGTTTGAAACATGTTACATAAAAAACAACAAATCCAGCTCCAGCCATCATAGGAAATAAAATCAAAAGAACCTTTTCTTTCATAACCAGTGTCCCTACTGGAATCCCCCTAAGAAAAAGGCAGGCTAAAGTCCTCCCTGAGCTGGCCACCATAGTGCCAAGGAACCAATGATTCCTGGAATCTATTAATAACTGCCCTTCCATCCCTAGATGTCCTGGTTTCGGCTAGGACAGAGTTAATTTTCTTCCTAGTAGCTGGTATAGTGCTGTGTTTTGGATTTAGTAGGAAAAGAATGTTGATAACACCCTGATGTTTTTAGTTGTTGCTAAGTAGTGTTTATACTAAGTCAAGGATTTTTCAGCTTCTCATGCCCAGCCAGCAAGAAGGCTGGAGGGGCACAAGAAGCTGGGAGGGGACACCATCAGGACAGCTGACCCAAACTGGCCAAAGAGCTATTCCATACCATATGACATCATGCCCAGTATATAAACTGGGGGGAGTTAACTGGGAGGGGGGATCGCTGCTCGGGAACTAACTGGGCATCGGTCAACGAGTGGTGAGCAATCGCATTGTGCACCACTTGCTTTGTATAGTTTAATTCTTTTAGTATTGCTATTGTCATATTATTATTATTATCATTATCATTGTTTTTCATTCCTTTCTGTCCTATTAAACTGTCTTTATCTCAACTCACGAGTTTTTTTTTCCTGATTCTCTCCCCCATCCCAGGGGTGGGGGGGCAGTGAGCGAGCGGCTGCGTGGTGCTTAGCTGCCGGCTGGGGTTAAACCACGACCCTAGACCAAGATTAGGTGATAAATTCTGCAGATTTAGAATGAGGAAGCAGAAATAAAACTGAGCAGTGGATGTAGGAGCTTCCAAATTTTGTCCTTAGTAAGATTTGAAATTAGGACTGAATGGAGAGACACAGGTATCAACACCGCTTCTAGTGTGGCTGTTTTTAAACGTATATGATATGAGACTCAGGAACTACGGTATATGTTTCAGGGGGTAGCTGGAGTCAGACTAAGTCCAGTTATTTAATCTGTTCAATTTGTATGCTAATACAAATACAACACAACGGGAATACCTGTTTCATGGCCATATTGACAGTTATCAAAAGAACTAATTTGTAAATAAAATGGAAGATATAATAACAAAACATTATAGACCAACTTGAAACACATTTTTAATAAAACTTCATTAGGGAAGAAATATGTCTTTTCATACTCTTCTGAATGAATTTTTGCCCCTTTCCCATAAAAGTCAGGATTTCCAATGGGGAAAAAACTGCAAAACTGCTATGTGGTACTAATATGAATGCTTTGGAAAAAATGGCATCTCTCCTTTATCAGTTGAGAGAACCATGATGTAGCATGGATCAAAGCTTAATGTCCATTTACTGTATCTACAAATTAGATCACAAATAAAAATTTATCTTTGTACATTCAATAAAGAATATTACCTTTCAAGCATGATTAATAAAATGGGAAACTTCTTTCTTAAAGATAGAGGCAACGAACAACCTTTTTTCATCTTTCAGTAATGCTGCATGTGATGAAATACAAGTAGCATGTTTCATGGACCATTGGAAAGCTGTATTTTTGCCTAAGATGTAGATGTATTTCCTTTAAAAATTAATTTAAAAACCTTAATATGATCCAGAATTTTTTATGAATCGTATTGTTTGGTATTTGAAACTTATCACTAGATGTGCAGGGAAACCTGTCTTTAGGAAGCCAACATACTGACAACATACATTTTAAATACAAATAGATAGCTGTGATGGCTTTTATTTTAATGGCTATTTTCAAAGACATGACAAGGTAGTAAAAAGTAAATTAAGCAAATGCACCAAAAATTCACAAGCTGCAGATGTTCATAAATATGTGAATAGGTTAGTGCCTACTACAAAACCACAGTGATAATTTCCTTAAATTTTTGGTCCAGTTTTTTCTCAGTGGAAATCAAGTGAACATGGGTCTTTCAAATGTGGGTCTTTCCAACATGCAATAATACTACTTTCTGCTGCATATTTTATAATCAAAGAACAGGATATTTTCATTTAATTTAAATTACGAGAAAATAACGAACATTGGGGAGTGTGTAATAACATCTATTTTAAGTTTAATGGCATGTTGCTCATATCAGTTGACCTGATCTATCATAGAGCTACATTTGTTAGTCCATTTAAGGCAGTCTGAAGCTATTAGAATAAAACACTTCTAACTCAACCTATGTGACATAAAAGGAAGACAACAAAGAAAAGGCCAGGTAACTACTCTTCATGAAATCCTGTAGCCTGCTTTCATTTTACATAACCATTTCAGGGAAATTATAGTTATGCTTGAAGACACACTTAGCCATGTACATCTTTATATCAGGCCAGAACCACTATTCTTCACTGGTATTGACTTCACAGGTATGGTCATCATCTTTTCATCCTTATTCAGTTGCAGGAGATTCTGAGGTCTTGGTGGTAGGAAATGTGGATAGGTTATTAGCAGAGTTGTTTGAAGCGATTTCAAAGAATTCTGCATTGTGTTTAGAAGGCAAATAATCCAAGATATTTTTGTGCACACAGAACCTGAATTTCTTTCTTGATGGAATTTTAGGCCATATTTCAATGCACCCCACTGGAAATGCTTGTATAAGGACATGATGGGACTCAGAGTGCAATGCCTTCTACACCATCTGCTTGGGGGCTTAAAGCAGGAAGCTTTCAGGTGTTAGAATGCATGAGATGGAATGCATAAGAAAAACAGCGCTATGAAAGGTGTGGAGCTTGTCTTGATCACAGAAAAAATTGTTCTTTTAGAAGATAATAATATTAGGCAAATTCTGTACCCTTTAGGTCGTAAGTCTTCCAGTGAAATCGGCTGGACCATAGGCCGCAGGCTGGAGCTCTCAGAGAAGCAACCCAGAATTTAAGTCATAGAAAAAACACCATTTTAACACTTACTTAATTAAACATTGTGACCAGTATATATATGCTTATAATCAGACATCCAGAAGTATTATGAAGACTAAATTCAGCATCACATATAAATTGAATTCACACCCACTTCCGAAATTTCCATCAGTCTTAAACGTACAAACAATGCTTGTGCCATGCTGTCACTGGTAATGAACTTGGGCTTACCTGGATCTCTGGAGGAGTTTGGGTTTTTTTCATTGTCAAAGGACTGTTCATTGACTACAATAACTTAAAAAAAAAAAAAGCAAAATAACGTCAACAAAGCTTAACATTGAAAGCCTGATATACAATCAACTTATAAACCATTTCTGCCTGCAATCCTGGACATTACCTGTTGTTTTTCCACTCTTGGTCTTTATCCAGCCAAATTCTCCATTAATTCAATGGATAATTGACAATTAAAACACAAAACTTTAGGATTAAGCCATTGCTCTGATAAATCCTACTAAACTAAACTAAAACAGTTTTGTTATTCTAGATCCATGTCCTGGTTTTGGCTAGGAAGAGTCAATTTTCTTCCTAGTAGCTGGTACAGTGCTGTGTTTTGGATTTAGTGTGAGAATAATGTTGATAACACTCTGCTGTTTTCGTTGTCGCTAAGTAGCGCTTATCCTAAGTTAAGTTTTTTTCAGTTTCCCATGCTCTGCCAGCAAGCAGGTGTACAAGAAGCTGGGAGGGAGCACGGCCAGGACAGCTGACCCGAACTAGCCAAAGGGGTATTCCATACCATAGAACATCACGCTCAGTATATAAACGGGGGGGAGTTGGCCAGGAGGGGGGATCACTGCTGGGGCATCGGTCAGCGGGTGGTAAGCAATTGCATTGTGCATCACTTGTCTTCTTGGGTTTTATTTCTCTCTTTTTTTGTTAGATTCCTTTTCATTACAATTATTATAATTTTTTTTAAATTTTAGTTATTAAACTGCTCTTATCTCAACCCATGAGTTTTACTTGTTTTCGATTCTCCTCCCCATCCCACTGGGGGGGGAGGAGAGGAGTGAGCGAGCGGCTGCGTGGTGCTAGTTGCTGGCTGGGGTTAAACCACGACAATCTGGATTAAAGGCTGCTACACCATAGGGCAGCTTGGTGCTTTAGTTTAACCCTAGACTTACAGCCACATTTTTTCTAAATTAAAAATGAACACTACATTATACACTAAGACCCAAAGCAAGTTTTACTTATGGAATAAATACCACATATGGCTTTATCAAATTCTAGTCTAATTGTATTGGTGTTAAATGAAATGCATGTAGGGTATATTTCTACATTTTCTTACTCTGTGGAATGGTAATACTGGATACTAGTAAGAGCAGAGGCTGGCATAATGGGACCTGCTTTTTACAACAACCCAATGTATGTTATTAAAGAAGTTGAGTGGTGCATCTTAACCCTCAAATGCTATTGAGAGACTTCGCAGAATTTAATGACTAATGTCAATCTACAGTAATGGAAGACATGATCCAATATTTGCAAATAGATACAAATTCCTTAGCAGTAAATTTAAGTCGAAACTTAAATATTATTATCAGAAAAAATATGGTAAAAAATATTTGTCTAAGTCTACAGTAAGATTTTAAAGTAAGATTTTAATTCATAGTGCTGTAAGTCTAGAATGTCTGTTTTGGTGTGGTCTTGTCTCAGTCCTTTGCTCCTGAGACAGAGTTCACACTATCACTCACACATGAAAGAGATGACATTTGGATTTTCCAGTACTTGGCAGAACTTGGAATTCCAAGGTCCCCTTACCTTTGAATTTGATTCATATGTTCCTGTCAGCAGGGCAGGTGAACAGAATATAGCTCACAGTGGTGTTTATAAGCTGGAATTTTGAATTTTGAACTTGCCAAGGCTCTACACTAAAGATTGAATGTAATTGGTCACTTCAGTTAGTGATAAATTTAGAATCAAGGCAGGGAAAAAAAAAATCATCTGCATTTGAGTGATTTGCACAAAACTTAGCAGAGAAAAAATGCCCATCACTGTTGATGGAATGAATGTTCTATCAAAACTGTAGTCACATTCTGTTCTATTGAGATTAACTTTACCTGCTGAATGTTGTGAAATTTATTTCAGTGGCCTATGGCCACCATATATCAGCATCCGACCCCTATCTATATAAAACAATAAGCATGATCTTAAGGCTGTCTGAGAGATGTATATTTACTGACATATAACCTGACTAAAGCCAAACATCATTACCCCTGTGACTGATTGGAGGGCAGCCACAACTTAACAGTTTTATTTCCCGTCTACAGCTGAGCTCCTTGACCATGCTAGCTGAGCTGACACAGCATTTCAAGACATGTTACCAGCTCAATGGTTCTCTTATTAAAAAAAAAAAAAAGGGGGAGGGGGGGAAGGGGGGGCTGGAGAAGAAAAAGAAAAGGCACTTCTTCATTTAGTCTCTCCATCTTGATCATTGCTCATGGGCTATCAATAATTTCAACTTGGTTAAGCAGCTGGCTGAAGGTTAAATAAATTCTGCCTGGTTGTTTGCATGATCATACCTGAATTCAAGAATTTCAGTTTGAAGCAGATTTCTTTTTGGCTGCTCCTTGGGAAGTTCTTGTAGAGTCAAAGATAGGCTAGAAAAGAAGTTATTTTTGTGGAGAAGCACAAGAACAAAATTAAAGTCGACAGGGCAAAGCAACCACGCTTTGAAATTTCTGAAGGGAAATCTAAAGGGATGGTAAAGGCTTCATCTATGTATATACACACATATACAGCAATTTAGATGAGGACAACAGACACAGAGGTCATCAGTAATCCTCCAGTCAGAAGAATTTTGCCCAACTGCTTTAATAGATTGTTAAAATCTCAGAACAGCTATCGACTGATTCATGAATGAATCATGATTTTAAAAGAAAATAAAATGGGTCATGCCATTTTGCCTGCAATGCGTTCAATTATCTTGCGCACTACTATTTTGACACCCAAAGAATTATTTAGAGCATGCACAACTACCTATGTATCTCAGCCAATGTGTGTACTAATATGCTGTTAATAATGCATTCTGTGGACTCAGCATTCCTCTTACTTGCATCAGCTTTATTGTTTATTTAAGTATTTACTTCTTGGGAGTATTCCTGTTTTATTTCAGTACAAGAAACTCCAAGCTCAATATGAATCAAATACACATGCTTTCACATTTAGCTGTAGTAGGGTGATTTTGGAACAAACACACTCCTCGTTACTGAGACACAAGGAAAATGCACACTGAAATTTGTCTAAAATAATCAGAATAGTTAGTGACTTAAATAGCAGGTGGTGTCCTGTTAAAGGAGGAAGAGAATTATGGTTATGTTTTGAAGACTCATATAGCTGCTTTGCCTCGTACAGGTTTAAGTGTATAGTCTACTTTTACACAGCAGTTGATTTTTCATAATCAGATTACCTGCATTTTCAGTAGTTTGTTACTGAAAGGCAGTGAACCAGTTTAGAGAGAGAAGTCAGATTCAGGTCACAAATCCTGAGTGCAAGAGCATGCACATCTATAGTTACCCTACACAGCAAGTGCCTTGACTTGCTTCCTTCAGCTTTCGCTGTTCGACGTAGAATCTACAAATAAAACATCTGAAGTTTGAGAAAAAATTGAGCAATAATACAAACATTTGAAAGGGTGGGAAAAGAAGATTTAGGAAATTCCTTAAGAGTTTTTCAAGACAAAGCTGGACAAAGCCCTGAGTAACCTGGTCCGACCTCACAGCTGACCCTACTTCAGTTAGGAGACTGGATTACAAACCTCCAGAGAGTCATTCCGGCCTGAGTTATCCTATGACAGTATGACTCCAAATCATTGTTCAGACAGAAACCATAAGCCTGTTAAGGCTTCTAGGAAAAGCCCTGGACATGAGGACCCATCCACACTCTGGAGCACTGCTGTTCAATGTTCCAAGGAAATGAACGGTTCCTTGCGGAATATACATTGATGCCCAAACCTCCTTTTTGCTCTCTATACATTTGATATTTTGGCTGTATTTTAACAATACTTTATTTCTTAATACAGAAGAAACTATGTGTTTCATTGTAGTACAGTGCACAGTATAATTATGGTGCACGGTGTAATTACAAAGAACATAGAATTCAGTCCTTTGCACAGTATCCTTGGGCAGGTTATTTACAGTTTCATACCTTCAAACACAATCAAAGGTGCAAATACTTTTACTCCTCTGAACTACCATTTCTAACTGTACAAACTGCAGCATGCATGAAACTGTGTATCTTTTCCAGCCTACATACGCAGATGTTCTGTGCTTACTCACCAAAGTCCAAAATTACATCATTTCTGCAATTTGATTTTCCTTACAGCAAGAGAACAAAGATGAGATTCAGCCTTCTCTGTAAGCTTTCTTCAGGGCTTCTCAAACCATGGTCTAGACTGTTTACACCCCTTTTTTCTCTGAAGGGCAGCATCCATCTGTCGTATAAGAGGAGCTTGGAGTTACTTGCTCCTATAAGACAGTCTTTGACCTTAAAATGAGGGACTTGCAGACATAATAGCATGATCTCCAGATTGCTACCAGTTAAGTTTTTCCCCACTCACTGATATGTGCTGCATGTTATTTCTCCACAGACACTGCATCTTACTTAAAAGCCTTGTTGACACAGTCTCTTGTTCATGCCTTTGCCCTCTCCCTATTATAGAAACTAGAAGGGACAGAACCTGTCACTGGGCTGCAGAAAGCTGTGCGAATAGCCGCCAGAATTCAGATGCAGATTGCCTCCCCAACAGCATTTCATAGCATAGCTTGCCCCCCAACTTAACATTTTGTAGACTCCTGTTTACCAATCCAAATCCTACATCCTGAAAAACCTCAGGGATTGCTGACTGCATAGCCTGAGCGTGTTTCAGCAGTTTTAAGACAGGGACACTTCTTTGGCTCTGTGTCTTTTCCTCACACTTCTGGGAGCTTTAAGAAAGGGGGGGAGGAGGATGCCCCTCCTCAAAGAGCTGTGCCAGTTAAACAAATAGAAGTCCCCAGGTATTTGTCTTATTCCTCCCTCTTTCACAAAAAGCACGACATGGATATCTTCATTCAAATTAATTACAGTGAGTTAGAATCATAGAA
The DNA here is from genome assembly GCF_018139145.2 of Gymnogyps californianus. Taxonomy (NCBI): domain Eukaryota; kingdom Metazoa; phylum Chordata; class Aves; order Accipitriformes; family Cathartidae; genus Gymnogyps; species Gymnogyps californianus. Next base: position 6,280,028 of record NC_059481.1, on the reverse strand, counting down.
TAGTTTGGGTTGGAAGGGACCTTTAAAGGTCATCTAGTCCAACCCCCCTGCAATGAGCAGGGACATCCTCAACTAGATCAGGTTGCTCAGAGCCTTGTCCAACCTGACCTTGAATGTTTCCAGGGATGGGGAATCTACCACCTCTCTGGGCAACCTATTCCAGTGTTTCACCACCCTCATCGTAAAAAATATCTTCCTTATATCTAGTCTGAATCTACCCTCTTTTAGTTTAAAACCATTACCCCTTGTCCTATGGACTAATAAACTTTTTACTGTGAAAAAAATGGATTTCCTCTACAAAAATAATTCCTAACTTCAGTTTAAAACTGCTAGTTTATTCATCAGCCAGTGTCATTAATATATCTGTCAATAGCTTAAAAAATACTGTCCTAATAAAACAGTAGGCGGTGATCAGCTATTAATATAACTCAGTAACTTGGCAAAGGCCATGCAAGTTGCTCATCAACTCACATATTTTTACAAGTTAGAGACCCATGGCAGCAATCTCTGCACAACAAGAATATTAACTGGAATAAAGTGATCGTTTTATGAAACATTTTATGGAAGCAAAAGGTACACACAATTATGTTTTATTAACAAACTCTTGACCTTACAAATTTCAGTGTCCATATTCAAAATGCTACTGTTCAGCTAAGCCCAGAGCTGGCCTCATTCCTTCTCTAAGTCCAGTGGACTTGTGCCAGGAATAATTAAAGCAGAAGAATACTCAAAACAATTGAAGATTTGGAATGCGAACTGGCTATATTACCAATTGTCTCTGTTGTTTGCCATTAAGGGAGGAAAAAAAATAAGTGTTGTCACAGTCTTCAAAGTTTCTTAAAAACACAGCTTTGAGTTCTCTGTTCTTTGCAGAGCTTATGCAGAAGCATCAGGTATATTTAAAAAAAAACTTTTAAAGAATTAAAAGCCAAATATGAGAGCATCATATGTCAGTTCCATACTGACTAAGCATAAATTCATTGTACGTGTGGTTGTAGGGATGTTGGAATTTCTGCCAGTTTAGGACATTGTGCGTGTGTAAATATATATACACAATATATGTATAAATACACACACACACAGAGATTGGCAATATCAGTATTGTCACATGTAAGTTATGTAAATAGTGCATGACTGGAAAAACTACCACTTCCAAAGACAGCCACTTCCAAAAGAAACCAACACTGAGCAATGGAACGCAAAGGGGACACCTCACCCCAATTCCATGGCTTATTTGGGGTTTTGGTTTTCTAATTTAAACCCTTTTGGGAAGACTGCTATGGAGCATTCATGGGTTTCCAACACAACCAACACAACAAGTTCTGTCTTGAACTTTCTTACACTATATTACATGCCAAGTTGTTTTCTTTCATGAAATCTTGTTGATCTTCTGGAGGCAGAGAGATTAGATTAAATTAGAAAAATGTATTCCTCTAATATGTTGCCTACTTTGAAATTAAATTCTGTAACACGGTAGTTTTCAAAACTCTTGATTTAGTAGAGTTTACAGATGTGACCCACAATTTTCATTTTAGCTTTTTTCTTTTTTAAATATAAAGTTTAAAAGCTATTTAGTGATACATCTATTGATATATCTATAGACAGTTTCTGTTTTCTGACTGAATGCTGTCTCTCTGGTTGTTGACACCAGATGAAAAGCTGTATAGGTTATTAGCAAGAAAAAAAAAAAGTACATGAAATACTTTTCTTTCTTCCCCTGCCCAGAGGTCATTTGCCAGGGAAGATGCTCTAATTCTCGCACATCTCAAAATTAGCAATGCATCCTGCAAAATCTCTACATGTAAAGAAAACTGTTAACCCAGGAGGCATAAATCAGATTTACTGCAAGAAAGAAGAAACACTGTTTCTTCATCAAATTCCATTTTTCTTTAACAGTCTCTCAGCTGTCAGTTTGATAATGGCTGCTTGATTCTGCACTCAGTAACTGGGGACAATTCCTATTCCAATCTACATTATGTTCATCTGTTAATCTGATGACAGAATTTGTCTCCTTAGGCAACAGATTTGGGGACCAGAATTTATCCACCAGTAGGTTTCATTTCACTGAAGGGTAAATTAAGGTGGATTTGTAATGTCTTTGTTTATCCAAAAAATATAAATATATTGAAAGAACTTGAAAGCAGATTTAATTTAAGAGAAAAGTAAGGCCATTATATAAACAGCAGCAGATCTCATCCAGAATATGTCACATAAATATCATACTATCAAACAAGAAATGTAAATTATCATACATACTCTATAATTGAAAAGTGTATTATACATTAGTGAAGTCACCCATTTATCTAATCATAATCAGTTCCAATAAAATCTCATTTAGGAAAGTTGAATGTAGTTCAGGGTGGATGGTTATGAGGATATCAGTCATGTGAGTATACACTGAAACAGTTTTGAAAGATAGTTCTTATACGTAGAAATCCAATTATTGCCTACCTCATATGAAAGAAACTTACACTGATATGGGCTAAAACTGTGGCATTCAGAACTAGAAAAAAAGTAAAGCAAGTATGCTGAATAATTCTATTTTAAATAATGTTTTAAGGAAATTTTTACTCAAACAAGATTTTACGTTTGCAAGAAGTAATTACAAGAATGACATGGTGTTTAATGCTAATAAGAGATGGTTCAAAAGTGGGGGGAAAATCCTGATATATCATTTGAAGGTTCTGATGATGTACAGCTTGGATCCAAACCTCCCATGCTTGATTTTATAAATCCAACCTTTCACTAGGAGAAATTCTGATTGACCAAATATATGCAAGTCTGTTACAAAAGGAGGAAAGTGCAACCATTTTCTATCACTGCTGCCCTTCTACTGTAGCATTTTAGATAAAATAGCCTCCAGACATGAATAATAAGTGGTTTTGTTGAGCTTGTTGACATAAAAAGACATGAAACAGACTAATTTTGCCATTCATACAGTACATCATTCCATAGGAATTGCAGGAACATTTGCTATGTTGGTTTCAACAAAAATGCAGTGACTTAATCCAACAGTAAGGTAATATGAATAAAATGTATATCATGACTACAGCTGAAGAAGCAGTTCATGATGAATACTTAATTTGGTACCATTAGCCTCTTCTGAAATTATCATTAATGATTTTTGCTTCTGTTCTTCCATTTATTGTGCACAGCTGCTCACCTAATCACTTGCATAAACTTATCTTAACCTATGGATTATTTATTATACAGCCATCATTCTTCCAACAGTGGTAACATAAGCTATACTGATTTTATCTCTTTTATATGTTCCAAAATGTAAACTTTCTATATGGCTAGTCCCCATTCCGTTGTGAATAGTCATGTACCTACATACTGATGGCAATATTTACAAGCAGATATATTCGAATCATTTTTTAATCCATCAATAGCATGGAGAATAACAGCTCAAATGTCTAAATGTTCTTCATTAAAATGGGGTACAAGAAGTGAGAAAACATAAGCTTGACAAAAAGAATATCCATATATCCTCTTTAATTTTTTTGGTACTTACTAAGCTCCAGGTATAATCCTCCGTCAAATACTGCAATTCCACCTTATTTCTTATATTGTGATATGTTTGTTTCTTCACAAAATCCTGTGGATTCTGAACAAAGGGGCTTCTTCAGAAACTCATGGGGAAAAAATTAACCATTTTGACTATCCTGTTCTTGCAGCTGTAGCTAGCCCTGATTTGCTCTGCTTTGCCTGCCTAGATGTACAACCATATATACATGCAATTTATCCAATTTTAATAATGTATGAGTAGACTAGGGCACTTAGAAAATAATCATGATGATCCACAGGAGTGGTCAGGATACCTTATTGCCATTTTTATGTTCTGTTGCAATATTTGAAAGTAGGAGAGAGCTAATTTAAAAGCATATAGGCTGTTTTTAAGAGGAAATTACAAAGGAGTTGTCAACCACATGTAGATGGAAACCAGCTAGCCAGACTGAACATTACACTTGCAAACATACCATGTTAGAAGTGACTCTTGGCTAGACATGTTACTTTCTAAGCCACAACATACTGTGCTGCTAGAGTTAGCTCAGTGAAGTAAGATGCACTCAAAAGACACGTACACCTAGGAAAACTAGTCTTCATCAGTTCCACTGCACAGGATCAGCATTTAAACTTGTCAGCCACAATCACATAATTCTAATCACAAAACACAGTACAAAAAGGAGATCTAACTGATCTCCGTAGAAGAAGATACATTACTGTTACAGAAAGGCCAAATAGCATAAAGAGCTAGATGGGCTCACAGCAAGAATTTAAGAGAAGATCAAATACTGCAAGCACAAAGACTTTCACTGCTGGAGAACGATATCTAAAGAGATCAAGAGGTGACAAGGTGCAGGAGGAATGCTACACCCAATATTCTGTACCTAGAATTTAATTCCTTTCTCTGACTGTCCCAATAGCTTTCACGGATTTTCTTCTTCTTCATCTCAGCCTGTAAAAATAAGATTACTAATATACTGGTGTGAGGATCAACTCTTGTAACAATATTCTGAAAACCCACTGTTTAATATTTTGGTCTTGATTCTGGAAGATTCAGCTTGACAAGGGGCACGAAAGACCTCACTTAAGATCTGTGGATATTGTTCACTATGAGAACTCCAATACCCTCACACTCCCTAGAGAACATTTCTTTGCAATCCCAGCAGAATGTGTGAACTTCAAAGTGTTTCATTTAAGAAAAATAATTCTACAGTAGAAAAACTTTCTCTGAAGTTACACAGAAAGCCAAAACCTGCTTACTGTTCTCCTTCCCAGTTCATACCGTCTAGCTTAAACCAGCAGTGAACAATTTTGAAATATGCTGGGCTTTAGCCAGCAGTTTAAATGAGTATATGTGATTTAGTTCATATTTTCAGCCTCTTTATTAAATACCTCCCAATTTCATCTTGCCTAATATTTGATCCAGCAAGTTTAATGACAATTCCTTCATTAAACATTACAAGCTTTTTAAGACCTTGGCAGTGCTGCATTTCATTCAATAACCTAGTGCTGCTACAAAGTCAACACTGAGTGCCAAGTTAATCCCTCGTGTCCACTAATTATGTCCAGTGCTGCAGCTTCTTGGGTGAGCCTGAATCACTGGGGAAGTGCAGGATTTCCAGGCCAATGGATTCAGCACTCCAGCTATATCTCATGTCTTGACACTAGATGTCAGCGAAGGGTAATTGTTGTCTCAATTTAGAGGCCAGCCCAGGTAGCTACTAGCAACCTCTGTTAATGTTTTATAGCAAAGGTGAAGTATAGCTTAATACAAGCATCTGACATATATTACAATAAAAAAGGATATAGTTGTCTAGTGTTTTTAAAGTCAGTCGTAAAAGATGAATAATGACGCAGTTTAAAGCTAAAAGACAGCTGCCAAGCTGAATGGCCATGATGGATGTCTAAACACCCAGTGTAGAGAAAACCTGTTCCCTGGAGACCACCATCCAAAAAATTAATTACTACGATTCAGCATCTTTAAATGTGCCACTTAATATACTGCCACCATAATTAAATTTCCAGCCCTGTGACCTTGAGACCATTTCCTGAGATAATAAATGAGATCAAGGTTTAATCGATGCAGATGCAAGTAGAAACTGTCCGAGGAAGCACAAAACCATCACAATGTAGTCAAGGTCAGGAAACAAAAACCAAGTGAAGCTGCGAATCAACACTAATTGCTTTCTTATGATAAAAGATGTTTATTTTAATTTGCTTTATTTGCAAACAACAGTTCCATTGTATACTCTCTGACAGCAGCTTTTAAACTCTAGCCACAGATGAAGTCAGTAGAGGGCATATTTGCCTCCTTATAGATAGCACTTTTTGTAGCAAATGAAGCCATATTCAGTAGCACACTGAGATCTGATAGCCAAGCTCATCGCGCATCAAACAATACAAAGACAAGAAACAACTGACTGCTTCAGGTACACTCCTTCCTCTCTAATGCAAGAAACCAAGCAAAAAGGAGAGACTTTGGGTAGAGATACAGAGATGTGAAGGCTATTTTATGTCCTTTTGAAGTCTGAGTGACGCAAAGGGTATGGTCTGACTTCCACTGTTGGACTTCACCAAGTGCTAAATCAGACACCATGTATATACGGTGTCTGATAAATATCTAAATATCTAAATATATAATACCACCATAAATATATACCACCACCTAGTAGAGGACCTGTTATTTTAACAGAAGTAAATATTATTGGGGATGTCATACACTTAATGAGTTGAAGTGAAAGAGTCTCTGTAGCTAAGTGAAGTCTCCTTAATCATATGCTGTTAGAGAAATTAGAACTAGGTGATGATAGGGGGAGCATATGTTTAAAAAAAAATAAGATTTTCTAACTTTTTGAGACCAACCCTGTGTAGAGGTAAGCTTCCTTTTGTTCCAAGAAGCCTGGAGGGAAAAAAAAGCATATGTTCTGATACCTAAAACCTCAGAACTTTAAAAAGCATAGAAGCCGTCAGTAAGAGGACAAAGAGATGAAACTGTGAAACAATGTAGACAAGTAGATCTTTAAATAATAGTACTTGGATGTATTCTTTTGTCAAATAGGTATTAACCAACAATGTCTATCAATCCTGTCAATATCAAATAGATTAAATTATGAACCACTATAAATTCCAAGGTTAAAATGCAACTCATATAATAGAAATAACGTCTATAAATATCTCAAGCAAATCAAGGTGGCTGGGGTGATATACAGAACCCCAGTGGTGTCAGAAACAAAGATTGTGGAGAGCTCTGAAATCACTAACTAACCACGAGGGATTAGAGACTTCCAGTTACAAAAGAGCTCAGAAGACATGGGGGCAGGGGGAAATAACATATAGGCTGCTGTGATGTAACATTAACTTCACTGAAAGTTTCCAGAGATAACTATCATCAGGGCATGTTTTCTGAGCATATGAGTCACAGGACTGTGCCATATACATATTTAACATTCATGTTAATCCTGCAAGTGTGGATGCACGTGTAAAACCTGAAGACACATTGAGGATGATTAAGACAATTATTTCCTGGTTAAAACCTACTAACTACCATTGAGAAAGGGAAAGTATTGGTAAAGCAGCTGTCATGTCTACAAAATGATGCAACAAAATCACCTTGAGGACTCAAGCCAGCTCTAGCTCTGAAAGACAGGTAGTAGTAGCCTGGAAAAACAAACCAACCAACCAACCAGCCAAAATCCCAAGGTATTACTGTCTCAGAACAAAGTCTTCTGGGGGATGGACATAAACAGTAGAATTTGACTTGATTTAGGCTGAGACAATACTATACTGGAGATTAAAGCCAACATTTGTTGAAACTTGTAGTTGATCTGCCTTCAGTCTAATACAGTTAAAGTCGGATTCAAAAAAATCTACTGAAATTAACACTTTCAAAATTTCCATGGATTTTTGGCTATATTCTTGTGTTTGTAGGTAAGCTGGGAAATCCACTGTGCCTGACATGAAACTTTTCCTCCTGTCACTCTGTATGTACCAGTAAGACCTTTAGAGAATGAAAGTAAGGGGAAACAAAGCCTTTTATCTGGCAGGCTAGTGCTGTAAATAATGTACTGTTCTAACACCATTGTCAAGAAGTCTCATTGCATGACAAATGCCACAGACTGCCAATACTGGTAGTTCCCATCTTTTCTTATTGAAAGATCCATTCAGATGCATCAAGACAACCTGAAGGCTACTTCTGATAAGAACAATGGGCAGTTTCAAAGGAGAACAGGCAACATTTCAATTACAAATTTTTATTTTACATTTTTAGCCTAATTTGGTCTCTTTGTGATAAACAAGATGTTTTACATATGCCTAGTAGGAATAACTGATAGTTCATGCTTTTGTGTGTTATACTTGTTAAAATATTTGCATTTAAAAGCAAGTTTGGACTTCTAGCTCTAGGCTAAGTATGTGTCTTTCCTAAGGAGTCTCAACTAGAAGAAGCATTTTGAATTATAATTGTCTTCCAAATCTCAAATTAAGAGAGACAGAACACTGTTAACCCTTCACTTAGATCACTTATCCATGTGAAAACAAATTGTGATTTAGGAAAGTTGAGTAGAGACCTAGCAGATAGGCTGGAGTTACTTGACTCCTCCTATATTCATTCAGTAAGATTAGACAGATGACTAAAGATTACTTACGCTGTCAAGGGTTGGAAGATCAGGCCTCAGGTAATTACAGCATTAGAACACATGTACTTTATGAGGAGATCAGTTTTACAGTTAAAAGCTTTATAGCTTGATTCAGAAAAGCAAATTACTTGAAACTTTGCAGAAAATAGTAATAGATTATGAAAGAAGAGGTTCTGTGTTCAAAACACTTGCTGAACTCCTCACACAAGCATTTCTTACCTTAAAAAAGATGTGTTGTATAGGATGCTTCCTGTGTTGGACTTAGGGAACTTCACAACATACGCACTACAGAAATACAGAATACAGAGATGTAAATTGAGTTGTTTTTACTGAGGCAGCTGTAAGAAAGAATATAATGTTTGAAGGCTAAGATTTTCAGAAGTGACTTGTTACTTTTCCATGTCTCTCTCTGGTGATGTGCATGTGGAAACATCAAGAATACTCCTTCTCAAGAGGCTGAGGAGACAGAAACAATCAGAGTTTTCCTGCTCGCAGACTCTTCTAAAATACTTGGAGCTCAGCACCACAAAACTGTAGTGTAAAATTATTAGTTGTTTTTCAACACACAACCGATTGTTTTTTTCATTTGAGCTTCTTGATAGCAATGAATGAACATGCAAAGCATCAGAATAAACGCACAGGTTAACTCATAATTTACATTGCTTTTAAAATCTGAGTATTATAATGGCTATGCTCGTTGTGTATAAGGTCACATCTTATTGTAACAACCTTCATTTTAAGCATGCGTATGTGGGCATGTAGGACAGAAGATGACTCTCTCTGTGTACAACAGAGGTTGTGAACGGTTGAGAAAGCTGTACAGTGCTGAGCATGACTTGCCATCCCCAGCTCAGTGGCAGCCAGCTCCATTCGTCACAGCTGCATTCCAACACAGCAGTATTTGCTTGTGGTGGGTTGACCCTGGCTGGATGCCAGGTGCGCACCAAAGCTGCTCTATCACTGCCCCTTCAGCTGGACGGGAGAGAGAAAATAGAACAAAAGGCTCATGGGTCGAGATAAGGACAAGGAGAGATCACCCACCAATTACTGTCACAGGCAAAACAGACTCGACTTGGGGAAAAAAATTAATTTATTACCAATCAAATTGGAGTAGGATAATGAGAAATAAAAAATAAATCTTAAAAGCACCTTCTCCTCACCCCTCCCTTCTTCCCGGGCTTAACTTTACTCCCGAATTCTCTACCTCCTCCCCACCAGTGGCACAGGGGGACAGGGAATGGGGGTTTTGGTCAGTTCATCACATGTTGCTTCTGCCACTCCTTCCTCCTCAGGGGGAGGACTCCTCACACTCTTCCCTTGCTCCGGCATGGGGTCCCTCCCACGGGAGACGGTCCTTCACAAACTTCTCCAATGTGAGTCCTTCCATGGGCTACAGTTCTCCAGCATGGGTCCCTTCCACGGGGTGCAGTCCTTCAGGAACAGACTCTGCTCCAGTGTGGGTCCCCCATGGGGTCACAAGTCCTGCCAGAAAACCTGCTCCAGTGTGGGCTCCTCTCTCTGCACGGGTCCACAGGTCCTGCCAGGAGCCTGCTCCAGCATGGGCTTCCCACAGGGTCACAGCCTCCTTCGGGCCCATCCACGCTCTGGTGTGGGGTCCTCCACAGGCTGCAGGTGGATATCTGCTCCACTGTGGACCTCCATGGGCTGCAGGGGGACAGCCTGCCTCACCATGGTCTTCCCCACGGGCTGCAGGGGAATCTCTGCTCTGGCGCCTGGAGCACCTCCTCCCCCTCCTTCTTCACTGACCTTGGTGTCTGCAGAGTTGTTTCTCTCACATCTTCTCACTCCTCTCTCTGGCTGCAATTGCTGCTGCGCAGTAACTTTTCCCCTTTCTTAAATATGTTATTGCAGAGGTGCTGCCACCATTGCTGATGGGCTCAGCCTTGGCCAGCAGCGGGTCCATCTTGGAGCTGGCTGGCATTGGCTTTATTGGACATGGGGGAAGCTTCTGGCATCTTCTCACAGAAGCCACCCCTGTAGCCCCCAGGCAACTAAAACCTTGCCATGCAAACCCAATACACTGCTAAACCTGACAGAGCTTTGCAGCTGCAACAGAGCTGGCTCTGCCTATTCCTTCCCACACTTATGCATTCTCGCAACAGATTTTGTGCCAAATCCCACCTATTTTCATCTCTCCTGTTTATTGTCTCTTGCTCTAGTGAAAAATAATAAAGAGAGGAAGGCGGGGAAACTGGCTGGACTATTGCCTTCTTCCTGAAGGAACCACCTTCCGAGACAGAGCAGTGGTAAGCGGTTGTCACATCTGTTGCAGTTCTGGAGTAGTGGATGCCTTGGATTGTGGACTGACCATATTCAGCTTCACTATCAGCTGCATATGAGTTTTTATGTCAATCTAGGCAGAGCCTACAACCAGCCTCAGTGTTAGAGAAAGTGCATCTAAAGCCCAGGAAAGACACTTTGTGTTCATGCACTGATGTCATTCTGTCCTGTCATTTATTCTGCAAATGAAGAGGGATTTGGCTTACTAGTTCATATTTTCGTTTTCACGAGAACATTACTGTTATTAGTGTTAGATAGCAAATAAAGCCTGTGATATTAAAAATAACGTAAAGGAAGAGCAGAGTCCAATACAGTTAGTAAATATATCACCTAGAGAAAGAAATGAGAATGAAGTTAACAGCTTGACAGTAGCAAGGTGCCAATTCCTTACTTTTGTAGCCACAGAAGGACATATTATTTTGTAAGATCATTTTGGGGTACACTGGGGGAAAAATAGAGTAGATTAAATAGTTTGTAATGTTATTCTTTGGTCAAGCAAAAAGATATCAATATATATATCAGGTACTATATCCAGCTGAGGGACTTGCCTGCAGCATCCCAATCAAAAAAGAAGCTTTAATTAGCTTTGAAATACTTAACTGTCCTTGACAAATATGGGCACCAACATGTTTTGCTGGAATGAGAGACTCTTTATTAATAGATTCCTGCTCCACATTCTACACTGAAGATGAGAGAACTAAGTGCTTACAGTGAAACAGTAGGGAGGCTTATTAAATCAATACACATCTGTTAGATAATGGGCTCTAAGTCAAGAATGTTATTCTGAAAACCTCTCAGCAAAATGTTGCTTGTTTGGCACTGTTTTCCTACCGCTATTCCCTCGTTGAAGGATCCCCTCCAGAGCTGACCATCTATTTTGTAGTGTTCAGTTCCTAACAAGCGTATCCAAACATCTCTGCCAAATGGAAAAGATTCTCCAAAAGTCTTAGACAATATTCTCAAGTATGCCAGCAAGCAACAGCAAGATGCTGTGAAGTTTAAATCTCTTCATCCCATAACAGAAGGCTAAGGCCTTAAGAACACTAAGTAAGCTAATGGGAGCTAAAAAATCCCCTATACTAGTTGCAATGTACTAGTAACAATTTGTAATGACATCGTGAAATATCTGCAAAATTATACACAGATATATATCAATACATAAATATAAAATATATTAATGTATTAAATATCTTTTATGACACATGTATAAGACTGTTGGGACACGTAACCCTTTCTTGTGTAAGATAGTGTGATCTCATGGCTCAGTCAGCAGACATGGCGCTACTCTGCGTTCTACCTCTCCCTTATAAAGTCACTGTAAGTCAGTCACTTCCCAGTCTGAGTGCACTCTTATCTTTTGTCTGTCTTGCTTATTTTTGCTACAAATTGTGTGAGGTAAGAGTTGCCCCTTGCAGTATCTATGAAATGTTCAGCAATTTCATTCAGAGCCCCTGGGCACTACTGTAATAAACATGCATAAAATAATATTTACCCAGTTAGATACGGGTAAATATTTTACCTTCATCACCTTAAAGTAAACACATAGCTCACTCAATTCTTAGCTACTGTGTCTACATTCACTCAGAATGTAACAGTAAAAAACAACTTTAAAATGAACATATGTTTAATAGATGTAATTGTAATGAATAGGATCCTGTGCAAAGAAAGTAAGATGCTCTGAAAAATGGTAGGGAATGCAGAGAGATCAGCTTATGTTTACGAGACTTTACTCACCCATGTTATTTCCATAGTATGCATAAATTTGGCTACTTCTGTAATATTTGAATTCACATTTTACAGACATGCAAATGTTTTTTCTGCAGTAGAAAACATAAATGAGAAATATACGTATAAGGTTGTCATCTACTGACTTACCATGGTAATTCCTGATACAGTGGTTTCAGCGATAGCACTGAGCATGTGCAGAAAAAGATAAAGGATGGCTGGTGTTTGCACACTGCAAACAGTGTGAATCATAACATGATATCAATATTAATCTATCCCTTACAAAATCTTAAGACCTATTCATTTAATGAATAAGATGCTGCACAACAATATAATCTGTACTTTTCCAAATTAGCCACAAACCATCTGGTTTCTCTCCTAGTACTTGATTTTTTTTCTATATCTCTAAATGTTACTGACCTAAAAAAGATTTCATCAAAGGCTGTTGGAATCCTAACCCCTCCAGCAACTATTAAATTGGTCCACTCTGTGTCCTGTGCTGACAAATCATTATACTCCACAGCCTTACAATCCATGGTAGTATCTCAATTAGAGATAAAGATGAAGCAACAGCGTGCCAAATTCATCCATCCATCTAAATATGACTATTCTCAAATAAAATAGAAAATCTATATACAGTGATCCCTAGTCAGTCATTGCTAAATTCACTGATAACAGAACGCTGTTTCTGCAGTAAACTAATCAAGTGGTTTCAAATCAACAGTTTAAAGTTATGTGAAGTGTATGTTAATGTCATTTGAAAACGGCATACTCTTCCTTCTTTCTTATGTTTTCTTCCAATTTGCATTACGCAAACTGTGTTTGTGCATAGCTTTTAATTTACAGTTTGCCTTGACAAGTACTCTGCTTAATCAGTGAAGACTGGCTCACAGAGGTAACACATACTGAGATTCAGGGTATCCAGAAAATAAAAGTGAACTGACTGAATTTCTTCAGTTTTATTAACTGATCGTCCTAGTACAGAGGCAAGAGTCCAGCTCAACCCTTCCGTCTCCAATGCTAAAGCTATTCCCAAACATGTCATAAGGACCACAGAATTTATTACCTTTGGCACTGAAATACCAATATCATGCGCCAGCAGTTCAAGAGATTTCAAGTAAGCTTGGAAGTGAAATGAGATTTTCTTCTAATAGGCAAATATTATACGTATGACTAAGCCACGCTGTCTAAAGCTGAACAAGAACGACCCAAACAGTAGTAACTATTCTCCTTTTGGTGGATCTTTTAAACTCTAAATTTCAGTATGCTGAAAGTAGGCTCTCTTGTCAGCAGAAGCTATTCTGAAGGAACGGAGCACTGTTTATGCCATTTCTGTAATGCCACTTTTCTAAATTTATAAATCCAGTCTATTAGAGGCAGCAGCCACTAAATGGCAGGAATTACTTTAGCCTCAATTAAGAAAAACAAGCAAGCCCATTTCTTCTCAGAACAGCACTTGAATTGAATCTTTAATTTAAAAAAAAAAAAAAAAAAAAAAGGCTATTTCTTGCAGTGGGACCTGTGCCATTTGACCAAGTAATGTCTGTGGAGTTAATGATCACTTTCAACCTACTACAGATTTTCTGGTATGTTGTGTCACTGCTACAATAACTCTTTTTTTCCTTGTGGAACAATCTAGAGGATGTTAAATACAGCCGTATTTCACTACTAAATCATTTGGCACCTACTTGAACCTTCAGGAAACTATTTGGCGGTCTTTTTGTACTCCTTTTTATTAGAGCATGAGAACTTAGAGTACAAGAACTTCTCCTTTAGGCAACAAACAGATTCTAATTTGTCTATGTATTTGGGATACTGTAAGCTAATCAATGGAAAGCTATCTTGCAACGACAGCTTTTCCACATTGCTTTAGCATCATCATCCCCCACTTGACTAGTCTAAAATAATCATGATTTTAAACACAAAGTGGCTCCCTGGATGGATTCTATAGGCAACTAGATCCCATAACTCCCAGGGTACTTCAAACTTGTTGAGATGGTCAATATATTTTGCCAAACTTAGATTCTGTTTTAGTGAATCATGAGATAATGCTGAAGATGTCTTAAAGATTTTACATCTTCCTGAGATCAAATGCTTATAATAAAATCTTTAATTCATCTATTTCTTCTTATCTTACAGATACCTCAATGAAAGCATGTATATTGCAAATTAAATTTGAAACATTCAATAGTCTGTTACCCCATAGTGAGAATTTACTGCTTATGTTTTACCAGTATCTTTAATTTGGTAGTCAATTTTTTGTTTCAAAGAACTTAGTGGATGCCACGCATACACTACCTTCACTAGCAGACAAAATGCTGATCTAATTAGTAACTAATCTCATCCAATTACTGATCTAATTACTGACAAGCTGCTGATCTAGGAAGGTTAGTTAACTGTAGGTTTAGTTATTTCCACTGGTTCTATCCTTTTGAAATACAACAGAGGTTGATGGAAAACATTCTCTATCTTTAGATCAGATTCCAATACCAGAATGTAACTAGTTGCCTATATAATCCATCCAGTGGGCCATTTAATGCATTTCAAGTCATGATTACTTTTATCCACCACACATGGACCACTCTATTGGCTTGTCACACCTAAAAAGGAGGCAATAAAATGTATTCACCATGGTTGGCAAGGAAGGAAAATTTTTAACTTCAGCAAAGGAGTACTCTAGCTGCTAGACAAACATTAATTAATTCACCTCGCTGTTTCAAAGTAAAGTACAAGCCAGATATGTACATTAATGGTGACAATTCATCCAGTTTGGGACAGTGTAGCTTTAATGGTTTACCTCCATCTTTACAGTTATCTTAAGATGAGGTTGCTGTCTATGATCTTTACTTGTTCTCTTAAAAGGAAAACTATAGTTTTAATACTGGAATTTTTATTCTATTCTGAATAAGCTTTTCTGAGTCAATGCAGTCCTATGTATCAGTAGGTCAAATTTCACACTGAATTTTAAGTTATCTTCCTAATAGTTATGTACAATGAAATGCTACGTTGTATTCCAGTGCTATGTAACAGGAAGTCTTAGAAGACAGCTGTTCTTTAGATATGTTTTTTTTGATTGTAAGACCATTAAGCTATTTTTTTCCCCTCTGGATTTCAGAACTAGTTCTTCTAACAGTAACACAGCATTTTGCTGCTATCAATATGGGAGCAGTGAATATTTACATTGTAGATGTAAAGTTTTATCCTAAGCACACTGCTCTGGCATAACAACTCTCATCAACTTCAAAGGCCTTTGGAACAAGCCCTGATTCTGACTACAGAATTCATTTGTATTACATCACTGTCTGTAAGGGAACAGCATGATACCTCCTGTGAAATGAATATTCCTACAATATCAATCTTTTTTAAATTTAGTATCTTAATATGACCCATGACTTAAGTCACCTTTTATACTGCTTTCTGTTTGATTATAATTTTATCTATTAATCATGTTAATCCAATAGAACCTGCCTTAATCAAATGCAAGTCAATTACCCACTTCGTCAAATTTTGTTTTTAATGAAAGACATTTTTTAAGATTGAATACCAATTAGGGACGTGTTTAGGGAAGTGTGGCTAGCTTTAGGCTGTGGGAACACTTGGCTCTCCACTGAGAAGGTAGTGTTCATATCCACTTCCAGGTCAAGTAGTTTGAAGAACACTTCTGAATAGACACTGAACTCACAGCAGACAGTTGTTGCCTATGCATATAGGCACTGTCCCACCTAAAAAAAATACCTGCATGCCTGCTGTCTGATCACAGAGAGGGATTAGGCTAGGTAGACTTTAAAGGACAGATCATGACTTGCCACATGAGAATTAAAATGAAAAGAAAGGCTACACTGGCTGATGGTTGTAAACCTGGGATATGACAATCGAACGTACCAGCCCCAAAGATGCCTGGATATTCAGATCCCTGACCTACAAAGGCTTCCTCAGAAAAGCTTCCCTGACCATAACAGCAAATTTTCTATCCCTTTCATTCCCCTGCAGCTAAAACTCAGAAGAGCAACCTCTGTATTTCATGAGTTAATTTCTGTCCCCATTTGACCAACTTCCATTAAATCCTAAACCGAAATTCAAGCTATGGAACACGATGCAAAAATTAGTCATGCTTTCTTTTTGTTTTACCATATGATCACACCTGAAAATGAAGAGTGATTGATCTGATAGACTAAGAATGCTAACTGATCAACGTGGCAAATCCAACCTTCTAAATCCAACGTGTGTAAAGATCTTCTTCACCTCTCTGGTTTTTATTCCCACCTCTTCAGTTCCGATTTGCTTGAGTGTCCTCCAGCCTCTCGCATTCCAGACTTCCCTCCCCGACAGCTCCAGGGAATCTTTCTGAGAGCAACGGCTTAATCTGCAGGCAGGTCCGCGTACCAGCCCTTTCAGTAGTCCAGAATCTGGTCATTCACACCAATATCCCTTTCCTTGGTATTTACAGAGTACAAAATAGTCTGTCTACTCAATAAGACACCTCTATTTTAAGTTATATTTATATTACACCGAGGTCCTAACGGTGCAGTTATACAAAAGTTCTGCAGGGAAGAAGGGATGATTGATGTTAAAAGACAGACACACATAAATGCAGCATGCGCACACAAACATTTCACTGGCAGTAACATCACAGATTCGGACGTTCATTAAAACAATAGACCAAGTAAGACAATGTTCTTTAGATATTTATACTTACATGCAAAGCACATCTAGCATAACGTAACCTAAATTTGTTCCCTCAGGAAGAAGGATGGTGCACTGCACTTAGCATGTATGTAGTTCCTTCAGAGTTGCAAAAGAGTCTGCACAAGGTGCGCATTTATCAGTGTATAACTGAGTTTATAACTGAAGGAAATGGAAAGAATAAAGGTAAACAGACTTCACTGATGATACAAACAAAACCAATGTCAGGGAACCTGTCAAACTGGTGAGAGAATCCAAGAACCTCAGTATTCTGAATAGAGTGATGGAGAGCTTGTGGCAATCACAGTCTCAGAGGAATTTTTCATTCACACTGACTGGTTTAATATTTTTGAGAAGCAGAAGTGATGAAAACATCTTGATTTTTAACAACCTCCATGGCCAGTTCCTTTTCCCACATTCTAACACAGTAGACATGATTTCTTAACAAAAGCTGTCACCACCCTCTCTTGGTGACCTTCATCTCCTTAGGGGAATGTCAACCCTGCAGTTCAGAAATATGACTGTAGCTCATCTAAGCACACCTGAACAACTTGAAGCTATCTGGTTCAGCAGGCAGCTACACTGCATGGAAACACGTAAGGCTCCAGTTTCCACCCAGCATGCTGGACATGCACAAAACCCCAGTTCTAAGCTCTAACTTGTGGAGGTTTCCTCGCTTCTCATACACTAACTTGTCTAAAAAGCTGTATGCAAAGTCAGCAGTCCAACATGTAGGATACCAAAAGGCACCATAAATTTTCACAATGTACTTACCTATGCAAGAGATCTCCCTTTATATTTGGAGACATTTGTAAAGCTGCCTCAGGTACCTGTGCTCATATCTAGTTGAAAGGACAGTAGCGTGGAAGTCTAAAATTAGGCAACTTAGGGATAAAATATCCTGACTTAATTGAAAGCAAGGTATTTAGCTCCTACCATTGTTTTTATTTAGTAATCCATTACAGAGTTTCTTCTGAAAGCTAACCAGTTTTCAGCTTTTTTTGCCTTTTTTTTTCTTTTTCTTTTTTCATTGTTTTTATGTTCCAGGTGGAGGCACTTGATCAACTTCACTAGACCTTGAATTAGCCAATGGCCATCATCGAACCTTTTAGGCTCTAAGAAAAATAACATGGCTGATTGCAGGAGAACCAGGGTTTGCAGAAAGGAAAGACCATCTTCACAGTTGTTCCTCTCTCCTATAAGCCTCATTTTTCCTTCTTACTGGGACATGTCAACCTGATCCTTGATCCTGTCTTAAAATACTCTGGTTTTCAATGCAAACATTTGATATATGACGCAATTATTCTGTTGTCTAAATGGAGGATGTCACTTAACTAAGGTCCTTCACCACAGTGAGCTTTTAAAGGACATTTTATAAGTCCTAAGACAGTAGTGCTTTCCTTCTAGGATGAATTTTAAATCTCTCAGCTTCAATATTTATGCTACACAGCTGACCAGAAAGGAGTCTTATTGGAGAGTGAGGCTGCTTAGATCCCTTTAATTATATACAGGGGACTTGGAAGGCAACACCTTTTCAAACTTTGAATTTACATAGCAAAGTAAACACTGAGAATGTAAAAGACTTGGTCTAGTATTGTAAAATGCTGAACAAGAGGAAGCACCAAATATACTTTGTCTGCAGATACACTGCAAACACAAAGAGGAATATTTCAAAGAAACTAACCTTTATAAATTAAATTTCATCTGTTGCATTATTACTGACAAATACCTTACTTAAGAAGTCATCTTAAATTATATTACTAATCTCCAATTTGAATTAAATTCAAAATGCTATACACAGTCATTGGGTATGGCTTTCCTGCACTGACTTTTCTGTACAGTCATTTTTTTAATCATCATGTCAATTTAATTACTATGATCAGAATTAAAACAATGAGTTTTAAAACTGTTTTAATGTTCTAAATTCTTTCACATTGACAAAAAATCTAATAGTTTTAATTTGCTGTTAATTTAATCTAAATAAATATTAAGCAAGAGACACTCGGGCTTTTGAGAGAAATTATGCCAGTCAGCCAGAGCTCAAGTTTACTCACTAAACTGATTGATGGCATGTAACATAGTAAACAATCTATTTTCTAGCTCCTAACAGCTACATAATGTCCTTATTTCTTATAGTAACTGGATTGCCAATACAATATTGACAAAGCATCACTAGGCTGGAGCCAAGCTGACCTCATATCACCATTTTTCTTTCTGCACATGTAACATTGCGCTGCACTTCTCTGAGTAGCAGCATGCCCAGATCTGCAGTTTTCAGAAAGGCAAAGCTCTCAGAGTACCTTAGTAGACTAGACTTGCATTGACTGGATAAATAATAAAACAGTCACTTAAAAATGAGACTGTTTTGTTTCATTTCATTGTTTAGGTGCCAGAAAGACTGTAAAAGCCAGGTATTTTCCTCGTATCTGTATACACTTTTCTGGATTTGGACCAGAGCTGCACAAGATGTTGGTTACCCAAGCACTCCCAGCCACCATTTGCCATCTGTTGGGCATTGTGGGAGGAACCATAAAATTTTGCAAGCTTTGCAAAATTTCTGAACAAAAATATTTGCTTTCTCAAAGTTCCAAACAATCAAAAAAAATCTTTATGGCACAGGACTGAATGCCAAATCCTGGTTAACACAAAGCAGGATAAAATAAAGCTATCTTAAACAACTGCAATTATCTTCAGGATTCTATAGAATCTAAATATCCTGAATGTCTTTTGTTGAGGTTACATGAACTCATCCTCTGAAAATACGCAGATAAAAAGAAATGAAGTAAAAAATGCTGTATATACATTAACTCACTGAATTATGCTATGTTTTGGGGAACGGTGTTCTCTACAGCAAAGCCTCATAGAGCTTCCCTTCAAAGGAAGCTGAATCTGTAAATACGCTTCAGCTCAGTATCACAGCAATTTTTGTTTATTTTTCAAGTGTACGTTACATTGCAGTGGTTTAGTCCTTTATCAGAACTACTGACTGTTCAACCAGAATCACATGCTTTTTGAAGCAGTAACCACTGATTTAACTGAAGATCAGCATGCACTTATATTTTTACATCATAAAAGATATGGAACAGATTGATATAGAAAATAAAGGCTATTACAATATATCTTTAACACAAAAATACTCTCCGGGCTTAACTGTCCAATACAGTGACAAAGCAATAAATTTATGTTTTAATTAGCCATGTTAGTGCTGGTAGAATTAGGCACAAATTTTTGGAGGATTATCACACACCAAATTGACGCCCAATTCAATTTTCTTAATCAGTTTTTAATTTCTGACCAATATTCCCCCCCCCACCCCCAAGTTCTTAACAGCTACATTCTTTCTGAAAGCTTTTTTCTCAGTCAGTTACAATGAGTGAAGAGTGTTGGCATCTGTCTGTGCTCTTGCAATTTATTAGCAAGTTTGGGATAAAGCAACTTTATTATTCAATGCTGCAAAACTTCTAGCCATACTTTTCAATCCTTCTGCTCACGTATTATCCTGAATTTTTCCCAGGATCCAGTTCTAACTTTGTTCTAGTCTATACAGCTCTGGGATTTTTCCCACCTTCCCCCCTTTCCACCACCCCTTTGTTTTGGGGACGTGCTGCCAGTTGATATTACAGGTGATTAGTACACATGAAAAATGAGAAGTCTACTTAAATCTTACCTGTTAGTACTGCAGTACTTGAAGTCTCCCCAAATAAATCCTACTCCCATTTACATGACCTAGTTAATTTTCCCCTCAACACTTTCAAAGAGAAAGACATCTCTAAATTTGAATGAACAATCTCAACCTCATCCTAGGCTGATTACCCTGGGCTTGTATTAATATCCTAAAGTAGTTTGGCTTCACAAGTAACTGCCATGCAACAAAACCTCACCTATGCTTGCTCCCTTGTGTTGGTCGTTCCTGCCATTACAAATGACATCTGGATGAATTTCTCTGGCACAAAAGGATATTTCCATCCCTCTTTAACCCTGGTTGAAGATAATTAAACTGCACGATTCTCTTGAGCCCATGGCGATTTAGCAGAAGAGTTTTGCATTTCCATCCGGCCCTACTGGAGAAGCCAAGTGCCAGACTAATTTTGTGCATGTGAGTACATGAGTGTCTGAGCAGTTCCATTTACATCAGTCAGACTACTTACATGCTTAGGATTAATTACACATTTTAAGGCAGATTTGCCAGTGATTACCATTCATTGCAACTGCAGTGACTTAGGTCCTTCCATGAGAGTTAGCATAAGTGCATATGCCGCCTTCTTCATTACTTGTTTCCTTTTTATTTAAGCCAAATGACCTCCTTGAATTCATAGTTTCCAAAAAAGCTAACAAAACCCCTAATGTCTCAAGACAGAGCTGTGCTACTGCAGTCAAATCTTACCAATTCCAGAGATGTATTTATGCACTGTTCAGATTGGCAATACTGGTGATGCTCTCTGGGCTCCGTCACCTTGTCATGAAATAAGCAGATTTTATAAATTTCTGAACTACATTAGAGACATATAGTAGTGCTTAGAAGCGTTCTACCTGGAGCAGCTAAAAAAGTGACATGAGCTGATTTCACAGGTTGTCGTGGTTTAACCCCAGCCAGCAACTCAGCACCACGCAGCCCCTTCCCCCTCCCCCCTCCCAGTGGGGTGAGGAGGAGGAAAGGAAAAAAAAGTAAAACTCGTGGGTTGAGATAAGAACAGTTTAATAACTGAGGTAAAATATAATACTAACAATAGTGACAATGAAATATAATAATAATAATAGTAATGAAAAGGAATATAACAAAAAAAGGAAAGGGGGGGGGGAACAGTGATGCACAATGCAATTGCTCACCACCCGCTGACCGATGCCCAGTTAGTTCTCGAGCCTCGATCCGCGCCTCCCGGCCAACTCCCCCCTGTTTATATACTGGGCATGACGTTCCATGGTATGGAATACCCCTTTGGCTAGTTCAGGTCAGCTGCCCCGGCTACGCTCCCTCCCAGCTTCTTGCACACCTGCTTGCTGGCAGAGCATGGGGAACTGAAAAGTCCTTAACTTAGGATAAGCGCTACTTAGCAACAACAAAAACATCAGAGTGTTATCAACATTATTCTCACACCACATCCAAAACCCAGCACTGTACCAGCTACTAAGAAGAGAGTTAACTCTGTCCCAGCCGAAACCAGGACACAGGTGTATCATCATCTCAGTCCACACAAAGCAGGTATGGTATACAGCAGCTGTTTTAGGGAATTAATAGCTTGGCTGTGGAGTCATATTACTGTAGAGACAGATACAAATCAGAGATCTACTGTGATGTAGCTGTGTGTATTCCTACATCATCCTCCCCAAAGATCGGGGGCGGGGGGGAAATGGCAAAAAATAACTGCAGAGAGGAGATACCATTATACTCCAAAAGGGAGAGGAGACAGTCTGTCTAGGCTGTCACGTAACAACTACTAGTATTAGCTCCAGACTAGTAGTATTTTAAGGAAAAATTGTTATTACAGTTGTCAGACTTTTGCTGCTACTTCTTTTTCCGATTCTCATGCATTATCATGACAATGCAACATTAATTTTACAAAAGTTTCTGAAAGATTATCAACTCCAAACATAATGGAAAATGCCAAATTAAAACAATACTATATTTTTATAATGTATCTTCTATACTAAATTCAATTTAGGACTTAGCGATATGACATTTTCCTTTAATTTCTGCAAAGGGCTCTCTATCCAGCAAATGCGTGTAGTGGAGGCAGACTGAGAGGGAGGGACAAGAAAGAAAATAATGATATGAAGAGATTTAGACTTTAAGGAGTCAAGTCAATTTTCATCCTGATTGATCATAATCAAATACAATAATTGCCAGTTAAAATACCACTCCAAGAGGGCTCAGTGCTGTAACCCAGCATCAGAAAAGCTCAGCTTCAGCCATCGTCCCAACTGATGTTAAGAGGGCTACTTCCACAAACTAAGGCTTTGCATGAAATGGTCCTAAATCATGGGCAAACAAATATGGAAATGGGGAATTACTTTGTTAGAACAATCCTGCATATTACAACCTGACACTTTTCTGATAATCCCATCACCAAGAGCACCATGCATTCTGAGATGCAACAAGGAAAAATACTGACGTTTAGTTTTAGTAAGCCCTTATTAAAAGGTGTTAGTATTTCTTGACTCTTCCTGTGAGCCTGATTTCCTGTCACAAGACAGCCACTTTTAATGTGACAAAATTTTATTGGCTGCACATCCATTGCTATTCTGGCAGTTTTTATACTGGCATTCGAAAATGATCAAATAAGTAGCTCAAGGAAGGAAGCAGAAAGTTGCACCTGTTTCTTTCAGATTCTTTCCTCCTCCTTTTTTTGCCAGTAATAAAAAACGTATAGCTGGACATTCAGAACATTTCAGATCTTCATTTCAGATATAATGACATAGATTTTAGGCATGTTTTGGTGTAACCAGCAACAAAATTATAGTTACTGATTGCTGCCATTAAAATTCAACTTTTGGCCACTAATCTGCTACACTGAAGCCACGTAAAATGGTTTGAGTTCGTAATGGTTCATCAGGAAAAAGAAAACCCTCTCCGGTGCCTCATCCAAACTTAACACGTAGAAATTTTTTAGAACAGCAATGAAAATTATCAGTTCAGCACACATGGTACCTGAATGGTGAAGATATGTGTTTATATTACGACATATTTACATCTATGCAATAAATACTGTCATAACTGATGTCTGATATTTAGTGATTATCTAGAACATCTTTATCTTCAGAATCACAATTTCTAAAATAAATTCCAATCAATAGTTATTTTTTATTTGCCTAATTTAACTTGCCATATTATCGATTAGAATACTTTTCAAAAAAATTTTCTATTTTTACATTTTGACAATAAAAAAGCATGTCTTTAATGATTATATGAAAATGTAAAAATAATTACAGATATTCATTTATAGCTATGTATCCATAATTATGTCTATATCTAAGCGCCTCTAATTGTGTATAGCTAAAAGACATAAGAAAATGAGAAATGTATAGTTTATCTATACACATAATAAAGGCAAAATAAATACAGGGTAGTCATTTTATACTATCCTTTTGATCTATAGGCTACCAGTGGAAGACATAATCTTTTATTTATATTATGTGAGGTAAAATTTTGAAACAGGATTTTCTGTGTCTATCTTCCTGCTCACTTCATAATTAAGCCTGTAGGGCTGCATGGTTTATTTTTTAATGCTGTACTTGTCAATTTCTGTTATCACTAATTTAAAGTTCACAGCTCCATATATCATAAAAATATGAGGGCAAAACAATTGATATAAAAAAAATGTTTTGAGTTGAGGAGGTGGCTAAGTTTTCCTGTGTGTTCTTTTGAAGATTTCATTTCAAATAGTGCTGATTTACAAAGCCGGAAAGACAGTACAAAGCTCTAGTGACACGCACTTTCCTCCACACCTCCATCTCTCTCCCCCCTCCATCTTTCTCCCTTTATATAGAGAGAGAGAGAGAGAGAGATATGAATGAGATAAAATTTTTGCCTTCATTAGTATGTTAGCCTTTTTAATTTAGCTCCAAACTTGCCAACATAATCAGTTCTACCAAGATCAACTATGACATTCACTATAAGAAAAAGCATCTCTTATTTTACACAAAACATTACAAGGTCAGATCAGTGTCTTTCATCTCTCCCCACCTTCACCAGACTGAACAATTGGCAGCAATAATCCTGTGATATCCACAACTAATTTATCCAACAAGAAGACAGGTAGCACTCTGAACCGCACTGCTGCCTGAATAGGTGCAGTAAATAAGCAGCTTAATGGTAGCCTTTCAGGCAGGAGGGCAACATATCACAGCATGGCATTTTTATAATCTTCTTGGCATGCCTACAGCCAAGAGCACATAGCTGAGCGTATGTTCCCTCTTCTGTCAGGCTTAGGATGCATGTAATCGTTAGATTGTGACACATTGTGCCTTTAAGCAAGTTTAACTGTTTTATATCCCCTCTGATCTACAGCTTTGTACATCTGTTAAGTTGCCTCTTAAACTTCAGTCAGCACATCTGTAGATCTGATCTTTCTGAAGCTCATTGCGTGGCTTAGGTTTTGCACAGTGTTTCTTTGTATGTCCAGTGTTTATTTGCAAGGAATACCTTTTGTATTAGTGTTCTTGCTGAGCTAGAGCAAAAGACCAGAGTTAAATCCATACGGGACATCTTCGTGTGGCAAAGAATTGGATGGGGCACTAGGAACTTATTCCAATAACTTGAGTTACAAATTGGTAAAGTGAATAGGTCCCTTTTCTTTATGTCTTTGAGCACAGGGACTGTCTTCTCCCCACCCAAAAGACGTTTTGCTCTAGAGGCATAAAGAAGCCAGTTACTGGACTTCTCCCACAAAGTCCCCTAGGAATACTGATGAAATAGCCCCAATTATGGATAGATGCACTAATTTGCAGGTGCACCGACTACCCTCTTAACCTCCCACTGATGTTGGCCAGATTTCAGATACTTATTACATGTCGACTAGTCGCTCGGCATTTTGTCCTCTGGCACGAAGCAGCCCTGTACCAGCCAGCATTCCCCAAAACTATTGCACAGAGCCTGATTCAACTAGTGCTGGGTAGAGGATTGAGCCAGCAAAGCAGAAACCCCTTTGACTGCTAGAAATACTTGCGGAAGTCCTCCACAAAGGAGTATATATCAGCCATAATGGCAGCCTAAAGATCTCTGCAGAAAGGCTGATACTAAATTTATTTTATACCACTGTTTTGTTGTGTTACACTATGCATTGAAAGCCTTCATAGAAATTGCAGGCATATAGGAAGAACATCTGAGTGCTCCCTAGTATAACAGAGCTGAATAATGCAGAGACTGGCTGATGACATTTAAAGATCCCTGTAAACAAACTCAAAGTCAGAAGGGCCTCACAGCTTCTACCATGCAGCCACCAAAATGCAAAGATGCTACAGTAAACCTTAGGCTAAAATAGTTATCTCTGCACGTACTTGTCAGCTTGCTTTCTGCATTTTTTTTTTTCTTGGGGAGCTTTTCCAAGTGTTGGAGGAAATACTGGAAATAAATAACGTAGAAGGTTATGAATCCTTAGATTTATTCCTACCTTGTACTGAAAGCTATGAACTATTATTTTGTCAGTGAAAAGTTATTAACTGCCCCCTATAAACTGCTAATTAAATAGAAGCCTGTGTTCAGCCAACAATATCAGAGTACGTGTGAAAGTAGTTCCTGTCCTACCCCAATGGTCAGTACAGCTCAGTCTACCTGGACAGTTAAAGAGAGCACAGCAAAGCTCTCACACCAGTGGAGCGGTGGCTTCCCCAGCCAAAATTACCGTGGGCAAAATCTTGCCTACGCTGACGTCAATGACAGAATTCCCCGTTACCTTTTTAATAAGTAAGAGAAACTCAGGCATTAAATATCTGCTTTACTGCAGGATAGTTTCTTTTGAGATACTACCCAGATACGGGCACAGGTTTTAGTTACTGTTCTGCCAAGATAACAGTGGAGATCACATAAGTATTCACTTAAAAAAAAAAAAAATCCAGAAAATTATATTAAGCTACAGAAACTGCTTTTTGATTATTCTCACAGTTGGGATTTCATCCACTTTTGTAAAAATATCTCCACTTCAAACCTAGAGGCCTGAAAACTGAAGTAGAAGCCTTCAGGTTAGGCAAGATCAAACGAGACCAAAAGCAAGTCTATAAGGAAGCATGTGTTTCTTAGAATTACTCTGATGCAACAGTTCATTATCTAAAGGCGGAGCATGCTGCTGGACAAAGTGATAAAGGAAAGGAGCGGCTTCTGCCTAGGTTTCCTCACTAGGATCCTTTCATACACTTTGGCATCCTGACGAATATGAACATTTGATTTATCAGTGTTGCAGGATGACTAAGAGATGTCATGACTACCTTTTCCCAACATAGATATTCAGCTGCCAAGTTTGTCTCTTTAAGCAACTCTTATGCAGTTGTAATACTTCATTGCTCAGATGAGTTTCCTCTCTTTCTTCCCCCATGACACCTTTCATGCTCTCCCCAAAATGATATCCTATGTTTATATATGATGAATTTTCCAGAACAGTGAGAACAGACTTCCTAGTGCAGCATCATTACCCCTTTGCTTGGCAGAGAAGTAGAAAAGAGCTTGTCTGAGCTGGCAACCATCAAGCTTTACAGTCTAACAAGTTCCACTACTATAATGAAAATCCAAAGACCTGGAAACAATATACAGAGCTTCCCTGACTAATTTTATTATGCAGACACACTTAATAGCTCCTGTTACAATCACATTTATAGCAGGAAAACAGTATTGGATTGTGACTATCACACTAAATCGACATGGATTATCAGTCATTAAAAAGGAACAAAATTAGCAGCAAGCAGTAATATTTTACACTTATCAAATCTACAGCTGGTCAAGGTTCATTACAATACTGTGCAATAAAGTCAGGAAGCATTGGCTCATTCTACAGAACATTTAAATCTCTATTGTATTTGTGTAGGATATAATTTCTGATAGCAATAAAGCCTAATAAAAGTTACACCCCAATGAATAAAGTGTTAATAAATTGACCCAAGACATTTAAATGGCTAATTATATTTGAGATAAAGGAGGATTCACTTGTTTCTGTAGATTGTTTGAAGCTGTACTCTAACCAGCTAACTAACCAACTACAAAATTATTTTATATAAATATATCTCTGTGATATAAAATATTAATATTTCTAGCTCCTTTTCCAATAGATTAATAATTAATCAGAATTTCCTAACACATTTCCTATTCATCAAAAGACTCATACCTCTCTTTAAAACGTCCAAGCTTTGCATAACTTTATTCCCTAGATTTTATTTTATTTAAAAGTATTTACACCAAATATGCTTAGCTTTTCACACCAAATATGCTTAGCTTTTCCATAGGCCCTTTCAGTAATAAAAAGGGGTGCTTTATTATAAAATAATAGTACCCTATTACAATACTAATAATAGTATTACAAAATGTATGTAAAAATACAGACCAAACAAACACACTGATGAGGTCAGGGTATGCATGCAGGATAATTACTGTGATGGGCCTCCCAAGATCCTGGGCCTGAGTCTAAAAAGCTGTCATCCTTTAAGATGGAATCAAGAGTTACAGTAGAAAATACATACTTCCTTCAACTCATTCCTTATAAAAAACCCCCCATAAATTCTGGAGAATCTCTCTCATCTCCCACCATCACATATGCAAATGCTCACATACATCTAAGCCCCACTCCCCAGTTTTTGGGAGGGTTCAGATCCCAGCTCCACAGATGACACCTGCTTGCACAGGCATCCAGAGGGGTGTGGGGATCAAGAATGAACTATATAGCATTTAGGTCCACCAGAAAGATTTATGAACAGAAGTTAATGAGCAGTAAGGACCTGGCTGATTCTTGATCTGGTTTACTGCACGACTGCACAAACAAACATGAGGGACAAAAACAATCGGAAGCAGCAGGCTCAAAGAACAACTTCTTTTGGTAGCATCAACTGCTTAAAGTATTTCCCAAACTACACCATAAAGTTTTGGAAATCTTTGGTGGTTTGCTTCTCCAAACCACATCAGAGACAATAGTTAAAATTGTAACAGGCCTCTGACATGAATGGAATTGCCCAGCAGTGTCACTGTTTTTCTGGGTGCTGAGTTCTAGATGCTGGAGGAATAGTGATTTGTGTATGGAAAATGACTGGGGTGGTACAAAGGGAGACAAAATGACAACGAATCAGTCTCTTAAAAAAAAAAAAAAGACAGGAATTACTAAAATTGATGTGTCAGGTTTGGGTTTTTTTTTCTTTTTTTAATAAGTGGAGGGGAATTTTACATGGGAAATCGAAACAAAAGCATCTTGAAACAGAAAATGTTTTCCACATCGCAAATTGAAAATTTCTAGCCATTGCTCAGTAATCTGCTTATTGCTAATATGTACTTAGTCTTTTTGTTCCATTTGGTAGACAGGTGCACAAGAACTAGAATTCCCTATGAGATGGGAATTTTCATTTTTGAGCAGCTTAGTCTTATTTTGTGTTGGGTTTAGAACTGAAATCTACTACTGCAAATCAGATCACCTAACAAAGGAGAGAAGGGGACGCGCCCCTCCCGACAGCTTTTTAGTTTCTTCTCTAGGATCGCTGAAGGGAGTTTCTTTACCTAGTTGACCCATTTTACAGATCACATTATGTGTAGACAGAATCTCTGCTTAGCTAGACAATCTTTTGCTAGAAGACTACTTTAATTAGGACCATATTGGACACATTGAACTAAGCCACTGCAGTTTGCAACTTTTGTCCATCTCCTGTCACACTTACCTTCCAGCACAAGCTGCAAAATTATAAAATGTTCTGGTTTCTGGAACATTATCAAGCTTGAATAATTTTTTATAACTGGTCCCAGGTCAATGAAGCATTTACAAACAGGCAGATGTTCCATTACCATCCTGGGACTTCAGGATATTACTGAAATCTTCTTTGATTCATTTGTTGCAATCTTATTTTTTTAGCAAGATGTCCAGCACTGATAAAAGGAGAAACTTACTGTTTTAAAAAGGTTACTCTCTTTTCGACTGCCTATGCTTTCAGAGCTTTTGCATGTTTGCATCAGACAACCATACACCCCTGCACTATAACAACTGTGTATATATGTGTGTACTTTTTATAGACATGGTTTTAGCACACCAGAAATACCACTGTCATGACTATGCTTTATGTCATTTGATCTGTTTTGTTGAAGTAGCTGTTCAAATCGCAGCTGTTTCCTGAAGTGCCTGCAAAACTCCCCTCCAGTGAGCCCCACTCTCCTGGGCACTGCATCATCTATGCTAAGCAGGGTGGGCAGTTCTTCCTCTTCCTTTTCTTCCTGTTGCTCCAGCCCAGCCCAACAATGCTCAGCCCAGAGGGATGGAGAAGGGGCAACCCCGATGGGTTCCAGCTTCTCTTCCCTTCTTTCAGTTCCCTAGCCCCTAGGATTGAACCAGCTTAAAGTTGAAAGGCACTCCAAAGCACCTTGAAGGACATAAGAAAAAAATACTAATCACATATTTTGAAATATTATAGTTAAGTCTTCATACTTTGTGTGACATCATAACTACTAGACATCAAATGAAATAAAAATATTTGAGTCAAGTAGTAAAAAAATAACTTCATGTGGATTCCTTACTGAGCTGGTAAATTCTCTAGATGTACTGCAGTGGTATGAAAGCCCATCTTTGTGACTGTTATATTAATGTTCCACACACTGTATCAGACAGAATACCATCTGTCTGTATACTACATTTTCTAATGCATGGAAAGATCAGCCTATGTCCTTCAGTGGAAGCATTCATATTTTGAAGGAAAATGACATTAGGTAAACCCACTAAGACCCAAATAGGGCACTTAGCTAGGGAAAATGCCTTCTTCATTGAAAACCTGTAAAAAACCCTACATTATTAACATTGTCAAATTCTGTTAGTAGATACATAAAATCTTTTATTAGTGATCAGAATGAAAAATAGCTGATAATATTTACCATTAAAAAATTCTGCATATTTTTAAAAGGTGAACACATAAATCACAGGTGGCTAAAGTTTCATTTGTTATGCTGCACTTACACAAACATGTAGAAGTATAAAAACTTCACAGAAGGCATAAGGCACTCTAAGCCTAAGTCAACTTACCAGCTAATGATTGCAATATCTTGAGTTCCTAGGTCACACATTTCTTGTGTTACTGAAGGTTTAAGATCAGGTACAGCAAAGGCAAACATTCTGGAACTATAGTTACAGCTACTGAAATGAGACCAACTTTCCTACATTTTCTGCAATTCAATGCAAAAGGTCTGATTCTACATTCAAGAGCAAATGCTTATCTTGCTAAGGAAATCACACTGTGTGAAACATCCAACTGATATTGCTGTTGTTAAATGGAATTTGAAGTGTCAATAGCTGCAAAACCAGTATTTACTTTTCCCCCCTTTGATGTTTTTTCAAAATTCTGTACTAAAATCCCAAAAGCCTAAGGGTGTTTGTTCTTATTCAAAATAGCTTCAGTCTCATCGATGCGCTACCTTAATTCTTTGCATGCTCAATTTCCTTCTTAAAAGATATCTGCATTGTGTGTTTTTGAAATGGATTACCAAGCAGGTGTTAGATTTGAAATGCAGTACAAAGCAGAGACCAGCAAGTGAGCTCCCTGGTAACATCCTGTCTGCTGGGAATGCCTGGGCAGGCAGAGGAGCGAGTTCCATGCTGAAACCTGCAGGGATGTCTCAGTTACTCTTCGTCAGTGCTGAACACAGCATAGTAGGTTCTAACATAGTTGCCATTACTCTGCCTTCCCTTGACTGTCTGGCTCTGGACCTCAGTATGCCCCATCTGTTTTATGGGTATATAAATCCTTAAGAAAAGGAATTTGGGGAGGTCACCAAGAGGGTTTGGGGCTTTCTGAGTTATGTATAACTATTTTCTATAGACAGAGTGGAAAAATATTTTCACTTTCCCTCAGGGCATGTAGACATGAAAATTGCACTGTGCCAAGTACCCTGAAGTACCCAGCTCTTACGGGAAGCCTGGAAGGGTTAGACATCTGTCTTTGCTACCTTTTGGGAAGTATCTCTAACTTCTCCAGCAGTATTAAACTGTTTGACTTATAAACTGCATTACAGATGTTCAATATTATCCAGGTTCATCCCACCTACACATTAAGTATCTCCATTTTCTCATATGAGCCTCTGTAAATATGCAGCATAAGATCTTATAATTTATTTCAAATACAGTATCTTTCCCTCTGTTTTCCTTAATCAATGGTAGAGTTCCACAGGGTACTCCACTTCCCTAGTTATTCAGGAAAGGTATGCTATAAAGGTTTATTTTTTTCTGTCACATTGACCTAGCCCAAGACAGCATAATTCTAGGACTATAACCAGCAGTTAAAACTTACAAACTCTTGAACAAGCAACTAATTGAAAGTCACTGGGACTGCTCATAATGTTTGCAAAAAACAGTTGCACAGCCTGTCCTTTCTTTAACATGCCATTAATAGCCATCAGACTACAGCGTCAGGATAAAAAAAAAAAATCATGTTCTAGAAGCACAACCCACGAACACGAAGGGGGAGTCCCACGAGAGGTGGAGGAATCATCTCTGGGAAGATAGATCAGTTCAGTCCCTGAAAGGCAAAATGCATTAACATTTATTCAAACACGACTTTGATCTTTTTGGCTGAAGTGTTGTGAAGTTTTCAATTTTTTTCCTGCATATCAAAATATTTTCATTACAGCCTGGTTCCTTGAACGTGGAGACTAAGAACTCCAGCTTATGAAGACCTGTGGGTACTGGAATTTCAAGCCATGCATTTGCACTTAAGTCACTCCCCAGCAAAATGCAGGAGTTCTGCCTGCTCAATTTATCCTTAGCTTTATTTATTTATTGTAGCTAGCTTTTCCCAGCAAGTGTACTACATATCCATACTGAAAATATAAATTAACGATGAATGTTTATGGTCTGAATTAATTATCTAGGGGTTTTCTTAAGTAACCATAGGGAGGAAAAAAAAAGAAAAAATAAAAAAGCATCTTCAAAACTATGGCAGCAGTACTACATGAAATGCGAAGAGAAGCACAATTAGACGTGAGGAAGCTGCCCTCAATGGAAAAGAGGAGCCAGCCTAAACTTTCTTCAAACTTAACCTGCTCACAAGTGTCTGACTAATCTTCACTGTCTTCTGATGCTACCTTGGCAGAAATACTGTCTCTCACTGGAAAGCATCTCAATGCAATCTTTAGTCCAGTTTTGCATCTGTAACTGGGCTTGTGTAGCTTTTTCTATTTGTTGCTAGTCCATGCCTGTGTACATCCATTCATGACCATTCTTGAAGACAAAGGCAGTTGCAGGTGAATGTCAAATGGAAGAGAGGGGCTAGCTGCTAGCTTAAAAAAGTGTGCTCAACCATGCAAGGGTTTTGCATAAATTGTCAAAGAAAAAGCACAGACAGCTCTCAAAACTAAACCCCAACAAATGGAACGAGAGTATTTCTTCATGTGGAAATGCTGGTCTGCAGTAGAGCAGTCAGTAGGAAGACAGACCATTTACAGAACCCACGTACTGCAGCACAGTGCACCACAAATTTGTACAGTATCCTTAAGCAAAAATCCTCAGTTGTGGCCAGGTTGAATCAATAACTTCACTGTTGAAAAGAACTACTTTCCATAGTTTCTTCCAGAAAACTCCTAAAACAATACTGATTAACTTCAGAGAGGACAGTTTATAGTAACAGAGATCCATGTGTTTTAGTGCTGCACAGCTGTACCATCAGCATCAAGGATGTTCCTCTTAAAAGCAGATATATTACACACAGCACACTGTATAATGATATGACGTACCTTGCTCCATGAACAGTAGTAAAGTCATAAGACACCTAGAACTACTTACGGACCTTTGAACTACAGGATGTTAGGGATTGCCATTAAGAATAATTTGATGCCAGCTGGGGCTGAAGACACATGCCTTATTTCTAACTTGCTTCAACTCTGGGGAATCATAAATTGTAGCTGAGAACTACAGAACAGAAAATAAAAAAAGCAGCAACAGAGAGATTAGTGGAAAACAAAAGTAAAGGATCGCGAATCAGAAAAACGCATAACACCTAAATGCGCAATACTGGCATCCTGGTGAGGAATAAAATGAGAACAGATAAAAGAAAGATCATTAATCAAACACGCACCAGCTAGGCAAAAATCTCCTTCAAATTATGATGGAGTTAGAGGAGAAAAATAGATAGGGGACAAAGTAAAGCTTTAAATGGAAAAATGTCTATGCAGATGAACTATTGCAACAGCCAGTTTCCACCAGTTCCACCCATCCCATCTCTCCCATGTTCCATCACATCATCTTGGGATTCAAACACTAACGTGCACAGATCTGTCATGGATATAATGCAGGTGCACACTGTGAGAATATATCAAACTCTAGTGACAGTTTTGAGACACATTATTCCTGCAGGTCACTGCTGTGAAATGGAAAAAAGGTTTGGAAATTATTATAATAGTTGCAGAGTATTTGGAATAGCAGAATGCCTAGCTGAGAAGGGGTTATTCCGCATTAGAAAGTTTGCTGTTTCTGACACAGCCTTCCAGTAAGAAAGTAAAAGTTGACATTTTCTAGGGCACACACCCCATGGATATTTGCCCTGATGCGGTCTGGCCTCTGGGTATAACTAACAAAACAAAATTATCTAAAAGCATGCATGAGGAAATGGCAGAACACTATTAGCACTCCTTACCATGCTACTTTACAAGTACTGAAACAATGAGTTGGAAACAGGCACAATATTTCATCAGCAAGTTTCCAAGTAAAGTAACTGTTCAAATACTCTCTTTCCTAATTAATCTAAACCTCAGTAAAAGGAAGACTGTTGGCTCAGCGTCTCTTCTGCACCCTTACTTGCGGTTTTCCTTGGGCCTCTGAGCAGGAATCAGACTGTGTAGACACAGAAATAGTTTACTGAATTCTCAAGGACAGACCATTCTCCCAGATTAAACAATATTCACTCTCTGTCAAAAGCTCAGCTTCAAAACTGCCAAAGCATGAGGAGAATGAGCTGCTGCTTAGACCTTTCCTTGCATGACAGGATAAAACGCAAGACTTCTCTGCCTACAGGAATCCAGATAATGAAATAATCTTTAATCTTTGTCCCTTCAAGGCACTCTCAACACCTGTTATCCTTGGTACTGTCACAGGCAAAAAAGTGTGTGAATTCATCTCAACGCTGGTAATTATTTCAGCTAATTACTCATTTGGATGTGGGGTGATTGCCAATGCTCCTTCAGGTGCAACACTGGCAACTTTTATTCTAGCTGATGTTTTACAAAGCAGGAGAGTTGCTGTTCCCCCTTCTCCATTCTTACAGAAAGATGAACTCCCATGCTATTTAAAATCTGTACTGCAGTGAAACAGCCTGGCCAAGTGGTTAAACCCAAATCTTCAGCAATTCATTTTACAGTCAGACATTACTGACTTCATTCAACCTTATCACATGCAGCAATATCTCAGTGTTCGGTATCTTTCTGGATGAGAATTTTTATTGTACCGCATTCCCAAACCACCCTTTTTCAAGCCAGAATCACCTTTATCTCTATAAGTATGAACCAGACCTCTAACTAATGTGTTTTGACTTTTTTCTTCCTAAATCACTGGTGGTGGCAAATCACAAATACTCGTGATGAAGAGACAGCAAATATGTGCTGGAATCAGGCATTTTGGTGCAGCTCTGCTAAGGCACAAAGTGTGGGAAGTTCAGTTTTATGAGCCTGAAGATGCCAAGACAGTGCCTTTTCTTTGTAGCTTCAAAACTCTTTCAGACAAAAACTCCTTTCCAGGCCCTTCTGAGGGCCGCATGCTAAAACCAGCCCAAGTTGTTTTCTTGGTCTGATGAACTACTCAGACTGCTCCTCCTCCACTACCAGCTATGTCTTCAATAAGTGCTTTACCTCTATCCACCCAGGCAAATATCAAGCGAATGTTTCTCAGCCTTCAGCCAGAGCGAAAGTATATAGCTATGTTTTAGTGTGGAGACTGCTCATTTGTCTCAGCTACTAATTTCCAATTCACAGCAGTTCAGATGAGTTGGTGTTTGTTGTACCCACATCCAAATAGAGTTCAGTCCAACCACAGAAGTATTTAAGACTACTGCTCATTTCTGAAAGGTGATGTTTGGTACTGGTCTTGAGGGAAGATTTTCCAAGTTCTTAAATTCTGGTGGACACAACATTGAATCCAGACTCTGAAATGAGTGCTCATGTAAGAGGAAAAGCACAAGAGTTTCCCCAATTATTAGACTCTCTGATACTGTAGGAAAATTCACAGATCCATCCAATGCAACCACAGCAAAAGAGGATCCTCTTCCCTCACCTCATTGTCATGGAACAAGGAATCCTCTCTCTCCCCCTTCTCTGTTCCAGAGGAGATCTGTGGAGTCTCCAACTCCAGAGATATTCAAAACTTGACTGGACAAGGCCATGAGCAACCCTATCAAGCTCTGAAATCAACCCTGCTTCCAAAGGTTCCTCTCAACTTGAATTATTCTGTAGTCTTGCGTGTTTATTGGAGGTACTGGTATTACTGGAGGTGCACCTGCCTTTTCTTGAGGCATGGGTATGAATAAGCCAGTCAGTTGAAGGTCACTAGCCTCTTTTTCCAGAGTGTAACTGCTGGGGGCAGGAGGGAGTGGGCAGGAATACCCAGGGCCCAGGCAGGGAAACTACTCAATAATCAGCTCTTATTTGATCAGCACACAGCTATCATTCAACGAAGGAAAGGCAGCAGCAATAGTGGTTCTGCTCAGCTTGAATTTCCATTCATGTGTCTGTACAAACAGCAGCACAGGTCCTTCAGCACTGCTTCTCTCCACAGTAGGCCAAGCTTTTTAAAATGTATCTCTCATAAAGAGAAATAAAGGAGTAGTATATTCCCCACTGCTGAGAGAAATCTCCTTAAATATTTGTTCAAAATAATAATCAAAATATTTTTTACTTGGAAAGAACAACTTGAAATAGGAGAAAACAGATTATTTTTATTTATTTGTCTTTAGTTTTCTAAATGTTAAATTACATAAAAACCAGCATCATAAACCAATCATTTTAATGCACAATATAGCACATTGCTTTGATTTTCCTTTTTAACACTCACCACTCAGAGACTGCTTCAGGTTCTTAAATAATTGGAAAGACAACTGTAGCCCCTCAGAATCCAGTGGTCATTAGCAGCTAAAGATCCTAAAGAGCTGCACTACTCCAGAGGGTTTTATACTCTTAAAGAGGCAATTAATACTTCTGTATTGTTTTGTTCTCATCAGTTTGAGAATTGTCTGTGCTTTGGCAGAGGGCATTATTTATGGTCTAGTTTGCTATCAAGCGGGATTCTTTGCTGGCTGATTGATGTCTTCTGACATGTCTTATACAGAAGGCATACAATATAGGAAAGAGAAAAGTATCAAATAGTCCGTAGGCTCTAGTTCTGCTCCCTCTAAAATAAAAAAGTCCTTTGAGAGTCACCAATCAGTAGCACATTCCCTCATCATTAGCACCAGTACTACATTCTCTACAGCACCTACTTTTGCCTGGAAGATAAGTGTACAAGGGGGGGATTCTTTATACCATATTTAGGCAATTAATACTATATCACCACATATGTCTCTTCAGGACATGATCTAAAAAATGATCTCTGCTCTCCCCGTACTTCCAGCTCAAGTTCTGACAACACCACAGGAATTCCTCTTTTTTTGTGCTTACTTTCTACAGTATGGATTCACTGCTATTTGATCCTCTGGCTATTCTTCCCATAATGCTAAACACATTCATCTCACTGCTTCTAATGGTTCTGATCTTGTTCTTCAGCTGTTAGCTGGTCAAACTGGAGTGAATTGGGGCCACTGCCACCAATATCTGATCCTTTCCTCAGGAAATTCTCTCCA
Organism: Gymnogyps californianus; assembly: GCF_018139145.2. Classification (NCBI taxonomy): domain Eukaryota; kingdom Metazoa; phylum Chordata; class Aves; order Accipitriformes; family Cathartidae; genus Gymnogyps; species Gymnogyps californianus. The sequence continues at coordinate 6,242,703 of NC_059481.1, read as the reverse complement.
ACCTACTAGTGCCTAGAGTATTCCTAGGGACCCTCAATCTCTTCCTTTAATTGTTATCCGTATTCTAGTCCGCTTTCTGCTCATCTGCCCCCTGAAGAAGCATCTTGAGACGTACAAAGGAAAGGCCTATTTATTCCTTGCCAGGAAACCTGCTTTCTCTTTTCTGATCTCACAACTACAGACATCACAGGCTTTCAGTTCCAGTGCCTTACTCTCTGTTCCTTGCTTTCAATTTTTGTTAATCAGCTGGGAGGATTTTCTGGAATCCAATCTCCCAGTAAAAAGCCTGCATTTTCTCTGTATCTCACCTCAGAAATTGTCCCTTCTGTCGTCTTCAGCTATCAAAGATTTGGTTGGTGTCCTCAGGATTCTTTAACCTGGTCTTTCTTTGGATGTGTCCTGGTTTCAGCTGGGATAGAGTTAATTTTCTTCCTAGTAGCTGGTATAGTGGCAGTGTTTTGGATTTAGGATGAGAATAATGTTGATAACACCCTGATGTTTTTAGTTGTTGCTGAGTAGTGTTTCTACTAAGTCAAGGATTTTTCAGCTTCTCATACTGCCCCTGCCAGCAAGAAGGCTGGAGGGGCACAAGAAGCTGGGAGGGGACACAGCCAGGACAGCTGACCCAAACTGGCCAAAGAGATATTCCATACCATATGATGTCATGCCCAGTATATAAACTGGGGGGAGTTGGCCAGGAGGGGCAGATCGCTGCTCGGGAACTAACTGGGCATCAGTCAGCGAGTGGTGAGCAATTGCATTGTGCATCACTTGTTTTCTATAGTCTAATTCTTTTAGTAGTATTATTGTCATTTTATTGTTATTATTATTATCTTCTTTCTTTCTGTCCTATTAAACTGTCTTTATCTCAACCCACGAGGGTTTTTTTTTTTCCCGATTCTCTCCCCCATCCCACTGGGTGGGGGGAGTGAGCGAGCGGCTGCATGGTGCTTAGTTGCTGGCTGGGGCTAAACCACAACAGGATGTTACCTTACTCTTATTTGGTCAGAGTATTAACCAGATAGTACACTTACCAAAAAAGCTGTGTTTAACAATGAGTTACTTACCATGGGGGACAGCTCAAATGTAAGGGTAAACCAAAGTGGAGGCACCTGTTTATGGAAGATAAGGTGACACCTTCCTTGCGTAATATGAAGACAAGGCTAAAGTGAGTCCTGTGGGACACCAGGAAGATGGAAGCAAGTGTACAATGCTAATCTACAGGATGTCTCAAACAGACAAACAGTCAGTTCTCTGCTCTATAATCAACAGTAGGTCCCAACTGCTTTGTGCTGAAGCACTTCAGCATTGTAGTTCAGCTGGAAATATGCCAGTTTTCAAATTAATATTCTTCACTGAGTGAACTGAGTGACTGAGTTCTTACTACATCAGTTCTGCGACTGCATGGTCACAGCTCCTTATACATCACAGAGAAAGGTGCCAAGCAAAGTATCAACAGGGGATCAGCCAGATGTGGAAAATGCATATGCGTCAACTGAAGATATTCTTCTACATATTAAAATCTGGAAAGCGTGTATACATGAACACATTCTCCTTAGTTTGCTGAATAAACATATCAAATTCTGCTTAGGGTTTCTTTTCTGAATAAAAGACGCCAATCTCAAAGAGAAAAAACCCACATCAAAAAACTCATTCTAGATTACTACACAAGATCTCAAATGAAGACTGTAATATTCAACCTGCTAAATAATATTCTTTGTGCTATAGGTTTAAAATTATGAGATTTCACAGAACTGCTTTACTGACTTCTAAATTATTACAGCAGCAGCAAAGAACATGAGATCAAGCTGATACATGAAAAACATTTACAGCTTCTGGTATTTGCTTTTACCATCAAAGAAGTTACATGACATGTATAAAAGTCCTAACATAAAAGTTAAAATCCCACAGTCTCTTGAGATGACCTGTAACATGCAGGTGCACAACACTACTCTTATCAGATGCTACCTGCAATCAGTTGACTTAGATACACAGAAAATACTGCAGCAATATTGCCTGAATATCTAAAGACAACTTTAAAAAGTAGATATTCTCCATTTCTTGAGCCTAGTGACAACATGTTCCTTTTTTACCTACAGTGCTGCTCCTCAGAAGCACTCTGCATCCTTTAACATCAATCGAATACACCCCTCAGGATATTTCCTTTAGCACTTAAGTGAAATTTTACTTTTTCTTTCCAGAACTCTCTTCTTGGCTCACCTTTTCATTGCAAAGTCTTACTCCATTTCAACTGCAGTTCAACAAAGTGGATGGATGAGAAAAATTTGGGTTTTTAAATATAGGAACAATTTTCAGCTTCCTGCTTAGGACTCAAAATTGTTGATTCCAGTACAATTGGTTTGAGCCTACAATCCAAAGTAAAATCCCAAGCAAGGCACAGGAGGATCTATAGTCCAAATGGCCCTATTCTGCCAGATGAGGAAAGCCAAAAATCATCAGGTGAAAGAAGAGTTTAAAAAAAAATAACCTAGAAAAAATACCTAGAAATTACCTAGAAAAGAGCTGAAGTGCTCTCTGATACCTGGTGAGGAAGAGCAGCAGCTTACTAAACAGCATTTGCGGGAAGGAGTCTGTCTATGTATTTTGCTGCAGGCAGTCTCCATAACAGAGCATCTGCCCCTCCCCGCCATGAATTTTGCTATATTATTGGCAATTCGCCGGAAAGACTAGAACTAAAGAGAACAGGGAATCAGTTAGCCTCCAGAGACAACCTTAAGAGACTGTACCGTGACACAAAGCTACACTGAGCATGTTTACTTATGCTGAAGGCTGCTAAAATTCAAGGAACTGAAGAAATAACTATTGCCCAACAGCTTCCATGAAAGCTTTCCTCTGTCCCTTGCAGGAAGTCCTTTCACCTCTGAAGGACACACCACTTTCTCTCCGAGAAGGGCTGAAGCAGCAGGTAGTACGGCAAGGCATGAACTATGCTACGTGCTATTCCATAGCTAAAAAGTGGCTTTTATCCCTCAAAATTAAAAGGAGTCTTTAAGAGATTTATGATACTAATAAAGTTTTCTCCCCATAAAACAAGAACGTAGGAGTACAAAATAGGTGAAAGCAAAGGTTTCAGCTTCCTTTTAAAATGTACCACTATTCCAAAGGCCAGGTGTGTCTAACGAGGCTTGTTCTCCTAACGTGGCAAAAGGCATTCTTGGAATTAAGTGAATTTTCAAATGAGTAAAAATGAGGTTTTTGACCCCTTTTTTTGGCTCATAAAAGGCTCTCAACATCTTGAAAGCACAAGACTCCAGAAAGAGAATGATACTCATCGCAAACAGGCCTTTACTTTGGAAGTCGATCCCACAGTTAAAGGCAACTGTAAACCACTGACAGCCACAAAGCATTGGAACATGAGGACTGTAAGCAAACACCGCAATCTCTTTGCTCATACAGCAAAATCATAACCATACACTCATGATACCACTGAAATGGTTTAAACAACAGATATCCTACTTTCCTGCTTAGACGAGTCCTTACAGAGACACAGATATGTTGTGATGGTGTTAATATTTCAAAACTGTTTGCACTAACAAGCATAGTAAGATGATTTAAGCAGATATTTTCACAAATTTAATGGGGCTTTTTTACTCAAACTGTCACACTTCCGTAATTCAACTTGCAGCTTGCTGAACTTGGGTACCTTTTTTCTTTTCATATATCGATACGATCTTTCTGTCCCTGGATATATCTATCTGTTTCCCTCACTATCTTTCACTTAAATCCCTTTTTGTGATCAGCACGTAAACAAAAATATTGAGCTGCTAATTAACAATGAGACAGTGTATATTCCTTTGCTGCCTTTTATGGAATTACTTGAACATGTAGACAAATCTAAGATGATAATTACATAGCAGCGACAGTAAAAGAGGCAGTGCCTGACCTGACTGTATTAATTAGACTAAACAAATAATATTATCTAATTTACTAATATTTTGAAGCCAAAGTTTGCTGTTAGTGACTGCCAAACTCATAGGCGGAAGAAAACTGCCCATTTAAAAACATTTATGTCTTATACCTTTGTAAGCCAGAATACTGAAAACCTCATGCACCACAACTTGTTAACATGATACACTGGTATTACAGATTGAAAATACTTTGACAGCTTTAATGTGTCCTTTTCTAGTGTAATGGCTTGGTGCATAAAAATGAATGTTGTTCTCCAACATGATCCCTCAGCTCCTTACTGAAGATTTCAACTCATTTTACGACACATGATGAAGCATCTTCCTTGTTATAATGTGACAATGGCACTACTGAGCACAACAATTTGAGTCTGAATGTGCCACTGCAAGACAGAAAAAATCTGAAGAGGCAATTCCACCTAGAACTATACAGCAAATGCATAAGAAAGAGGAAGAAGAATGATTAAAGATGCATTAGCACAGTCTGAAAAACAATGCTCTCGACAAAAGAACCCTTGGTACGTCTGGTGAAAGGGGAACAGCACAGAGATTAGCTGAATGACAGACTGACGAAGAATTTGAGCGATTCTGATGGAGTGTCTTTGCAATACTTAAGACGTAAATGTCTCTATTCAGACAAAGTCAATTTTAAAACAATCTCGCTATAAAATAAATCACTTCTGAAAAGGTTTTTAAGTCTAGAAAAAAACCTTTTCCTAATTAACCAGCTCAAGTATTAAATTTGGCATGTGGAATAACCAAAAATGTATTAAGTATGACCCAGATACTTTTATGTCAAGTAAATTAACATACAACACATTGAACATCCCACACACGGTACTGCTTTCCCCCCCCCCCCCAGAGTGTGGTTGCTCTGAAAGTTTGAAGTGCAGTTTTGTAACCTGTGCTGAAATTATTCATTGCCTCATACCACCTCACAACACATCACTTCTCCTGCAGCTTGTATTTTTGGTCTCAAATCCTGACCAGAAAAAATCCCAACCACAAAAATCAGTAGCTAGTGAGATTATGATTCAATCCAGGTCACACCCCTAATAATTAGTGTGTCTTCAGAGAGAAGCAGCTGTTTGGATCCTTTGTTTTTGTATGGACCGATCTTGGCTTACAAAGTACCTTTAGAGAGACTGCCCTGAGGAAAACAGAAGTAGAGCCATATCTGTATTTGACACATTAAACCCTGTATTTTTTTTTTCCCCCCAGTTCTCAGGTCCACTATTTTCCAAAAATAAACACCACATTGAATCTCCTCTGCTAAACAGACTAAGCCATTTTCTGTATTGCAAAACTGCAGGAGAACCCATATGTGGCCTCATAAAAGGACCAATCCGGTAATCTTTGTTCATACATTCGACAGGCGCTAACCATCACAATCACTTGTACGCTGGTTCCTAACGTATTTGGTAGCAGCCTTATTACTGTTTGGTACCCTTCATTTAAGTCTCTGGACTTTCAGAAAGGAGTACATTACTGACTGCTGAACCAAGTTAACTATTTCTTCACAGTCTCAAAATGAAATTAAGAATTTTTAAAGATTCAAATTGTGAAAGACACCTGCTTTAATAACATATTCTAATGAGTTTCTATAAAGATATCAAATACAAAATTTTGATAAAAGCACGCATTTTAGATCCGATTTGAGGTTTGCAAATTGCCCACATTAAGACTTGCTTTTGCACGGTGTATGGACCCTTTAGAACAGTACAAAGCACTCTTATACACGAGGGAATCATTCTATTTTAAACAGAACCCAGTACTCTTTCAGCTTTTATAAACCTGAAAATCTTATTGCCACTCCAAATCTGTACTGTACTTTGCACATAGCCACACTGAGTACCCCGCTCAGTACAGGGAAGCAGAACCATGCAGATTTCCAGCCCAATTCATTAGTAAGTTCTGCATCGTTTACTTGTGTTTTCTACAGAATTAGCTTGCAAAAAGCGTGGGAGATTTCAGGAGTGATGAAACACCACAGCTATCCTGGTTCTGCTGCAACGTATGAATGGCCAGCACCCTGGTGTGTCTCACAGGGATGCATAACCCAAAGAAGGCAATCTGAACTGATCAAGCTGTTCCTGAGGGAGCTCTTCATTAAATCCTAGCCATTTATAACACTAACTCATTACAAGAAATAATTACCATAGCAACCACTGCACACCATGCATTTGCTAGCACGAACAACAGTGTGCCATCTTGGGGGAGGAAGTGGGAGGGAAACAAGTCAAAACAAAAACTTCTAGAGAGGCTTAGCACACTCAGTCACAATTAGACTATGTTTTCCCATATTTTCTTTTCTTTTCTTCAAAGGAACGTTTCCCATATTAAGTATACTGTTTCAAACAAGCAGCAAACATTTCAGAATTTGTAAGTACGACAAAGCGTGTCAACATTTCACAAGGCTTTGTACCAAAGCCCTTTGGTGCTTTTACTTAAAATAGCATTTCACATACTCCCATCCATCTGATTTCAGTCAGGATGCAAAGGCAAGCTAGGCTGCTAGCTGAAGACTTGAGGAACCTGGCTTTGGTTTTTTTTTTTTTCTTTTCCTCTCTGTATCAGAACTCCTATGTAACTCCCATTTTAACCTAGATGCTCAAAAGACATTTAGACGCCTAAGTCCCAGTACGTTAGAGGACCCAATCACAGAAAACAAAATGCAATTTCTCATCTATAAAAATGGAAACGGCACTGCCCTAACTGCTTTATTCCAAACATACTATTAACTGTGACATGCTTAGATGCTCAGAGCAGTGGAATCACACAACAGCATGATAAAGATTGATGCAGAACCAGGGCCAAAAGAATTGTACAGAAGACAAATTGAGCGAGTTCAGATCTAGACAAGACATCTTCACCACCATGAAAAACGGAAGTAGAGATAAACTGGTAATAGCTCGGTTGCCTTAAGCTACCTTAGCCATCATAACCAAAGATCCCTTTATGCTCCTATGGAACTCACTGAGAGCTTTTTTTATGACCTTCCAAGGCCCAAATCTGTTTCCACTGGCCAGGATTTCAAAGGCTGCAAGACCAGCTGTGAAAGGCCAAACTCTTAATACCTTGTGAGACATTTAAAGTGTCCGAAGAAACCTAGGCAGTTCTAAAAAGCCAGTTAAGCTTCCATCTGCTGTTTTTAATGCCTAGTTATCTCAGAATTGGTAACAAGACCCAGGACTTGTGAGGATGATGCTTATCGTCTGCACAGAGGAGTGGAACTGCTCAACTGAAGCTTGCCCAGCCAGTTCTAGCACATTCTTATACTTGACAGTTATGAGGCTTGCCTAGGAAGAAATGTTAGCAAAATAACTTTGGAGGTTCTGGCCTCTGAAGGCCTGGAAGAGCGTATTTCATCAGGAAGTTTTATAATATCAATTACAGATTTCAAAGAGCAATAAAGCAAAAGGTTCTGCCCCTTTCTGAGCTCCTCCCACTTGTCAAGCTTTCCCTTCCTTTCTTCAGAGAAAAATCACTATTATTTTACTTTACAGGATTAAAAAAAGCAAGAAAGTGAAGCCCTGGGGGCTGGGAGACTTGGACTTTAAAGGACTCTGTAATGAACTGTTTCACGGTAGTTAATCACTTTAATCGTGCTTCCTTTCCTCAATAAAAGTTTCCCTGTCTGTACTCTCCAAGTGCTCTCCAATCCTTCTCTAATACAATGCCCAGAGGGTTAGAGCATGTTCCAGCACTGGAACATTGGCCTGGGCAAAGGGCAAAAATCCCTTACTCTTCTGGCTGATTTTCTTCCGAATGCGTTCCAGGATTGCCACTGCATTTTAACTCCAGCACCATGCAGAACATGCTTTTGCTAACAATTACAACAGGATCTTATTGTATCTCTTTTCAGTCATTAGCCTTCCATTTTGTATCTGGGTTTTTCAGTTAAATTTCACAAATGTAATACTTTTTAAAAACTTTGGATCAAATCCTGGACTTCTTTCATGGCTGTAACTCTCTTTATTTTGGAAAAATAAGCTTGGGATAAAAAGACAGAAATATGGATTTGAGACCCACTCCAATGGTTTGGGCAAAGGGGAGAAAGAAAGGAAAAAATGTCTTATGAGTTTTGATCCTTCTGTCTCACTGAAAAAGGAGATGAGATTCCCAGTTAGATGCTACGTGCACCTACCCAAATTTGATCATCAGTGCTTTTCTGTAATGGGAAGGAAGGATTCCTGACAGTAGTGGAGGCTCATTGGCCTGGTTCGGCATCTTCCTGACCTCCCCTTCTGAAGTGCTTGGTTTGTACACAATTAAAAAGCATGAGCTTTCAAGCATTTCTCGGTATTAACAAATGATTAACACTGTTTCTATTTGTAAGTCAGTGATAATTTGAGGGGTTACTATTTTAAAAATGTGTTTCTTTTAAACTCTGCCTGTCTTCAGTCCTACTTTGAATTTGACTTCTAGTTTATTATCCCATTGGAATAAGTGCATCAGTTCACAGCATTGAAAAGAAGCCCTTTCCCTCCAAACAGCTGTAAAATAACTGTTTGCATAGAAATAAACACTGAAACTTACAGCAATGTCTTATGCCTCTGCAACCCCTTCCTCCCCCCGCCTTTGCTTCTTGCCAACTACTAACAATAAATGTAAAAGTAATCCTAGTTTTTATTTGAAGCTATCTCAGCTTTAAAAGAACCTTCCAAAAATGATTGATGCTACGATTTAAACCCATAGGTAACCCCTGAAATCTGCTCTGAATAGCAACAAATGCCTAACAATATCTTGAGCGCTTGTAGCAAAGAAATCTAATCTCTGAACTCCTAAAGGTCAAGATTTACTGCCTGGTAACATGGCTCAAGTGTAAATGCTCAGTAATGCTACACTAGGTGATTGCTTTGCTCTCTAGACAATGTCAATTTTGTCCAAGTAGCGGCAGATGTGTCTAGCATTAAGTCAGAATGGTGTCAAGGGCCCTTCTTGAACAGTACCGCTTCTCAGAGAAACTGGTCCTAAAGCCCTAGTCTATTAAGACCATACCCAAAAGACAGACATTTAAAACTTAAAGGAGGCTGGAGAATCAAGGTGCATTGATGTGCTCTAATGTTTCACAGTCGGAAAGCCCAGGAGAAGAAATTCTCTTGTGATACAAATGCACATCCTCAAATTGCACAAGCCTTGCTAGCTTCTCCATAACCAGTGCAGCTAAAGTAACTGTGCTGGTTTTGGCTGGGATAGAGTTAATTTTCTTCATAGCAGCTGGTATGGGGCTATGTTTTGGATTTGTGCTGGAAACAGTGCTGATAACACAGGGATGTTTTCCTTATTGCTGAGCAGTGCTTACACAGAGTCAAGGCCTTTTCTGCTTCTCTCACCACCCCACCAGGCTAGGGGTGCACAAGAAGCTGGGAGGGGACACAGCTGGGACAGCTGACCCCAACTGACCAAAGGGATATTCCATACCATATGACATCATGCTCAGCATATAATGCTGGGGGAAGAAGGAAGAAGGGGGGGACATTCGGAGTGATGGCGTTTGTCTTCCCAAGTAACCGTTACGCATGATGGAGCCCCGCTTTCCTGGAGATGGCTGAACACCTGCCTGCCGGTGGGAAGTGGTGAATGAATTCCTCGTTTCGCTTTGCTTGTGCACACAGCTTTTGCTTTACCTAGTAAACTGTCTTTATCTCGACCCCTGAACTTTACTTTTTTTTCCAATTTTCTCCCCCATCCCACTGGGGGAGGGGATGTGGTAAGCAAGTGGCTGTGTGGTGTTTAGCTGCCTGCCAGGTTAAACCACGACAGTACCTTACACCAGAAAAGTATTTGGCTCTGAATATTCTTCTCTCCAAACTTCTTCCTCCTGCATTTCCTCAATAAGGTGCTGCCATGGTGTTGCAGTTTATAGTCTCCTCGCACACAGGGTACCCCTGCATCCCCTGGCTCCTTTACCCAAGCCATTTATGCCCAATACCCATGGCAGCTATGAAATCCTACCCTAAAACTACTTTTTGAAACCATTCATCATTGCTCTGACCTCTCCAAGCTACAGAGACACAATAATCAAAAGACTTCATTAAATACTACCTATTTTATTATGATACATTCTATGTCTAAGAGGATAGGGAATACACATCCCGTTTGCAAACAAATAGCTGTAATCAGTCTGCAGAGGATCCAGTGCCCATTAGTTTGACTTCTGTAGAAGCAGCAACACAAAATGGTTCCAAAAATAACAGTGGAAGTTCCTCACACACCTTCCCATTTCATACTGCCAACACTTGTAGTTGTGTAACAAAGCAGGCTGAACCCCGTTCCCAGCAGAGCTTTTATACATCTGATGATAGCCCTTCCCACATTGGTGCTGCAGAGCAGAGCAGCGACTAGCAAGACACCCAGAAGGCCTCAGGAAACACAAAACAGGCCTACAGTATTTTTCATGTCTGCAGTGTCTAAAGAACATTCATGGAGAAGCTTAGGACAGCTTGAAGGCTAGCACTGGCTAGCTAAAACCAAGGACAGCATTTCCCAAGAGTCTGAATTTCAACAAAGACTGAAGTATCCTAGTTAGATGTCTGTCCCTGGGCCTGTAGTTATTTTCTACTTATTTTTCCCCAATGCTTATTAACTGTATCAGAAAGATTCAACCAAGAGTTTCCATTTTACAGGTTGCATTGGTTTTATGACAATAGGTGTAAAGTAGAATGCTAATAATTAGCACTTTAGGCCTTTCCCTCTTTCCCCTGCTTTCCAAAATCTAAGGATTTATCTAGCACCCACCTTATTCTGCTGTACTAGAGCCAGGCTTTTATTGATCACAAGCATTGCTAAAACCACTCCAATTTCTCAGCACCGGGAGACAGAGGTCCCTGTATCTCCTCCTGAACACATTCTTCTAGGGATCATCAAGCCCCAAGTCTCCAAGAAGAAAGAGAATAACAAAAAATGCAGAGAGTCAGTTTTGAGGAGGTGGCAAAATAGAAAAACAAGGTCAAAGTCAATTTCTTCACCGCACTGTGCACCCACCATTCTGACTGTCCAGCACAAAGGGCACTTGCTGACTGTGCTGTGTACCACAGCCAGATGATTTCAGCGCTCCACTGAGCGTTGTGAGACAAGCAGAAAAGCAGTATAACCAATGTAATAGAATAGGTGGCAAAGCAGGAAGCCAGCTGAATTCAGAGAAAAGAATAAACCTCTCTGAAATGTCTGAAGGGGTCAGATCACGGGTCAGTCAGTCAAGTGGCCCAGTGTAGCTCTGTGTCTCCAGCTAAACCAGCATGCTCGGGAACTCAGGTATACATGATAATAGTATAGGCAGAGCCTCCAGACACGAATGATCAAACTGCTCCAGGGAAAGATAACTTTTACATGCTGGAACACGTACCAGTGAATTTGGTCTTCCTTGCATTTCAAAACAGGTCAGTGAAGAGAAAGAGGGAATGCAGGTATGATTCTCAGATGTTGCTGAGGACAAGTTTTCCTTCCATGCCTTGATGTGGACAGATGATTATACTTGCAAAAGAGCTGATACTAAATGCCTCCACCTGGGTTGAACAACACAGAAGCAAAGTGGCTGCCAAAATAGAACTTAGCCTGTTGAGTAGGAATTTGAGTGGAATATTCTCTGCTTGTTGCAGAGATTAAGTTGCCTTGGATAGCTTGAGTTTTTCATTTTTTCCTCCAAGAATATTTAGAGAAGGTTTTCAAAGGATTCATACATGACTAATAAATATTTTGACAGCGGTATAATCACACAATATGTAGTGCAACGAATCATTTAGCCCATCTCTTATTTCACTCAGCTGAGAATTCTTTGAACTTCACCATAATACATAGTTTTCCGGATGGGGCTCCTTTGTGCCACAATTCCTGTCTGGGGTGCTTTGTGCTGACTTAGCATACACACACTTCACATCTGTAACATATTTAAGATATCTAGTAGGCTTTTACACACCAGTTATACATGAAATTCAGTACTACAGTGACTGAGGTCTTTACAGAAACATTGTTTCTGCAAGTCTGATGCTTGTATTTCAGGCTTCCTCAAGAGCAGAAAATATTCTCTCTCAAATTACACTTCTCATGGAGGGCAGTAAGCAGCCTTTTGAAACAGCTCTGACAGAATCAAACTCTATTTATGTGCAGAAGTCGTACTGGGGTAACTAAAAAAATCAATGTAAAATCCTAGGGCGAACAACAGAGTTTAAAATTAATTACATTGGTTGTGTTTCTGGCTCTAAATCATACGAGTAATTTCACCAGTGCTACTAGAGTAGGCATTCCTGCCAGACCTCACTGTGAGCTTACTCACCTATATCATTTGAAGTAATCCTTTTGAAGTCTTATTTATGGATGCGTGAAAAGCACAATGCCATACAGCCTCATGCTGGGCATGCTGTCATTAAGCTCTGAATGGCAGCAAATGTAATTTAACTTCTCTGAACAGCATCATTTGGAATAGGCCCAGGAAAACCTAGTATAAAACTAATTTCTAGCAGCATCAGATATGTAAGTATTTACAGAGCTCTTTGTAAACACACTGCAATTAAAAACATTTAATAGAGAGCAAACCCACTTTACCATATGGCAAATCATCTTCAGTTAAGGCAAGAGAGCCTTAGTGTCTGACAAAGAGGGCAAGGGAGACAGACTGTAAATTCCAAAGACCTGACAGAGAAGGGGCCCCCAGAATAGCTTATCTATGTTGGAATTATGACAACAACATAGAAAAAGTAGCCCCAGGCCTCAAATCTTTGCCATGGGATATAAAGACACCTGTAAAATCCCTGTGTAGGACCAACATATCTTACATGAAAAATAATTGCTTCAAGCAGCAGGAAGTATGAGGTGCAGCGTTATCCCGGAACATCACAGCCTGTTAGTGCTGTCAAGAACTGCATCAGGAGATTAATCTCCATCTATGCAAGGCTTTCTCTTGAGTTCAAATTTCACAGGCAAAGTCAGTATGGAGGGGAAAGGCTAACAGTATGGAGGGGAAAGGCTAACAGTGGAATGGAAAATATAGCTGATCCCTGCAGTAAAACTCTTGGAATCCTCCTTCAGGATCCATTTGGTACAAGGTGAAGAAAAGGGGACTCGGCAGATTTAACTGAACTCTTGAAATTGCTCGGAAATACACATTTTTCCAAACAAAGCATATATTTGATTTTTTTTTAAAGACAGAAATTTGATATGGTGGCTTAAAGAAAAGAAATATTCCTCTTCGTTATCAAGTTGTTTGCTGGAGTCCTGCCTGCAGAGCCCCCAAGTGACCCTAAGTTTTCAAACTAGGCCTCATAGAAGTTAAATACAGAAGAGGTTTTCAGGAAGAAGGTGAGACACTTAACGTTCCCTGAAAACTGCTAATGAACAGAAACATCTAGGATGATAGTAATCCTATGTCCTTCATTCCCACAATACAAGGCAGCTCGTGAACCAGGCTAACTGCACCTCTAGCTGCCCAGTGCTGGAATAGCTCTCCCTCTGTGCAACGGAAAGCAAACGTCTGCTGCACAGGATGATATCACACAATGCAGTCAAGCTCTGGAACTCCCTGCAGCAAAAATTCAGATGATGACCTTGGTAAGATTCAAGTATGGACTGACAACGCAGATGGGGAAAGTACTGTAAAATACAACAGAGAGAACAACAACAAGAACCAGTCTCCTTGACACAGGCAGGTCATAAGCCAATGAAGGAAGAAGCTGCCCCACTTCATGCAAATGCTGGCCCGCTATTATGGAATTTTTGCATCGGCAGGGAAGCACATCTGAACACACTCTGAGCGAGGCTTGGCACAGCAAACAAAATACCTCCAGAAGCCCCGTTTAGAATCTGCAGTGATCCTGGCAATCAGAGGTGTCTGTACAGAGTCCATTTTTTATGTAGCTTTTACAGGATGCCAGACACTAGAGTTGTCAAATGGCTCAGAAACACCTGAGTAGTCTTCAGTGGGTTAAATGCTTTCATAACAGGTCAAAGTTGAGTGACATTTTTAAGCTTCAATTTGTCCTAAGTGAACCAATATGCAAAACTAATGAGATCATAAATTTTTCCTCCAGTTAATGTGCTAGGTGGAGGATGGAGAACAGGGAGAGGCAGGAAGATGAGAAGCTGCCCAAACTCATGAACTTGATTAAACTAATTTAATCTGCAACAAAGAATAAGACCCATAAAAGCAGAGACATTATTCACTGGGATATGATATTCACACAGAGGATGGCTTCAGCTGCTCTGCCTGCCCAGGATGCAGACTAACCCAGCCCTTTTAAAGTTACAGGAAGAAACTAAAACACAAGGTTGTTTAACAAGAAAGCCACATGGGTTTACAATTTTTTTGGGTTTTTTTAAGGTTCAGTACAATAATGTGCTCCTGTCAGAACCCAAGAACTGTAATTTTCTCAATGTATCATCTTTTTAAAACCATAGGGATGGTCTAGCAACAGCTGTAACTGCATGAAGTCTGACAACTTACGCATGCATACATCAACTGAATTGCTACTCCTACAACTGCAGCAAATATAAAATATAGAAAGCATCATCCTGCATTAAAGCAACATAATCTCATACCTTACCTCTATTAGCAGATACCATGCATCAACAGATACAGAGGAAGATTGAAGAAACAGCAGGTAGATATGGAAGAAACCCATTCAGAGAGCAATGCTTCAGCTTACCCTATTATAGTCATCACATATACTGAAGCATGAGACTGTCTCTCTGCCAAAATTCTCGGGGTTTTTATTTTTTTAATCCTTAAAACTCTCTTTTGAGATTAACCTGACTGGCATTTTCCAACCAGAAAGTATTGTTTTGATTATATATACATACATACACACCAAATCTACCAAAATTAAACCTATGCACATTAAATTGCTTATTTTGAATTTTTTTTTTTAAATGTACCTTATCTTAGTAAAAAACTAGCTACTTGTAAACTAACCGCTTATTTCAAAATTCAAGTTCATTATATTAGAAAACAGTTGTGAAAATCAAAATGATATATAATTGGATTTTTTTGTAAACTAAATTCCTACTTCCTTGCTTGAATTTCAGAGTTGATAATAAACATATCAAATGTATATGGACTCAAAACTGGATAGCAGGAATACTATTTAATCTAAACTCACGAGCATTGCTACAGTAAGCCTAAATCTTGTCATGTTTGTGACAAGGCTGTATGTCCCTCTGGCATCCACCAAATTCTGTCTTGTCTTCAGGGCACGAGTACCAAGCACTGCCACAAGACTCAAAGCTTGACAGCATAGGGAATAGACTGGCTTTGCGCAAGGTATATTGCAGCTGCTGTGAGACAGGCATACGCAGACTTTTAATGATCTATCTGCCTTGTACTTCAGCTTGGAAACTCAACAGCCCCTAGAAACACAGAGTGTCTGGGTTGGGACTTACTTTACCTGTTTAGGGGTTTCTCCAGTGTGACCAGTCATGGGACAGAATAAATCTTAAGCATGGTATAATTCTGGTGTTATTCATATGGAATATGATGAACCCAGTTTGTGGGTTCATCAGGACTTCAGACATGCATAGGATAAATACACGATGAACAAATTCCATGTTTGTCTGAAAGTTAATCCAGTTTCCCCAAATACTCCAGTATGGGCTCATGCCCATTAATGTGGAAACAGGCATGTTCACTCACTGCAACATCATCTTTTTGCACTTTTTCTTTAGGAACAGCCAAGGTAACAAGTCACAAGGAAGCTGGAATTCCCAACCAGCCTGAATTGAATACTTAGATCTGTAAGTCTGACCATAAGAATTGCTTTTTGGAATCCCCTTCAGCAGATTTATAAAACCTCCTACGCTTCTTATATTTCCTTACTAATTTCTTATTCACTTTTCACAGTTCAGGACTGAAAGAGCATTACACAGCACTCTCTTGATCTGCTTCTTCTTTCCCTGATAGTTAATACTGGCTTGCGTTTCCTTCCACGACAAAGTTTGTGTGCCTCAAATTCATGATAAAGACAGCAAAAGGAAAGTCCACTAGCTGGCATGCAACCTCAGAGCACGGGAAACCAGATCAGTCCCAGATTCTTTCATGAATTCTGGTAAATTGGATACGGCAAGATTCTCAAAATCTAAGCTCCAGCCTCTGTGTCTCAGCTCCTCCTTTTTCTTTTAAAAAACACAGCATTTTCCTTTTTTTGGAGTGGGGTTGGTTTTCTGAGGATTACATTGAAGAGCACAAGGTCCTCAACCTTTAGCAATGTGGGCAAAGTACTTCAGAGACAAAGTTAAGGCAGTAAGACCTTCCAGGGGGTAAAGCTAGAATATATATACTGGTAGTTGATGAATGATATTTGTTAGCCTTCACTTCCCCCATCACCCAACACATATGATCTCACATTCTTCACATTGACCCAAATCTTATCTTCAACATACCTTTTCCCTGAAAATGCCTAAATTCTTACATTGCCCACCTGCAAATCATTTATTAGCTTTGTGCTGTGCACCACTGGCTATTAAGGATTGAAAGGAGACCAACCTATTTCTCTTATATCCTTGGATTTGAATCACAAAAGTGTTATAACTCCCAGCATGCGATCACAACTGAAATGAGCTAGTCCTTAATTAAACAGAGGTTGAAGCTCATTGTTTAATTAAACAGATGTAAGTGCCTAATCATTCAACTATTCCGAGCATACACTGCATATCATTTAATCTCACCACCCACACGATGAAGGCACAGCTCTAAGACTTTGCTGCAATCAAACTATTTCAAATAAGCCAGCCTATGCTTTTAACAGAAGAATTTTTCCGATGACTGGGTAAGCAGGTAAAAGAAGAGTGAATGTGAATCTATTAAGAGAGCCGTTTCCAGTAAAGTATGTGTGAAATGAGAATCTCTGTACGGAGCAGGAAATGGCCTTGCAGCACACCCACACCTCTTGCTTTTTCTGACATACAGAGGCCACAGTATGAAAGGCTTTATAACACCACGTATGCCTTTCAAACAACACTCGTGTCACATGTAGGATACTGCGTAGATCCTTGTTTGGGCAAAGAGGGTAAATTTTACTTAGAACACTTTAAGAAAGCCTGAGCTGTATATTCATACATACAGTCAACAATTCAAAGATCTAAGAGATGAACCTACCTGCAATGCTAGACAGACTCTTAGATGTTCAAAGCGAGATGCCTGACATCAGAGGAGGCAAATACTTTTCTATATATCCTTTTAGTGTAGCAGTCATAAGATAGCTACTTTCAGGAGCAAAAGAGTTTATCTGAAAGGATTTTGTTGCATGAAGGGAAAATAAAGACTGGTAGGTTAGGCAGTCAGCTTTTTACCCATACCTGACAGTTCCAATTGTTTACGGGGAGAGCGGGGGGGGAAGAGACTGAGATTTCTGCAGATTCTTCAAGCCACCTGGCAAAAACAGAATGGATCCCAGCATGGATTAAAAAATGTGGACAGAGAGTCTGGATTATAATATTTAGCAGTGAAAGGAGCTTAAGACAGCACCTACAGCAGAGAAGCTGTAGGTGCACTTCCATGTTTGACAGGATAGTCACCACAAAAGGACCCTGCTGACTTTCTGCCTCCAACCACTGGTTTCCATCCCTTGTGCCAGTGGCCACTGTCCTCTTAGACTGCACTACAGCATACACTGAAGGTGGCAGTGTGACAGAAAGAGTAGCCATTGTCTCCCTCATCCAGTGATTTCAACGTTAAATCTGTGTTGCCAGCCGATATCCCAGGACAAGAGCGTTTGTTAGCTGGATCAGGAGAAGGTTTGGCTGAAAACAACTCCCTCATCCAAAAATAGAGGTCCCTGGCCTTGTCTGCAGAAATGTCTATACCAGTAAAGCACAGGGAAGGTGTGAAGATGAGGAAGATGTTGGGGAATGGTTTGGTTTCTTGTTTTTGTAAGATATATCCATGCAGACTTAAGAATGCACATCAAATTATGGACTCAGTTTTGTCCATTCCACTGCTTGTAAGCTGCAGCTACACAATAAAAAAATATTTTAATTGTTATTATTTTAAACAACAGCTAATTTTAAGTGATTTGAAATAAAAGTGAACAGTCAAGTTAATTTCTGCAATGTGGTTCAGAGGACAGAGGAGATAGCAGCCTCACCATAGCAGGAACAAGAAGCAAGAGTACGAGAGCAAGAACTTCTCAGATTAGCTTTATCAGAGACTTCATAATGCAGAATTGCCTGTGCCTACCACAGACTAACACCTGGACCTGAAGACTCAGGTACCTGCAGCCAGAGAAACTTTGTTAAGTTTTTCAAATGAGATAAACATGTTGACTGTTTGCTGTTTTCTTACAGAGAAGCCTGGATCATACATTTTCAAGGGAATAGAAGTCACTTACTTAGCAAGTATCAAGCTAGTAGCCTAACGTACAGCCTGGTGGTGCTTAGACAATCCAGTAGTGAGCAAAGCACACAATCCTACATAGAAGAGAATGTGCAAGGATTAATCACACCAGGAAGGAGTGGGTTCTTTATGCTCTTATTGCCCAGCTAAGCAGTCCAAGCTTTAGCCCTTGCAAATGTCTACAAATTGTCCGAACTTTTACAGATACCCAGCTATGAAGCTGATTACTGAAAAAGCACAAGACACACTTGCAGCAATTAGTTTTCTGAAACCACACACCAGGTGGGAAATAAAAATATGGGAACTGTTACAAGGGGGAGAAGCAAAGACATTTGGAAAGGATTTGTTCTAGCTCAGCTTTTCTGTTCCTCATGACAGCGAGGTTACACTTGCTGGCATGAATCTCTCCACAACAGTCCAAATTATTTTCAATAGGTTTCAAAGCGAATACAACAATGCAATCATATTGGTTTTATCCCCACATGTATAGCCTTCGGGTTTTTTTATGGTATTTTGCAAACCGTAAAGTGAAAAGAAAAACAGAAATTTAAACTTCACATCAGCCACTGCTAACAAATTACCTTGTGCTGTCAGTAATGTTACAAAGTGACAGGATTCCTGTTGTTAAACTTGATGATCAGCAGCATCGCAAAGGAACATGTAACAACCAGTGAACTTTCCACAAAGACAGTTTGCTTCCCATAGATCTCCATACATAACCTTTACTGGTCTCAGTAGGATCATTACATCCATTAGACTGTGGACTCAGCACTGCTTTAGCTCTTAAGTTAATACAACTGAGACTTTTTTTTACTTTCCTATTGGGAAGTAGCATGTGCAATTTTAGTGATTTCTTAGATCATTCCATAAGTAAATCAAATATTCTTTCAAGCCTAGTTATCAAAATTGTGTCCTTTGATACTACATCCTCCATCAAACTGTAGTAATCCAGATCAACACATTTTAAACCTCCACTATCTCTCCTAATATCATTCTAGCAGATAGAGTAATTAAATTCGTACTTTTTTTTTAAAGTCCTACTCAATAAATCTGAATAAATTAACAACGCATTACTAAGGCTGCTACATTAAATTTGCATAGTGCATTTAATGAATATGCAACTGCAAGTGAAAAGGTCTGCTACTGTGAACCTTCCACATTAGCATAACTACTTCCAGCATGTTTCTTAAATAATGCACTCATTTGCACATCACTGACTTGGCTAATTCTGACTTCAGTCAGGGTAGCCTTGTAATTAAGACTCTTGCTTTAATTTTTAATGAAGTTTATGTTACATCAATCCTGACAGTAATGAGGGGACATGGAAACAAAAAGGCTGCTAATAATTAAATTCACAAACCAGTTTGAGGGATAATAATTCCTGAGGAGAAATTACATGACTAATTATTAATTAAATATTCATACTATTGCAGGGCCATCTCCCTTAACTGCTCCTTCTTGTTAGTAATAATGCTGAGATGTGGATGCCTTCCTGCAACCATTCTGATTTTAAGGTCTTTGGTTAATTTTAGTGCACCATTAATCAATATGACACAAAAAATAAAATTGCTTTAATTGGTATCATTTTATTGTTTCTAAATATTACTACAGTTGGTTTAGTTGTGTAGAATTAATCTAGTTAGTCGGTGCCCATTTTATGGGAACATAAATCCAGTTTATATCCATAAACTTCTAATGGCAGGACAACTTGACCTTTTTTTGTAACATTACTGTTTACAGATAATTACACCAACTCTTTAAAAGGTTGTTTAATAGCTTTGCATTCATCATAGTAAAATGAAAAACATGCAATATTATTTAACTCCAGACTATTCTAAGAAGGTCTCCAAGACCCTAATTTACCCCTGCTGAAAAGTAAGCAATATTAATTTGTGTGTTTTTAAGAAATCTACGAGAGCTTTTCCTCAAATGCATACAAACAGATGGAAAGTGTTTGTGTATGGATCTCTATTCATCTTTTACACAATTTAGATTACACATATAACAAAAATAACAGCACTGCAATGACATCTTTCACAGAAAGAAAGATGTCAGTGTGTGGCATTCTGTATGACACAGGTCTTTGAATTGATAGTTTTCCAATCTCTTGTACACAAATACCATAAATTCACAGGAATTAGCCTGATTAATCCTAATTTATGTCGACATTTATATCAGCCAGGATTCTGCCTACTGAAAGTGTCATAATAAACCTTTAGGATTACATGTTTATTAAAAGGAGTCCAGTTTGTAGGAAAGTTTAGCAAGAGGAAAGAAATTATTTAAATGAAGCTTATTAGTCACCAAACTCAGTTGCACTCTGATTTTGTTTTAAAATGTATGTTAGTGCTTTAAAGAGAGAACATTTTGCATAGCATAAAATTGATTCTCAAATTATTAAAAAGACATAATGCATGTCCTTTTATCCTGAAGGGGCATTTGGAAATTCTGAACCAGGGCAAACATTTCATTTTTCTAATAATTCAAGCCAGTTGATTCATCAAAGTGAAACAAGTCCATCACCATACATGGGGCAATGATTCCCTTTAGCTAGCGCTTGTCACCTTACTACAACCTGACAGGTTTGTAGGGCATTATTACTAGGTCTGATTTGTACCGCTCTATGCCTTTTACTAAATCTTAAAAATCTTTTTAACTTTTCTTTTTTCCTCTACTCTCTTAAACTAACACCTGAAGGCAATTTAAATATACCACTCCATAATGAAATACCACTTTCATTCTCTCTAGAATTAAGATGTCGTTATCAGCCATCTGTTCCTGGTCCTGCTCTCTATTTCTTCCATCAAAGAAATAATTCCAGGAATGAAACACCTCATTGGAGCAACAATCACCTGAAACTGCCGGAGTGCTGCAATAAAAGGGTGGGCCCAGCTTGCAGGGGGAACAGCAATTGAAGAAACTTTTTGAGATAACTTGGTGTCACTGTATGCAGCAGGTGAGGAGACATCCTCCTTTCTCTTGCTTCCCTCCCCCCTGTTTCTAGAAGCAGTATCTCTTCATTGCTCTACTTGTGCTCCCTAAAGTACAATATCTGGTATACAGGACAGAAGGCATCTGATGTGTTCTCAGGTTAAGGATCAAAGTATCAGTTTAAGGACCAAAGATATAGGACCCATACTGAAGCATCTCGATGAAGTTCAGTGGATGCTGAACTAGGATTTGATGCTAGCAGTCAGAAAAGCACAACTCCAGCTGTGCTACTCTGAACATCACCAGCAGTTTTACACACACACAAGCTGTAGCAATAGCACACAGGCTTTGATTCTTAACCACATTTCCACAAGGTATGCAGAGCTTGTTCTGATCAGAATTTCAAAAGAGGGGGAGTGGGGGTGAAGAAGGAGGGGGGTGGGGAATACAGGATGTTATTGCACAGCCCATAGATGACTACCCAAGTGGGACTCTTCCCTCAGAAGTTAGCCACCAGGCAGCGTATGACCAGAGGCGTTAGGCCTCCAGTGTTTTGACCAGGAATTTTTCAGGCAGGTGCATGAGTGCATATATTGTGTGAGCATACAGAGCAAAATCAGACACACCTGACTTACAAAATACATCAGACCTACTTGTCTACTTAGATGATCTGTACCTAGGCAGTAAGATGTGTTATGTTCCCCACTGCAGTGGGTATAATGCAGGGCATAAATGAAGCAATGCTTGTATGGTGGTGCTGATACAGGGGACACATCAGACCTATGCATACCTGCTAGATGTCCAGCCTAGGACATTGCAGAACCTAGTCTGAATTATACTGTTGTCCTAGCTGGATATAAAGATGTCTAGAAATCCTAAAATAAAATGTCCAAATTCCTGAAATTCTACCAGCATAAGATTTCCAGGGAGGAAAACACGGTTCGTCTGGTAAAACCTGGCCGAAAGCCAGCCCTATTAAATAATACCCACTAGATTAAACTAAAACCAAACTTACTGGAAGGTTAAATTAATGTCTTGTTTTCTCTCAGATGTGTTGGCATTTTACGCATATTTTCACTTCCCTTGCTCTACAAGTTACACTGCCACACCATACCATTAGTTTCCATTCACTGCCTATTATAGCTAATGTTGCCCACCTAATGTTTATTTTCAGTTTGGGAAGTTTCCTGACAGACCTTTTGGCTATATTGCTATACCCATTTAATGATTCCCAGTCCCATTTTTCCATGAAATTACTGATGATCGCTAGCATCACTGCTGAATTTTACTTGCCTTCAAATGCAAACGTCATTAAAAAAGAAGTTAATGGAACATTAGAAACTACCCCATCAAAGTCTAAAGTTATGATAAAGGAGAAAGGGTGAGCACATACAGCCATTGTATTAAAAAGCTGGGACTTATAGACTGGTGCACCTCACTTTACTGCTTAAGAAATAAGGCAACAGATAAGCACCAGCAGATAACAGAGTAACGGTAATACCAAGTTGACATGATTTGCTTTTCACAAAAACACCCTTCTGCAACAGGATAATCAGTCTTGTGGGTAGAGGAAAGGCAGTGGATGTCTTAAGTCTTGACTTTGGTAAGGTACATCATCTCTTAGGGCATTCTCATCAGTGAAATAGAAAAAATATCCATTAGAGTGTGAACTCAGAAATGGGTAGAAAATCACCCTAGAGAGCAATTACTAGTGTTCCAGTGTCCAACTGGAAAGTTGTCAGATTGGGTTCTGCCTGGTTCGATCCTGCATTAGTATTAATCAGTACTTTCACTACTGACCTGAAGGACAGAAGACAGTATGCCTATAAATCTATTGCAAGGTGGGAAGGATTATGAATGTTCTCAAGGATAAGAATAGAATTCAAAGTAATCTTGCCAGATAAAGATGTCAACTAAATGGAGATAAGCCCAGAGGAAGACAACCAGAGAGAACATAACATTAGAGCAAGCAAGTCCCATTAGGGAAAACTGAAGAAACTGGGCGTGTTTGTCCCGTAGAAGAGGTTTCTGATAGGAGAGAAATAAAGGCTGCTACTAAGGAAATGATTTTTTCCCCACATCCACGATGACCGTAAGAAGAAAAAGTAGTAAGTACTTCAGCAGGAAAGTTAAATATTAGCATTAGCACTGGAATATGTTATGAATCTTAATTATCTAGGTTTAAGAACAGTGTAGACAAAAATCAGTCAGGAATGACTTCTGTATTGCTGATCCAGACTTAGGAGAGAAGACAAACTACATGACAAGCTCTTGGGGTTATTCCAGTCCTGATTCTAGAATGATTTCACTTTTATGCAAAAGCTGTGGTTGTGTAGGTACCTGTATATTACATGTACAAAGGAATCAGTGCAACTAAATAACTATTAGTGGAAACTTGAGGTCAGTTTTTTGGGATTCAGCTCCTTAAGAAGATAAAATTATAGGTGCTGAGTAGAAGAATGTAGGTCATCCCCATTAGACACGGAAGTGAAAAGGATGTGAAGTGAATTGAATCGAAGGAAGGGACTGAGGGGGGCTAGGAAGCAAAAGCTTCCTTGTGAACAGGACACAAAGAGGGCTAAGGATTGCTTGGTTCCTCCATTCCTTCTCCTTTCTTTTTGGGCTGTTCCCCTCAGAAAGTGCACCTCTTATTGAGTTCAAGAGAAAGTAAAATTCTGAGAAGCTCCCATCTTGCATTCCTGAAGCTCAGGTGTAGGCTCCGGTGGCTCAGTCCTCCCTGTGATAGAAAGCATTAATGCACAGGCACAGAGATATATCTTTAAATCCAGTCTTGAACTATGCACTGTAGCTCAGGTTTCCAAGCCTTGGAGTCTAGACTCTTTGCTGAGTTTGCCAACAGAAATAGTGACTCGGATCGTATTGTTGAAATCTACCAGCACTTCCCCCCCGCCCCACTCATAAGATAACAACATTTCTGCAGCATTTAACTGGAAAAGATTTGAGCCACATCTGAAAAGCCTTGAGCCAATTAATCTAAGCCACATTTCCTGACAATGCTTATTCTAGTTATTACTGTAGTCTGCCGTGGTAAAAGCACTTAGAGGTAAACTAAACTCAACTGCTTGGCACTAGTACACAAAGTATGTCAACAAATATAGCTGGGTCCAGGTGAGGCTTTGAATCGACATTTTGAGTTTGGCATTGCAATTATTCAAACTCTAGTACTAAACGGGGGAAAAACTGCCATTTCTACTTTGGGATTATTGTACAAATTTCAAAGTATATGCTCATTCCCAACAGGAACAAAATACATATGTTTTCAAACATTCTTGTGAATTTTTTTTTTTAAACAGGTTTGGCTCAAAGTGTTTTGCTTAATTAATGTAAAAAGGAATGTTTCAACTGACACTGCATTCTCCAGCTTATATTTTGTTTACATGAAAGGAAATATTTTTAAATAAGAGAACTTAAATATTCCATTTTGACAAGGTTTGGGGTTTTGTTTGTTTTTTAATTAGAGCTCTTTTCTCCCAAGCATACCTTCATTAAAAAGAACACACTTTAAGAAAACATTTCCACAAAAATACTTTACAACACACTGACTATTTACCAGAAGTTTTTTACTACCCTGCACTAAGATTAGTAATACTTTATTTTGCACAAAAAATACTGTAACTGACATCTATTCTTAATTTCATAATGAATTCATTCTTAGATGTGGAGCCACGACGAGTTCTCCCAGTGTGAGAAAATACTGGCCTGATCCTATGTGAAAGCAACAGCAAGAATCAAGACAGCAGATACGATCCTCTAAAAACTCTTTGGCAAGTGAATAATTATTTTATTGTATTTCTTTCAAACAACAATTCAATAAGAATGATAGGCTGAAAATATTTTAGTAGCAGGATGTTTTTTAAATTGGAAGATAGTCAACTATAAAAAACAGCTGGTTTTATGCACAAATCTGCATAGCTTTCATAAAAGGCAGAAAATATAGATGCCTGCTAGCACTGAGGTGCACAATTGGAGTGTTAGCAGTATGAACTGCAGAGTGACAGAGTAGGATAATCATGTTACTGTAAATCTGATGAAAGAAACGGCACATGGTACAGAAAATCAGCATCCAAACAATGCCACTCGGCTACAATCAGCATTGGGTTGCAAACAAAGTTGGGTGCATTCAGTATAGGCACATAGGCTTAATACAGATTTCAAGTTAACCCTCTGTTCTGCTTTTAAGCAGGCGTCAAGTGAGATAATATTTCTGAAGCTATGCTGGGGCTTCATTTAGCAGTACTGAGTGAGCTTTATCAAAAAAAATTTCCTCCATAACAGTTTCTCAGCCATAAACAGTAGGCAATGCAAAGGGACTCTAACAATGCAGGACAGCACTGACCATATCCCCAAATCCCAGCTGTACTGGTTTTGGCTGGGAGAGAGTTAATTTTTTTCATAGCAGCCCCTATGGTGCTGTTTTGGATTTGTGACCAGAACAGTGTCGATAACACACTGACATTTTAGTGCTTACACAGCATCAAGGCTTTCTCCTTTTCTCACTCTGCCCCCGCAGTGAGTAGGCTGGGGGTGGGCAAGAGGCTGGGAGGGGACACAGCCAGGACAGCCGACCCCAGCTGACCGAAGGGATATTCCCTACCACGTAACATCATGCTCAGCAGCAAAAGCTGGGGGAAAGAAGGAGACAAGGGGGGACCTTCAGAGTGATGGCGTCTGTCTTCCCAGGTAACAGTTACGTGTGATGAAGCTCTGCTTTCCTGGAAACAGCTAAACATCTGCCTGCCGATGGGAAGTAGTAAATTAATTCCTTATTTTGCTTTGCTTGCATGCACAGCTTTCACTTTACCTATTAAACTGTCTTTATTGTCAACCTGCAAGTTTTCTCACTTTTGCCTTTCCGATTCTCTGCCCCAGCCTGCTGGGGGGGGGCAGCAAGTGAGCGGCTGTGGGGTGCCTAGCTGCCTACTGGGGCTAAATCACAACACCGGTCAGTACAAAACAGTAGGTGCATGTTTATATTTTTGGTCATGCACAAGCCTACATTTAGTCTGTCCAGTTTTGCTAGCTGTGCAGTGCAGAGCTGGTTGATGAAGCTTTTGAGTCTGCATTTACAAGAACTACAGTCCATCCCTCCACGCAAAACCGCCCAGCCTTTTAACCCCAAATACACCGATCTCAGATGCCTCTGCCCATTCCTCCCACTTACTAACAGAGGCATCCCAAACTCACAGCAGTTCACTTTCTCACCCTACAAAACAGTGGTGAAGGCACAGTATGTCCCAAACTCCTCTTCTGCCAGGATTTGGGTCCTTTGTAAGAATAAACGAATACTCTCTGACAGTCTCTTCTTCTCCGCTCACCTCACACTCTGGTAATGTTGAATTTCAGAAGCTTTCTACAGTCTTAAGGGGAACAAGTAATACCTTCCCAGCATTTTATCACCACCATTTCCAATAGCTCTGTGTCCAGTGATGCCAAAGTCCTAGCTGGTTGTTCAAATTATCTTATATAGAGAATTTTCCTATGTAGGGAAACCTTGATTATCCAAGTTTAGGTGTGGAGTTACTGCAAACATCCTACTTAGAAACTTGCTAATGCCCGACCCCATTTGCTTCTGTAAAGCCTGGAAATTTCATTACTTTCTCAAAACAAAACCTGAAGAAGTATCTTCCCAAATGGTGATAAGATTGAGCAGACACGTGTCAGTGCCAATGGTTGTGCACAAATATCTAATATTCAGTCTCATATACAATGAGCCATTCAAAACCAGGTTATCAGAGGTACTTTTGAAGAACTAGAAAGAACAAAAGGAAATCAGAGTTACTGTAAAGTCATCCTGAATTCTCAGTGGAGTCACAAATGGTTAAAAATGGCACTTTTAAATCTCTAAGCCTGAATTCAAATATAAAGGTAATTCAGCAAATTACTAAGTGCAACATGCATCTAACTGAACTATAGAAGGAGCTCAAATGCCCAGGTATCTTAACAGAACCTGGAAAGTGCCTCAGGGAACACCTGCTGATTCATACAAGGAGATTGACTCTGAAGACAGGAACAAAACACCAAACCCTGTACAGAATTTCTTGCCTGTTGAACTGAAGTCTCACGAAGGCGAAGTGATTCACAACTCATGACTCCATGTTCAGTTTATCCTACTTGCTCTGAAACTACAGCAAGCATGGTACAAGCAAAACAAGCTGTTCTGGCTATGTTCTGGGCTGCAGATGGAAAAATCAGTTTTAGATGCTGTACTACTCTGCAGGAAATAGTTGTTTTTCTTGATATCAAGTCTGGGCCAAAGCCATGCCTCTCTGTAGCAAAACTCCACTTTTAAGAAGATAGTCACATGGGAAATACAGAACTGATTGACAGATGGATGCATCACTGCACATGCCACTGCACCGCTTCACAAGCAAGAGGAGAGGCTAAAAGGCACATTCCAGAAAACTACTGAGCTGCTCAAGTTCAGCATGGTACTGGCTCCAAGGCCTAAGATACGGCAGCTCTTTCTCTCTGCTGGCCAGCCTCACACCAGCAGGTGTGAACAATCCCCAGTATATCGGGGAACTGGATTGTTGGCAAAACATTGCATTTGCCCCATTTTCATTTCAGCTTTAAACATAGCTCATAATCTGTACAAACAATCACGAGGAGTATTATTGATGTGGAAAGACTAAACAGAAATTTGTTTGTTTAATATGTAAGAATTATTTTTTTAAGTTGTAAATATTAAATATTAGACAGAAATAGAAACAACAAGGGTTGTTTTGGGGGGTTGGTTTGCTGTTTGGTGGTGTTTGTTTTTTTTTTCCCCCCTGAAAATTAAGATTTTATTGAAAAGGAATGAGAAAATTGCCAGCTTCTGGCTAAAAAATGTTTAACCAAAAACTTACTAAAGGTTGAGTTTCAAACTTAAAAAAAAATTGCTGCTTTTTCAAAGCAGAAAAGCAGCAATGCAAGAGATACATACTGTATACCTATGGTTGAAAGCCTATGTTTCCAACGATAAAAACCGTAATGAATCACTCGGATCTATTTGTGTTTCTCCAACCAAGTTTTGAAGCCCTAGTGTTTACTTGGAATGAACTAGGAATGGAGGACATTTGTTATCCATTTATTGACATTTTTCTCTGTGCCAGTGCTGTACTGATTATAGACCCCCTATATTTTATTAGGAGACATTTGCAGCAAACAGGAAGACTGGTTATTTTAGTGGCAAGGCATGCTGAAGGAATCAAGGCTTTGTGTATTCCATAAAGTTAGCTGTATAATTAGTAACAGAATAAAAGTTAAATGAATGTTGCTCTCTGTTTCAGATTGTCTATGTAGTTTCTGCTAATGACTAACTCCACAGCACTTTGTTGTCAGGATTCAATAATCAAACACTGGAAATTTAGGCCATTTTAACAGGATGCTTTAATTACTCTACTATTTTTTTTTTTTTTTAAAGATCATGTGAAGGCAAGACTCCGTCAACTGTTAAGTTGAAACACCTGATGACAATGAATGCAGGTTTACTCACATAGTCTCTTGCCATTGTTTAAAACCTGCAACTTCAGTGAGCATTCCTGCTATTTAATTTATTTCCCAAAAAAGGAACAAACAAAAGATCCCAGGGTCAAGTGCAATGAGACCTCTAAATCCACACAAGGACCTCCTGGTTTCCAAGGGGATCTACATTAGTACAGAAACCTGTTTGTAGCCTGCAAGATACAGATACTAACAAATATGTTACTTTATAAATATAGTTTTATTTTGACTTTTTCCATTGGTAAAGCAGAATTTTTGTCATATTTTATATGAACTTAATCTTGAGTTTTGTTTTTTTATAATTACAATAACAAAGCAATAATGGGAATTTCTTTTACCCTTCAACATCATGAGCTAGTCAGATGAGAACTTTGTATTGCATAATACATGATGCCCTGCTTTACATGTGATGCGCTTTACAAAAGTCTTAGTCTAATTGTGAAACACTACTGTTACAAAACATTCTCATCACTGGCGTGTTTAATTGAGCTCCTGAGAGGCAGTATCAGTAAGACTTAGGGATAAATAACCAGTAGTCCCATTGGTCTCACCAAGAATCCATTGATGTTTCATAAATCCTAGTCAGTACAAATCTAATTGAGTTACCATGCTGAATTAGCTTACATCTAAATGGCATTCATGTCTACAAATGGAATAATTAGAGTCTAGAAAATGGGATATATCAAGTGCTATCCCAAGTGACAACAGCAAGACATTTGTATTCATTCAATCAACTGCTTTAAAAAAGCAGATGTAATACTTGATTTGGGGTTGATGATGAGACAGTGTTATTGAGTCTAGCAATGATATTAGACAGAGAATGTTAACTATTTCTTCATATCTATCTATTTATATTTATTCTAAGAGATTCTTCACTTTGATTCTTTCAGATTTTGCTTTAGGATACAAAGTCATTACATGACTACATACTCCCTATTTTATAACTAGGGTAATGAAATCAGCTACACTCATTAGCGCTCCTCTTTCCCCTACTAGAATTCTAAGATGAATAGCAAATAAATCAATAAGTAACAGGGTTTGCAACAGAACTTTCCAAGCTACTAATATTTTTAGCCTCAGTACCTAAGGAGTCTTTTTAGACAGAATAAAGCAAATAGGACTGTTCATTTTGTCACCTTGCTTAACCACTTTCTTCTACGTACTAAATTAAATAAGGTACCATTACCCTCTTGCCAGAATCCAGTGTCACCCTGCCAGTGACATCCTGCCTACAGGCTGAAATTTATCAGATGCCACTAGCTGGCTAGTTCAGGTTTAGTTAAATACCATCTGTTTTTTTCAGGACAAATATAAAACATGGCGCTATCAAACTGTATATAAAACCACTATTAAATTAGGATGAATCTTTGCAATGCTGGATAACAGATTCCTTTAATTCAGAAAGTAGTCTAATTTGCATGCATATTTTATTTATTACACCAATTAAGTTTTGCAAATAGTTTGCAATGAGGTCCCTATGACCTAATAATTCACAATTACTCCTGGGATATCCTGCCCACTTTAGCACGTTTTGAATAATATTGCTATCTCCTTGAGAAAAATAATGCATTTTTTACATGATGGACTTAATAAGAGTGTGCACACCTCTTTCTTAACCAATTTTACTCTAGGCAGGGTTACTGGAACTACTTCATAGGCCTTTGTCGGGTTGGCTAATGAATGCTTTCCTTCAGCTTCCTGTCTTTTCAGATACTTGTCTTCTAAGCTCTTGTGGAAATCCCACGTATATACAATCTAGATGAGCACTCCGGGTGGTAACACAATATAAATGAATAATAACCATTTGAAACTGCCAGGATGATATTCTGTTTCGGCTATAGCATTAAATAATGGAGCATAGTTGAAAATGGACACTGTGGAGCAAACTTATCGCAGTCAAATCTACTCAAGTCTGGTAAACTTGCTTCAGATTTATACTGCAGAATTTAACTTCCAAAAAGCTGCATCAGAAAAAATTTGAGAGTCACTTGGATCTATTCAAATAATGACAAGTTGTATTGAGTTATTTTATGAGAACAAACTACCATATAGTTTGCTCTGCTTTAATCAGCTTTATAAGGAATTCTAAATGAGCTCAGAGTACGAGAAAATGCTTTATTTTGGTAGTGTTCAAGCAAGACTGGCATTTCCTTGTACTTCATATGCATAGCTTCCTCTCTTAAAGCATTCAGCTAGTAATCTGCATTTCTAAATGTATTTTTCATTTGATTACAAACAAACTAACAAAACTCTCTCTTTATAAGAAAGAAAATCTCTAGCTTGCAAAGACAGGGAAGATGAGATAGCTGCTAAAAAAATAACAACAAAAAAATCAGACATATATTTTGCATGTGACTTTCACATACAGACTTGAATATCTGCCTATGTTTTTGGAGAAGGTGATTCCTATGGGAATAGAAACCTGCTCAAGAAATGAGTACCCTGCAACAGCATGTAATTTTCTTTTTAAACTATCTATACGTAGTGGTATGAAGCATCTTGGTGTTCCTACATCTTTTCTCAGAAAAGATACTTGGACACACTCAGATAAAAACCCCTAAAACTGATACATCAGTTGAAAAATCCACCTTCCTGTGTCCTTTCAGTACTTTTGCTACCAGGTGTGTTTTCCAACACTGGGCTAGAGCACAAGGGGAGTGCTAGAGGCCCGGCTTCCCTCTGTCTCCCACCAGAAAGGCTGGTGGCCACCTGCATAGCCCCCCTGCCTGCCTGCCTGCATGTTCCGTCACTGCCCTTTGCTGAGAAAGCCTCTCTGGATATTCCCTTTTCTTTAGCTTGATGTGCTCTGCTATTTCACGCAACTGAAGTACAACACTGAGTAAGCACTCTTCTTTCTCAGTGCTAATAGCTGCTAAATATTTGTGAACACGTCTCAGCTTCAGTCTTCATAGGACACAGCCCTTTTGCCAAAGCTCACACACCTCATCCCTTTCCTTGTAGTTCTTAGTTCTCTCTCTGCAGCCATCTTTGAGTTTTGTCTCCCTCTACTGCTTTCTCATTTTACACTGCCTTTTGATAATGAAGTGCTGAGCGCTGTACTCCATGTAGAGCCAGATCCTGCCTTCATACAGAGAAACTAGCTCTGGTGCACTTTGCACACAGATGGCAATATCTGCCCGCTTTAACACACCAGATCCCAGCCAAAAAGCAACCGAAATCCTTCCTCCTGCTGACTTCGATCCACTAGTTCATGCTGAGCCTTTGCAATGGCCTACCAAGTTTCCTGTCCCATCACCCACCCATGGCTAACCATCACCTTTCCCTCAGTTGTTCCTGTAAGTAAATCTCATTTCAGATTATTTTCCCCAGCTGATTTGACCTGATCCTATTTTGCCCAGAAAAATGGATTCATTGGCACTTTCTACCTGTTCTAACACCTTTAGATTCTTTTCTTGTATGTCTGAAGTTCCTCTTGATAAAATGCACCTAGCAACATAAAAAATAAAATGGGCAATTCCCAAATAGGCAACTACAAAGAAAATTATTATGCTTTAAATGTATTTAAAAAAAAAAAAAAAAAAAGAAGAAGTAGCTGTTTCCTTATCACCAGCAAACTGTTTCAGAAGGAAATGCTGCAAGAGGCCTACATAATGCTTTTGCTTATAGTGGTACATATGCTTTGTTGATAGCAAAATGAAGTAATGAGTTCTGCATTTTGGTCTACTGGAATTTGGTTTTAAGCAAGTGGGAGCTGTACTCATGTGTGTGAGAAGATAACCCAAACCAGCAAAAATGTGCAGAATAAAAGACTGTTATGCAATGTAAATCTCAAGTGGCTGCATTCATTGGAGCAATGAGGACTGAAACCGAAACCCTCGCTGAATGAGGTATGTAACGAAAGATCTTGCAAAACAAGCTTAAAAAACAAAGCATGTTTACAATATCCGTAAGTATAATATAAAATAGTCACAAACTACATAATATTCCAGCTCTTTGAGGTTTTCCTATTTTAATTCTGTGCAATTTCATTAACTCCCTTGCAAGGAGATGTGCTTGAAGGAACTCTATAATATAGGTCATTTTTAGTAGACATTTATATTCTGTTGTTAATTGGCGATGCAAGGAGGAATGAAACAGCCTAGGAAGTATACTACAGGGAATAGCTTGCATTGGCAAACAAAATGAGCTAGTAATCTAGCAGATCTGTTTCCTTTTCTAAAATCCTTCTATGGCACTGCATTTCCAAGCATGAGCGTGAAATGCAACAAATTAGAATTAGTACAAATCAATTTTGTGCTATGCCAACAGTTAAGCAATGTGCAGGGCAAATGAACCAAACACCCATTTCTTCTGTGCACCAAGCTAACAACAGGAGATGGCAAACACAGATTAAGACATCAACCCAGGAAATGCTGTAGCAACCACATGAAACTACAACACTTTGTTTCATTATGAAGGAGATAGATTTACTTGGACTACATTTCCCATCATGCAATGTGTAGGAACCTGATTGACAGTTTTAGTAACTACATTTTCATAACATAGAATTGTAACTCAGCTACAAGAAAAAACACTATGTGAAATTGCTTGGTGTTATTTAAAAGCACACAGACTAAATGATTGTTTATCAGTATACAAAATACCGAGTGAAATTTTCCCACAGGAGTAGCAGCCTGAATAGTATTAACAGTGCTTTAAACTGTAATGAATTCCCAGTCTAATTCACTATGAGGTTTCAATTTATACCACATTTAGAGTACTCCAGGTTCAAGTAATCACTGCAGTAATTAGCTTACTTCCAGTCCTCCAAAATAAACCCACTAATTTTTGCAATCAGCCTTCATTTGGTTAATCACCAGTTTAATTGATTTAATTAGTTTGATCTGCAAAATTAGTCAAGTGTAAATACTGTTTTGTAAACAGAGTTTAGCTCCAAGCTGTAATATAGGGAATTCTAATTCAAAGCTAGAGTTAATAATAAAAACCAACACACACGATTTTGTTGCAGTATCCAGCGGTTTTAAGTCTGCAAGACACAAATTTACACTTTTAATAGATAATGCTATTTTATATTAGTGACAAAACTAAGGACATTGCCTCTCAAAGTTTTATTCTTGACTAATGATTTTTATACCGTGACAACTGACACTAGAACAGTGTTTTTGCTTTCTATAGGTTAAGAGCAGAATTTTTCCTTTTTTATTTTGCTTTTGGTTTCAAAAAATGCTAGAAGGCATTTATTAATGAGCTAGACCAAAGGAAAAAAAAAAAAACATATAAGGATAACTCTCGTTACTCCTAAACAAACATTATTTTAGAACATTTTAGAAGGCACGGGAATAAAAGCAGCAAGCCAAGCTGCAAACCTGGGCAGTAACATACAAAGCAGAGGGGATGTCTAAACAGAAATAATGCCCTGAAATTACAAGTTGAACAAAATTTGAAATAGCACTGAAATCAAAGATTTGCTATTCTAGCACAGCTCCATCAGTTATCGATACTAATCATCATAAAAGTACATTTGATCCTCTGAAAAATGCTATGTATTTCATGACAAATACCCAAATTCACCATGTACACATTAAACTCT
Source organism: Gymnogyps californianus (assembly GCF_018139145.2). Taxonomy (NCBI): domain Eukaryota; kingdom Metazoa; phylum Chordata; class Aves; order Accipitriformes; family Cathartidae; genus Gymnogyps; species Gymnogyps californianus. Next base: position 6,208,469 of record NC_059481.1, on the reverse strand, counting down.
TGACAGTCACCCCAGAAGATGCACAGCATGTGTTCAGAACAAGGCAAGTATCTTCATGGTAGGCAGGCTAACAGATACCTAGAAGGCCAGAAAAACTGGCAAACAGAAACTAGCCTTCCATTGAATAGCATTCAGAGAAAGGAAGTGACCGGGAAAGACAGTAAGAGGGTTTTTTTTTTTAAAAAGGAAAAAAAAAGAATGAGGAAAAAGAGAAATGGCCAAGACTATATGAAAAATTTCTTTCCGAGGAATGCAAGCTAGTAAAAGCACAAGTCTAGGACGCAGATAAGGGATCCGTTCTTAGCTCTCCTGGGCTGCCTTTGTCATCATGGTCAAGTCATTTAGATTTTCTGAATCTCACTTCAAACTGTAAATGTAAATAGTGTTCGTTCCTAACTCATACAGGGATTGCATCAATGCTTTACAGAGAAGGGGAAAAAAGAAGTCCCTTCTACTGAAAAATAAGATTCTATCAACAAAACATCAAAAAGTTCTCAGATTATTTTTCTCCTAAAAAAATTATTTATATTTCAAATTGGTTTAAATGCAATTTTTATTCTGTTTTAGTTTAAAGATTTTCCTTTTCTTTTTGTACCAAGTTTTACCCTGTCTCCCACCTCAATCTTCTCCCTGAATACAAAAGTATGTATACAACTCCTTTTCCTCCCATGTTCCCCCACCGCCTTTTTCCAGCTGAACCTTTCAAAATTATTTCAAATTGAAGTAGTTTAACCACCATACCCAAACACTTCAAGATTTCCTTCATTGTCTGAAAAATTATTTCCTGAAAGCAGGACATTTTCCTAACTGCAGAGATATTACAATTTCAAAGAAGAAAAAGGAAAGAGGGAAGAAGAAGAAAAAAAACCTCTCCAACTATCTTTTTTTTCAGTTCTCTTCACTGTAAGAAATGGAAAACATCTGAGAAAAGATACATTTAGGAAAAAAATTAAAAAGTGAAATCAAGTTTCTGTTCATTCTGATTTGAATTTCTCTCTCACAAAATGTTTCCAACTTCCTATCAAATATTTTGTTCAAAGTATTTTCCAGGGAAGGTTTTTTGCTTCTTTGATTAGCCACTTGGAAAAAAAGAAAAAACAAAACCAAGAGCAACTCATCTGAGCCTTTCAAGCTTTAGAGAAACATTCATACAACTCCGGACAAGACCAGAAACCAGCCAAGAGAGCTGCAGGGCAGAAGCTTGCACCAGCCACGTGCCTAAGCTCAGTGCCAGTCTATTCCACCCATTGCATTGCTGCTCTGCCCATGTTCCATCACAGAAAGGCAGTGAAAACTTGTAAGATCTAAACCAAGAAGGAACTGCAACATCTGCACCAGTTCTTTCCTATCGTTTTAAAGCCTTATTTTTCATATCTTATGATGTATTAATTTGTGCATTTGCAAAAACAACTGTGAATTCTGTTCTGTATATGTGGTGTGGTTACCACTAAGGAGGATTTGGGGGATTCGCATTAAACCAAGTCCCAGATGTTTTTGTCCTTGTGATTTGCATTGATCTGTTCTTTGTCAGTTCTCATTATCAATCAAAATGACTGAATTAAGTCAACCACTCTGCAGAAGACCTATTTATGCACATGATCAAAAGCACAGCTACGGTACAAAGCCTGAAGAGGTTCCCCAATGCTCCGTGTAACTTCAGTGACAGGTCTCTTCACAGAAGACACAACCCTACCCCTGCCCCATCTCCTGAGCTAACACAGTCTGTTTAAGTCTCTCAGACTCTCTGCAGGACTTTTGTGTGAATAAATAACATTTGCTGGATGAAAATAAAACCTCTAATCACCAAGCCCTTGAAGAACAGCACCCTGTGGAATACATTACAATATTTTAGCATGTTCATTTCATTTGGTGTTTCCACTAGTGCTCTTTTAACAATGATACAAACTGCACATTGGGTACTCATTACACCACACTGGAGAGAGCAGGATATCTTGTAAATATGCATTAAACTGTGGCTAGATTTTCCTTCACTACATGCTGTGTCTGAGCTGAGGCACAAACATGTATACTTCAGAGCAATAGTTGGGGTATATTCCTGGCATGCTGCCATTGTCAGTGAAATATGTCCTTTTTACAGATGTTTCTTATACTATTGGGAACAAATTGCTCATCCATATACACAAAGACATACACAGATAGACATAAGGTACTATGAAGAAAAAATTTATGTTTATATAGCCAGGGAAAAATGGGTTTAAACAAATTCAGTTTGGAGAGTACTAACTGTGTGCATCTTAATGCAACGGATAGCTTCCATTTTCTTAAACACAAGTCAGAGATAAAAAAAAGCACGTTGCATTTCATAGGTGGGCTTAGAAATGCAGATCATTAAGTTTAACCAAATGCAAAGCATAACTGAAGCTTATTATAGCTTTGTTGGTATATATAAGCAACATATTAACTAGTTTTACAAATAAACTGCAATTTGTACTTTTGCATTCTGTTGCTTTGAAACAGATCTGTCATACAACTATGAACACTGGGAAAATTCCAGAGTTCCTGAAGCCAATTCATGCAGAAGCTACAGCGTATTTCCTTCTTCTGAGAAGTAAAAGGTGTCCCCAGATTGTTCAGATACAGAAAGAGCTGTTTGATGAATGAGCTGGACAAGAACTTCAGATTGCACAGATGACTTTACACCAAAGAGCTCTGCAGATAGGACAGCTTATTAGCAGGGACCTTTAAGACTTTTAAAAGGGTTTTAGCTTTTGCAAACATATTATAAGAATACTTCTGAAAGTTTAGAGGCTGGGAATCTCTATTTAATTTCAGGGTCCCAGCTCCATGATCACCAGGGCTGGATCGCTGCACTTGCATGTTGTGAGGAGCTCCATCACCACATTTCTGTCAAAGGTGGCAGAAGATACGAGAAGACGTTTAGACCGGATTCATGCTCTTAGTTTTTTGCTGTTTATGGGAAGATCCTGCATAAGCCTGGAGTGGTGTGGATGTACCATATCTGGTCCAGAATAAACATTGCTAGTCCAAAGTTGTATCATCAATATTCTTAAATTCAGACCAGTAGAATGAGCTTAATGTTGCATTAGTAACAGGTATTAGTAGAAGCAAAGTTTTTGCTTTAGTAATTAGAAACCCTAAAAGAGCATTTACTTTATCACTGAACTGTGGCTCCAAAATCCTATATACGCTGACCACATTTTAACTAACCTGCAATGTTTTAAATTTTATTTTTATAGCAAGCCCTATTAGCTTTGCTCTCACAGGAATAAGAAATCAAGAGACTGAAATACGTTCTGTATTCTTACTTATACATATTATTCAAATTCATGTTTTGTATGAGACTGATGGATTTTCTAATTTGTAAGATTTCTTACGCAATCAAGATTAACTCTGAAACAACAATGCATAGATAATGATCATGCTTGCTATATTTGATTTAATGCATTTGGCTAGGGTTAACCTATTTGTGTTTGTTTCCTTTGACCATACATTAGTAAAGTTTCATTAAAATGAAAGAGGGTTGTACATATTCCTGCAAAGCATACTACATGTTCTTCAGCAGCTTTTAGACCAGATCATTTCCTGTTTTGAAGGAGCAAACAAGCCCCACAGAAGCTTCAAAGCTTATTTGACTTTTAACAATCACATTAGCTTACATTACACAGCTCCAATCATGCATGCTCCGAGAACTGCTTGAGATTGGTCCATAAATATAACACTTAAACAGGAAAAATAGAGCTAAACTTAGTAACTAATTATTGTTGGAGTCACAGCAAAGATTCCCCCCCCTTAGATACTGGTTACCCTTTTCCTCCCTTTCCATATAGTCTGTGGCTTGCAATCAGAGGGAACAAGAACAAATTACATAAAATATACACCATTACAGGCCACATATATAAAAGAATAAAAGACAGTTACTTCATATACATTCTAGCAGGTCTCAGTTTCTGGTAGTGCCAGCAGAATTTAAGTGACTTCATGCACAACATGGTCACGTACAATTGCTTAATGACCACTAAAAAAAAATGAATACAGCCACAGGCATAGGCTCACTCTCAGATATACACCCTGGTTTCAATCACGTTAATTTCAAAATGAAGTTACTCACCCTCTGCCTCTGATCGAGGCCTCAAAGTTCTCAGGAAAGAAGTCTCTCCTTGGAAATGAGGATCATGTATGTATCAATACAAACATTTCCTTCTAGATGCTAGCTGCTTCCCTCATGAGCCAAGTATATTTTATTCCTAGAACACACACTTTCTGTATGTCAGATAGATGTTTTCTCCAGGGAGGCTAGCAAACTCCTGTTACCACAGCACATTGACTTCAGAGTGCCTACAGACTCACACCTGCCACACAAACCTATGTCGTCTCCCACCAGCTGTATCCTACAAAGGTGATTATACATTAATACAGTCTCCTTTCTTTCCCCTTATCACCATAACTAAACAGAAGACCATTCCAAGCCACTGCACTGCTTAGGTGGATGGCTCCAGGGTCGAGAAAAGTTTAAAAAAAAAAAAAATTAAAAATGGGTAGGAAGAATAGTGAGGAGAGAGAGACTTATTTATAAGGCTCCTACAATTTTTTTTTAATGACTGCTAATTAAGACCACCTTACTCTTCTGAATGCCTTTGAGGTCACACCTCCACAGCAGCTTTCACAAATGCCGACAATTACTTGCAAATGCAATCAGCAGCCCTCTGCATGGGCATCCCCTTGAGTACCCTGAGCATCAGGTGCCAGTCCTTGTTTTTGAAATACGAATGACACCACAGGAACCTGCACAGGACTTTTCCTTGGCATTTAAACAGGTTTTTAAACAAGTGAACATCACCTCAGTTTCTATGATCTATAGCATCTCTATACTCATCCCTTATTGTCCTGACTTATTCCTCCTATATCATATGTCATCCTTCACTGATCTATTTCTGTGGCTGTAAGATTGTTAATTTGCCATGCAGCACGTGGCTATGTTGGGTAACATAACAGCGAAAATGAACAAAGAAATGCTTCTGAGGATACCATATGATACTTTGTATTACAGACTTTAGCAAGAACACACTGTTTTTAATGATGAATCTATTCCTGAATCTCTCCCCTCAGGATTTTTTAATAACTAGGTAATATCACATGACTGTCATCATCTTCAAATGGAAATCATTATCCTGAGATCAATAAGCCACAAGGAGCAAATACTGATATTTTTAAGATTATTAATGGAATCAAGGCCTGAAAATTGCAAGTCAGACAGACACTTGTAGGAATAATGTAATCCCAATTAACAGCAACAGGTTTATACAACTGTATCTGAAGATAGCAAGTGTCACTCGTGAAGGAAAACGTTGTCAGAATAAAGTTGTAAAAAGTAATGAGAATAAATTAAGATATAAAAGCTACCTGGAGGTTAGCACTTGCCTATTCCTCCACCTTCAGTCTGCACCATACAATGCAAGTCAGCTGAGCAGAGATATAGTTAATAAGACCTCTTCATGCAGTTCTGTGCTTTCATATGATGTTTATTTATTTGGTGATATTCCACCAACCCCCAGAATTTATTTCCCTTTTGTGAGTTCCCTTATTCCCCTTCTAAGCATACTAAAATCTAACCATTTAATGTGACCAACCCATCAAAAGGAAGCTAAAACGCATACAGCGTTACTCAAGATCTGTAGCCAGAATTAAAGGATTAATCCACAAGAAAAACTGTAACAAACTCCATTACAGTCTATACGTCGGGACTCAATAGCATTTTTAAACCAACACTGCAGATACTTAAGCAATTGTCACACTTTTACAATTGTCAGCTTCACTCTATTTTCACTGCACAACAGTTGCACATGCATTGAGTTTCATAGCTTCATGACGGCCTATTTGTCACATTTTCTTTAAACCGCTCCACAGAACTTAGAAGCCCAAGTCTTATTTTCAAAAGTGACTTAAGTACCTCAAAGCCTAAGCTGCGTGACTTTGAATGGGGCTGCAGGTGCCAACCTGATGGACATGCAAACAGACAGAATAGTCCATGGTTTTAAATAAGCACCAAAGTGGTATTTAAGGAAAGCAATTGAGACCCTAATTCCTAGTGAAATCAAAGGCACTGGGCTCCTACGTGCACTGAAAAACCCTTCTTGAAGCATATCAACGTTTTAAGGTATAGCCACACTTCTAAAAATCTGGATTGAAAACACAGACTTGGAAAACATTAGCCTGTTTTCAGAAGGGACAATCCGATCTTCCACATACTATAGATAACATGTGTATGCATTTGTGTGTATACACACATATATACATGCATAGTACATTGGTTACACACGAAAAGCTGTAAGACATTTCATGGATCTTGGCCCTCCCCATCAATCCCTCCTCTTCCTGCAACAGAGTCCCAGGATAACTTGGGAGATGCTCTCACTCACTTCCTCCAACAGCTGCAGCTTTAGACCACCTGCAAGCCCCGCTGCTCAGTGTGTGGTCAGCCCAGATATGAAAAATACCATTAAACTGAACACATATCACTGATGGTCACTCCTGCCCTGTTTGTACACACCGCAGTACACCCTTCAGCATCCCTTGGCTGGGTGGCTCTCCTGTTATCGCTGCTGCTTATAACCTTCAGGAGCCTTCTTGGTCACAGAAGTCTTCATAGTCTCTGGAAATAGTTTTGCCCATTCTAGGCTCTAGCTCCTTAATCTCTCTAGTGAAGCAGCTATGTCAAATAAACATGTTTTACAAACACTGGTGTTCATTTAATGCTGAGGTACCACAACCACTTGAAACGCTAAACTCCAGTCAACCTTTATAATGTCTTTTCTTCCTTTTTCTTTTTTTTTTTTTCCTTGGCAACATTACACATCCTTGTATAGCCACTGTGAATATTCAAATACTGTAATTGGAAATGATTTACTTTGTTTTGAATTAACTAAAATTCCATTGTTAAGCACAAATACTGCTTCACTAAATCATCAAGCTTTTAATAGGTCCACATGAGCAGGTTACCGAGCGTGTTAGGATTTATAATGCTCCTGGGGAGCTGACCACTGTATTATGCTTCCTGCTGCTAGGTAATATGCATGACACATTTCTGGACACTAATTCATTTATTTAATAGTAACAGTATGCAAAAACAGAGTTCAAAATGAGGCTGACAAAGAAGGTATAAAAGTTTTATTAATCCATAGCTAATCAAAGGCCAGAGGAAGGCATATAATGGTGGCATTTACAGACCATATCGAATGTGAATAAATTAAATTTTTGTTTCCTAAAATCTTACTAATAGGATGTATTCAGCTTGAAACATTTATACTTTTAATTACAGTGGCAGCCAATTTAGAGCAGGTATCTGGTTGTACTGTACTTAAAACTTTGCATCAAGGATCTCTACAAATCCTCTCATCAGCTATTTTTTGAATCTGATTTGTTACTGTGTGCACTGCGTCCATGCTCAGAAATAATAACATTATTTACTTTCTCATTTAATTATACAGTGACAGATTACTTGTAGGGGGAAAGGGCACTGAGGGAAAGTATCCTCTTCCTGTGAGAGAAATTCCCCTGAAAGGCTCAGTATCAAGTACATACAATATAACTTTATGGCTCTATCCTTCAAATGTTTGTATACAGGAATAAATTGATAGAACTACTCATATGGAAACAGTCATTTCTCCAGGCAAAAGTTTTCATAGGACACCCGCATTTCTAACAAGTTATCAAACACCCAAATTACATTGCAAATTTTGTTTGAAAAAAATCTAATAGTCAGTTACTAATAAACATAAGTAATAGCTGACTCAAAAATATAAAGAAAAGAAAAAAATTAAAAGGAAAAGGAATAGGAAAACTGGCAGCCATCCTAATTTGATCTGTGTTTTGAAATACCCTTAAAATTTTAGATTTTCACTTCGATCTCAATCTTCCAGAAAGCAAGCCAGAGACAATAATCTGATTTAGAAAGGATGAAAAAAAAAATTAAGAGCCACAATGCTTCTATAAAATCTTTTAGCTATCAGGACACATTTCAATAACGTCTTTCTTCCTGTTACCCTCACCAACCATCTGGAGTTGGGAAAAGACAACATTTTGCTGAAAATACAAAATTATCCTCTTTAATTTACTTGAAAAGCAAATGCACATGTGAAGTATGTAGTTCCATGCCACTGATGAGCACTTACCCAGCAAAGAACTCGAGCATTTCCAAAACAAGATAGCAATTCTATGGAAATCAAGGTGGCTACTTGCTGCTTAAGTGAAGGCAGATGCTTCAGTGCTCTGCTGAATGACAGACTTCGAGTTTTTGCCACACACAACCCTCTTGCAGAGCCGGAAACAGAACTCACAGTCTATTGACTACCAGCTCTATACTTTAACTATGGCTCTTCTGTAAGAAAGACCTAAAGCTTTCCCAGAGAAGTAAAACTCTACAGAATTATGACATTTATTCTTCATTATGAGCAGCATGGTACATTTGGCTACTGCAACAGAATAGACACAACATTCAGAGCAGGATGCATCAGCTGGAGCTTAACACAGCATTAAAATTCCTGTCAGCTTTGCATGGGTTGCTGCTCAGGCAGAAGAGCACAGATATGCAGAATATGTCCTACATACCAGCCACAAAGGGCACACCTACGGGATGGATTATCAGTCCATCTAGTTAGGGCCAGACTCACAAAGGTGCCTGAATCAGTTTTTCTCCTTAAATACATTTGTCCATCAGTGTCTTGTTTTTTCCTTTCTGGTCAAGCCACCAACACATTTCATACTATGCTTCCATTCACCTCTTTCTTCCTTTGCTCTACTTTACAACTTCTGTTTGTTGTCTGTTTTGACTCTTCAAGAGGCCTCTCTCATTATGAGTTTGTAGGGCACCTCATACAGAAAGCCCTGATACTACTTTGTAATTTCACCACATTTCAATAACACACATAAAATGATGCAATGGCTATGGCCAGCCACCTCCAACCATGCACAATGTAAAGTTGAAGCTGAGAAGACACAAAACTCAGAGGCCTAAACTTCCACTGAGCTTTGCTCAGCTGAGGAGTGAGAGAACAAGTAGATTCACAGAGATGACCACAGTCCAACTCAGCTTAAGATCACATAAAATTGCCTCAAGACTGTCGTTTATGCTAGCTAGATTAGCTCTTCATCAGTACCTGCATCAGCTGAAAAAGGACTAGCATATTAGACATACAAATTCTACCTCTCTAGAGGATGGACACATTCATATACGTTCCTCCCAACTCTGTTGGGGAACAGGGAGGGAGGAGATCTGCTGGATAGGAATATGCCGCACACATCCAACTGAAAGGACGCAAACCTGGAAAATCTAAGTGAAGCTTGAAGTGGACTCCAGGCTTCTCTGTTTCCCTTCTTAAGCCTCTGCTTTGTAGACTACAAGCAGTAGGTGCTACATCCCAGATGTAATCTTTTATTGGCTGTTTTTATAGTGCATGTCCCAAAGTGTGAAAGGAATGACTGATGTGTCTGTGATGATGGGTGCCAGTCAAGTACCGTAACTTAAAAAGTAGCAGCCTGGAAACTGACACAATTAATCATTTCAGACATTGTACTGGGGGGGGAATCATTTACTAAAACAATGGAAAGATTTGTCAGCCTCTTGAATTTGCTTTTAAAAACCCTAAAAACATTGTCAAGAACATCAAAGACAGTATTCCACAACATCAAGAAAGTAACGCAGAAATAAGACACGTTTAATTCTTACAGAAGATCTCATATTTTACTAATGAAGGGTAAGTTTAATTAAGATACAGAAGTATATTCTAGAAGCTGGGTTCATGTGACATGTACAAACTATTTGAGCTTTGCTCTCGCTGTTTATGCTGCTGTAGAAACCTCAAGCAAAAATAGTCTTATATCAGCATAAAAACCACTCCCAATGGAAATTATACAAGTCAGTCTGGGTCATGTGAGCTCTGCATGACCAGGGATGCTGGCTAAGCAGGGGCCTGACATACTCCAAGAAAAGGTTGGTTTGCTATACACACTTTTTTTTTTTTAATATACATGTGTATATAAAGTCACATACTGAGAAACAGAGACAGTACACTCATCTTGCATATGCCTACTGTAGCTAACTGGCTGCACTTCCTTCTGTCTCTGCTATTTGTGACCAAGACAGTTAAACACTGGGGATAAGCTCTTACGAAGTTCTGAAGAAACCTGAAGGATTGCAAGATGAGTCCTCAGGAGTTACAGTTCTTGAGCAAAGGCTTCAGCTCTACATCAGTATAATGCAGTTTAAAGACCTAGGGTAATCGTGCATGTTTGCATTCTTAGCTTGTGGTGACAGTGAGGTAAGATCTGTCATGGGAGTATAAACTAATATTTAAGCAAACAAGTTTTACCTTGCATTAGTAACAGATTAAGAAGAGTAGAAAAACTTGTTACCTTGGCTCAACAGCTGAACAGTTGCTTATGAAGCTGCAGTAATTCAGCTGTGGGTCTAAGTCCCAAAGCAGTAAGTCTACGCATCTGTTTGTGGAGGAGGGGGAGGAAGTAGTGTGAAGGACACTCACAATTTGCTGGTTTGTGATGGTGGATGAGAGCTCTAAACACTAGCACACTTCATCTCCTGTAATTTCAAGAGACAGTAACAGTGAGAATAAGTGTCTGATGGGTCTCCTCTCCTGAAGCAAAATCTAAACTGAAGTCAGCTTTGAAGAAATTAATTTTAGATATTGCACTTTATATATTTATCCTCTGAAGACAGGTAAGAACCACCCATATTAGAATTGCAGGAACATACTAAAAGTCAGAGCATACCCTAAATCTATTTGCATGAGTACTGCTGATACACTGGGATACCTCATTTAGTGAGCCTTCCACAAGGAGAGACATAATCTTGCTGCATAAAACCAGATTAAACTTTTTTCAGTCTGTTTCAGAGGGACAGTAATTCTTTGAAATGGGACACAAGGTTCTCATTTGCACGCCAAGGCTGAATAAAGGTCTGATTTTAGCTTTCATATAAGAAAGGCTAATTTCAATTGCCAATTAAATGATTTAATTTAGACTTTAGTCTCCAATATAGATCACTTCATAAAAATCTTTACTCTTCTCTTAACTGAGGTATGCTTACTGCTAACTGAAATTCTGCCTTTATTTCTTATTTGATTTTGTTCTTTAAAACAAATTAATCATTATTTGTGCCACCAAATAAGCACGAGTCCACTGACAAAGGCTGAAGGCCAGAACAGGTTATTTTGATTTTAATATCCATTAATGGAGTTAAAGTAAAACCAGAGTAAGATAGTGATCTTACTGTTCACATTATAAATACTATTGACTTGCATTCAGAGCAGCCTGGCTGTGTATGAGGAACAGCAATCGCTGCAGGCTGAACGGGAAAACCTAGGCAGTATTCACAATGGATTTGTTCAACATTCATGTGTAACACCAGTGAATGTTTGAGAGATCAAGTTATCATTGCCTTAAATCCCCAATCACGTTAACATATACTTCATAAACCAACTGGACAAGCAGACAACATGGGAAGCCTAAAGGTTAAGTACACATTATTGACCTCAAGGAAGCTGTGTTCTACAGATCATTAAATATGTTGTGCTCTTCTGTTTCAGCTGGTCACACTGAAAAGTGCCCTGGGAACATTATTTAATGCTTAGATGTTCTACCTACATTTGTGTGACATAAAATCAATACCTTTCCCCTAACCTTACTTGCTGAGATTATTGTCAGCTATTAGCTGCTTTTTAAACCACAATGAGTTCAATCATTTGCATGCATGTATATGTGTCCATTCATATATTTTAATGACATATAGACACAGATAGAGAACTCGTCTTCCCTACATTGGGGTACAGCCTGCTTAATACATGAAACAGTAGACATGTTGGAACAAGGGTTTTTTTGTTTGTTTGTTGTTTTGCAGAGGCAACTAATGCTTTTTAGCTGGTGGGGATCCCACTCATTGAGGGCCTCCATGTAAGTGCAGCACACCTCCTAACAAGTGCGCTGTCTGTGCTTACTGCAGGTGGGAAACAAGACTCAAAATGAGAAGATTATAAAGTTCTGCTTGGGCTGGACCTCCTGGCCCCCTTGTTAAGAGTCACCCCTGCGTAACTCCTAATGGATGTACTGAGCCTCCAGACTACACATATCTCTCAGTAGAAGGCTAACAGCTGCCCTTCTTGAACCGCACTCTTACTGCACATCTCAGATCTCTTGTCCTATGAGCCTCAACCCAACGCTGGGACTTACGCCATGACACATGCTGAATCCTCAGTTTAAGAGCTACTTGGGGAGGATTCCAGCTACAGCCATCGCATTGCTTTTGCAACTCCAACCTGAGCTCTACTCTGACTTCTACCACCATTCCAACTTCTCTTTCTTGGAATTCTAATCCTAGGCTGAGACTTATGCCATGGGACACTCCTGGTACCCAGGCTAAGGAGTGCTTGGGGGCAAAATACTAATAGCAGCCCTCACTTTTCTTTGGTAACTCCTTCTGAGCCTTACTTAATGTCTAGGACATTTCATTCTCAGAGCTTCAGTCCTAATCTTGTCCTTAACTCTTGACTGAACACTAGGCCAGGAATGTGGCCCCATGTCCAGGTTACCTAGTGCTGAGGGGAATATCCCACCAGCAGTTCTCAGATTACTTTGGCAGCTCCTTCTCAGTGCCATTCTTACCCGTTTCTCAGTTTACTCTTGGAAGCCTGACCCTAATCCTAGCTCTAACCCCTAGACTAAGATTTATGCAATGGTACACACTGAGCTCCCAGGTTAAAGACTGCTTAAGGTGAGGGCGTTCTCACTTCATTTTAGCATTCACTTCTGAGCTCCCCTGTTGCTGTCATCTGTCCCAGTTGTCTATTTCCTGGAACTGTTTCCTATGGCTCTTTGGGACCACAACTCTCCTATTCAAAAGCAGACCAGAAGAGAACAGCCCGTCTCAAACAACTGTCAGTCTCATCAAAACACAAGAAGTAATAAACAGATACCAAATGGGAACCATAGAACACTGCTGACTAAGGTACACCCTTGGGATACTCACCTACTGTTGGTTTTCTCTTTTTTCTGTTTGGGTACAGCAGCAGTGAGCCATGTTTGTGGCCCATAAAGTGTAAAAACTGCTCTGTGAAGAGTGTCTGAGAAGATTTTTTGGACATTTTTAGCAGCAGCATTGTTTTTTCTTGTGAGAAAGACTTTCTAACAAAAGGTTTTTGCTTAAACCTCCGCTTCTCAAGAACAAACTTTTTATTACAGAAGTCAAAAAGCTTTGTCGTATTTCATTTACATAACACATTTACAAATAACCAACTAGCAAAAATGAATGTACACATACCTCAGAAGCATATTTAAAAAGCATAAAATCCCAGATACTACAAGATGCACATGCTGAAAGGCTTGATTTACCTACCGAAATCTGAAAGCCTCAGATACCGTATCTAATCCAATGATTGCACTTGTATAGTAACCATTTATAATATGGGAAACAGTAACTAAACACAGAATTATGGCTACACATTTCTGGGACAAGTCCAGGTAAACAAGGCAGGGGGAAATGCTGATGCTGGCTTTACTAACTAGTTAACAACACCATGCTGTTGACCAACCAATGGCCTGCGAAGCATCAGGATGTCAGGGTAAGCTTAACACAGGCTCAGCAAATTACTACATTTAAATGTCCAATAACCAAACCCAAAGTATTTCAAGTCTAGTTCTGGTCTTGTGGGACTAACTGTACTTTCCTTAAGATGTGTCATTTTGATGTCTTCAGAGTCTCTAAGTACTCAGAGAGTTTTTCATTTATATTTTAAAAATAAGTTGAAGCTGCTTATTCCTCAAATCCCTTCAGTTTCTAACTATCAGACAGAAAATTGACAACACTGATTTGATGTCAAAAACAGGAAGACATTGAGATTAGCACTGAAACTACCTTGAGTCGGTATATTGCTAACATATGAACATATGAAATACGTTTCATAACATACGAAATCAAAAGCTCCCCATGCAACTAACTGTATGAATGGAATTGCCTGAATTCGTACTTTCAGATACATACACAGCTGCTTTTGGAAAATAGCACTTGGTCTCCTGGTGAAGGCAGGGCAGAGGGGGATGAGAAGTCAAAGCAAAGCAAACCTGAATAATATTCAGCACATGGGAGATAGACTCACATTTCTGACTCTGTTGAAAACCTCTGCACTGTGAATCATTTTTCAATTGCAGGAAAGCCTTAATTACCAGTTCCACTGCTCACCTGAAAAGTTATGATTTATTTAAGGATTCCTCTGAATACCAGCAAAGTTATGTCATACTTTTAGTCCTGATGTCTGTTGTCATTGTCAGCTCTCATTTGTTCATAGATGTTCTTCTGTGCATGGTAGGCAGACCTCAAACAGTGATAGCATTAAACATACGAACATATTTCAAAGCACAGACCTTGTCTTGGATCTTGAGGGAGGATAAAGATGATTAATAAACTTGAACTTTAGAGCATCTGTCAGTTCCAGTGACCCATGTTTGAGCTGGAGTGAAGATACTGTTGTAATACTTGGGGAAAAAATGCTAAAGGACAGTTTTCTCCGTAACAGTTTCCCTACACACTGCATATTTGAGGCCTCTTAAGGAGGCTACATATACCATAGCAACTTTCATGCCAATCCATGAAAGTCCATCACCATTAATGCAGCATCAATTTTTCATAAATGTATGAAGGCATAAAATCTCTTCATGGAAGTTCAATAGGAAAAAACCCAAATCCTCTAAGCCACAAGCAATGTGCATCATTTCTTTTTTATAACCCTCCTGCATGTTGTGTCTTCACACTTCTCGTTTTTGCCCTTCCATTCACTCCCTCCTCATTTTCTTTCTTTTTTAACTTCTATGTACTGTATTTATTCCTTGTTATTTTTCATGGTCATCCTTATTATCCTCCTTTGGCAATTTACACACACTGTGTATGCACTCTTTCACCCTTCACATTAAAATACCTCTTTTCCACATTCTTTCTTTGCTTCTCACAGAAATCAGTTTTTTCCTTTGTTCAGTTTGTATTCCAAATTCCCTTTTGCAGGTCTCTCCTCAGCCTTTCTCCCACCTGACACTGAACAGCATCTTGGTATTTTATGGGAGCTACAGTTCAGCTATCTCATGGTCCAACAACAGGCTAGTTTCTGAACATGTGGTCTAGTGTCAGTCATCCACCATTAACTGGGGGTCCCCCACCTCTCAAAGCACTGTTATGAGCCAAACAAAAAAGACACTCTGCTACACGTGGTGGGAGAAAGTCACGTCCAACAAAGCACTGCACATGTTGTGGTCACAGTCACAGCACCACTGTCATACCAAGTCAATATCACCCTACAGTTTTACAGATTATGTCTGAAATCCCACTGCTGGAAAAACTGAAAATATTTTTCTCCTGTCCACGGAAAATGTCAAAACATTAGAAAGCTTATGGCAAAAGTTACCTTTTCAGCCAATTCAACAAATAATCAACAAGTCCCGAAACTATCGATGCATAACATGGAAAGTTGTTTCCTTCTATTAACACTGAGCTCTGGAGTAACAGAAGATCTAGTAACTGTCTGTAGGAACTGTTTCTCTTCCTACTGTTTTTAAAATTTACCAAATAAAACCCAAAAGCCCATAGAATAGTGATCTAAGAATGATTATAAATGACACTCGATGGTCCATGGCCATTTACACAAGGTTGTGTGCTAGGTGTCCAGTATAATTTTAAATTTCCAAAAGAAAATTGTTTCTTATGGCTACTGACAGATTCTTGCTTTTAGTTAGTGTTAGATACAGTGCTACCAGATACACTGTACCAGGTCATGTTTTGCTCCACAGAACTGTGCAATTGTATACATTTTGTAACAAATAATAAGTCTATATCTGTTATTGTCTAATAAACAGAGTGTCTATGCTTGATCTCCTATGTTTCAATATTAGATGCCAGGAATAACCACTGGAAACCTATTACCAAATACAACAGTTTCTAAATGATGAATATTAGACTTTAAATGCACTTAAATACATGAAACAGGTCAAATAGAGAGATTTGTAAAATATTGGTGAGGGCCAAGACTCTATCGAGGTGTCAAGTCTGCAAACACGCCAACAACAATGGATGTGCATCCCTGAAGATTCCCCTCTTTTTATTTTCATAAGCAACTGATTACTTTGCGGAATTAGTGCCTTCCCACAGGTTTTGTGGGTGCATTTCTAAGGCTCGTGAGACCACATCCTGAATCCCAAGGCTTCCATTTGATGATGGGTATCACTGGTAACAGAAGCTGCAATCATGAAAATGCTGTTTCACTTAATATTCGTTTCTCATAGAAGTCGTTAACTTTCAAAAGTGCACTGTGTCAAATAGCCAAGAAAACACAGCCCTCCCTAAGGACTTTGGCATCTGAATAGAGACATGACAAAATGAAAAAAGACAAAACAGACAGAGGAAGTGCAAAATGCAAGATATAAATACAAGATTTTTGAGTTATCTTAAAGTCACCATATTGGTCTTGTTTCCATACCCATTTCCGCTGTTGTTTCTGTCTAAATAAGCATGGTGTGGAGCTGTGACATTTGATGTTACATCAGTTGCTCTGTGGACATCTTGGTAGTTCTATTTCATATCCAATATTATATTTAAGTATAGAGATACCTGTACACACCTATATACACATACATATACACACACATAAGTGCATATATTGATATTGTCAGAGGATCTGGTAAATGACTTCTCTATCTAGGTTGCTTAATACTTTCAGTTTTAGAGAATGTTTGTGACACCTTTGAAAAGTTCTCACACCTCCATTGTGCGCAGAAGGCCTTTTGATATGCAGCCCTCCAGGTGGTGAAATGTCTTTTCTTTGTCCCATGAAATTCCATTCAGATTTGGCAGACACATGAAGTGTAGAATCAAGTTTCCCCTTTCTCACTGCTTCTGCAAAAAGAGTTTGGCAGCTTGCCCAAACTCCTGAAGCTCCCAACGCAGGCTTGTTACCATCACCAAAGGAACTGCAGCAGTTGCAGCCTCACTGAATATACCTCTGAGCCACAAAGCAGAAAGAAACCACCAGTCCCTACTCCCTCAACACAGCACTGACTTCTAGCATCTACTGCTCCCCTACTCAAGGCAGCATACAATGGCAATAGGATCCTCAACTTGTTTGGGAAGAGGGAGGAAGGTAAGCAGAGAAACACCTGGCCTCATCACCTTGCCTCCCCAAGTATCCATCACTCCTCTTCCACTGCCATGCACTCCTCCTTCCCATCTTTGCATTCTCTTTTCTCCCTTCTTTTCTCTGGGCTCAGCTGCACATAGAAGGAATAGTTTGCTGCATCTCAGTTACAGTTTGTTAGTGGGGGCACCAAAGGCAGCTGAAGTTCTGTTCAGCTCCATGTTCATTGCATGCTCTCTGGAAAGTGACCAACACTTCCAGATTGTTTCCAGATTTACTGCGCAGGAATTCCAACTAGGCTGCCGGCTCCAGAAAGCAAAGACAAATGAAAGGGCCATCTTGGGGAAGTCTGCAAACAGGAAATGATGGTATAGCCAAGAAAATCCAGAGGCACACCACCGCTAACAAAAGGGCTGGTAGTCTTTGGAGAACACCTCTGCACAGCACCTGCAATTCAGATCAGGAGTCCTCAGTCTCCATGTTCCTTTGCTGCAAACAATTGTGAAATCCAGAGACAGTAATAATAATAAAGTTTCTCTTTCTATTCTGCTAGCTGGTTCACATGCACGATGAAAGACAACCATTGTTTTGCTAGTCTGAAAACTCAAGGTGCACAATCTGTACAATAAATTTAAAAGAATTGCTACTACCTAAATGAGTATCGATTTAGTTTCACATGATCCCACTTTTTATTGTGGTTTATTTATTTGCATTTTAATTGGGAAATCTTTTAAAGCAGTTTAATTGCGAAGTTAAGCACAGAAAAGCTGCCTAGATAACCTTAATTCGGCCCCTTGTGGCTATACACTACAATGTAAAGAAACGAGAGAGAACTGCAGAAATCACTACAACCGCATTTCAGTTCTGAAACTTTGATTTCAGTAGGTGTAACATTAGTGACAACAAAGCAAAGCAAAAATCAAATGAGTTGCCTTTTCTCAATCTAACTCCAAACATACCATCTGCGCCCACAAACATCTGATCTACTTTGTCAGGGCTGCTTAAATTAGACCTGCAACTTCAGGAGCATCCCTGCTGGCCTACCTGGGGCCAAGTCAGGGGTGAGGAAGAGCACATCCTCAGAACTTTGTGCAGAGGGTCAGACTGCTGTAGTATTCATAGCCCGTAGGTGAGAAGCCTTTATCTTCCCCTTTCCTTCAATCACAAGCAAGACGAACATCACTCAAGTGTAAGGTTATTGCACATACTTTTATGGACCAATTTCTGCAGTGTAGCAAGCTTTAGCTACCGAGGATGAAAAACAAAGTGCATATTAATTTCTCAGCTGTTTTTTGGTCTCATTTCAGCCACTGCCTATACAGGTACTTAAATTTCTCTTGTTACTTTACTCCGTGGACTTAACTTCAGGAACCTTCTTAAGAGCCTTTTAGCAAAGAGATTTTATGGTTTTTTTGAATGGGGGCCATGGAGAAGAATTATTTCATCTCTTGAATAAAAAATACAGTTTAATGATATGAAACATTTCTGGGGAAATATCCACCATATCACAGCTGGTGCACTGTTAACACCACAAAAGAACAGGAGACAAATATCAACCCACACCTCTTAACTTCAAAAGGACTTGGGATCAGTCTGATATTCATAATATTCTATAGAAACACTGCCTAATTTATCTTTATAACCCCATGGAGTGGCAAGAGGTTAAGTAGGAGACTGTGAAACAATTGCATACCTACTACACAGTGAATGTGGACAAATATCAAGTTATTGTGTGCCCTGTACATTCTTATATAAATATGATCAATGAAGGTTTTTTTGCTTTTATACTGTAAAAGCATAGGAACACAGGCTCCATGACGGAAGTCTTCATATTCACAAGGAATCTAGCTCCTTTCTCACCCTATGTTTCCACCACTCACCTCACTTTGTTCATCAAAGTCTATCACCTGCTCTGCTTGCACTACCTCCAATCCACATAGAGATCTCAACTCCACCTCCCCAGGCACCACCCTCATATCTCAGACCACAATAATTTCTGCCAGGGTCTCTCACAGAAACCTGCTAAAACACTCTTTGTTTCTCTTCTCAGTTCCTCTTTCCCTTTTCTTAACGGCTTCTCATGGATATTCCTGACCTTTCAAAGAATCTGCCTTTTTGCTGCTCTTATGGATCCAATCATCTGGCTCTAATCTCTCTCTCAGCAGAACCTTGGGCTGCTGCCTGCGAAGGCCTACAGCAAAGTCTACCAAGGACATCTCCTGGAGTTCAGAGATACTGGTTAGTAGGTCAGATACTGTTTCACACAAACATGCAAACACTCAACCTCAGTTTTGAAAAAACTGTCAATAAAAACACACCAGGAAATGTCTGGATGAAGAACATTCCCAAAAGCAATAGCACTAAGTAGAAAATGTTATTATCCAGATATGGCCTTCCCTTTCTGGGCAAATTCCATGGAAGTCTAAGCTCAGTAAGGTCACTGAAGCGATTTGCCTGGCTACTGTAAGAGGGTCAGTGAAGCAATAACTGTTCCACGATGCTAGATTGAAATACGTGCCTGCAGCACTATACCGGGATGACTCAGAGACCTGCAATGCATGAATCCCCGCAAAGGTCCATCCTTAAGCATAACCTCTAAATTGTGATTTTAAACCAGCTTCTTCTCCACCTGTTTTCTGTTAGCACTGAAATTCCTCCCCCTCAACTGTGAGCAGTGAATCTTCTTTTAGAACATGGCAATATTTATTGACTGTATTCTTTGTTCGCATCTGTCAGACATGGGAAGTCACCACTGCTTTACAAGACTATCAGTTTTAAGTAATGCCATTCATCACAAAATGGAATAGTGTGAGCAACATTTCCTCAACTGCAATGAATTATACAAGGGTCAGCAAGCTGGAGTCGCGGTTGGCAACACAAACATTGGCCTCAGGTAGCAAACCCATCTTTCCAGCTGTTCTCATCCATATGGGTTCAATGAACTGCAGAGAGTACAGGCCTTTGCTTATTGAGAGTATCTGCTGGAACTATTTCATCTAACCAGCATCATAAAACAACTATGAAGTAGGTGAATGCTATTCATCTAAAGCTCATCTGGTAGCCAACTGCTGACAGAGGGGAAAATAGAGATGGCAAAGAAGCAGACAGATGTGATTGGGAAATGCAGATGTTCCTGAATTTCAAAACTCAAAGATTAAAACCACAAGAAGTTGAAACAATACACCTGTGGTTCACAAGCATCTGGTCACCCCAACAGCGCTATGCTTCCTGACAAGCAATTTTCAGGATTTCTTAGTATGTTTCCTCACTAGCATAATGCCCTTTTAATGTACATGCTGTCAAGCAGATTTGTTTGGCAGCAACACAATTAGCCCTATTTTTGCTCTGAAACAGAAGATTTTGTTTATGCACATGGTTTTGCAAGTAAGACTATTCTGTGATTAAACACTAACATTTTACCAAAAGCCTCGTCACTTGCACGCAGCACACACAAGGCTGTAATTCTCTCTGCCTTCCGATTTATCTTGGGATTCTCCAAGATTTTATTTCTAGTAATAGGTCCAATGATAAATCAATTTTTCTAGAAGACACTGTTAACACCATATTGCTTTCCTCAGCCTTGTTTTCCTCCTCACTTCCATTAGTGTAATCAGACTCTTAGCAGTTTTCTATTTAAAATAGTGATTGTGCAAACAATTGACCAAGAATGTCAGAAGTCCTTATTGAATTGATAGCTGTTAATTGCAAAAATACTACAGATGTGGCTTAAACTAAAAAAGCAACAGATTTCAGAGACAAGACCTTCAACAGAGATTGCTTCTATACATGAGAAGCACAAAGGATTTTTGGCATTAAACGTAACAAAATTAATTCCAAGTTAAGCACTCCCAAGAAAAGAAAAGAAGCTTGTAATAGAAATATCAAAGCCTTAAATGTCAGTTACTAACACAGCAATCATTTTCGAGTAACACCATTGACTCAGTTTGCTTAGCCCACTAGCTGTAACATTTTAAACTGTTCACTCAAAAAAAGGATCTTTCAGAGATACTCTTTCCAGTTCAGGGTTGTGCTAATGGAGCCAGACAACTATCCCATCTAATGGCATTTCCTTTGGAAACGTAAGTTGTCTTGTTATTATATAAAATAAGCAAATTCCCTCAAATACGGAGCTACTGTACTGACAGACTGTAGCAGTGAAATGATGAAATTAAAGGGTGGCTTCATGACTATAGGTATATAAAATTTCAGTCTTTAAGATGTTTCCTGGGATGAATTAAATTATGTAAATATATGTTAACAATAATTCATAATATTTTAATAAAATCTTTTTATTTCTTTTGGCTTCTTAGAAGTGCAGTCCCAGGTGTCCTTAGGGTGGTGGGTGTTTTGTTTTTACACTTTAAGGACACACAAGGTTATACACTTGATAAGCAAGGAAGCACAACTATTGATATATAATGCAGATAATGATGCCGGGCATCCTTTGTCTGGTATCATTCCCAGTTTTTGCTGGGAGCACTGTTCATCAACAAAGTGACTTGGTATCAAGAAGGGGATTCACATTTTTCAAGTTTTCTGCCAGCTAGCTATTCTGGGAAAGAAAGAAGTATTTTGATTTTCTTTTTCCTCTCTAGTGGAAGATTAAACAGTGAAGGTGTTTTTACTGTTGTCAAATTTTGCATTAGTAAATGGAATCAAATCTACCCAAGACTCATGCCTCAAGTGAACTTACTCACTGAAAACTACATCCCCAGAGACTTTTTTCTCCACATGGCCCTCCTGCTTGTTCAGGCTGTGAAAGTTCATCAAGTTTAAGGTGACCCTATTTTCAAAATAAAAAAACCAGGATATTTTTGTAACAAAGTAGCAGCATTTCATAGCAGTTACATAAGAGAGACATTTTTCAATGCTGGCAGTTTCATCAGTGGCAGGATTCTGGCACAAGTGGGAGGCAATCGTGCTTCCTGGAATGCAAAAAGTTTTCCCACAGCAAAGCGGTTCAAACAAATTCATATGTAACACAGCACTTTAGCTTTTAAGCTGAGCAGAAGAGCAGCCTAGCGGGAGCATTTGGGCTTTTATCCCCCAGTGCTGAACATGTATGCCACAACTTTACTCACTTTCAGAAATCACAGAACAAGTTCCCACCTCGAGATCAGACTTCAGATTTCTTTTCATTTTGGTATTTTTCCTACACACTGGCTCACTCCCTGTGACAACGCAGAGTACATTTCTCACTCTGCTCCTGCTCAGGTGTCTATAATGGTATCTCAAACAGGTAGTGAGAGGGACAGAATAGCAGACATTAGGACAGGAAAGAGAAATATCCATGGTCACAAAGGTTAAGAACATAAACACTACCATACGAGGTCAGACTACACATCACTTTCAGTTTCTTGTTTCCACAGCTTATAACCAGACGCAGATAATTACGGTTCAATCTTCAACAGGTTCTGTCCAATCATCTGAATTTAGAGAGATGGACCCAAGCATCAGAAGTAGCCTATACTTTCAGTTTTCCTCTGATCTCATGCTTTGCTTCATCAGAACTCTACAGGAAATATTTGGAAATGATGTTTCTATTTGGATCCATCTCTGCCCTTTGGGAAGGGCAAATACTCAATTTTAATTTTTTTTTTTCCCCTTCCTTTAAGATCCACCCCAAAACAAAAAAATACTGACACTTAAGGATTTGTCTACTGGTAAAGCTAACTGTCAGCTTGAGAGAGGTGCTGATATTGCTGAACACTCATATTTTGTTCTTTCTTCTTTTTCCATTAAGCAAATGTCTCAAAACAGTAACATCTGTAGTAACCATAAAAAAAAAGCAAACCTTTAAATAAGCATTATATGCTTTCTTTTTTTTTTATTTGCAGCTTGTAAAAACATGCTTATTACAGCTGCTACATACATAAAGTTTGCTTACAAAATTCCCATAAATTAATGTTCAACATGCTGTATTCAACAGCATGCATGTGCCTATTGAATCTGCACAGCAGGATCAGGGCCCAAAACACTACTAGATTGGCAGCACATTCATTGAAAAAACACCCAAAGCACAAAACATGCACACATTTCCTCAAGCCACGCTCTGTGTCACAAACTTCAAGGGCCATTCTACCCTCGCTTTCTGTGAGGGGCTCTCATTGAAGTCAGTAGGAGTGCTGCACGTAGTGCTGCTGTCAGACCTGTCCCTGAGCATAAATGTCACCTTGAAATATGCCCTGAAGTTGAACTCTAAGCTCCATGAGACAAATAGACAGGGAATTAATCCCAGAGCCAAGCATCCCTTTCCTCACTGCAACTGTCTTGTCCCCAGCCTCCTTTCAATAAGAGGTGATAGTCAGCAGCATTGCCTGCTGTCATGGCATTTGAAAGCATCAAGCACAATCAAATCATTTTCCTACCAATACAAAACCTAGATACAAAATCCAATCACGAATTACACAGGGAGAGTCACTGAATCCTGTATGGTACCAAACATCCACCAAGTCCGACTAAAACACCAAATACTGGTAGCCCTAAAACCTTTATTAGGGCTGAAAGTTTCATTGCTTAAAGCATGCAGGATCAGCTTGCATTAGGAAACAATACTGCTTTTCTCTTGTTTTCAAACTCTTTGGACCACTTGACACCGGACTGTTTTAGAGGAACTGACTCTTCCTCAATATGAAGACTTCCCAAAGCTTCTGTAATGTGAGCAACATTATTTTCCAACTGTGTTGACACTTGGGTGAGAACAAGCTTTGCTAATGTGCTGAGTACAGAAATATAAAAAGACTGTGTCATTTGCAGAGGAATTCTTGTGGGTCTAAAAACTTACCTAATTTTTCCATTGATACCAGATAGTCTAATTAAGTTGCAACCTCCACCTACAAACTCTGTCCTGCCACACTCCTCAGATCATCACAGTTACAGCCAAACTTCTGTTTCTGATTATATTTTTATTATTTTTCCCTTACTGCAGAAAAAGGAAACTCCTAAACAATGTCAAAATGCACAAAGGCCATTTGGGAACATAATGCCATTTAGGACAGCATTTACCAAATGTTTTAATCTCTAGGATTAAATTTAAGCATGTGCTTGCAAGTCATTTAACAGACAAACTGAATAAACCCGACTCAAGTTCCTTTCGTGACTTGGGGCTCAAATTTATGAATTGAAACCTCACTTTATGAAAATCTGTTTACATATTTCCATCCCTCTCTTTCAATGTCCAATTTGATTTATTTCTCTTGTAAAGAGTGGTGATCTGCATGTGGCCGTCTAACAAATGCCAAGATGAAGACCATTCACATGACAGGTTTGTAAAACAACTGAATCTGTTCAAGTGGTAAAATGGTCTGGGGAGCTTCCCCGGAATGCATCAGACTAACTCTATCTTGTGTTCTTAGAGCTTAGTGCGGACTTTTTGATGAGCATCGATGCGCAGGCTCCATCATAATTTAGAACTTTTGTCTGTATTCAAGAGTATTACTTTAGCATCAGATTAAATTGTCTCCATACTCCATCTCATTAACAAAGGATCCTTTGAGCACCAGAGGGCTTGAAGATAGGCTTAAACAGCTTTATGCTACTTTCAATCCCTTGGCTTTTGAGGGCTACATTAACTTCTGTCAGAACATGACGGTGGTCCCAACTCCAGCCCCCTTGCTGGAAGAACAAGGCATGCGCCGAAGCAAGGCCTCTCAGCTCTCTAGATAACAGGAAGCAGAACAGAAGGTAAACGGTTGAGGTGAAGGGCTGGAAGAGGAGGATATACAGCTTTTCCTGTGCCATGAAACCCAGGCCACACATGCCAGTCCAGAAAATACCAATGGAAAGACTGCAGACTCTTCAGCCTACTTAGCTAATCAACTCCTGCCT
This sequence comes from Gymnogyps californianus, assembly GCF_018139145.2. Taxonomy (NCBI): domain Eukaryota; kingdom Metazoa; phylum Chordata; class Aves; order Accipitriformes; family Cathartidae; genus Gymnogyps; species Gymnogyps californianus. The sequence goes on along the minus strand of NC_059481.1, from coordinate 6,183,483 downwards.
TTCAGGGCCCTTGGGATTGCACTAGTGATACAAAGGGGACTGAAGAATCAAGGATTCTGGCTGGCTGAACCACCCCAGCAGTCACAAAGCTTTGCGTAGTACAATCCCCAAATGACTGCTTCCACACCCACAAGTGAAAAATCAGCACTCAAAACCTGACAATGGAGAAAATACACTTGATTAGCATAATTCCCTAATATCAAACCAGACATGATTAACACAATTCATTTTAGTGTTGCTAAATGTTAATACATCCCAAGGTCCCTTCTTCTTTTCCTGTTTACTCTGTCCTCCTCTCTTTTGCTAGAGGTTCTCATGGTAAAGCACTTTTCACTCTAACAAGGTCTCTCTTTGGAATAGCATCTTTAAATTATTTAAATACTCATCTGGTAAACAATGCAGTATTTTTAGCAATAAGGTAAAAATCATGTCGCTTTCTGAACTAATCCCAAAGGAAATGTTGAATTATACAAACTGGTTTATTTCTTAATTCATAACAAGGCGTGCTCAATGAACTCCATGCATCATGACAATATGATTAAAACCAAACTGTTAAATATCTAATTCTATGGAAAAAGAAATGTCTGCAAAAGCCCCCTGCAGTAACTGTTACATATACACAAAGGTGCTTTTTCCATAGACTAAATGTGATGAAAAACACAAAAAGCTCTTGCCAAAAATAAGACCGTACCTTAAGCATCTGCATAATATTCCTTTACATTCCACAGAAAAAGTTAAAAAAAAAAAAAAAGCCTAACCCCTCACAAAAGCAACCGAGAAACATTCCCATTTTTACCAGCATTACCAAGGCAAAACCTGGGAAAGTTCAGCTGACTCGTAGCCCATCTCAGTAGTGGAATGCACCTCCTAGAGGGTCCTGGGATGCCACAGCGTAGCATCCTATGAAACGGGAACAGTGAAAGAGCGTCCCCACCACAAATATCAACCCAAATGTAAGACTGTCATTATAGGGAAAAAGGGAAGAAACAAAAGAATCTGCCTATGCATACATCCTTGCCAAAGGACTTTGCTTGTAAATTAGTAGTGACCCTACTGCAATCATGGGATCCCTAAACTGGATAGTGTGGTTCACTTCAAGTGAGACAGTGAGTCAGTGTCAAAGCTGAGCGGCACTGAGACTTCCTGCTTTACTCTGTTCCTACAACATCTAACAGTGTCTGCCTGCTTCCGCACATCTGTCCATGTGCAAAACTCTCGTTCCCTGCCCTTCTGTCCCACTGAAGCCTGCAGGAAACTTTTGAGTGATGAAGAGTAGTTTTATGGTCTTTCCCCAACAGTATCCTCTAACTGGAAACAGGATGTTACAAAAGTTGCAGAAATTTGACAAGGGAGGGCAGGTACACCTGAAGAGACAGAAGGGCTGGTTATCAGTTTCACTACTGCAACCATAAAAATCACAAAGACTTTATTTCTGTAGGAAAAGAAACCAGTTACTGCTCTCAGAGTCAGTAGCCTCTGTGTAGGCGTAAGTTCACTTCTGATGTAGTTGATTTAAAATCTTTTGCTGTGATAGCAGTGTTGGTAAAAGCTTTAACCATAGTTTTTATGATGCTATTAAGTTTTAGTCATTTGTGGGTTTTGCAGTATATGAATACTATAGATGCCACCTTAATTAAAAGGTCTTGTCATCTTGTGCAATTAAAAAGAGAAAATGTACTCTCCTATGAATAGCCAGGAACAAATTGAGCAAGCTGCATTATACACGCTAAGTACACAGCAATTTTGTGCCCCTTCCTGTATCACATATATTCTCAAGCATTCAATACTTTCTAATAATCCTGTTACAATGTTTTATGTATAATTGACTTGTAAAGTACTAGTGCCATGGCATCTCTGACCATTAAGGACAACTAAGTTAAACACAGTTCTACTTTGCAAATACATACAAACTTTACATACACAGACTGCAGAAGGAAAACTGTGCTATATCTCTCAGGAATTTCATGTACAAACACCTCTTTTAAGAGGTGTTCTTTTTTGCAGAAGAAAATATCTAATGGATAAGAAGACAGTCTCTTCCCAAAGAGTACATAATAAGATAAACACCACTTAAACGGACTTCAATAACCGTGCACCTATTTAATTGGACAGCATATGCATATAAAGAGGATCACACACATAGCATTCACAGTCTACACATGAAAACGTACTTCCACAGCTACCTACAACAAATCCCAGCAGATGGTTACCAGCATGTGTCTGCACTTGTCAGCTGCAAACACATTCACCTTCATGAGTCTGGCTCATTCGCTCAATTTTGACTCCAACTCAAGGTCTTTCAAGATAATGAAGCAGCAAATGATTGGTTGCCTTGAGGTTTGTGCCCAGAGAAGGACTGCCTTCAGGATCCATTAGTAACTTTTGACCATGAGAAAGGATATCCTACATCCATCTGCTGCTTATGCCCTTAATGCCCCGGGGCATTATATTGACAGGGCAGCAAGAAAGCCAGGCACATCTCCCTGGGCCAGTTAGACTGAAGCATCCAGTTCACACCATCTTATCAGTCCAACACAGCTGCCAGGCCACAGCAGCTGAAGAGCTCTGTAAAAAGTACAAGGGCATGAGATTGTACATCATCATCTCCAATGAGGCCTGAACTTTTGCTTGGACCTTTTGGCATTACTACAATATATCACACGGTCATTTAGACTTCTCAGGATTTGCTATACACTGCAGAGTCAATAAGATTTACGGCAACTTTTGATAGACATTCCTGTAGGTCCAGGCAGCATAGCTCTTATGCCTGGGTCATAAAGAAATCAAACATCCTCACTCAGAAGTCACATACAATTCATGTGTGAATGAGGTAGATCATTACCATTTGCAAAATACACCAGTTCCACTGATGCCAACTGAAGCAGAACCTCCTGCCTTTGGGCCTGTTTTTTAAGCTATATGGCTTCATTAGAGAACTTATCCTTTAAAGGTGCTAGGTAAGTTAGGCTCATAGGTATGGCCAACGGGATTTTTATCTCAGAAGTCTTTTCCATCTGACAGTCCCAACCAGACATTTGAGTGAAAGTGCAAAGTTGACATATGTATGGAAAAGATTTTTTTTTTCCTTTTGTCTTGCAAATAAGTAGGGCCTTCTGTTTGGAGAGCTGACACCTACTACCATCCAAACAAGCAACACAGTGGACTTAAGGGTAGTATAAGACAGCAGTAACTTGGGGGCTGGAAAGCTTACCAGCAGCAGAACAGACAATGCTCTCATCTCTCCGCAAGGGAAACTCTCCGCCCCTCTGCTCCCCCTTGGTGCTTTGACTCACCCAGGAGTTTTCCACACAGCTGCTCTAGCTTCTGGCAAGATCTTCACAACCTGCATAGAGGATCCTGGCTTGCTGCCTTGTCCCTGAAGTGCCCAGTGCTCCTCTACAGAAGGAAACTCCAAAGCTGCTCCTTGAAAGGAGCTTTTCCTCTTACATCCATGCCAGCAGCCACCTTTGGGGCTGAGAGCACTGCAAGCGCCTGTTTTCTGGCTGCTATGAGCCTGCAGCATCTCCTTTGAAGTGCTGCAGCCTTTGGGGAGCATCCTGGGGCACTTCTGAGCTGCACAGGCAAGCAACAACTGCTGCAGCTTAGACAAGCATATGCTCTAGAGGAAGAGACACATTCTAGATGAAGGATGAGCAAAGTCATGATCGCAGATAAAGCGAAGGGGAAAGGTTTTGGAAGGAACTGGAGAAATACTAAGGATACAGAAGGCTTCAAAGCAAAAAAGAGCAATCATATTGGCTGTGATAGTGTAAACTAAGTGTAAGTTAATTAATAGTCCTACTGACAAGCTATTGACCAATTAGAATAAACATCCTTAGGCATGGCTCCGAGACTCACGGTCCCACTTGGACAGGAGCCCAGCAGTCAGTGGGCAGCAGAAGCAATGCTAGAAACATCAGGTCCATTGTGCACGAGTGATGGATCCACATCACACCCACACACCGTACCAGCAGCACCCTCAGCGCTAATGATATCCCTGGATAGGAGGCTGGTGGCGTGACTGGCCTTCAGAGTGCAAAATAATAACTAAACATTACTTGTATTTTGAAAAGACAGATAAATGTATATCACCATGCAACCTCTTACGAATTCCTGTCAGTCTTCCCATCTCTCAAAGCGGATATGGCTGTAATAGATGAGTAGCACCCAACCACTCCTCAAGGACCCTTTGTAACATAGCCACCAGGAACCACATCTTTAAACTGTGGGCCTGAGACTGAAGGATATTCTCATATGGGCATTCCTTGGAAGCTGGCACAGACTGCTGATCCTTTCCAGTCAAAGTCAATGACAGTAGGATAGACTTAATAGAAAAAAAAAGAAAAAAACCTGCATACTGCAGTAAACTGATTCAACAAGAAATACACAACAGTTATCCATAAAAGAGCTTACCTGTCCTTCAGTACTAATAGAGCAAGCATGCGTCTTGGTTACAGGCTGTGAGCAGCTGCAGTCCACTTACAGTCATTTGAATGCCCACTGGCAACGGTATACACACGGATATGCTATTCTTAAACTACGAGCCACCCAAAGACAGGACCAAGGCAGGAAGTTTGAATATAGATTAACAGGCTCACAACTTTGCTTAAAAGTGTGCTACACACTGGGGAGGCTAAGCCGGCTGCTACAATAGTTTCTTAGTAGAGCTCCCATCCATTAAAGAAAGAATAATTCACAGGAAGTGGCTTCAGAGTGGATCAAAGCACAAAGGAGAGAGGGGAAATGATAATTTTGAGAAAGATATGCATAAACAACACGTTTGGGCAATTCTGGATAGGTAAGCGCTATTGCCCCCCCACCCTCCAGTTGAGCTGCAGCATCTGTCTCGTCTGAGCAGCATAAGTATCACTTAGATACTAACTATGCCACCTTCTGTACAACTCTGGGTAAATATACACTGCTACATGAGATACAAATAGAAACATATCTTGATTTACAAAAAAACCTGCAGAGTACACCTGGGGTTCACTGACCATCAGCACTAATCTGTGCTGCTCACTACTGTTATAAAGCATGAAATATTCTATAACAATCTTGAGTTGCAACGCAGGAAGAAGGATTACTGCATCACTTAATATTTTACTGTTGATGAAGTATCCTAGACCACTTTTGTCTCCTCATTTTACCTGAACATGTCAACTGTGTCCAGCATTCAGATGCACAACTTTTTCTTTTAAATTAATGTGTGATCCACAACCCTTTGTGATCCAGCCGTGTAAACCAAAACGAAAGAAAAAAAAAAGAAAGTAGTAGAAAAAGCAAGGAGGAAACCACGTGGCTTGAAACCTAGAGGCTGGTGCCCCATGCTGCACCGTGTGTTCTAATTATCGAGCTCAGTTACTGACCCCTGCGTACAAGCCCTTCCTCAAAAACAATGGCAGGTTCAGTGCCTCCCTTTCTGGAGTATGCTGCCTGTTCTTGAACTTGAGCTGCTGAGAGAGTTTATGAACAGAGCTGCTGTTTTATTTACTCTCAATTAATCATGCTCAACTGTAAACAAAGTGTCTGTTTTAGTTCTGCTGACAATTATCCACTTGTCAACATCTCCCTCAAGTACCTCCAGCATCTGGCAACAGCACAAAACTGCTACATCAAAATGAACATTTTGTCTCAATAAAAAGATAGACGTGTGGCAGGTTTTCATCTGTTTTCTAGCCCATCAGCAGTCAGGCTATATTGTTACTAACGCAACCAGACTACTTCCTATGGAATATTTATTTACAAAGGGCAGGGGTGCCAAATTTTATTTATATTGGTAAGGCAGACTCATGGAAGAAACTAGTGGAGACCCCCAAAGAGCCCCCACACCTCCCCACAAAGGCAGAAGTGAGCCCTCCCTGCAGCCTGCCTGGTGCCTGCCATGGGTCTCCTGTTCTGCTGGGGCAGGCCAGGCCCCAGCTTCACCAGTCATCTTGCCAAAAGCTGCAGAGTAGGACTTGATTCTTTACCTTGTGTTGTTCAGCAAATCCTAATGTAAATGCAAACCACTTACCAGTCACTCCCTAAATACTTTTAGTACGAAAATCTTTCCACTCCTTGCTCCGTGGCCTGGGCCTTTCTTTGGTCCCCCAGAGCTCCCTTACTGGTTTGAATTTTGCCATTTTAAGCTTTTAAGATGTAATTATTCTCATTAGCTCAAAATCCTTCCTGCATTTTAACACAACCGCCCTCATGCTTTAATTGTTAGCTACAAGGCAAACTGCAGATAGCCTGGCACCTTTTTGGGTACAGTCAGGTGAAATTGGACACTCCTTTTCTGCTGAGGGAACGAAGGCAGCATTGCCAGGCAGCTCCTCAGCTTGCAGGCGGCCTCCCTAACAGGCGAGGACGCTCCAGGGTGCTGGGCCTATGGAGAGCATCATCTCATACCTGGGGGGTGCAGAAAGAGTGTGCCATGGCTCTGGTTACCTCAAGTTTTTAATATTATTTGAAACTTAATCCTGCTCTCAGCAAATAACGGGAAAATCTGACTAACTCCACTGGAAGGCAGCCCAAGCCCGCACCTTCTCTCCACAGAACTGAGTTTTCTTCCCAGAATAAAATACTTGGAGGTGCAGCGGAGGGCCGGGTGCTCCATCGTAACGGAGCCCCAAACGGAGCGGACAGGGTCAAAGCAGAGAGAGCACATCCCCGCCGCGGGCCATACCGTGCACTGGGCGGCAGCGGGCTCCGACGCTCTCGGCTCCGGGTGGCGGCGGCTCCCGGCTCGGCGGGGCTGGGACGGCGGCGGCGGCGGCCCCCGCCCGGGGGAGGAGCGGCTCCGCGCGCCCGTGCGGAGAGGCGGGTGGCGGGACGCCGCGCCCTGACACGAGCTAATCAATCTTCAGCTGTGTAATTGATTCTAATGAACTCGGCTTTCTGTCTCCGCGCGCTAATGACCGGCCGGAGTCAGCGGCGGGCTCCGGCCACGGCTCCCCGGCCGCCGCTCGCAGCACCCACCCTGGCCGGACCGCCAGCCTCCCCTTTAACCTTCTCCCCTCTGCACAATTAATTGAGATATCTCCTATACTTGATGTGTTGTAAAATTAATGCCTAATTTACGTAATTAGTCAATTAACTATAATTCCAGCATATGGTGCCAAATGCCCAGAAGGTGTTCTTGTTTCCCAGGTACTTATTTTGATGTCATGAAATGCAGCTAATTAATTTTACATGCATATTAATTTCGGATCTATTTAGCGGCTTCCTTTGTGAAGGCAGATTTAATATTTGTCTTTCTAACCTTTTCGGGCAAATTCCGCGCTCGGTGTTGAAATGGAGGTGACTTTTTAAACACATTTCCATCGGTCTCCCTTTCCTCCGCGGAGCCTCTGCTGACACCGGGTCGATCCCTCCTGTGCGAAGATGCACAAGGGCTGATTATCTATAGCTTCCCGCACATCTATAACTGTCGCAAGATACAGCTATTGAATTTAAATCCGATTAATATTTAATATTGAACATTTCTGAGGGAATTTTTGTTTGTTTTTTGCAAAGCACAATATCCCACGGACATTTTTTTTTAAATAGCTGCTCTTAATACAATGCTCCTCGGAAAAATTATGAGAATTGAAGTATTGCCTAATTAGAAAATGAGCGTAATCCTGCTCGCTGCCTTCTGATCTTCGCAGTTCTCCTGTTTGCGCTGAGAAACTCGGAGCTCCCTGCCAGCGCGCCCTGCGCTTCACTGCTCCCGGCACCGGGGAAGCACTCCCCGCTCCTCCTCAGCGAAACAGTTCAGGTTACACCTCTGTCTCTTTCGGAAAGAGATCGCATTTGATTTTGTCCGCAATACTAGGAAAGAGGAGATTATTCCTCTTCTTTCTGCAGTTTGTGCAGAGATTAAGGGGTTAATCGTATCGTGGGCTTTCCCGCTCCCCAGATATTGCGAAAAGATTTAAGCAGAAAAAAAGATGAACCCCGTAGCCTACGCTTCAAATTCCCAGCGACACCCTTTTTCCCTTTGCTGCAGCAGCACTAATCGCCGCATTGTACTTGTCTCTGGGGTCAGGGGAGATAAGAATGCACCTGGCTGAGGGGTGCAGGGCTCCGCGCGGGCGGGCGGACGGGCAGCGGCGGCGGCGGGGCAGCCGGGGCAGCCCGGGCGGCGGGCGGGTGCGCTCCCGCTGCCCGGCGCCCCGCCAACCCCGGGGAATCGCTTTCCCGCGGAGCGGCAGGGCAGGGCAGGAGCTGGCTTTTTAAGACGTCTACGCGAGTGCTGTGGCGTCATAAAACTTTTATCCCCTTTTCCGGATAAATTAATGAGCAATTTAATTAATAAAATCAGAGAGTAGCGTAAGTGCTATGATAATGAAGTTAAATGAGCGCGCAGTAAAATATTCACTAATCCAGCACATTGGCAAATGCCCCCTTAATTCTGCTTAGCACTAAAAGGGTTTTGAGCACCATAATGAGATTCCTCTGTCTGCTAATTAATTGACACTCTCCTGAATATTCATATGTGCTAGCACCAATACGTTCCTAATTGCACCGTGGAATGGATCTCAGAGGAAAGTAAATCGCCATAGACTTAATTAAAATAATGTATGCCAGATCCAGCTCGCTGAAGATGAGACATTTGCCATCACGCGGTGTAAGAAAGTGGCACCTGGTTTGTAGCGAAAAATGAGGAGAAAATCTTTATCCCTCCCAAGGTGAAGTCAGCAGGGGCTGCGAAGTGCCAGGCTTTTCAGCCTGAAGATCTGGAAGCGAAAGAGAGCTTCGCCTTCAACTACCGACGTCAGTGCGCGACCCGCGAGGGCGGCGCGGGAGCCCGTCCACAGACGGCGGTGCTGCGCGCGGAATAACCACGCTCCGCAGCTCAAAGCTCGGGGAGCGGGCTTTACACGGCGAGGTGGAAGAAATCTGGTCAGGGATGCCCTCTACAGAAGCGTTCAGGGAAAACCGTTTGTCTCCGACGAGAGAAAGGAAGGAGGGGGAGGCAGGGAAGGAGGGAGGGAGCAGCCCCATTTGTAAACTTTTCCTTGAGGGGAATCCGGTGCCTTTGAAGCTCAGTCTCTGAATGGATTGTTCTTTGCACCTCCAGACTAATACTGTGAGCTAATATTGTACATTTAAATTGTTCTGCTGTTAAAAGCGTGGCAAGTTGCACTGAGAAATGAGTGTCTGCCGCTGCCTGGCCGCGGCCTTCGCCTCCCGCGCCGGGGGAGCGGGCGGTGGCTGCGCCCGCCGCGCCCCGGGGCTCGCTGCAGCGGGCAGGCTGCGCCCAGGCCCGCGCATCCCCCTCTGTCACTGAAAAGCAGACGTAAAGCACTTTCCGAGGTCTCTTCCTTTCCTACCAGCTCAGGAAACGAAAAGGAAAATTGGTTTCTTGGAAAAGACAGCTTTTAAAAAAATCACCACAGGTTAGAAACTAGAAAGAGTTTATTTGAAGACATACAAATGCATATTTATTATACACATGTAGGCATTAACAATGTAAATTACACCGCCAGCACTTGCTGGTTGTTTATTCATTAGATCTTTAGAAAATCTACATTGCCTGCAGATAGCGGGATGATAATATGAAATACACAAGCAGTTTACCCAGGCAGCTCCGCCCAGCTCCGCGCAGCTCCGCGCGGGGCTACCAACGGCTTTTACCAACACCGTAATTCTGCCTCGACGAGAAAACGGTCGTGCCGACTGAAACTGCCGTCACCCAAAATACAGGGTAAGGGTTTTACAGGTCGTGGCCCAAGAGAGAGCAAACTTAGACGGAAATACTTCCTAGCAGAAGAAACACAAGGAGGGTCTCCCCTGAACGACAGAGCAGACATCTCCCTCTCAGAGCTCAAAAAACTCTGCCATTCGCAATGTCTTTTATTCCCATGTAAAATCTTTCCTCGCCAAAGGAAAAAAAAAAATCCTCTATCAAATTCTTTGCTCTTTAGCTGATTGAATGCTGTATGACTGCAGTATCTCTCGATAATAAAGACAGAGAAAAAATATAAGGGAAGAAGTCGCTGCGGGGAACTCTTTTCTAAAGTTAGATCCAAAGAACCTCTTCCAGGAATGAAATATTAAAGAAGGTTAATATGGTTTTTGCTGCAGAGCTGAGGGTTGATGGGCAGACGGGAGCTTTGCTCGCGTCGTGAGGGTAGCAACCGGGAGCTGAAGCAGGCGGAGGATGTCAACAAATGTCAGGAAGCGCTGGAAGCCGCTAGCCTCGGAAAACGCAGCCAGCGCTTCGCCTGTAACTGCCAGGCTGCCCTGTCGCGCTCCTGCCCTTCCCTTCCCCTTCCCCTTCCCCTTCCCCTCCCCTGCACGGGCGCCGAGCGTGCGGTGCTGCGCTGCGCGGTGCGCTCCACCGCGCCCCCGCCCGCGCCCTGCCCCGCGGTGAGCGCAGCCCCGCGCCGAGCCGCCGCCCGCGGCGCTCGCAGCCGCGCCAGAGGCGGCCCGAGCCGGCCCGCGGGCCCCGCTCGCCCCGGGGTGCGCGCTGGCCCCGCTCGCCCCGCGGCCCCCCAGCACGGGGAGGAGGCGGGCAGCCCTGCTGCTTTTCTGGAGATACAGCGCGGCCGAGGAAGGCACTGCCCCCACCCCGGCGGCCGCCTTCCCCGTGAGACGGGCCCGGGCTTCGCATGTGTGCAAGCGCCGGGGGGCTCTGGCGGGCGGCGCTGTCCCGCCCCGCAGCGGAGCGGAGCGGGGCCCGGCCGGGCCGCGGGGGCGGGGAGCCCCACGCTCAGGAATTGTCTTCCCTGTCCCTAGGCAGCTTGGTGGGTGGCAGCCGGGCGGGGGGCGGGCGGCGCGGGGAGGGGGCGCTGCGGCAGGAAGGGAAAGCGCAGGGCCCCGGCGCCCACACACTCACACCGCTCCACCCTCCCCACCGCGCCGCGGCTTTACGGCTGTAACTTACGGATCTGTTTGCAAACATGCCCCCTGCCAATAGGGAGAAAAACACAAGCATTCAAAGTTCTGACCCTAATTAAATCCCGGCTCGTTAAAGACTTCACACAATGGAGGAAAATGTTTCTCTTAAAGTTTGCCTGAGCCTGAATTCCGCAAGCTGTTATTACCTTTGCTTTTAAAGAGGGGAAATAACCGTAACGTGCGCGCCATTATTCTTGTGGATATGCAATTTAAAATCATCGTCAATTGTCATAAAAACCATTTCACAATGTTTGGCTAAGTAATAACTTAGTCATTTAAAGGTGGTTTTGCCCGGCGTCACAGACATGCAATTCAGGGAAGATTTACATTGCTTATGGATTTTGCACCGCAATTCTGACCGCAGCGGGAAGGGGACTCAGCCTTATTTTTTTTTTTTCTTTCTGGTTTTGTACGGAACACCAAGACAAGAGCAGACTGCGGGAGAAAGCGTGAGTGAGATGAGCATGGCTTGGAAGAAAGTTGATGATTAAAAATAAAGTTTATGAAACGAACTGATTTGGAATGAAAAGTCCTTTAAAAAAAAAAAAAGAAAGAAAGAAAGAAAAAGAAAGGAAAATCAAGTTTGCTCCACCCAGCTATTAACCAAAACACAATACCTTTTTCTGGGTGGTACTGCACAGAAGTTGATTCAGTTTTGACAATGTTGTTTAGCTATCATTTGCTATTTTGAATGAATGGGAGCAATCCCCCTTTTTACAACAGTTGTTTCCTATTATGGAGAGGTGCAGCAGTTGAGGGCAGACATGTGAAAGTGGCTGTTTGATTCCCTTTTTCATCCCCCTGACCCTGCCTTTGTCCCTCCTCACCCTGGGAATGTCACGCCTCACTACTTCACTTTGAGATGCTCTAGAAAGTGGCTTTGTTATTCCCTTTTAGACATACACGAAATTGTTCTCATTCCCCCTGCTGTAAAAGATACTTCAAATTGGGACTCGGTTCACAAGTGCAATGCAATTTGGCTTAGCTCAACCTTTGTTCTGCTTGTACAAATGACCAAACAGTGCACACATTATACAGTTGATCTACTGCTCCCTTTACACCAGAGTTAGGGGCTGGGAGAAAAGCAAGTTAATCCCTTCAATACTAAGGTGGCATTTTCAATATTTCCTACAATGCAAAAAAGGGACGAGAGGGCAGCTTGAAATGCGACATTTATTTAAAAGGGAAGATTAAAAAGAAAAAGTTTGCGAGGCCTCCCCTGACACTTCTCCAAATAAATAAATAAACAAACCAACAAATCCCAAACGTGTAGATAAATACTCCAGCACCTCCGGGAAGGGAAGGGAAGTTTACCACAAAGACAGGCTCTCAGGGCAATAACGTCGAGACTCAAGCTGGAATCCGCGCTAACAGCACAGTACTTAACAAAACGCTCGGGGAGAGGCGCTGAAGCGGTGGCTACGCCCGCGGCCCCGGGCGCACACCTGCGCATCCCCGCGGAGGTGGGGAGCGGGCGGACAGCCGAGGAGGGGCGCGGAAAGCAGGCACGGCCGTGGGCAGGGCTGCGTGCCTAGCCCGGGCTCACGCACTCGGTGTGTCGGACCCGCGTAACCCCGGCACCCCTCGGAGCCGTCCCAGGGAGGGCTCAACAACCCGTCCTGGCGGGTTTGGGGGGGTCCCTGCAGTGCTGTGCTTACCCGCGCGTGGATTTACCGTCGGCGGCAGGTGGAGCGCAGAGGGACAAGTGCTCTCCTGGGAAACGGGCTCGGTCAGGAACCAGGTGCTCTGGGACAGCCCCAGGAGCGATAAGCGGGAACAGCAGCCTCCTCCCGGGGTTAAGGAAGCCGGGTAGTCCCAGCGCGGGCTCTCAGAGCGCTGGGCACGGGCGAAACGGCTGCCCGCTGCACGGGGGCCGGGGCTCGAGGCCCGAGAGCGATGAGCGCTGCGCTGCGCCGCGCCCCAGCCCCGGGCGCGCTCGGACCCGCTCATCCCAGCAAAGGCAGCGGGTCCGGAGCGCGGCCCCGCGGCAGCCGGTACAGGCCTTTGAGTTTCGACAAACTTGCGGCGCCGGGCTAATACGTGCCCCTGGGCTCCGCCTGCCCACGGCAAGGCGCCACGCACGACACAACCACTCGCGCCCTCGCACGCAGACGGGCCCCGGGCCGGGGACGAGGCGGGCACGGGGGAGCTCGGGCGCGCCAGCCCGTCTCCGTCGGGGCCGTCGGACAGGGCCGCAGCGGCCCGCGGGAAGAGGGAGGACGGGCAGCGCCAGGTCTGCCTCGTCCCTGAATCCGACGAGGATCAGGGTCCACCGTCCCTCCCGCCATGAGGAAGGAAGGGTGTCCTGGGACATGGGGACCGGCCATCCTCCGATCCACCCCCGGCGGCGGCGCAGCGGGGCCAGGTGCCCGGTCGGGCTGTTGGTGCTTGAAATCCCCGCCGGGGCGGGCGAGAACAGCGCGTACAGGCAGCCGGCATTAAGGAGCGCGACAGCGACGAGGAGCCAGCGGGCGGCGGCAGGGAAGGGGCGGTGGAGCGCGCTGCCCAACGCCGGGAGCGCCGAGCCCCGCCGGGCGCAGCCGTGCCCGAGCCCGCCCCCCCGGGCACAAAGGGCACTGCAAACCCCGAGCAGGTCTGTTGCTATCAGGAGTACAGGTTTGGGGAGCAGTTCTCAGTCCAGCCTTGACAGGCAGGGGGAGTTTGTTTAGTGCTCATTGCGAAAGGAACAAAATGCTTTTGAAAGGGCGCTAAGTAGTTTCACGCCAAAGTGGCAGATTTGGTGAAGAATGTGGGGTGGGACAAAGCCCCGCCGTTCCTAGAGCGGCCGGAGCGCTTCGGGAAACCGCACCGGGAATTCAAGCACACAGAAAAGTGGGAGAGCCCAAATCAGCCCGTTTCCTTCTCCCTCCCGGCCCCCGAGAAGCAAAGAGAGGCAGAACCATTACAAAAAAGAGAGCGAGGCTTAGCCGAAATGCAGCCACAACCAGCAGCCTGGAGTTGACTTTCCAAAACGGGGGAAGCTTGCTCAGAGCCTGGCATTGTGTTTCGCAGCCTAGGAAACCCTAAGAAGCTGGTACTTCCCCCCTCCCTTCTCTTTTCTCCCAACTGGTTTGTAAATATTAACAAGGTTGTGAGCTATTCTCTCACACAGAGTGGATTTTTTTTCTTCTTTTTTTTTTTTATCCTTGGAAAACTTCTTGGCTTCCCCCCACAGCCCCTCTCCCACTCCTCCCCTCTGCAAAGCTACACACCTGCTTGCAGCCACAAGGACTCAAAATCAATATTGTATTTGTCACTTTTCTGTCTCCTTTTCCTCTCTCAACAGCCCCGCTTGCCACTGAGGCGAATTGTGGATTTATGGAGGAAAATTAGCATAAATTATTACCAAATCTGTAAACGTGTGTGGTCTTGCTTGTGGGAAAGGGGGCTATTGCGAACCTTCCATGCAGAAAGGTGGTCCATGATGGGCTCCATGCAAGGGCTGAATGGCTATTGCACGAAATAGATTTCCATTGGGTTTGCACATTGATATAATTGACTTATGTGTATTTTATACAGTTTTCCCAACACTTCCCCTGAGCTCCTTATTTGAATTAGGCTTCAGAAAAACGTCTATTTGTTTTGGTTTTCTGCACAATGGATTTGGATTCACTTGCCCCCTCCCCTCCTCCCTAATGTTGGCTTTCAAAGTAAAAGGCAAATGCTACAAGTTACATTTAAATCCTATATTGCCCAAGTCTGTCATCTGTTGCGTGCTTAACACGAGGTGAAACTTTGGGTATCAATTACCGGGATGGTTTTGCCTGCCCTACCCCTCCACTCACACATTCCTTTGCACTGGGGAAAAAAAAAATCGGGCGCCTTACAGCCATACCTCGTTCGCACTCGGAGTAGCAAATGACAACGGAAGTCGACTTTTCTGTAACTTTACAGCTTGCAGGTTCCCATTTGCGCCAGCGGTTGGTTTCTTTCTTTCTTCAAAAAGAAAAGGTACTGGCAAAAAGAGGAAGAAAAGAATTTGTCAGCCTGTGAATTTTATTTACTCCCGTGCTGTTTCTAAGCTCTCTTTTGGACAAGCATCCCAGGAGCGAACTTGGGCTGAGAGACAAAACCCTAACTGAGGGGTGTTAGAAGTTGGGGGGGGGGGGTTTGGAGGTGTCCATTAAACCCGCGTGTTTGGGGGCCCTCAATACAGAAATAGAAGCCTTCTGCCCGATGTCCTAGGGGACGCTGGGAGGAATCTGTCCTCATTTCTGAGTATTGTCTTTCCTACCTTCTAACAAACGCCCATCGGCTCATCACCTCTTACCCCCCCGAAAAAAGTTTGGAGGCTGCCTTCCTGCCCTGCCCGGCTGGCACGAAGCATCTCAGAGCCGGTTAACTGAGCGAGGCAGCTCCCGGGCACGAACACTCCCGGGCCCCTCTCTGCAAGGGGGGTGACATGCGGCAGGTCTCCCCCCAAAAGGGCTCGTTAGCTCGGCAACGCGGGGCCGAGGTCGGCTTCTCGGATTCCTAG
The DNA here is from genome assembly GCF_018139145.2 of Gymnogyps californianus. Classification (NCBI taxonomy): domain Eukaryota; kingdom Metazoa; phylum Chordata; class Aves; order Accipitriformes; family Cathartidae; genus Gymnogyps; species Gymnogyps californianus. The sequence goes on along the minus strand of NC_059481.1, from coordinate 6,168,137 downwards.
AAACACAATTATTTGCCCATTATTCTCTAAACGACATCCTGCCCCGAGAGAGAGGGATTAGATGGGACCGAGGGCAGCCGGGTTGGAACGAGGGGAACGCAGTTTAACACACACGACGTCGGAGCTAGCTGCAGTGTGAAATGCATTTTCAAGCCGCTGCCAGGTTTCAGGGAGCCCTGCTTGGTGGGGACTGTCTCTCCGAGAAGACTCTAACGCGCCCGCAGAGCCCGTCTCGCAGCAGCCCGCGCTGCACGGACAGCCGGCGCGGCGCTCCCTCCCCCACCCCGGCTATTTTTGCTGAATTAAGAAGGTGACATTATTCTTTTCTTCAAGTACTTCTGTTAATATTGAAAAACGTGCGCTTGCATTTCAAGCGGGCGCGCTCAGCCTCAGCAGCCATTTCAATATTAATGAAATTGTTTAATCTCCTAAATTCATCGTGTTTAAGTTACGTTTTGGTGAGTTATTGACCGACTCCGAAAATATTGTTAATGGAGTGGATGTGTATTCACCACAAAGGCTCTTCCTCCCAGGGCTTGCAGCTCCCGAGACAATCTTTTATTGTGGCTCTAGGGTGACAGGATGCACCGCAGCCTCGGGAATACACATCATACAAACTTCCCTCCTATGCCAGGGCAAGCCTGGGACCTTCCGGGCCTGATCCTCCCCCCAGGACACACGGCTGGCAGTGGGGCTGCTCGTCTGGGCTGCGGTTCCAGGATCGGGCCTTGGTTCCCGGGGAGGAGGCAGCACAGCGGAGCAGAGAGCGCCGCAACTCGGGTGTTACACATCCCGCCTGCTCCTACACACACAAGTACGCACCAAGAAGCACACAGGCACACGAACAGCCTGAGACACATCACGGAAATCCCGCAAAAGGCGTCAGGTTGACGATATTTAGCACAGTAACCGGTGACGCGGACCGGTTACCCCAGGCCAGCTCTGCGGGACCCCCTCGCCCCGAGGCCGGCCGGCTGGAGCGCAAGTCTGCGCCCCCGGCGCTGCCTGCCGCGGCCCCCGGCCCCGGGAGCAGGATAGCAGCGTGGAGGGCAGCTCAGCACCGAGCACGCCGGGGCTGTGCCCCGGCCGGGGACCAGGAGCCCGGCCGCTGCGATGTATTTTAGGGCGACTCCCACGGCTTTGCACCAACAGGTCCGCGGAACTAGAGCAACGGTCCTGCCTGGGCTGGGGGGGAAGGAAACTTCCCGAGGCGGCTACGGAGGAGCCCCGATCTTTTCTCTCCTCGGAAGAACCTTCGCTCGGGGAGAGCGGATTTGGCAAAGAGAAAGTCTCTCGTTACAGGGAAAAAGGCTCGCCTTAAGTTAGCCAACAATACAAATCAGATAACAATGCAGAACAAACAGAATACCACAGCCAAGCAATTTCCATGTCAAACATCCCACTGCTCAGTACCTCCATTTGTAAGTGTGAATTGCAGACTAAGCTTTCTGCAAAGTCCACAGAGAGGTTAGTGCATACCTTCCCCCCCACCCCCAGCCACCGGGTACCATCGCACCGCAATTCCGCTGGCGGAGCCTTTTCACCCCTCGCCTTGTCTTCAAATGGAAATGATTCCCATTGGCCCAAGGTGTCCATGTAAATAGGTGTAAATGAAACCAGATTATGCCTTTCTCTCCAGCCCCCTCCTCCCCGCTCCCCTCCCCCTGCTCCCAAGGCGATTGTCATATGATAGCAAAGAAGTGGCACATTAATGAAGCGCCTCTACAGGGGTCTTTTCTGCTCATGTCACCACATAAAACTATCAGATGGTTAGAGGAAGGACATGGAGGCAACTACTTAGCTCATCGCGGCTGCAGAGAAGCAAACAAGCCACCGCTACAGTCCAGCTGCCGGTGGTGTAAAAGAAGCTGATTCAGCCCGCGGAGGAGAAGGGAGGGGTGTACAAGAGGATTCCCAAAACCAAGCCAGCTCGCTGCCTCCTCAGGACTAAACCGGAGCAGAGTGGCCGGGAAAGGAGCGAGAGACACCCCGGAGGAGCGGGGTGGGAAAGAGCCCGGACTCCCAGCTGCGTCCCGGATGCGGACTGTCAACTTCCAGCAACTTTAAGGTGGGCATATGCAGGGCTGGCATGGAGTGGGGTGGGAGACGAGGGGAGGGCAGGGGATGGGAGGAGGTCCCCTTCTCCTCCTCGCCGAGACCAGAAGGCAGAGCTACCACTAGAGTAACTTTACGGGCGCGGGCTTCTGCGGGGAGGCCAGGCTGAGCGAGGCCGGAGCTGGGAGAAAGGCACATCGCTTTTCCCCCGCCGGCGGCGCAGAGCTCCGGGTTGGTTTCCCCTGCCCCCATCCCGCCCCCCCCGAGGGCTGAGGTCCGCCGTGCCCCTTCCCCGTGTCCTTCTTTCTCCAGCCCGGCCCCACACCCACCCGCTGCCCCGGCCGGGTGTCGGTGCAAATCCTCTCGGACTCACCCCTCTCCCCCCACCCCCGACCCCCTCCTTGTCGCTGCCCTTCTGCAGATCTCCGCGGGTCTCCTAGCGAAGATGCCTCGCCCGGGCAGAAACACTTACAGTGATCAGAAGCCTCCCTACTCCTACATCTCGCTGACCGCCATGGCGATCCAGAGCTCCCCGGAGAAGATGCTGCCCCTGAGCGAGATCTACAAGTTCATCATGGACCGCTTCCCCTACTACCGGGAGAACACGCAGCGCTGGCAGAACTCCCTCCGCCACAACCTCTCCTTCAACGACTGCTTCATCAAGATCCCGCGCCGCCCCGACCAGCCGGGCAAGGGCAGCTTCTGGGCGCTGCACCCCAGCTGTGGGGACATGTTCGAGAACGGCAGCTTCCTGCGCCGCCGCAAGCGCTTCAAGGTGGTCAAGTCGGACCACCTGGCCCCCAGCAAGCCGGCGGACGCGGCGCAGTACCTGCAGCAGCAGGCGAAGCTGCGGCTCAGCGCCCTGGCGGCCACCGGCACCCACCTGCCCCAGATGTCCACGTACAACCTCGGCGTGTCCCAGCCCTCCAGCTTCAAGCACCCCTTCGCCATCGAGAACATCATCGCCAGAGAGTACAAGATGCCCGGGGGCCTCGCCTTTTCCACGATGCAGCCCATGCCGGCCGCCTACCCCCTCCCCAACCAGTTGACTACGGTGGGCAGCTCCATTGGCACGGGCTGGCCCCACATGTACAGCTCCGGCATGATCGACACCGCCACCCCCATCTCCATGGCCAGCAGCGAGTACGGCGCCTACGGCGTGCCCATTAAGCCGCTCTGCCATGGGGGGCAGACTTTGCCGGCCATCCCCGTCCCCATCAAGCCTACCCCCGCCGCGGTGCCGGCCCTGCCCGCCCTGCCCGCGCCCATCCCCACCATCCTCTCGAACTCGCCGCCCTCCCTCAGCCCCACGTCCTCGCAGACGGCCACTAGCCAAAGCAGCCCGGCCACCCCCAGCGAGACTCTCACCAGCCCGGCGCCCGCCCTGCACTCCGTGGCGGTGCACTGACCCGGGCCGCCCGCACGGACTCCGCCGTCCCCTTTCGCCCAAAGTTTCCTCGGAGCTCTCCTCCCTCCCCTTCTCTCCCTCCTTCCGCTTCTTTCCTCCCTCCTCTCTTCTCTTTTCCTCGAAAGCAGAGACAACTCCCCGCGGGAAACTGAGGTTTGCCGTTCGCGTGAGCTGCCTTTCTGCTTCGCCCCTTCAGCCGTGCCCTCCTTCGCGTCTCGGCTTCTTTCCTGGTTCTGAACTTTGTTTTCTGCTCGTCTGAGGCAAAACGAACCGACCCGGCCCGCCCCCCTCCCCGCCCGGTAGGAACTGCCATATGCATCACTAGTTTTCCAAAAGTACTTCAGGCATCTTCGATCTGCCGGGGACCAGGCAAGCCTGGCCCGGCGATGCCTCTTTCCCTTCCTTTGTCTGGGGAAGAGCAGGGGTTTATACAGGACCGATCCTTAAAACCATAAACAGTGTGAAATGGCTGCAGTCTCACTGCAGGAGAGCAGCGACGTTTCCAGCCTCCAAGCAGCAAACGCTTGGATCTTGGAAACGCCGGGAAGTGCTCGTGTCCTTTGTGTGGGTGCGTGTGCGTGTCCGCCTGTGCGCGTCTCGTTGTTACGCAAAGGGCATGATTTCCGCGGGGCAAGGCTGCGGGACCTGCGGGCTCAGTCGCCCCTAAGAAGGAGCGGTGAGCTGGCAGCCAGGGCCCCGCAGGTAAGGGAGGCGGCGGGCGGCCCTGCCGGCTGCGGCTCCCCGCCTGCGGCCGGGGGCGCCGGGGCGGTGCGGGGCGAGCGTGGGGAGCGCCGCGGGAGCAGGACGCCGTGCAACGGCAAGGCACCCGTTCACTCACTCCATACCTGTATTGTTTACAAAGCGCCTGTTTTAATGTAAATACTGAACTTGCATCTGTACTGTAAATCAGATGAGGTCCCCTTTGCAGTACCTGTTGTAACGTGGATGTTTACTGTAGTTTTCAGGTGGAAGAGAAAGAGAAGTTGATTTGTCTGTTAACTTCTGATTAACCTGAAGGTTTAGGGAGCTGAGGGTTTCTTTGTTTTTTAAATTTTGTAGCTATTTATTTAATAGCTTAAAAACAAACAATAATAATAATAATTAAAATAAACCTGTTACCAAGCACACAACCCAGCATAGCTTAAGAAAAGCTGCTGAAGTCACTGGCAAAACGTGGAGAAGTAACACAACAGCAGGTACAAACTGTGGAGGTCATCCTGATTTCTGCTGGAGCTTTGCAGACAAGAGAGAGGGGGCTAGGGAAACTGTAAATGTTTGTGCATAGGAATGATTATAAAATGTGTAAAATGCACTTTTGTTTGATATACTCCTTTCTAGTTTTAGGTAGTTTGCTGGAAACTGAACTGTTGTTCTGTTGTGAACTGCTTAAGTTAAGAAAAAAAAGACCCCCCCCTCCCCACAAACGGCATTAGTGTCTATTGAAACTGTAAAGACATTTCTTTTTAAGTTTTTTCCCCTGTACAAAATAAGCATGGCATTTTAAATATTGGTGTTCCTGTTCCCAGCATGTGTGTTTTAAGACAAAGGTTAAAAAAGTGTCTACGTTAAATTATAAACCTAGTCGTCCAAATAATATTTTCTCATTAAAATATGTAAATGCAGACTTAGTTTCTTATTTGTCTTTTTAAAGAGTTTACACGAGAAAAGTAAAAGCATTAGTTCACGAAAAAGGAATGACGTTACTCCAATATTTAGATAATCTAAACAGCCTTTTCACAGGAGGTTACTATAAATCTAGTTATTAACATACTATAACGTTAGGTAAAATTGTCATTATCGCCGGTTTACCGAAGAGATAACATACATAAGTGTGTTCTGTGGTTTTTATATCTATATATCTATACATATATGCATACACACACATATGCATTTGTGTCCTATACGCTTATACGGAATATAAACACGTATTACATTTATGCCTGTGTGTATGTATACTTATCACCTACATACTCCCAGTCAAATTTTCTCTAAAAAGTATAAAAATTAGTGAGCTTCTACAATACAGAGCAAGCATAAAAATCTTTAAAGAATTAGTTACTTTTTAAGACAGAGAATATTGAATTTTTGTCAGTTGTGTTTTTTCTTACAAGTGGCATCTCAAAATCTTTTTTGAGTACAAGTGAGCTATTGTAGTCTTTTACCTGTCGTTTAAACCTCCTCAAGCATTGCAGTTACTCCAGCCACTGCTATAATTTCTCCATCTCTATTGATCACTTTTTCCAAAAACGGTAGGTTGCAAACTGTAACACTTAAAATTGTAGCCGTTTTTCTGTAAGCCAATATACAGTCCCTTTTAAAAAATAAGGGCAAAGTAGTTACAATGAGAACTGGATTCCGGGCACCTTCCAGTGGGGTTCTCCAACTCTTTTAGGGATTTTACAAGGATTCTGCCATTTTTGAAAATTATAGAAGCAATCTAGCGAAATTAGTAAATAAGTGTCTCAGAGATGAGGCAGTCTGCGCCAAGAGCGCAGTTACGAGACAACCGAATACTTATTAGCAAGAAAACGACATTGTATTCTAATGAACGGACAGGATTCACTAATTCTACGGCAATGATGTTACAGAGGTTTTGTCTCTGCCTGATCTCTTTCTGAATTTCTGGACCATAAACTGCGCAAGTGACATCCCCGTTTCCTTACTACATACCGCAAGGTCCTTGCAAAAGTTTTAAGATTAATGTAGAGGGTAATTAATCCAGTTGCGACCATTTTTTTTAAAGAGAACGGATCCCACACACAGAAAAAAGGTGGAAAATACATGAATCATTGGGCTGATTAAAATGCATGAAGCTGCTAAAGCTTGTCAGATGGGGGACAACTGAACTCATTCATCAAGTCCAACCCACGATTATATCAACACGATCAGCTAAAGAAAGCATTCAAAACTTATCACCAGATCAATGGACACATAACTCGACAAACTTTTCCTAAACAAGCGATGACCTACACTTTTAGACGACGAGGACTCTTTTTCTCCTTCCTTTCTTTTTTTCTTTTAAGACCTAGCAGTCAGAACAAATCCTCAAAGATGAAATCCGAGCTCAGCTAAGAAGATGAAGCTGCACTTTCAGGGTCTTTTTTAAACTATATAGTAATCAGCGGAGATAATGATCTGAAAAGATTATGCCCCAAAGCAAAATATTTTCAAAAGGTGCAATAGCTTCCTCGCTACGTGATCCCATAGTAAGACTCGCAACCGAACTTTTAAAGTGCCATTTTCCTCTTTATCTCTGCGATTGCCCGAGACTGCCCAAGCCCGAGGACCCCTCTCGCCACCCGCGCCCTCACCCGCGCTCCGGCCGCCAGCGCGCAGCCCGCGGGGCCGGCGCCGCGCTCAAACGCGCATCTCTGCCCGCGCCCCGCTCCCCTAAATGTTGCGATGCTTATTTCAAACAAATACGCAGCTCAGCGCGTCGCTTGAATTTACTGCTTTGACTTGTTAAATCTCCCTAATGGCTCAAGTCCAATGTCAATAAACACAGATCTGAAATAGAACAGCAAGAGACAACAGCGCGGAGGGAACGGGCGAAGGGGGGGCGAGTGAATCAGCCACGGCCGAGCTCTCCGTCGTGTTTAGACATTTCGTGTGGGTCGGGGGGGGATTTCTTGATTTTATTTGCCAGCGAGACATTATAAGCTAGGCGTACTTGATGCAAAGAGACCGTTCATTCTAGGCAAAAGCTCTTTGCTTCCGGAGGATGAGTTTGAGTCCGGCTGTGCAAGGTAAGCCCGCGAACCCAGTCGTGCTTGGCGACTCGGGTTTTTGCTTCATGTCAGTGCATGGTATGTGAATCCTTTCTCGTCGGGATATTTCTTTGTCTTTTTTTTTTTTTTTTTTTTGTTTTGTTTTCTTTCCCCTCGACGTGTGACAAGACACCACCCCACAAGACTGAATCCTCTATTGAAGAAAGCCAGCTCTTTCTCACCCAGAATATTTATTTTCTCTCGGACCGCGCCTTGCGGGGAAGGGCGGTCTGTGCCAGGTAGGGAGAAAAGAACTCGCCGGCGACCCCTGAGAGGGAGTTTTATGAGCCAGCCTTTCTTCAAAAGTGGTCCTTGGGAAAGGGAGAAAAAACTTAGCAGCTTCATCAACTTCAGTGCCGAATTATCTCGGAATCTTAATATAAATGTCACTTTGTGGGTTGTTTTTTTTTGTTTTGTTTTTAGTAACAAAAAGAAACCGAGGCTGTGAAGCCTTGGAGGGGCTGTATTTGTTTCTTTTAAACTAACAACAAATTATCTAATTAATATGTTTCAATTACAGCATGAAAAAGAGAGGCTTTGGACCGCCTGCAGTGGGTGTACAATAGCCCCAGAGTCCACTATAAGAATTTACAATAACTTCACATCTGTTTCTTTATTTCCCACTTTTCGAGTCTAAAACTCCTCTCGAAATCACTTCAAACCGTGGCCCAAGTTATGAAATATGGTCTCTCTGCCAGGAAAAAAAAAGGTGGAAAGAAAAAAAGGACAAAACTTTGCAGATCGAGGCTTCATTTGCAAGCTAGAAAGTGAAAGCCCCATTGAAGAGCATTAAACAAATATATTAGAATTCTGTCACTTTATGCAATTGAGTAGATCAAATAAAGGGTCCCAGGCCACTTCATTCACTCTCATTCACTTGAATAGAAAATGCAAAGAATAGCAAACCTAGACTGGGCCACCGATGTAGATTTAGCCCTTTTTTTCTAAGAGACAAAAAGGCTGAATTTTCACAAACACATTGCTGACTCGGGGACTAGGAAACCAGCACTGAAACCCCTTTGGAATTTAAATTCATTTTCTCTTCCTCTCTCTTTCTGGGTCCCTTTGCGCTACAGGGCGAGTTGCACTGGCACCCTTGCTTGGAAAAAATACAATACAATACAACAAAAAAATAAAAGCTCCAGATTTATCAAGCCAAGCCACAGTACAGTTTGGAAGGTAACGTTTTTATTTACAAAGAGAAAATGAGGAATCATCTGCCCTTTGCCCAAGCTGCCCTGAGAATCGCAGCCCCTTCACGGGACGCCTGGGCAAAGTGCTCCTGCACGGCTGCACTCCGCGGCCTGCCGTCCCGCCCCGCTAAGGGCACTGCGCACATGCGGAGGGCTGCCCTGCTGCGCGGGGCCGGGGCCGCGCCCGCGGGCGGAGGGAGAGCGGGGGAGACCCTCCGCTTTATTCCGCTCCCCTCGATGCCGGGGCCCGCGCCGGTCCCGCCCGCCGCCGGCCTCGCCCCGGCGACGCCCGTAGGCAAGGCCGGGCCCCGCGCTGCGCATCGCATCGCATCGCATCGCATCGCATCGCATCGCATCGCATCGCATCGCATCGCATCGCATCGCAGGGCGGCCGCGCCCCGCTGCCGGGCTAAGCCTCAGGCACGGCGGGCGCGGGGTCCCGCGGCCCCGCGCTGCTCCTGGGCAAGGCGCGGGGCTCCTCCGGGCTCTTAGGAGAGATCTCCGAAACAGCGACCCGGCTCTGCCGTCTGCCCCGGGGCGCTCAGACACTCCGAGGCCCGGAGACAGTCAGCGTTCATCTGTGCCGGTGCCTAACTGGGGAGCAAGCAACGAAGACAGCAGAGAAACGGCTGCTGTTTTCAGAGGAGGTCAGCCCGGAGGAGTGCTGACTGCTGCATACGGACTAGGTGACCCTGCCCTTCCTTTGGCAGCATTTTTATGTGAAGGTACCTTTTCTGCCATCCTTCCTCTGCTGGGGGCCTTAGTACTGAGGCAGCCGGAGCAGGGCAGAGCACCCCAGCACCCAGGGAGGGCCTCGCCTCCTGCTCCCTCACATGTCCCTAACATGGCCACTGCCGGGAAGCACCAAAGCGTTTGAAAGGTTAACTCGTACCTCAACTGTAGGCACAACTAAATAAAGGCTCTTAATTTTGTGCTATTTAGAAGCGCCTCGGTATTTGTTAAGTAGTAACTAGAGTATTTTGCATTAATTAGAGCAGCTCCTGAGAGAGACATTACAGCCAAGACTAATCTTACACCACAGGAAAACACTCAGCATTCCACTCCCCCAGCTACCACAGCCACAGCCAGCACAGACCACCTGCACGTACTGGGCTTGTTTGTAAACATTAACCGGGAGGCATTTTTCCCAATGATGAAATCAAGGCACTTTGGGGGGCTTCAGCTTCCATCCTCCTTGCTTGCTTTAATGGCTACTAGATAGACAATAGATAAGTAAGAAGGGATTGAGCTCCAAACTTGACCCGGTTCTACTCCTAGGTGTGCCCAGCTGCCCTGGTCTCGGCGGCATGAGGTGCCTTCTCAGCCTTTAAAAACCACTAGTACGTCTAGTGCCTGCTGGAGGATCTGGGAACTCTTGCTCCCGAGGCTGCTCCACTGAGCAGGCCCACACAGTGGTTCCATGTTTTAACAGTCTGAGCTACTAATTACGGGGCACTTTTACTGCTACTGTCAGCAGTGCCGCTACACTACCAATTAAACATGAAACAAGTATAAACTCAAATGAAATAAGCAAACAGACACCAAAGCCTCTGTTTTGGAACACCTGAACATAATACCACACCATGTCATCCAGCTCTGATAAAAAATAGCTGCTTTAAAGGTTAGGTCAATGTTAGACCAGACAGGAAACTCCACCACAGGGTATCAAGGTGGACGAAGCACCCATTTTGGAGCAGGGAAGACAATGCTCCATTGCCAGCCACAGATGGCAACCATCTCTTCAAACAATTGCAAGCCCACCTCTTCCACACCACAGATGTGCAATTTTCTACCAACTACAGCAATATCACCATCTGATTCTCTCCCACCTCTTCCTGTATTTCTCTCCTGTGTAGTCTTTGGGGCTCTGGCTGGCAAATTTCACTTGTAACTCCTCAGCTTAATGAGGGGAGTTCCTGGCAGCAGAGTACTGAGAAGCTGAAAGGTGCCGTCAGCATCCCCGGGGCCTTTAAACAATGTTATTGCCTCCTCCCCTGGAGACATCCCTCCCCTTGAGCTAGTGGGGGGTGGATAGTTCCCCGGCCTTTCACACTGGAGTGCTGGACCCGTGGAAACATGGCTTGCATCATCTCTCCCTGTGCTCTCGCCTCTCCTTAGCTTTTCACAGGGTCGGGCTACTTAGACCAGTGATAAGACTGCTCACACACAGAGCAGAAGGATGGGATTAGGCCTGCACGGACCTGCTGAAGGAGACCACAAACACACAAATAGTTTGTGTTTCCTCTCAATTTGTGCTTGATGTACTTGATTCCTTGCTGAAGATAATTTCGTAATTAACCCTCGTAGTTTCCAGGTTAAGGAAGTTCTCTGGAGAATAGGGAAGAGGATCAAGAGAGGGTTGAACCCTGTTACATGTAATTGGGCTCTGAATTGCTGTTTTGTTGGTGGCTACGAGAACTCTAACACAGTTAGAGTGGAATTCTAACAGATACGAAAGCAGACATTTATGATTTCTATACATGCAGAAAGTTGTTAACAGTCATGTTCATTTCTTTACTGAGCTACAGCTTCCTCATGTTTGCTAGACTCAGAAGCGTCAGGTATATCCGGAGGCTCTGAAAAGCAGACATACTCCTGAATGTACATGGGGACAAGCTGGACCACATCGAGCTGCTTCCCCTGATAGCCAAAGGATGTATTTTTTAAGTAAGCAATTTTCAATTATTCATGATTTGCACGACTGGCACCAGTATTTTCTCCTGGAAAATGACAGGTACTGCGTATGTCACAGGAAGACACACAACTCCTATAACTGACAATTCTACAGGGAGGGAAGCGCTCGTCCCTTCTTCCTTGCCTTATCGCTGCTGAGTTTTCTCATTTATCAGTCATACAGTCCTCTAGTTACAGCGTGGCTCGCCTGAGTCATGCTTGCAAATGCCTTATACAGTAGGTGCGGGTTTCAGGGTAGAATTTTAATTGCATTAAAATCCACAGAAACTTCCTAGTGAATTAAATAGAGCAAGGGTTTCACCATCAAGGTTTTTCAGAACATTCAGATGGTTTTCTAAGTAGGTAAGTAATTTACCTTTCTCCCAGCTTGGGGTCACAATCAGTCAGTGGATATGGTAGGTCATATACAGTATGTACACAGGTGCCTTAATGCTGCATGGTCACAGGCAACTCTGAAAGCTTTGGAAAATGTCTACATTCTTTTTCATTTTTTCCTCAACTGTTAGTCTAGTGCTTTCAGACCATAAGCCAGAAACCTTTTTTTCCCCCCAACCACAAAAGAACTGGGCAAGGAAGGACCGAACCCAGAATATTTGGTCCTACGTACCTCTCTGCCTTCAACAACATTTTGTTGGGGTTTTTTGTTTTTTTTTTTTTTTTTTTGAGTGCTTGGAGGAAGAAAGGACAGCTCAGAATCCATTTTTAGGACTGCTAGGGTACTTTTTTTCCAAGCTGTGGACTAATCTATCTGAACATTAACAAAATCACAGTCCTAAATACTTTTGAGATAAAACTAGAAAGTTTTGAGAAATTCTCTTTTTTCTGTGCTTTGACTCCACTTTCTCAATGGTGAGGAATTTTTCAATTCCTTTTGCATCAAAACCACGTTATCCAGTTTTCATCTCATCAGTAAGACCTCAGACATACTCCCTCCCTCCTTCTCAAACAACAAATCAAATATTGGAGATTCTCCAGTATTCAGTTCTCCAGAATTGTTAAGTAAAGCATTAGGCGCTGTGAGACTTTTGATAAAACCATCAGAGTTACTAATACTGGATTTTCTTCTGAAAGCAGCACGAAAAGAGTTGGTAGATGAATTCCCGTGATGGAATTTCACTAATGACATCAGACCTGACAGTATTAGGTCATGTCTGCATCATAACAACGTTAGATTTGATGTAATGGGGTGAAGGATTTGTTAATTTTCTGTAGCATTTCTATATAGGCAAAACCCCAAGAAAGCACAGTTACACTGGTATTAAAGCTGTTGGTGTCTTCACAGGGAACTTACACCGTAAGTCATAGCAATGAAAGCCCATTTTGTTAGTATAATCTGTTTCAGTAGGAAGGGGCTTGCTGGCCCAGCTGCCATGGAGAACACACACAGAGACACTTTTTTCCCAGTTGCTGCCCTAGTGATGGTGTAGGCACTCACCCATGGATGCCAGCAGCCCCAAACAATCCAGAGAGGATTTAGCTAAATCAGAGCCATAGGACTCGTTATGTCCCCACAGGAGAGACAGCAAGTCTGGAGAGGAGCAGCAGAGCACAAGAGGGCTGAAACTCCTGCTCTGCCCCCATACAGCCAGCACTGGTCAGCGCTATCCAGAGAATGGATACCACCAGCTGGAATCAGGCAGGGGTTGACTACTCTGGAAATTACCTCATTCTCTTCCTCACCCATTCAGTGAACTCAGTGAGGGACAACTAACAGTAAACTCCCTTGTCTATACATAGTTACATATTACAAATTCTATTACTGCCTATGTATATAGTTACTTATTATAAACCCCATTACTGTAAGATGGTTTGGGACATGACTTTTGAAACCACTGGCTCATCTTCCAGAGCATTGCTTTTGAGGAATTTGGGGTAGGGTTTTTTTTTCTTTTTTTTTTTTTTTTCCAGTCAGAAGAAATACAAAGATCTGCTGCCTTTTTATCAGCTTGGCATTAGTCTGAAATTTTTCCATGAGCTCAAGATCAGGCTGTTTTGAAGTCATCGCACAGGAATCACCAGGGGCACCTACTACATGTTCAGATGAAGGCTCTCCATTGGAAAATAAACCCAGTTCTGTCTGTAGCGCTCAAATACTATCAAACCAGTCCACTTTCTCTATCTGCAATTGATATGTCCGGGTAGTGTATCAGAGACCATTTTTCTCCTAACTGGTCACAGGCATGAATTATAAAACAAAATACATTTCTAAAGTGAAGTTATGCCTTGTCAGACCACAGAGGCTCTGACTGAGACATCAGATCATATAGCCACCCAGAACGTTAGAAAAGAAGAAAACACACGAGACATCTAGCACTCTCGATCATTCATTTGCCCTCCTTTTGCATTAAGGGCTGTATATATGTAAGTGCTGCTTTTTCTTTCGTTCAAAATATTGAAAGTCCCTTGACATTTTTCTATTTTCCTGAGCATTCTCGTTTGTCAGTTCCTACAACAAAATAAAGCAACCCCAAACCCCAAACTGTTTCTCCATGATCAAGCTCTGGGTGATTTTTTTTTTTCTTTCAAAGTAAAGAGATACTGCTTAAAAGGACAGTTTTGGGGTCAAATGCCACTGCAAAGAAACTCAATGGGATGAATTTGGGTCAGTAACAATGCGTTCCTTAGTTCTCAATGCAAGTCAGGGAGGTTATGGTTCTGTGAATGTGGATGTGGCACAGTTGGGTAGGAGGTCAACAGCACAGAGTTAAGTACCATTTTCAGCATTGTCTTCTCCTTCAGCTTTTGAGGATATAAAGCAGAAGCTGTCAGTATTCATCCACTTTAGCTCTGGAAACACCTATTAGGAAGGCTGGGAACTGATCTCATAGAAAACCAGCAAGCATCATTATATAAGCCTGGATCCTCGGAGTATCCTGACATGAGGTGGAATTCCTTGTATCTCTCAGAAGAGCAATGGTAAAAGCCTTTCTCCCTGGAGTGGGGGATGCAAATCATGCCTATCCACTTCTTCACAGCATCAGCTGAGAGGAAAGCCTGAGCTGCCCCTTGTGCTGCAGACCTTGGAGCAGTGTTTTGGTCATTTGTTTTGTGTTAGCTCTGGTAATTCATGCACCAGAAAAGCCTGTGCTGTAGCAGCACAAGACTTCAGAGAGGCTAATTTATCTCGCAGAAGCTCCAGACCCTGGCCTCTCTCTGGGCCTTAGAAAATGTTCCACTCTTCCAAGCATGCTACACCGTACACTGTCCCTTTCTCTATTCGCAATACTAAACACTAATTGTAAATATGAAAAGAGAAAACTTCTTTCTTACAAATATTTATTCATTCTGCCTAAACCTTCTCTTGACTCTGAAGGAATTATGATTGACTCATATTGTCTGTATGGAGGGGAAACCCCCTAAATTATTGCTTTAACTACAATAAAATGACTGAACAAACACTAATCTCTTCAGCAACCTACTGAAATCTCCTTTGTGTGCTCCTTATTTCAACCCAGCAGAATTGGTCTCATTTTAGTCATGCGGAGCAAGACCATCAAACAGAAGTTCATGTACAAAGTTCCTACGCTGCTAAATTATGTATGCAAGTATCTACTACGTGCACAGAAAGCATGCACATTAGGCTCAAGCAAATGGGCATGAAAAGGTGACCAATTTTGTTTTCTTTTCAAAATAAAATTGCATTTCTCAGTCTCTGTGGACAATTCAAAACTCTAGGCAATAAGGTGCCATCTATTAATCTGTTCCTTGGAAGTTACCAAGCAATGCAAAGCAGCATATATAACTGTGTAAAACAAATGACTCAGAGTATTCTTGGATGTTTCTGTTTCAACTTTTACTTGCTGAAACTGTGTAATTAACACACAATCACTGGAAAATCAACAGACAGAGAAAGATCTGCCAAAATATTGCTACTAAATGTTTTCTCAAATAGTGCAGCATCCAGACCCTGACACAATGAAAACTTTAATCTGTTCTTATAAGCCCTCTCTGTGACCTTGGTGGGAGCAGTAGCAGGATTTCATTCTGTAAGTTCTGTAAGGAGCTATTAGTGCTAGCACTCAGGGAGCTCTCTCTGGACACGGAGGCTTTTCAAGATTGTACATCACTCTTCTTTTTGCTGTTATCCTTTCAGTCCACAATACAACTCCCATTGATCTCAGTGGGGATGGCTAACACAGAACAGTACTGAAAAGCATATTGTAGTGTAAGCACTGGAATAAATTTACCTGATTCCCTAGAGATAATGTCTTTTGTTCCCTAAACTATACCTGCCGGAACAGCCCTCCCTTCCTATTTCCCATATGATAACCTACCAGACGAGACCACATGAAATAGCAAGCTGCCTGCTGACTTGTCAGAGGATGCACCCACTGACTGACTAGCTTGCTGCTGCCACACAAAATGAACAGCGCTTGAGTTCAGACTGCCTTTCCCTCAAGAAGGGACTAGTTTGAGCCTGTTTTTTCTATCCAGCCAAAATTTTAAGAAAATATTTAAGAAAACACTTTAAAAAATTAGGAACTCAGTAGAAAGAGGACTTTCACTCCTCTCAAGTTTGACTGAAGCTGGCCAAAACATTCAACATTGCTTGTGTTGATTGAGAGAAGACAACAGGCACAAAACATGGTCTTGTAATCCTCACTTCCTCAGCAAACCAGGATAAAACATTCCAAATTTAGTTAATACCACCAAAACCCAGTTAGTCACTAGGACTGCCTAGACAATATTCTCTACCTCCAAAATTATCTAAAAACCCAAGCAAGTACATCAGTCTCATCGCTAAACTGAACCTCTAAGTTCTTGCTCTGAATGGTGCAATTTTCAAATGTATTTTGTCTCCTTGTCCTACTCTTTGTCCTAACTGCTTTAAACTCCTTGTTTAATAACAGCAGATTAATAATGCCTCTTACAAAGAGGAATTAGGATGGATTTCATTAATGCTAACAACTTGGCTATGTTCTCACCATATGAATATACCATAAGTAAAACATTTTTTATGCCAAATCTTGGGGGGCTTATGACACACTGAATTATTTTGTTCTAAGTCCATCAACTTTCCATTAGTTACTGATAAATCAAACATGGTAAAATGATGCAGCAAGTAATCTCCTCCCATTTGGAACACGTGTGCTCTTTTTGGGACTGGCCTATTTACAACAGCTATGATGTTCTGCAGGCTTGGAAAGAACTTGGGATTTCTTTCCTTCATGCTCTGAAAGCATTCAGAGATTTTTTTTTTTCAAGGTATGATTTTTTTTTTTTTTAACTTACTGTTTTCCTGCATTTCCCATCACAAGCTTGCATCTATTTTTTCCTTTGATCTGAGTATAGACCGAGCCTTTCAAGATTTATCTGACGAAAGAACAGCTTCTATAGGAATTGCTTTTCTCGTATTGGTGGCAATTTAGTTAATATAAAGCTAACCTTCTGGGTATAAACCCTCTGTCTCCTCCCCCGCCTTGTATTTTCTCTGCGCATTCACTTTTAGGGCAAGCTCTGTAAACTCAATGGCTTGGCAAATGGAGACCCCAGCCTTGTCCTGTTCCTTGGCTACAGCTCTCTTGAAGGCCCGTTACCACTGGACAGAGTCTCTCAGCCCCAGAGCTGCCTTCATCCTACCGAACTCTTAGTACCGAAAAATGTTTATATCTAGGAATAAGGACTCATGTGACTGGTGTCCAAAGCAGATTGGCTGTCCGGGGGATCTGGACTTTGTGGTTACTTTTGTTTACTGATCTGCTGCCTCCCTCAATGACATGAATGACCAATGGTGTGAAGAGGGAGAGCTGCCAAGGGAACAGGCTTTTTAGGAGATGACAAAGAGAACGTGGAGCTAGAGAGGAAAGAAAGCAGGGTTACTACATGTAGTCATCAAAAGTCTGACTACTCCACAGACAATACAGCAGTCTATTACAGCAGCAAGAGGAGGGACTGGGTTATAAGAACTGTGTCAGTATCACACTGTGTTTGTGCTCAATCACTTCTAAATGTGCCTTAAAAAAAGGACTGAAATATGTCACCAGTGGAGACTGCAATACGGTCATCATATTTTATTGCTGCAATAGTCAGCAAGTTATTGGTTATTGCCAAGATTACTTAAGAACAAAGATTCTAAGGCAAAAGCAGAGTGCAATGTCGGATTTGCAAAGATTTTTTCCATAATCACAGTATATTAAAAAAAATAGATGAAAGAAATAAATCCCCTAGAAACAAACATGCACAAATACATGGAACAACTTGTAACTCTTGGAAGACTAATTCTGTCTCTTTCATATTGGCACATCCCCTATCCTATATTTAACCCTCCATAGGCAAAGAATCCTCTCTCCTCCACATGTGGATGGATATTTTATCTTGGCTCTCAATTATTATAGACATATCAGGTTCAGATATCTAATCTCTGGAAAACTCCGCTCTCTCCTTCAATAGTCATTCAACTGATAACATTACTCATTATTTCTTTATAAGACATTAAAATTTGAGTTTGTGGCCTAAACAGGAGTCTGTACACTTGTGAGAAGATATGGAACTATTCCACTCAGAAAAGAGGAATTTCCTGCTTTTAAGGAACAACAAACATTAATTTATAGTTACTGAGACCACTCACATTGTGCAATACCAATTATTGTTCAGTACCTGTAGAGAATTCGCCAAGAAATCGGATGTCAAATGACAGGTTATGCTGTGTGTTGTGCTCACAGAAAATGTGGTCTGTTAAATGTTTCCAGTTAAAGGCCTGCCTCTTTCAATCCCTTCTGTTTTACCAGGAAATCCCAGAATCAGTCCTAAGTGACAGCCAAACTGGTGGCCATCATATATGCATTTCTGTCACGCGACACTAACAACTAATTTCGCCTGGGTGTACAGATTTAGCCATGTAAAATACATTGAACAACAACTTAATTGAAATAGTTTGAAAAGAGGCTTCAAAAGATTAAATCAGGCTGCAGAACTTGATAGATTTTTCACAGAAAAATAGGGGAAAATTCCTTCTACCAGTTAAATGTGAAAAAATAAATAAGAGTGAATCAAAACAAAAATGTTTGGAATTGATTCTAAAGTATCTAAAGACATGAAAGTCATTAATATTTATGACATCAAATATTAGTTATATTTGATGTCTAACAAAGACTTGTCTGTTTCATTGGAAATAGCTTTCTTATTTTGTCATGAATATAGAGGCAGCCTTATTAATAAAACAAAATACCATAAAGGAAAACAAGCAGAGATTGAAGGTTCTGCTAGTGTTTTAAGAGTTTGTATTCTGCTATGTTATGTACTTATTTTTGATGGTTTTCCCCTTAAATTATAAGCTTGGGGAAAGAGAAGAAAATAACTTGAGTGTAAAGTTTAAACTGCTTATAAATAAGACAGACATGTTTGAAGCTGAATTGCCTTGTCTGGGGAAAAAAAGAGCTACTACACAACACTCTTGAGAATCATAAATCAGTCCACATACACAATCCCCGAAGTCACCAACTGGAGCATTGCCCCAGCTGTGGACACAGTCCTGCATATTGTACCACGTGCGATCACAGAGCCTAAACAGGACCGGCAGGTGGGGAGCCCAAGGCCCAGCTGTGTTGGCCAGAATGTAAGTCTGCCCTTAGCTACCATATCTCTGGCCTTTGTGGTTAAGAGACGGAACAGTCCAAACATTAGCGCGCTTGCCTACAACTTAGGAAATCAAGGTTAATATTCCAACTCATTCAGACTCCCAAAGTGCCCTTAAGGTCATGGGGGGGGGGGGGGGGGGAAACAGATGGGATCTCAGGAGATCATAGAATCATAGAATTGTTTAGGTTGGAAAAGACCTTTAAGATCATAGAGTTCAACTGTTAACCTAACACTGCCAAGTCCACCACTAAACCATGTCCCTAAGCACCTCATCTACACATCTTTCATACACTTCCAGGCATGGTGACTCAACCACTTCCCTGGGCAGCCTGTTCCAATGCTTGACAACCCTTTCGGTGAAGAAATTTTTCCTAATATCCAATCTAAACCTCCCCTGGGGCAACTTGAGGCTGTTTCCTCTTGTCCTATCACTTGTTACGGGGGAGAAGAGACCAACACCCACCTCGCCACAACCTCCTTTCAGGTAGTTGTAGAGAGCGATAAGGTCTTCCCAGAGCCTCCTTTTCTCCAGCCTAAACAACCCCAGTTCCCTCAGCCACTCCTCATAAGACTTGTTCTCTAGACCCTTCACCAGCTTCATTGTCCTTCTTCGGACACGCTCCAGCACCTCAATGTCTTTCTTGTAGTGAGGGGCCCAAAACTGAACAGAGTATTTGAGGTGCGACCTCACCAGTGCTGAGTACAGGGGGATGATCACTTCCCTAGTCCTGCTGGCCTCACTATTTCTGAGACAAGCCTGCAGGCTCAGAACAACAGCACAGATGTGATAAACTTCGGATGGAATCCTCTTACTGCAGAGGGTCTGTACAAAGACCAGTGCTTGGAAGAAGCGCAATAAAAGGGGAGAATCTTGCTCTGAGTACCTGATTGTACCCTAGAAAGCTGAGCTAAAGAAGCTGGGAGTAAAGAGAGTATAAAAGCCCTGCACAGGACAGTTTCAATACCTCAGACCCATACTTTCCTAATACGATCTCAGAAGAGGAGAAGACAAGAAAACTCACCAGCAGTACTTAGTTTGGTTCAACCCTGACTACCACTACTTACCAGAGACCACCCACAGCCAGACTCCAAGCTACAGCAACAGTGCCCTCACCAGCCAGAACTGTTCTTAGTGTGCTGTATCTGACATTTAGATTTATCTTTCTATGTATTTTATGTCTTTTGTCTGGGTGAGCAGAGGGTTTTTTTGGGTTAGTACCCTATGTAAATTAGAACACATGAATAAATTGGAAAGCTTATTTAATTATCCATGGACAAAGGAAGCATGACAGTTGTTTTGAATAGAAAAATCATTTTGTGAATGAATCAAATTCCAGTAAGAAAAGATGTTGCACCTGCAGTACACTTAGCCTGATGACTTCACCAAGTTTGCTACCCATTATCCATATTATAATCTTTAAAATATAATTAATTGGTCAGTTACATAATTCCAGCAGCACAATAGGAGCAAAATGCATCTTGCTTCTGAGGTCAAATGCAGTAAGCTAGAATTTTGCCAGGGCAGGGAATGTCATGTTGCTAGATGAAGACAGTCCGTGCTTTAAGGCTTGAATTTGACTCTATGTTTCATAAATATGGGCTGGACCTGCATGACTGAGGAAGAAGAACCCACAAAATGCCTGTTTATCGGTTACAGCATGAGGGGTTATGAGGAACTGAACTGGGACACAGTCCAGATGTCACTCCTCAGGGTAAGACATTTCACCAGCAGGTGAATAACTAGGCCAAAATCTGGTCACATTTCTTTTTTGTAGTTAAATGGCTTCTGGGTACAACACTGGTGGCTGTGCATCATGAAAGCTCTTCTGATGTTGTCTGTCATGACAGAAATGCTGATAGATACTTTAAATTCATGGAAAATCCTGCATTATTTCTCAATACTGTGAGTATACCCTGGTGAAGAAACGGAGTCAGAAATCTACCACTATATAAATCTGGTATGAGGAACCATTAGGAAATATATGTCCTTCTGTAAATTAAATCATATATATACTAGCAGAGCTGCAATATGTTAGTTCTGTAGATTTCTTTAATCTAGCAACAGTTTTCCTCTCTCTATTGCTGAGGTTAGTCCTGGTTTCGGCTGGGATAGAGTTAACTCTCTTCTTAGTAGCTGGTACAGTGCTGTGTTTTGGATTTAGTGTGAGAATACTGTTGATAACACTCCAATGTTTTAGCTGTTGCTAAGTAGTGCTTATCTTAACTTAAGGACTTTTCAGTTCCCCATGCTCTGCCAGCAAGCAGGTGTGCAAGAAGCTGGGAGGGAGCGTAGCCGGGGCAGCTGACCTGAACTAGCCAAAGGGGTATTCCATACCATGGAACGTCATGCCCAGTATATAAACAGGGGGGAGTTGGCCGGAAGGTGCGGATCGTGGCTCTGGCATCGGTCAGCGGGTGGTGAGCAATTGCATTGTGCATCACTGGTTTTTTTCTTTTTTTTTCTCTTTTTTTTGGGTTATATTCCTTTTCATTACTATTATTATTATTATAATATTTCATTATTATTATTGTTAGTATTATATTTTACTTTAGTTATTAAACTGTTCTTATCTCAACCCACAAGTTCTACCTTCTTTCCCGATTCTTCTCCCCATCCCACTGGGAGTCGGGGGGAGTGAGGGAGCGGCTGCGTGGTGCTTGGCTGCTGACTGGGGTTAAACCACGACAATGATTTTAGGACACATCTAAGGCATATTTGCTGGGCTTGTTTATTTCTTTACCTTTTTTTTTTAAGTGTGTGGATTCCTTATCTGGTGCACACACGCAGACACACACAGAGAAAAAAAGAAAGGCAGAGATAAGCCAGCTCCTCAGTTTAACGAGCAGATGCTGTACTCGGTTGTTTGCAGTTGAGTTGCTAGTGCTTTGTAGGTCTGAAACCGGGCCCTGTGTAAGTAAGGTTTTTCAGTTGTTTGCACAGCAAGAAGTCCCACTGCAGTCATCAGGAGTGTGAGGAACACAGGACCCTGCCCTCTCAAAACATGGGGGAAGCAAACGTCCGTGCAAAGACTTGGCGAGGACTGAGAGATGTAAGAAGAATACAGCAAAAAGCAAGAACACGATGACATAACTGCAGGATTTAGAGGGCTCAGAATTAAACCAGACGAACAACGGGAGTTGGAGACCTGCATACCAGAAGAAACTAATCTTGAAGCTTGGGCTTACATGTCTTCCTGTCCAGATGACACGGTCAAGTGCAGAAAACAGTTAACTATCTTCAAATAAAACAAAATAAAATAAAATACAGCTTTTCTTTTTTTTCTAGAAAGAAAAAAACCCTCTTATCCCATCTTTATCAATAGAACTCTAAAACAAAAAGGTCTGGAACGAATTTAAAAAAGAGATTAGTTTAATTGTGACAACTAGCTCTCTAACTGAGAACAAGCTTTGACCTACACATTGATATTGGGAATAGTGCTAGTCATCTCCTAGCAATGATATCAGTGACAGAGATGTTGCTTCAGTGCTGCCAGCAGCACCCTTATACGCAACTGTAAGAAATTTGTCAGTGGCTTCAATAGCTGCAGTATTTCTCCCCTTTCAGAACTGCACCAAAATGATACTAGATTTCAGACTCTTTTGAGACATGTAGACTGAGATTTTGTCCATGAAGATCAGCATGGCTAGGCTTTAGGTTTCTTTCCACTGTGAACGCAGTGAGGAATTCACCTATCCACCCTACCATTCGTGAATGACCCCAAAGCCTCCTTTGTTTTGGTCTGTTCTGGTACGGAACAAGGTCCTGCTGTGAGGTGAAAGGCTCCCTTGCATGTGTTTCCGTGAGCCTTCTGCAAGGCAAGAAAGAAGATGCTTACTGAAAATGACCCTAATTCTAACCTAACTGGCACGAAAAAGAGCTTGCAGTTTGCACACAATGTTTCTGCTGTGCATAAGTAATTGTGAGACCAGGTATTGGCTATATATTTTGTGTGTGTGTGTATATGTGCAAGTGAATGCCGCTCTGTGTGTGTATGTGTGTAGGGATATTCCTAGAATTTGTTTTGTTTTTAAAATGTCATGGAAATTTAACTGAACTCTCACATGGAGTCAATTTAAAATAAAAGACTTGGCATGGCTTTACTTGTATATCTTTCTTATGCATTTGTCCAATCAAAATGATAATGTAGACAAACTGTGGACTGCAAAGTGTATTATCCAGCAATATCTCATTATTATGCAAAAAATCAGATATTCACAGCAACTGTCTCATCTATTTATTGTTTGGTTACTCATCTGGAAATTTTAATACTTTCTTCAGGGGCAGGGGCTGGCAATAAAAAAATAGATCTATATATCAAACCTTTAACTTCCAGCCATCATTGTGTGCCATAATACAGATGGAGTAGCTATCAGCTCTCTTTACCGTGTTGGTTTATTTACTTCAACTAAGAATAAAGATTTAAAGAGAATACAGTAACAAAGTCCAATGTGAGCTAAATTTTCATGTTCCAAAGTGGAAAAAACCTTGACACACAATAAAAAAAAAAGAAAAAAGAATGTAATCAATATGCAGCTATATGACTAATTAATTTATTAAAACTATACACCCAACCTTAATAACCTTAAAACTTCTCTGTTTTTTCCAAGTACATCAGTGGGTCTACTGAAACACATCAACAGGCCTGCACCTCTGTATGTGTAGGTTGCATCATGGCTAGAACAACAGTATTATCCAGAGATTTTGCTCCTTAGTTTAGTGAAACGCTGAAGTACATGGCTCACTTCAAGCATCTGACTAGTCCTATTGAAATCTCCAGTAGGACTACACGTTGTCTTTAAAAGGGTCACAGCCCCAAAACAGAGAGTTTGATACACAAGAATACAAAACTCTTGGGAAACATCCACATAGCTTTCAGTCTTGTCACCAAATTCAGCATCTGCAATGGCAGCAATAAGAAAGTGGCTTTTGTAGAACGAGCTTGTGAAAGCATTTTAACTGCCATCATGCCACTACAGCTTCATATACCACATAATAACAATATCAGAAGAAGATTCTATCTTTTGAAAATTAATAGAGCTTGATTTTAAGGGTACAGCAGGTCTTTTTCCAGCCATATATACTTACATCTTGCGATGTCTAAACTCTCTTCTGTGGTCTCCTATTACAATAGTCATCTGTTGCTACAGCGATTGAGACTTTTCAAAGTACTCAGTAGAACTCAGAAGCTCCAAGTTCTTTATCTGTACATGTTCTAAATACAATAACTCTCTCAATGTATCAGCAAATCATTTTTGTCATACTGTTATGCATGTTCCTTAACTGCATACTTCCTTCCTGAGTGTAGTGCCTCAGTGCTGCATTCAGATCTGTGGGGACTGAATCCCCTCATCCCAACTGAACTGATTCCAGCAGGAGCTCCACGCACTTGGAGCTCTTTGTAAGACTAGGATTTTATTGAAGAAAAAAAAAAAAAAATCACACAACAGCTAGTGTGCTTGTACAATACACAGTTTCCCACAGCTCTGTGCAGTTTCTGCTCTCAGCCACTTTGCTACCACCATGAGGAGATAAGCCAGTCCTGCACAGACCCCACTTGCCTCTTGGGCTGCAGCTGGTGGTTCTCACTTGGTCCCAGACCAACAGGCTCCAGACACCAACCTCCACCCACGCACTCAGCTCTAGCAATTGCCTCTGGTTTGCTCACTTTGACAGCAAGTCAACTAAATCAAGATGCATATTTATCAAATCACACACACATTTTTCCTCACAAAAGACTACTTCTAGGAAATGCATCAGCTTTCAGTATCCCAGCCACATTGATGGAATGGTTGTTAAAAACAGACAAGAATCCATTAAGTGAGACATGTTTCTTACAAGAAAGGAGAATGTACCTCCTGGCTAGCATATACTCATACACAGTTTTCATATTTTGGTTCAAATTTTCATTATATGAATTATAATTTGATTATAAAAATCATATTTTGAGAAAAATCAGATAAAGAAAACTTAATACAAGAAATGTATGATTCAGGAAGAACAGCCAGATTAAAACAGAAAGTTAGATGGAAAACTGCTGCCACACACACTGCTTTTTAGCCACGTTGCCACAAAGAATCTCTTTCACCTGCAGTGGGACAGGCTTGAATGAAAGCAACAAAACTTCATAAGTAATTCCCCTAGCTACATGCATATGGTTAAGATGATTGTCGTTTCACATCCACATACCAGGCTTCATTGTGATAGCTGACTTGGAATGGCCATATACCTACAGAAGAATGGAAATTCTAGGAGGAGGCATGGAAGGGTTTCAAGAAATAAATCTCTATGAATACCAACCTATTCCAACGTAATTCAGGTTTTTCCTGTTTGCATATTTGGAGCAAAAGAAAATTTAATTTCTATGTACTGCTTTGTTTTGCGAATTAATTAATGTAGAATTTAGAACCTGAATAAAATCATAGTGAACACTAAGTACTTACTCTCCGCACCTTCAAATAATATGAAATTAAGTGACCCCTCTGCCTTTGAAGATCCCCATTGAAATCAAACTCCTTGTTGCTACAGGCATTTGAACACATGGAATAATTTACAGGTTCCTAACTTTACTTTTTAAAATGAGACATGCTCCATACATTCCTTTCTGTTTGGAAAGCTGCTACAAGATTTGGCATGCTGGTACAACCTAAACAAAGAATACAACGTCACAGAGTACTACAGTCTCTGTTAACATCGCCAATTGCGCACACACTTCTGGCTGCCAAGCACTGCATTTTGTTTTAAATCTTCATTTTCTGTAGTTTTCAATAAAATATCAAAGAATTTTTCATTTCCATAAGCTATTTTTGGTTGGAGTGAGAAAACAATAATCACTAAAATGTAATAACTAAAAGCCAGTCGTTCCAAGCTAATTCACAGCTACCTTATTTGTTTGTTCTTGATGCTCTTCAACAGAAGTGATCAGTCACGAAAGGATGCGCTTGCCCTGGGTTACTTAGCTTGGCAGCCAAGGGCTCTGGAAAACTTGTATGTCTTTAAAAAGAATCTAATGGCATTGCTTGAAACTTGTTGTGAAACACCAAGTGATTGATGGGGTTATTATAATCTACTGCTTCTGTTTACCCCAAATTAATCTCGAGTAGGGTTACTTGTAAATTATTTAGCTGTTGATATTCACTACCCTTTGTCTCTATAGACTTGTCTGAGGTTGAGAATAAGTAGACTTCCTTTAACCTAGCTCCAAATAGGAAAAACTGACTGTCCTGGTAATAAGTTACTAATTTCTGCTCGGCACATCATATCTGAATAACCAAATTTAGCCTGTCCTGTCAGTATTACCTTTTGTGAAAGAAGAGGTGCAGTCCATTCAAAAGTATTACATTATCTCATTTGTGATGTCCTTCAAGAGCAATTCTTGACGTTTCAATAAAGAATCCAGATGAATTTGAGAATAATTTAGGCCCCATTCAAACAAGTGCATAAGTGTTCTGTTAAATCAAACCTGTAATTAGGAAACCACTTGTATTGGGTTTGCGTGGCAAGGTTTTGGTAGCAGGGGGACTACAGGGGTGGCTTCTGTGAGAAGGTGCCAGAAGCTTCCCCTATGTCCGATAAAGCCAATGCCAGCCAGCTCCAAGATGGACCCGCTGCTGGCCAAGGCCGAGCCCATCAGCGATGGTGGCAGCACCTCTGCGATAACATATTTAAGAAGGGGAAAAGTTACTGCGCAGCAGCAATTGCAGCCAGAGAGAGGAGTGAGAAGATGTGAGAGAAACAACTCTGCAGACACCAAGGTCAGTGAAGAAGGAGGGGGAGGAGGTGCTCCAGGCGCCAGAGCAGAGATTCCCCTGCAGCCCGTGGGGAAGACCATGGTGAGGCAGGCTGTCCCCCTGCAGCCCATGGAGGCCCACGGTGGAGCAGATATCCACCTGCAGCCTGTGGAGGACCCCACGATGGAGCAGGTGGATGCCCGAAGGAGGCTGTGACCCCGTGGGAAGCCCATGCTGAAGCAGGCTCCTGGCAGGACCTGTGGACCCGTGTGGAGAGAGGAGCCTACACTGGAGCAGGTTTGCTGGCAGGACTTGTGACCCCGCGGGGGACCCACACTGGAGCAGAGTCTGTTCTTGAAGGACTGCACCCTGTGGAAGGGACCCACGCTGGAGCAGTTCGTGAAGAACTGTAGCCCATGGGAAGGACCCATACCGGAGCAGTTCGAGAAGAACTGCAGCCTGTGGGAAGGACCCACGTTGGAGAAGTTTGTGGAGGACTGTCTCCCGTGGGTGGCACCCCATGCTGGAGCAGTGGAAGAGAGCAAGGAGGAAGGAGCAGCACAGATGACATGTGATGAACTGACCGCAACTCCCATGCCCCATTCTCCTGTGCCGCTCAGGGGGAGGAGATAGAGAAATCAGGAGTAAAGCTGAGCCTGGGAAGAAGGGAGGGGTGGGGGGAAGGTGTTTTAAGATTTAGTTTTATTTCTCATTATCCTACTCTGATTTGATTGGTAATAAATTAAATTAATTTTTTTCCCCAAGTCGAGTCTGTTTTGCCCGTGACAGTAATTGCTGAGTGATCTCTCCCTGTCCTTATTTCAACCCATGAGCCTTTCATTATATTTTCTCTCCCCCGTCCAGCTGAGGAGCGGAGTGATAGAGTGGCTTTGGTGGGCACCTGGTGTCCAGCCAGGGTCAACCCACCACACCACTTCACTACCACATGTTATTTTCAGCATCAATACGAGACACAAAAGGAAAAATGTAGTTATTTGGGGGACTGCAGATGCCTATCATGTATATGTATTTCTGCCGATCGCAGAAAGCTTGGGATAACTTTTTTTGACATTCCAGCCTTGTCAGAAGGCAGTCTATGTACTTATGTTTGTATTTGCTACTCATGACATGGACAAGAGAAGCAGTTTACAAGCATATGGAGTTTACAATCTCTTTACTTTCATACATACGAGGTCATTTCTAGAGAATTCTTAAAATAGCTCTTTTATCCTCTGAGGCTAAAGATTACAAAAGAGGAACTCTTTGATTTACAATCTGAATCCAAAGTGGAAAGAACATAGCAAATTGCCTGTTACTGCTGTAACAAGAGTACAATTTTATAGCTGAGGTTTATAACCAGATGGACAGACAGCTCCTTTGATCCCCAATCATATTTTTGAGGCTAATTTTAGAATTACTAGTGTGACTGTTTCTAGAGCTGGAAAGTCCATCAAGAAACTGTGAAGGGCTGCTCTCAGAACTAGAAGATGATCAGTCTAGAAGCCAAAGCATCAGGTTTGGCTAAGCTAGTCTCTGTCTTCCCTGTGTGAAGCTGAAATAACTACTGAGCCTAGCACAGGTACTGTCTTACATTGAACTGGGAAAGCAGAAATCATTTGTTTGATATGACAATTGGTCTCATTTTCACATGTACCTTCTTACTATATCATTGCAAGTAAAGAATAGGCCAACTAATTTCTGGTCAGCAGAGGTTTAGAAATTTGAAAGTTTAAAGAAGACTGCACGTGCATCTCTTTCATCCAGACGATATGCCCAAGTGCATATTCAGTGTGTAGGTTGATCCAAACTACAACACCATTTTAGAATATGTTACAACGGGGAGATGTGAGTAGTATTTCTATGCTAGCTTTCAACTAGCTCACATGAGTACCAGGAATAGTGTAATTTCACTATGTTGCAATAGAGAAAGCAGAGAGGAAAATTCCCCCAGTACTATTCTCCCATCCAAACTTCTGAAGATATGCAATAACCGCTGAAATTAATCTTTTATTAACTCTAAATAACTTGGTATGTAACCATGCTTTTTTGTTTATTTCTGCTTATAGATCCTGATCTTTGGATTTGCTTAGTACTCATTTTGTCACCTAGCAGTACAACTTTTTAGCTGGTTCTCCATGACAATTTGAGGAAAGGGAAACATTTGGGTTGCAATTTTCTTCATTCTGCTAACTGTTCCTTTGTGGGGGTTAAAAAAGCCACAGGAGTCATGACCAACTTCTCTGACAATTAGATGTGCAAGTCTAAGATACACAGCTGTTGAATTAGCCCCCCAGAGCAACTCTGTCTTCAAATACCTTTGATACACATGCTGTACACAGGTTCTTGGTTGCCGGTGCTGAGAACCTTATGTTAGTATGGCATTGTGCCCGGACAGAAGGTACGCTAAACCCATTTCACTCACCCGTATATGTCAGACAGGGGCATTCATGGGAACTGTGCTGAGTCCTTTGGTTTCAATCCCTTTCCCTATACCAATAATGTCCCATTGGTTCCATAAGCTGTTTCATTCTCTATCACATATGTTAACACTTCCATGCTAAAATAAGAATCTCTGACCCATGGGGAAAGCCAGACAGAGGGTTTGTAGGCACTGGTGGCTGCCAAAAAGACAGGTTGTGAGAAGGCAGACATTTGGGAAACCTATTGAAACCAGATGGCTTGTCAAAACATATGCTATATAAGAGCACAGCCTGCAGGCACCATGAGGAAGACAAGCCTATGGCAAATAATGGCATCAGGGAACGACTGAAATCACACAGGAATCACTGCAATGAAGAGCAAAGCCTAAACTGTAGATTCACCCAAGGAAGTGCAGATGAGATTAAATCTGTTCCAAAGTGCATACTAAAATTCATTCCCCAAACAGCAGATAGAGAGAGATGCAACATTTGCATGCCAGCAAATAAATATTTTTCAACTTTCTAAAATCTGGCTTTGTATACATGGAATAAAACTGGTCACGTATTATGAGCACAAGCATTTTAACTCATTTTCACAGTAACTGAAGACTTTGCTTTCTTTACAAAATGTTAAATTCAGTTGTTGCCACAGAAGACCTCAGAGAAAACTAAGAACAGAGTCCAGCACTAAATTTTTAAACAGATCTTAAAAGTTAGATTGATGTCACATATACGGTATATCGGCCATTTCTCTTCATATCATACTTGAGATTAAATAGAGTGTAAACACGTAAAAGTAGTTTGGATGCACTGACTGCATAGGGGCATGGTTACTCCTGTCCTCATAGAATCATAGAATCGTTTGGGTTGGAATGGCCTTTCACCAAGTTGCTTCCAATACATATCACTAGAAGTGGTTTCTGTGGTAGGAGATAACTACACAAGTAACTGTATGGAGCAGATATTCCTTTCAGAGGAAGCAACAACGAAGAAACACCACCAAAGAAACAGTGATGGTGGGACCAAAGGACAACCATGAGATGGATGAAACTATCTGCAAACTGAATTTAAAACAGAAAATTCCCATTTACTTCTGGGGATGTACACCTTGGCTGGTGCACAAGTAGCAAACAACCAAACAGTGAGCTGTGAAGGACAGGACACAATATCATATTAGATCTATAGAAAAGGAGAAAGACACAAATGTGCCAGCATGACTGACCAGGAACGCACCTTACAGTTATGTTTTATATGGACCCTGGAGGAAGGTGACTAGATAGATGTAATAGAATAAATGTCAAGACAGGCAACCTTTGCTATTTTCCTTCATAAATACACTACCAACAGCCACCATGCTTCTTTTCAACCGAGCAGTTAGCTTTTCTGTCAGTTGATGCATATCCAATGACCTTTTTTATTCCTTGGACTCTGGGAGGCCACAGAAGCCTCAAAACTGCCAAGTACAGGTAAATAACAAGAACAAAATAATAAACTCCAGCAAAAGGCAAAAGAGAAAGGGCACATACATGTCTGGATTTCATATGTGGGGCCAAGGACAAAGTAATTGAGAGGGTGCAATTACCATGCTTTGTTTTTAAGAATCAGAATCAAATTAATCATTTAGCCTCTGCTGCTATTCCTGCTAGTAAGCTACGGGTATTGCCACTGTGGACAAATTCTTTCCAGGTAATAGTGTAACTGTTATGCTGAGTTGTTGTGACCTGATCATTTTTAAGAAGCCAAAGCCACTTCAAAAGAACATACTAGGGACCCAGATAATTCTGCTGGTTTATCACTAATGTAAAATGCCAAGTAAGTGAGATGTCCTGGGAAATGATCTACTTGTGTTTGTTTTGGAAATTACCAATACTACACCATTCTTTAAGTTCATTCCTTCAAGACTGCCTTTCCTTTTCCTGTGTTGGCCCTTGCCTTCCCGCCAGAACCATAACTTTTCATTGAAGAATCTCATTTCTTAGCACTGCAACAGGACATAAACATTTTTCAAATTTCCCAGTGATAGCGAGGATAGGTTGCTCTTTGTATATACTACTTAAATGAATTAAACCAACTCAAATGTGTGATCTCTCCAGACAAAGATGAAGGTTACATAGTTTAAGGATGAAATATAGACCATCCTCTACAAAACCACTATGTTGCAGTTTAATTAAAAGAATTCATTAAAGTCGTGCCCCATCCAAGGTAATTAGTATGCATAATTTATGCTTTGCCTAATACACAAGGGCAGTAGCCTGAATAATAAACTCAAGTTAACCTTAAGTGAAAGAGATTGAATGGTCAGATGTTTATTTAGCTCAGGTTTGCTCAAGAGCTAAGGTTAAAGAGGTGAAATTCTGTTATAGTTAATTAATTTCTTAAATTTTCTTCATAAAATGCTGCCTATCCAGTAGGATGAAAGTTTTTTTTTCTTTTCTTAAGGAAGGATACAAGTAAATGTCTCTTGTCCTCATCAGTTACCAGAACACAGACTCTGTGATGACGTATGTGCAGTTTGCAGCAAGGATTTGAGTTGAAGAAAGGTTCCCCTGAAAATTTTCACCAAGTAGAAAACGTAGCAAAAGGCTCCAAGACAACCGCCCTCAAAGGTATAGCTTTACAGTCCAAAGTCAGCGGCTTCCATTGCACCCTGACCTATTGCCTTTCCTCTACCTATTTCTTCCAGTTCCTGCCTCTCTCTCCGGATTGGTATCTCTTCAGTTGCATGGCCTCACTGCAAACCAAATCAGGAATCTGATGTGACCAAGAAAAAACAAAACAACACAATACACCTTATTTTGATGCACTATTTTCAGTAGGATTCAGTTCATAGTGTGCCTACGTATGCCATCATTCCAGCACTACTGAGGGTGTCCACAAAAGGATCAATAGTGCCTTAAGCTGCTATTACTACTGAAGACTTTACTAACCTTGTTACAATCCATTGAGCATTAAGCAGCTGTAAGCATCTGTTCCACAGAGCAAAGTGAATCAGCTCCTTTATATATAAATTGTTAAATTGGAGCTACACTACTGTGCTCCTTCATGAATGACACCCCTGCTAAGCCCCAGGGGACCTGCAGTTCAAGTCCTCAACAACACTACAGTGTCCTTGTGACACAGAGCTCTGCTCTTGTACGAGTATGTCAAAGCCAGGCCTATGGCTTGTGGATCCTGTGAAAAGACACAGAGATGTCAGGCAGATTTGTGATAACATAATCTCAGTGTTTGGGGATAGAGATATAAGGCAGGCAAGACAGTCAGACGTCTTAGAAAGGATTTGTCACTCTGGCAGAGGAATTGTAAAGTTTAGTGCCAGAAGAGAAGGCCCCAAAGTCTTCTGGTAAGAGCACGAAGACAGGTTTGACCAAAGATATTTTTAGCTCCAGATCCTCTTTCACACAGCAGCCAGTTAAGCATACTTAGGAAAAGCTGTAGAACACAGGCAGGTAGTTGTTGGTATGTGGAGTAAGGTGGGATAGCTACTTCGTAGGAGCCATGTTCTCATCTGCACTGACTTGCAGCACAAATTCAGCTGTAAGGCACAGCGGTGGAGGTCATGTGGGCTGGTGAGCATGGAAAGATCTCGTGGAGCAAGAGGAGGCAGAAGTAAAGCTGTAGGGCTCTGCAAGATTTGAAGTCCAAAGCTCTGAAAAAAGTTCTATGTGGTACTTTTTCTTCCCTGAACATTTTCTTCTAACAGCAGGGCAGCTGGGTTAGCTGTGGCCTATTCATCACTCGGAAATATCAGAGATGTTCATCCTTGTCAAAGGCCAGCTGAACCAATGTGCCTGAAATACAAATTCCACTTTGATGGGAGAGTTCCCTTACTCTGTAACTCATTAGCTGCTACACAGGTAGATAATTTCCCCCAACTGTCTTTTTCTCGTCAACATGTTTGTCTTGTTCGCTCTCACATTTCTCCCTAGTCTCTACCCACACTAATAAGTCTTCATATTTCAAGCCTTTGAAAAAAATCTGTAGTTGATTTGGTCATTTCTACCTTTGCCTGAGTGGGAAAACTCCTTGAAGTGCGTGGGGTTTGGATTTGGCCTAATGTAGAATGCTGAATGGGTGTTTTCTTTCCTTTGAACTTACATTTGATTTTTGCTGCCTGTTATTATCTTCATGTTCCAGCAACAGCGCAAAAACTAAAGGCATTTGTCTGAGGTAACACATGAAGTCTGCAGCTGGAAGTGAATCCAGGACTTTGGGCACTGTCCTATCCACATGCCAACTTCTTTCCTAAGCAGACAAGCATGAGACTGTGTAATTCTCAAATATAAAAGATCATGTAATCACCTCCGTATGCTTTTTTTTTTGAGTTGCAAAACAGCCATTCTGAAGTATTATGTGCAGTAGGATTTTTGCTCCAAAATGCATGCATGATACTAAATCGAATGTTTGTTTGGGGGTCTCTATGACCAAATAATCCTTATTTGCTTTCTCTTGTATTTATTTGTATTAATAGCCAATAAGCAAACTTCCTTTACAGAGTTAACTACTATTTAGGGAGCCTACTCCACGGCTTTAAATGACAATCCAAGTGTTGGCTTAAACATCTCCCACTACCGTGCTCACAGTAGGAAGCTGAATTGATAAGGGTTGTCCTGTAGAACTAATTGATGTAGTATGGAAGGCCAGGACTCAATCTTACTGAAAGTGCTGGCAAAAGACAGGCTATATTTTGCTCTTAAGGAAATTGAATCTATGTTGATTGAAATGAACTCAATAGAGCCAACAAAATCTGCTTTCCTTTGGATCAGAATACTCCGTTCACATGGGAGTCCTCTAGCTTCTGCCAGTATCACTCAGCTAAGGCTCGGTCCCATAATCACTAAAGAAAACAGGCTGCAGAAATCTGTGGATATAAAGATTTAGTCAAGACTTCTGGAATATATAGTACAAGAAATGCCAGCCAGAAAAGTACAGCAAATTTTAAAATAAATGTTTTAGTTGTGCTACATGTTTCTGACCTTTTATTCTCTTTTCTGCAAACATTCAGATAACTCAGACTATCTAAAGTTTAATGAAGTCAAAATGGTGGAGGAAAATAATTTTCAGTCACATCTGCACATGCTTGCGTAAATTCACCTGTATGAATTTTTGCCATCCAAAAAAGAAACAGAAACACCAGAAGTGTTGTATTGGGTTTGTGTGGCAAGGTTTTGGCAGTGGGGGGGCTACAGGGGTGGCTTCTGTGAGAAGGTGCCAGAAGCTTCCCCTATGTCCGATAAAGTTAATGCCAGCCAGCTCCAAGATGGACCCGCTGCTGGCCAAGGCTGAACCCATCAGCAATGGTGGCAGCACCTCTGCGATAACATATTTAAGAAGGGGAAAAAGTTACTGCGCAGCAGCAATTGCAGCCAGAGAGAGGAGTGAGAAGATGTGAGAGAAACAACTCTGCAGACACCAAGGTCAGGGAAGAAGGAGGGGGAGGAGGTGCTCCAGGCCCCGGGGCAGAGATTCCCCTGCAGCCCGTGGGGAAGACCATGGTGAGGCAGGCTGTCCCCCTGCAGCCCATGGAGGCCCACGGTGGAGCAGATATCCACCTGCAGCCTGTGGAGGACCCCACGCCAGAGCAGGTGGAGGCCCAAAGGAGGCTGTAGCCCTGTGGGAAGCCTGCACTGGAGCAGGCTCCTGGCAGGACCTGCGGACCCGTGCAGAGAGAGGAGCCCACGCTGGAGCGGGTTTGCTGGCAGGACTTGTGACCCCGCGGGGGACCCACACTGGAGCAGAGTCTGTTCCTGAAGGACTGCACCCTGTGGAAGGGACCCACGCTGGAGCAGAAGAACTGTAGCCCATGGGAAGGACTCACGTTGGAGAAGTTTATGGAGGACTGTCTCCCGTGGGAGGGAGCCCACGCTGGAGCAGGGGAAGAGTGTGAGGAGTCCTCCCCCTGAAGAGGAAGGAGCGACAGAAACAATGTGTGATGAACTGACCCAAACCCCCATTCCCTGTCCCCCTGTGCCACTGGCGGGGAGGAGGCAGAGAAATCAGGAGTAAAGTTAAGCCCGGGAAGAAGGAGGGGTGGGGGGAAGGTGTTTTTAAGATTTGGTTTTATTTCTTATTATCCTACTCTGATTTGACTGGTAATAAATTAAATAAATTTTTTTCCCCAAGTCGAGTCTGTTTTGCCCGTGACAGTAATTGGTGAGTGATCTCCCTGTCCTTATCTTGACGCACAAGCCTTTCGTTTTATTTTCTCTCCCCTGTCCAGTTGAGGAGGGGAGTGATAGAGCGGCTTTGGTGGGCACCTGGCATCCAGCCAGGGTCAATCTACCACAAGTGTCCAACTTCTAAGACCAATCACAATCACCTAACAAAACTCACATTTCTAATACTAAGTAGTGAACAACAGATACAAATGTCTCTCAGAATAATTATACTACAATTATTTTTCCAAAATTTAAAAATTCTCAAGTGAGTTTGAAGAGGCATATTTGTGAAAATTTTTCTTGACAAAAAAAATGGTCAGAGGGCAAGCAAATTTTATAAAGAAGAATCTAGTTTGCTGCTGTTAAACTGGAGTCCTGTTCAATACATCAAAATATACAAAGAGATCACTGCATTACAGAGAGAAATTCATTTCACTAGAGCTAAGGTTCAAACCACAGATGTTCCAATTTCATAGAATACTGTTAAAACTAATGGCAAATTTAAATACATTTTCTCTTATTTCCATATAATAACAGAAGAACATTTGAATTGTATATTACTCAGTAATACCCAAATTCAGCGTATGATCCAAAGCCAACCGTTCAGACATTCAGACTTTGGGGAAGCAACTAAATGGTTTTAGTCAACAAAATTATCCAGCTGAAGAACAAAAGCAGAGCAATAGGTTTTCTATAATTAATCAGCACGGATGTCATAATTACATTGTTGAACCCTATTATGAACTGTAAGACATAAAATCATGACAGATTTTACTAATTTTATTATTAAGGCTTTTCAAATTGTTTTTAACTTTGCAGCCAGATTTACTCCTGAAAAATCAGAATAATTCCATTAATTTAGCTGTTCTCCTGTTTTTAAGCTATCTTTTGTTGGAACGTTTTTCCTGAGGTGCTTATGCCCTTAAAAGAGCATGGCTTCCCTTCAGAACCTGTCACCCCCTCCTCCTCACCACGGCACTGCCATCTAGTTCACTCCCATTGCTTCTAATAACATGGCACGTATCCAAACCTTTATCAGTGTCAATTCGCTGGGCATCTCAGTGTGTCAAAGGGTGCTCAATGTATTAAGCCATACGCTTCTCTTTTTTGGAGTCTATTTTTAAGTTTAATTAAAAAAAAGATGCACAAATAGAAGCGACTACGAATATAGTACTTATCCAACAGATTCCTTTAAGGCAGAGTTGTAATAGCAGACACAGCTTCATTAAACTTACAAAATTACATTTCATTCTCTGATTTTAGAATTCAAGTACACATATTTGAGTGCCTAACATCAAGTAAACAGACCGAGTGAATATAATGCTGAGAGTGAAACTCCTGTATGTTCTTTTAGTATCCGGAGCAATGCTATTTACAAATCCTGTCTAGAGTGAGTATGCAAGACACTTACATCAATCTTTATCCATTCCAATTACAAACAAAGGTAATATCAGCCAAGCATACATTTAGCATTAGATGGCACATATCTGGGCAGACCTGAGAAGCTGCAGAATAAATATTGATATATTAAAACAGAGTCTATTACTCACCTTCTGAATAAACCACTGATTTTAATTTACCTACAATTTTGCAGTAGCATCTTTCCAAAGAGGAAATTAGATTTCTACATATCATAGCAAATCACAAAGCCAAAATGTCAACTTCATATATCAAGCAATTACTTGTTCTGTTTATTTTTGGGGAAAATTTTAACACATATTTACTTAGAAAGCCACATGGGTCCCTCCAAAATAAATAGGGGCTATAATTCTTGCCAAAAAAATCCACAGTTCCAGAGATCTACTCATCAATTTCCTGCAGCATTAATGAGGAAAGGCGCTGAGACAGTCATTCATACTGTCTTTATGATAAGACTAACCTACAGGGCAAATCAAGATTAAGGACAAAGGGAAGACAAATGGATAGAATACAGAACTAGTTTTTTTTAATCCATGGCTTGAAATTTTTGTTTACCATCTTAAATGTAAGTACTACACTCAAAGTGCACATAAAAACTAAAGATATTCTCCAGACAGGAAGCTACATAAAAGGAGGGGTGGAGTTATTTTTAGCTCAAGATTTTTCATCTTGAAACATAGAGATTTATTTGGCTAGAGCTGGGAGGGGGGAAAGAGGCCACATTACTCACAAGTTACTAAGAGCTTCTGAAATTGCTACAAGTTATCCTTATAAGAAGAATAAAGTTCAAGTTAAGAAAGACAAGGTCAGAAGGTCACAGTAACCTGCCTCTCTAAGGACATACTTTGCCACTATCAAAGGCATGTAAACTTGCTCAAATCTCAGGAAACTCCTTCCAGAAATATTTGCACTCATACTCTTAGCTACACCAGAATCATATTTCCATCTAAATATTTGGGTTTTTTGACTTCCGTGCTGCTTGGAAAGGAACCAGCGACTTAGCCTACTTTAATGCACATGTATGTCTTGAGGAGTCTTACATACTTAAGAATAAAGGATTAGAAAGGACGTAGTAAGTTCACCCCCAGGTATCTGGGAACACAACTCCTTGCATAAACTATTAGATGCTCAAGGTGGGCATGCTTAATAAAACATGCAACCCTGCTGGCATAAAGGACAGTACCAAACATAACCCTCTGTCATACACTCACTTTTTCTCTACTGTAACCAACACACTCATCATACTGAGATCCAGACATTACTTTTTTAAACCTTGTGACATTTTAATTTTCATAACCCTTCCTCTGTGCATCTTAGCCAGGCTGAGAGTGTCTCTATTTCTAAAAGAGATGTATCAGCATTAGAAAATGACCAGCTTGCTGGACTTAGGCTATAGACACTGGAGATGGTTCTGCCAGCGCTAACCTTGGCACCAGAAGTTTTGGGGGATCAGTCCAGATGCACTCAGGCTGGCTGTTCATGACTCAGCTAAAGTCCAGAAGCAGTACAGCAGTGTTGATGCTGGCCAAGCCAACGAGCCTGCCAAGGGCGTTTATCACTTCCCATCACTGTAAACCTGCCCTTAGCAGCTTACAACTTAGCAAACATACGTAATACTCCTGCAAACAAGGTCTGGCTTCTGTTAACTAACAGGAGAGGTGCACAGTTACATGGAGTTTTCTGTAGCAATAGCAATGATTTTTCATTTCAGTCATGGCACAACCCTTCTTGGACAATAAAACAGTCATACGCAGCATTGCATGAAGGGAGGTAATTATATTCTTACCCAGATTCTAAAGAAATTAAGGCAAATACATATCATTCAAATTGCTCCCAGTGACATAAGCTTTCGTGAACAAGACGCGCAAATAGCATCACCGTGTCTTTTTATTCTCGGGCATGTATTTCAACTATTTTCTCTACCTTCTTTTTTACTGCTTTCTGCTGCTTTTTCCTCCTCTGTTTCATAGACACCATCTCTGCCTCTCTCACATTAGCTACTGCCACTTCAGTGGAAATAACAAGACAGAATTTACCACTAAGCCCCTCTAAATGTGCTGGTAAGCCCTTCAAGTCCTAATTGATTTAGGAGGTTGGCCCAGCTGATAATGTTCTCTAATCCAGACACTATATGTTCCACCTGATGGAATAAAAAAAAAAAAAAAAAAAAAAAAATCTTTGAAGAGATTTGAAATGCTTCAACCAACTCTCAGGTTTCATTTGCTCTAACCCTATTCTTGGTGCATGTGCCTGCATCTCTCTCTGCCGTGCACTTTCTCATGCAGGAATGCAATGACACCCAGAGTGGTCCGTAGACCACTGCAGGCTTCTTTACAGCAAGTCTTCCTGGTGAGCTGTCTGCTTGCACCTACTCAGCAATATGACCATGCAGCACATTATTTTAACCCTTCTTTTCCTCTGTTTGCCTTACCTAAGCAGGCAGAAATGCTGCAAGTTACAACTTGGTTTTCTCAAAGAATTTTAAAGTTCAATCTAAAACTCACTCCTCATTATTTTGGTTGCAGTTTGGTAAGACACCAGCCAGCATCAGGAACTATACAGCAGATTGCCAGCTGATAAGGTTTCTTCTCTGTGAGATGCTCATACAGCTCCACTGCCAGGTTCTCATTATTCAAAAATATCCAGACCAAAATATTCTCCCTTCCAGCCCTCTGCTTCTGGCCTAACCAGATGGCTGAAAACAAGCCAAATAAATAAATAAGAAAGAAAGAAAAACAAAACTGAACCAAAATAAATCCTGATTATTTTTTGCTTAGTAAACTGTTGATAAAATCTCCTGCAAGGCCAAGGTCAAGTGGGCAAGTCCAGGCATAGATAACATTTGACACCTGCCAGCCTTGAAAGGGCAGGAATAGGGCAGCTTGTCAATAATGAACCTCAACTCCAGAAGTCCTGCCTGCTGATATGCAGAGGATGTGGGGAAGAGGAGTGGGTCCCTTCAATATTTTGTTTCTTTATTTGGGAAAAGGAAGTCGCGAGGGCAAGCCAGAGGGCTGTTTCAGAGCATAGGGGAGACCAGAGGGAGTCCAAAAAAACCCACTAATGCCTCTTGGGAGAAATACAAATGCTGACACATTGCCTTCCAGACAGAGTATCAACAGTATTAGCCTGTTTTTTTTCTTCTGTTAAATGCATATGAGCACAGGGAGGTTGGGAAGCTGTAGGTTGCCACAAAAATATTCAGCATGTCTGGAGCCTGAAATACAAAGACAGGGAGCTGACAGTCAAATAACAACATAATTTATCAGCCAGACTCATTGCACCATCCACATCCAGTTTGTTTCCTTTTCCTATCAAAAGATTATTTTCTTCTAACTGCTGATACTAAATCTTGCCAGATTCCTGAAACTTGTTCAGAGTAGGCTCTGCTCAATGCTTTCAGTGCTAGAAAAGCTGGGTAATACCCCATATGTCTTGCTGACTTCTTATATTCCTGATGATGTAAAACATGGAATTGAGCCCAGTTCAGGTAACCCCAACTGTGCAGAAACCACATCACTGACTAAACTTAAACACAAACTCTCAGATGCCCTGCAGGCTGAGTAGGTTGTTTAAAAGGCAAGCTGACACGTATGTTAGGAAAGAAAAAAATAATTTGTCTTGGGCCTTTTTTATACAAAGACTTTTCCACCAATAAGCACAACTAAAATCATGCCACTATCAAAAAAATCTCAGACTGAGCCATATGATCCATAGGAATGTGACTTGGGGAAGCTGCTCCCTATAAAAGCCTGTATTTGGCGCCTTGTACGGAATTTCCACTGATGGAAGGCAAAAAGCCCCAGCTCAGGCTGGACTAAACAGCTCTGGGCATGCAAACAACATTCTTCAAAACTAAGGAAAATACTCCTGTGAACTGCTGCAAAAATGGTGAAAGAAAAGCCAGGGCTTCTGGCAAGGCCACTGGCTGAGCAGGAGCTGTGCTAAGAACAGCTCTGCACACTAAGCTTCCAGTTTGAAATCTTTGCACGTCCCTGAAACAGGACATCTGATACCAGCAGGGTTTACTCAGCCCTCCATCCTTCTGAGGGAGATAAATTCACTTCTGCACAATTTACTGAGTATCATTCTTTTGGAGTAAAAAACAAGTTTCCTTTTACTCTGAATGAACTTTAAAGATCTGGCACATCTCAGACACAAGGACTTGTCCAAGTGTCTTGGCTAAAATCTCTTCCCTTTCCACTACTGCAGTACTGCACATGCCAGCTAGATCCTGCCTTCCAGTTCAGTGTAGACAGCATATCAGTGGGCTGTACCTACAGAGTCTGAAAAAAATGTCTGGAATCCTTCCAGAGGACAAGAGATCTCTATATGTTACTATCCTTACACAGTTCAGTTCATGGCACTCCTGTCAGATCCAGGGCTAAACACTCTCCTCTGATCCAGGGATGCCAAAGCTGAAGCACTGGACTCCGGCCACAGTCTGTTCTGGACCACAATGAATTGAAACAGAGGAGTGTCACATGGCTCATGACTACCCACTATTCTCATCAGGACTCGATAACAATCCAGATCTTTCAGAGCTTCCAAACACACACAAAATTGGGAAAGCAGCAAGCAGGTATTTTTATGTTTGACAGTTTGCTCTGTTCAATAATCAGGTGCCACCAAGCCCCACAGCAACTCCTTTGGCGTCCTTCTCGGTGATTCCACCATGAAGCTCTGGGAACATTTCTGAGATGTGCCATTGTGGAGTGCCTCTAGATCTGTGAATAACTATTCAAAGCCTTTCTTTTGGCTTTGCCATGACTTTTGGGTGCCTTTCAAGAAAAACAAAAGACTTTCTCTAAAGCAAAATAAATCTGTTCTTTCACTACAAATAACCGTACTTTGCATGGAAGCAGAAAAAACCTACAAAACAGAGACAGAAAAATCCATGGGTTTGATACTTGCAAGATTTTAACTGTATTTGTAATGAAAAGCTAGCTTTCTGAGGCTGACTTTGCCATGATTATCCCAAGAAAGGCTCAGGATTGTACTTGATACTTACCAAAGCGGGAAGCAGGTCTCTTCAGAGCGAGCTGCAGGCAAAGTAGGCCATTCCCTGGCACAGCAGACAGCCAGGGCCGTGCCTAAGGCAGCCCAGTCTGTCCATGCAAGAGTCACGAAAAGCCAGGCTTTCTGCTGTGACAGAGGAAAGAGGCCACAGGAGGCAGCAGTCCCTGCCAGAAACGGCAGCCTCCTCGGCCATCTCCACAGCTCACCTCAAGCGCTCTGTGCCAGCTCCACCTTTCTCCCTTCCTGTAGCAAAGGCAACCTAACCCCAGCCACGTCACATCCTCTCTTCCTCTTCAGGATGACAGCCTTGCACTGTTCCCAGGGACAGAGGTTATGAGACTAAAAGGACAAAGGAGAAGAATATTTAAGCCTTACAGCCTCTGGACAGTTTCTGGCAGGTGAGTGTCAGAAGCTGGCTGTAGTTTTCTCTCTGGCCAGAGTGCTCAAGATCAGCTGCATATCAAAGCTGAATTTCATTTTAGCCTGGGTGGTGGCTGCTTGGAGTCAGAACTGAAGCACTTTGGTGAAACATCTTCACAACAATCATTAATGGGCTTCAGTCTCCAGGAGCAAAGCCATAACAGCTTTTGCATTTAAGCCACTCAGATAGAAACAGTTACAATAGAAACATTTAAACAGTTCTGAGAATGAAACCATCTATTCCATATAGGAATTATGAGAAAAATGTTAGACACACCGAATAAAAAAATTTTTTTTAAGTACAGCTCTTCCTGCAAACATGCCTGTGCAGCCTGCTAGTACAGTCACAGAAGTTACCAGCTCCTGCAGGAGAATAAAGGCCTGTACAGCTTTAGCTAGCCCCAATACTTTGCAAGAAGGTAGCAACTTCCCTTTGGGCGGCTGTGAAAAGGCCTTGTCTCCCTGATTTACACAGGTATGGCGTGAATGGCTCAGAGGCTGAGGCCTGCTCAGCCAAACACCCATGTGTGCATGAAATTAGAATGTCAACATTTGATTCATGCTGCCAGGCTGTGACTGTGAAACAAATTATGTCAGTGGGTGGCAATTGCAATATTAGTCTAAGCAGATAACATTTAGCTAAAAGGAGGGGCTCAGTTCACATTCTTCTCCCTACCATTTTAATATGTCAACATCATTAGACCTAGAAGGCCTGGAATTTTGTCAGAATGGAAAAA
Organism: Gymnogyps californianus; assembly: GCF_018139145.2. Lineage (NCBI taxonomy): Eukaryota > Metazoa > Chordata > Aves > Accipitriformes > Cathartidae > Gymnogyps > Gymnogyps californianus. The sequence continues at coordinate 6,125,544 of NC_059481.1, read as the reverse complement.
AATACATAGGCAAACAAAGATATTATAGGTTGAGAGAGGGTTTGCGATAAAGCACAAGGCAGCACAAGCCAAATAAAGGTTCAGCAATTTCATTACTGTTCCTTACCACATACCTCCACTACACACAGTTCAGAGTCCTTCAATTTTGTCACACACACTCCCCCTATTTAATGATTTTAAAAACCAGTGACTGAACATGGTGGAATGTAAGTGACAAACAGCATCACCTACAGTATGTTAAAAACTGCCTCTTTTGGCAAGAAGTGCCATTTACTAATTATTTTTTTATAAAGAAAGCCTTGGAAAGGTTTGGCTTGAGCTATCAAACTTTTAAACACATGAAAATAAGGATCTAAATCTGGCTTCTTTTCAATTAAAAAGAAATACAAATTAGTTTTTTAGAAGACTGAAAGAAAAACAAGTTTTTCTAAGTTGCTCCTAGCATTTTCAAGTGCATTCCCATGAGATCAACAGTTTTTGAGATGTGAAGTCAATATTTTGTAGTAAATTAGATTTTAGAAAAAAAACATATTTGAAACCAATACAGGATACTTAAGAGTAACTGGTTTTATTACAGAATTAATAAAGAAATACACAAAACTCACCATGCTGTAAAGATGGAAAAGATACCCTAAGAAACAATAACGGTTATTTTCTTCTGGCTTTCTCAATAAGCCTCTATGTATCAGAAGACAATTTTACCTCAGAATCCATCATAATTCTAGCTCCATTTTATTTTCTCACTTGTTTTAACTAGCAAAATGGCAAAACATCAATTTAAAGTTTTATTCCATAGCAAACACCCATGTTGTTAAAGTTAATGCTGTGAAAAATCCAACTTGTAACAGTGAAATGTTTATAGAAGCGGCCATTCATTTAGTTGTAGAACTAGGCAACAGCTATCAGCTTCCTAGTTAATGTTCAGAAAGACAGAGTTTTTAGGTGATTCTGCCAAAAATTAATTTATCAACTTTATCTTCCAGCATATAAAAACTAGCCTTATCTGAAAGCCATTAAGAGGGAAATGGCTTGTAGCCACCTCCTCTGTCCATCACCCCGTGCTACATATTCCAGAGCAGTCACACACCTGTATGTGTGCCTACATCCCAGTTCAGTGGGCTGAACCACATCAGGTTCAGTGTTGCTCTCGCTGAAGGCAATGAGAATTTCATCACTGGGTCAAATTCTCACTGCCTTCCTCACTTGAGAAATTTCATTGAAGTTAATGGGCCATATTAATCACTGGCATAACTCCATTGACTTCACCAAGCATCAATTCGATTCAATAGGACTATTCTCTTCAGTAAACTAGGACTGGATGCACCAACTTCAATTGGAGCAAGATGGGGAACATAATGAGAAATCCAGATCATTTATTCTTCAGACTTTGCAAAGACTGATTTAAATTGACTTCAGAAAACACACATTGTAGAAAGACATGTACATGCATGTGGCCCAGCCCTCATTTCACAAGCTCAAAATTCTTAAACTGTATTGCCACTGCAGCTACTACGTGGTATACCAGTGATTTCCAAAGCCCTGTTAAAAGTTCTTATCATGCTTCTTCAGTAAAGAGTCTTTTAAAGAAATGTTTATGTGAAGGGACTATAAAGATTCAGACTGGAATATTTTGCTACTTGGAAAAAATAGACAGAAAGTGCAGATATAACTGGCTCCCTTAATACAATTAAACTTATTTTTTTACTAATTGTGACAGATGCTACAGTATGACCTTTATAAATAATAACAAAAAATGGAAAAAAATCACAGTAGCAGATTGCAATTTTCCTGCCACTTCACCTACTTCAGGGTATGTGTTTTTGGAATCTTTTCAAAGGGGATGATTTTTCATCCAAATCTTTCAGAATTGTCCAAATTGGCAAAAAAGGTTCAAAATTGCGTACTCTTTTTCTCTATGACAGAAACTATTAAACTATTCTATCGAGTTTCCAAAGCCCTCAGAATAAAATATCTGTTTGCATTAAAAGTTACATCTTTGTCAACAAACAAACAAAACAATGGAAACGTCTTTCTTTAGTTTAGCACACCACACCCCCCCACACTCCCAGTAATTAATAAGGATATAATAAGCACAACAAAACTGAAAAAAAACCCCAACCTGGGGAATTTAAAATAATTTTTGCCTCTTTGGACTACTTTATGGTGAGGAAAAAATGTCTCGGGAGAACGCTGTAGCTCATTTTAAAAGCTCAGTTATTCACTCTCTATAGAAAAATAAGTGTAAACCATCAAACTTCTCCAAAGGTAATTTGGTAACAGTGCTTACAAAGAGGAAAGCAGAAAAGACAGCACTAAGACTGCAGGAAAGATTCTTTCTTTATGGTGTAGTGACAGCCTTGTAACTTCTCCATTATGACGGGAACCACAGCATAAAGATTGCATTATCATCTGTGGTTAACTGTCAAATGCATTTTAATGCTTTATTTGGGAGAGCTAAGTTAAAGACAAAACAGTCCTCCTCTTAATCTATCCATCTTTGAGAACGTAAATACAGCTCATACTTGTGTGTCAGAGTGTGGGGAGTTAACTGTATTCTTTCAGCTTGATGTAAATTCCTGAAGATCAGAGAGCTGAGTAAACAATATTTTGATGTAAACAGATTATCAACATGAGAGGAATGACCGTCTGGTCACCCGTGGGGGTTTATTCACTTAACACTTCCACCCCATAAAGACAATTGTGTGCAATCAATGCATATAGGGCCTTTCACTGGGTTGCTAAGTGATACGTAGTGTCAACAGAAAAATGTGTGATGTACAGAAGGGCTGCTGAACAGCCAAGAGAAAACAACACACATGGATGATATTTTAAACTTAATTCAGTGCGTTATGAAGATTGTGACAGGCACAGTGGCTGACCAGAAAGCACTTCAAAAATTTGACTTTATAAAGTTGGATCTCCCATGTGTGTAAAGAGTTTAATTTGGTAACAAGTGAATCACAGTGCAGAACAGTAGCTGGTTCAAATAGGAAAAGCCAACCCAGCAGGGAAGCACTGAATATTCATTCACTGGAAGGCACAGCAGTCATTTTACAATCCAGGCTTCAATATATGAGCAGATCGTTTGTCTAAGATTGTATATGCATTCTCTCATTTTCCTCATCTCTGGAAACTATTTTAGTAAAAGCCCAGAAGCTGTTTTCAACAGTTTCTTCAGAATTTCTAAAGAAAGGAAAGAAAGTTGAATGGCATCACATTGCCCCATACAACCATGAAAACCTGTTTTGTGGGACATTCTTGAAACCAACCCAGAAAGAAACCCTTAAGAGGTTTTGTATTTATTTACCCATTCTCTCCCCACCACCCACTTGATAGGTTTTATATTCAAATGCAAAATATAGCTGCCTTCGTTCTAAGGATTCAATCTGATTTTGGTTTGATTTACAGAACAAATCCTGAGAAATCCAATCTTTTGCCAAATTTCATTTTCTAATAGCTGCACACAGTACACAGAAAACTTCCAATTCTCCAAGCTTTTCTAAATCACTTGCAATGATAGTTCAGCTTACTGTCACATTCAAAGGTTTCTGAGAGACCACAAAGCTTTGACCAAATACGTTGCTTGCTGGATCACTAATGCTATTTTCTACAGAATACATTTCCCAAACTTGCAAAATGTTTTTCTTACAAGATGTTAGTGATCTCTGTGTTCCCCAGGCTGCTCCTGACAATACGTGGGCAACATAAGGCTCTGTGGTAACAAAAGTTAGTTTTTGTTGTTGATTTTGAGTGGATTAACCATAACTCAGTCATATATATCAGACAGGCCTAGCTAAGCTTGTAAATCCCTGAGCTTTCAAAAAGCTAATTTTTATTAATTTATAGAGGTTTTTTTTCTTCTAAAACATATTTTGGGAGAATTTTACATGAGCATGAAAACATTTTCTTGAGAGAACCTTCTTCTGAAATGCTGCCTAGGTTCAGGTTAATGAAGATTGTTACCAGAGTTTCTGAGCTACAGGTAACGAGATGGTGACCTATTCAGGAGACTCAGCTTCCTAAATGCATTTGTAGGCTTCAGCTCAGGACACACAAAGCAATACCAACTTTAAATATGCACAAAGTTCCTCTGAATGCAACAGGGTAAGTTGAGTTCACACAGGAATACTTAATGCACTATTGCTAATAATTATACGGTTCCTATCTGGGTAATACCTAGCAAGTAGGCACATGGCGTATTTATTCTATGAAAAGACAGAAATCAGAGATGGTCTCTGCCCTGAAGTGCTTGCTAGGTAGTTAGGCAACCCAAGTGAGAAAAGAATGTAACAAGGAAGATCAAGACCTGACTCAGCATTCTTTAAAGAAAATATAGAGAAGTCCTTCCACTGGAAGGCAGAAAAGTACTGACAAGAAAGGAATCAACCTGGTCAAGAAAAAAAAGATGATTAGGTTTGGGATCATTTCAGTAAATCATCTCCTAAACTAGTCAGGTTGCTGGATTTCTAAATTGAAAACATAACAAGTCAATAAAGAGAAGTTTGGAACTGCATCTTTGGAAACATACCTGGGTATGTGACAGTTTTGAGGACGGTAAAAATGAAGTTCCTTAAACAATCAGCTTGTAGCTGAATATGAATTAATAGGTTGGATCTGACTCTTAATAAAAGTAACTCACAGAACATTATTTCTTTTACTACTAATATGTAGTTATTAACCTCAAAATAATCCAATAATTTATCAATAATAATAAAACTCAAACCTTGAGTCAGGAACTGAGTTTTATTTTCATCCTCGAAGAATTATCAGATTGCCTGGAAAATAAGTATAAAAAGATTTGTCTTCCACATAGGGAACCCCCATTCCGGTCAGAAAAGCTCTATGCAAAAGCTGAAGTTAGAATATCTGCCTTACATATTGGAAAAAAAATCCCCAACCAACAAATCTCTCCCTCGTCTCCTCCCATATGCTGTGTTATTTTTTGGCAACAATAATTTTGAAGAACTAGCAGGGAAAAAGAGGAAAAGGCACAACCCACAACTATAGCAAAGCTTTCATGTCATTCACAGCAGTCTCCTCAGCGTAGCAAACAGAGCAGTGCTCCAAAGAAAGAGTGGAGTAAATGGGACTGAGCACAGATTCTGCTGATAAGCTGCACACAGTCTACGGAAACATCTCACAGGCTGTCAGCAAAGTAAATTCTTCTAAGGGACTGGCAAATTCTTGTACTATCGGGAACTGTGCAAGTGGTGTAAAACACCAGTCTGGATTTTGCTGGTTCCAGGCCCCTTAGGCTGTCTGACATGGAGGCAACATAGGATCCTACCTCTTTATGCCAATTCTTCTACAATAACAAGTCATAAATCAGAGCTGCTGGAAGAGGTGGCTCTGGGTTACATCAGGGCCAGAATAATTTTGGAATAAACTAGCTATGTCTTTAGCTCAGACAACGTTGGGATAGAACAGTTTTCCTTGGTTAACAATAGTACTCTGTGCAATATTAGGAAAAAAGTGTCTTTCTGTGTTTACTTATCACTGTCACATGACACATTTCAAGCCTTGTTTGAGAAGTCTGTGTCTATGAGTTGCTTCACTCGACAACTCTTTTAGTCTTGGACCTCAGTATTTAAAGATACACACACATACACAATCTACTTGATAACAGTTTATAATGCATGGAGTTGCAGGCTTTGTTCCAGCTTCATTCCTGAATCCCCACAAATTTTGACATCCTGCTTATCCTAGTTTTCACGTTTCCATCTTTCTAGATGTTGTGTTACTCAATCAACAGGAGGAAAGGACTCATTCTGCACTAAGCTCTGAAACATAGTGCAGAGAAGGCAGGTTATTCATAGAGGAAGGCTCAGAGGGGTAGGACTCTTGTAACATGTTCTCTGAACTCCAAGGACAGAGGGATTTGTCTGTGATCGGTGAGAAGAGGGCATTATACCATGGAGATGCCATGTGAAACCAAAAATTGTGTTTCTGGTGTTTTGAATTAAAGTTCCCAGCATGGAATAAGCACTATTCAGTTAAAAATGTTTTTTCTAAGCAAAATATTTCATTTTTTAAAACCACATCAGAACATGCTCAGCCATTATTTTCCTCTGCTGTGTTTTTCCTGTTTTGTTACTGTAAAGGAAGATGAGACAGAAAAACAGAACAGGAAAGAAGTCTGAAATGGACATTTTTTTTCTTTTAAAAACTTTCAGAAAAAATGGACACCAGGGGAATTTCATTCACTAAAAGTATTCCTCAGTTTTCCATCAGTTTTAATCACTGTCCGAATGTTATATCTGCTTTTAACTTTCACAATAGCAAACTTGGTTCATTCTAGCAGTACATGAGCTAATGTGTTTAGTGTTAAACTAAAAGTGAGTTTAGACTCAGCTGCTCTTGGACAAGGTATGTTCAACTTTTATGTATTTTTTAAGTTTGAAAAGAAGCAAATAACCCTGACAGCAACCCTGACGCACGTGAGCTATCAGTTTAATCTGCCTTTCCTTAGCTGAAAAGTGAGCTCCTAAAGTATGTTTTATTTTATGTTATACAGCAAACTAAGGACTTGATTCTGCCTTCATCAGCAGATGTTTTGCTTTTGGCTAAAACAAAACTAAAATGGGTCCAAAGTTACAAATTTATTTGGTCTTTTATTTCTTGAGTCAGCATGTTGCTACTTTGAACACCTAAGTGCAGGTAATTGCATAGTCGAGTAGCAATCCATACAGGCTTTGTTTAAGTGTCAGATTGCACTGTGTTATCCAAGTTACTCTCAGCAACACCAATTGTAGTCTGAACTGCCCCCCCCAATCAGCACATGGGAAAAGAATGAGAAATATTCCTATACAAGAGTCTCTAGAGGCTCATTCCAAGCAGCTTGTTCTTTCTAACACAGAACATCCCTGATACAGCCTCAGGATCCCCAAGACTCAAAGAGCAAAAGTTGTGAGTCTCAAAGGGCTTGTTTACCTGGAAAGGTCTGTCAAGAAAGGCTGGCTGCTGCTGCGGCTGTCGCAGCAACTCTGCCCCTGCATTGTCGTGTATGCAGGGTCTCACCGGCACCTGGACCGTTGCTCTTTTCACTTTGTTTTTTTTAAGCAAACTTGGACAAGGCTGCAGACTGCTTGCAGAGTGGAGAATGATTCTCAGCACCACTGCAGTCAGGGAGTTCTGGTTTAGTAGGCGAGATTAAACCTTGTACCTCCTCCACCCATCCCTCTCCATCCTCTTAACATACAAACCAAAAGGCTTACCGCAGCTATAAGGAGCATTTCCCCAGCCCACACAGAGGGATGTGAACTTTGGCACCCTAGTTGCTTGGAGGAAATTTCCTAGGAAGAGAATGGGGGGTTTGATCTATTTCCATTTAACAGGAATTCAGCAATAAAATGCTCATTTTACCGTAAAGCACTGATGCAATTAAGTTCAGGCTAGCTGAAATACCAGGCCAAACTCAGCAACCTTGCTAGACAACCTTGCTAGACAATAGATGAGACTTAAGGTTGACATATATTAACAGGTAGCTTGAAAAGCTGGAGTAGAAATCTCGGACACTGTAACTGTTGTTAGGACTGACTGCAGCTGGTTAATATTGGAATCTAAGGAGTAAGGGCTTAAGTGGAGGTGTCTCGGGGGAACACTTGGCCAGCACTAGATTACAGCAACCAGTCTTGGCGAAATCTATCCCAAAACCATTCTCAACCCCCCTGTCATTGGAAACAAAGGAAATGTTTGCTACTAATTTCTGAGTCTGTGGACAGATGAAAGGACTGTACAAGTGTGTTTCAACAATACTGAAAAACTTTTCCATATAAAGTAGCCAATTTACTGTTATGGTTACACTTAAGTCAATTAAAATGTTTTATTTGCAAGGATTTGAATCTCTTACCTTCATTAACATTTAGCAGTAAATGGGAGAAAAAAGGTAAATAAAATATTATCTGGCTTTTTAAAGGTCATTCCAGCTTGATCATTATAAAAAGCTAGCTAGGAACACAGAATGTGCCCCTTTGTGTGGATTTAATACAACTAGCCAGTGCAGAACAGTATCAGTAGAAGACAGCAAACAAAAAGTCAGTGGCTGCAGTCTATAATGCTGGTGTTTAATACATGCTTAATTACAGCCACCCTTTGTTCAACTGACTTGCGATAATTTTCTTTTTTCCTTAAACCTCCCATCATAAATCACCCTCATCACAGAGCATTTAACTGATGCACCTATTCTTAGCACCTGCTTTTAAACAACCCTAGGCTAGCAATCCAAACTGATGAAATTACATACCTAATACTTTGCATGCCTTTACCAAAGGAATAGTCAGCCAGGTTCTGGAATCTGGGTCCTACCTAGGCTGGAGGGTGGTTGGAAGGGCAACCCCTCCATTGTAATTAGGCAGTTATTGCAGTGCCTTACTTCAAGAGCTTTCATATTTCTGTTTATTAAAAAGAATAACACGGTATTCAAAATTCATTGTCACAAACTTTTTTTTAAATGAAGATTTTTATTGTTTGCAAATAGATGTAAAACTAATGATGCAGGAAGACCCTGTGTTTTTAATATGTAAAAAAATTAAACTAGAAAAGAAATATTTGTGCTCCTGTAGGCAAACATTTATTCAAACACACAGTTTACATTAAGCTTGCTTCTTTCCCTTTTCATTTTACTACATCCCTGACTGCTGATACTAAAAGGAAAATAGAAATTCCCCACAAACCACAGAATTACTATAACAAAATGCCACTCAGTAGAATATACGGAGTTATTTTCTATCATATCATTGTCCTTGGTAAATAAATTCTCTTCAATGTAAAACTACAAACAGAAGCCCACAAAAAAAATCAGTTCTTGTCTAACATAAGGGTTCAAATGCAATGTAGCTAGCAGGTTCAAATGCTGCAAATATCCATTCTGAAAGTACACTGAAAACTAATCCCCTACCCCCAAGGCCAGAGAAAAGTAGCACCTTAAGGACCTTAAAACTACAGCATCTGAGAAACTTTCATGAAGAGTTGACATAATCAGTCAAGAATCCTACAAGCAACTGAACATCCCAAATGATACCACACAAATCAAGGTACGCAAGTTGCAATGAAATCCCCAGAGATCCAAGGAAGGTGCAGACTAACTGAATTTACACATGGGTGTATACTAAAGTCTTAATGAATATTTAGCTAAGGACAAATTGCTCTGTCTAAATTAAATTTTCATAACCACAAAATTTTGAGCAGGATTTCCTTCATTTTCAAGAAAAATAAAACTCCCAGTAAATGTTAAATGCTTTAGGTTTTTGCAGTGGATACTTCATATGGTTTTATTGGGCAACTGTATATTGTTCATATGTAAGAATATGTATGGAATGCTATAATAATTAATATATTAGAAGCCAATTTTAATATTCTTTCTTTGTTTATTTTTTCTCCTTGGTTATCTTTTCTTCACACAGGTGTTACAACCTCTGTGTATTTTACAAGGGAAAGAAAACAGTGATGTGCAGGAAGTATGTGCCATCTCATATTCCTCCGAATTCACCTTCCCCTGCTCTCTTCCACCAGAATATGCATGTGGGTCATTAACACTTTGACTTTTATATTTGTAGCATAATATAGATTATCTATCTATGGATAGTTATCTATGTTGATAACAATGTATTTCAATGCCTTCTGTGTAAAAGCCATAGCGTCATACCACATGCTAGAAGAATTTGGCAATAGTTTTCACTGAACATTGATTTTTTAAAATTATTATCAAAAATATTATTTCAGTAGCCCAATAACATTTCATAAAGTTATGTCAAGCTTGGAAAATGGTATGCCTAGAGAAAAATATTTTAAAATAAAATTCAGGGTTTAAATTCAATATTTTCTCAACATAAAAGGTCCAGGGTTTTTTTTCAGTATGGAGCCTTTCGTTTCCTTCCTTTATATGGAAAGTTTTAATTTCAAATTTTTCACATCTGTATTCTAGAAGAATTAAAAAATAACCAAGGAATTTGCAAAATAAAATATTGTTTTTACTCAAAACATTTTTTCCTAAACTTTCTTTCAGAACTGCAAGTGAACAAACCAAAAATAATAATTAGTAATGTGTCCAGCAAATATTAACAGCTTAGTTTCTAGAACATCCTTGTGAGGTTGAGGGTAATTAAATGCTTGCTCTTATTTCCACAGGAGATGTGGTTGCAAGAAGTCAATAATTCAAGAAGCAGGATTAACAGACATAGGATTAAGAATATAACCTGAATTTCAGTAATCAAATTTGAAGCCTTCCAATTAAAACTTTCCTCTGTCTACGCTAGTGGACAGCACATACTGCATTATTAAAATAAATAAATCTAGATAGTGTCATATATTTATATACAGAAAAATATACAACATAATATAATTAAATTTTACCATATTATTCTAAGTAAGTCCATCAGTGATCAAAGCTGCAACAGTATCAGACCAACTTTGTGAATGCACAACAATGCCTAAGCTACCGCATGCAAAATGGGTCAGCATGAGCACTCCCTCAGGGAGTGGACAGAGGGCAGCTCCCGCAGATGGGAGATGGGCACCTGCCAAAAGAGCCATCAACGTGCAGAAGAGCTGCGACCAAGCACCAGACTAGATGCATAGAATTTGGCTCAACATAATTAGATTGCTATAATAAAGCAAGAGCTGACCTGAACGTTTCAGTCAAGTTGAAGGTCACTTGTTAGAAGCAAGTAATAACGGACTCAGAAGTAACACAAAATAATACTGCTGAGGAAAAAAATAAAATAGGTTATTAGTTATCATGACTGAGATAAAGATTTCATCTAGTTCTACAACGATTGCCACCACCAGAGCACACACTGAAATGAAATCTGACTTTGAGGACAAATGAGGCAGGAAAGCTTTTGGCTAGTTCCAAAGAAAGCCGTTCTGAAACTGTATTTCACAAGCAGCTGGCTAGAAACTGTTTATCCAAGAGTACTGTAAGAACTGCTTTGGGGAAGGTTGACCATTACCTTGAGCCCACTTTCTTGGCAGGGTGGGGAGCAAAAATAAAATATTTTTGCCTTTCTGCTGCTACTTAGGGAATGTAAAACATATAGGAAATCTGGAGATGAGGTTTTAATTGCTGATTTAGGAATAGCTGGTAATTAACTTACATTTTCTTCGGAATGTAGTTTTCTGTATGACTCAGTAACCACGCAACAGGAAGAGTAACAACACAAAAGTGTGATAATCAAGCCTTCTTTTTTTGATACTGAAATGATCTTTTCAGGCTAATCATTATTTCTTATTCCATGCATAAATTTATTTCTGTCTAATACCAGAAAGGCCTGGACCAAAGAAGGAAATGCAGTTAACATTAAATAAATGGAATAGTTGGGAACAGCATTATACCACACCTTAATGTGGCCTGCTGTTCAGTATTCACCAACAAAATCTTGCACATGCACCGGATGCAGGTAGGAGGATCACTGTTCCTGTTGCTATGTTTTGCCAGCGGTGGCTTACACTCACAGAGGAGAAACACTTGGAGCTACACTGCTCCTTCTCTAACCCAGATAACCACGACCAAGCGCTGATAAGTTTTGAATTCAAATCATACATACTAATAGAGACTTAAGGGACAAGTATGTACAACAATATTTTTCAATGTAGCTATTAAGACTCATGGTCTAGTCTGTTATGCCTGCATGTTTCCTTCCCCTGCATAAGCATTCAGTGTAAGGACAATCACCTTATCCTTTGGTACACAGAGAGGTTTGTTTAGGTTGGCTCAGAAAGTGACTCTTCAAAAGCCAAACCCAGAATTCTGAGCACCACTGAAAGACCAGTGAAGACCGACCATTTTGGCACAGAAACATCTGCAAACACGTTTCATACTGAGTGTGGGAAGGTTTGCACAGCCCTTAGGAAGTGTTTTCTACACTTTAATTTGAGGAGCTCTTTCTCAAGAGCTTTGCTATTAAAGGAACCAATTCCCAGCTTTCATGTGCTATGTCTTTAACAAGATGGGCCTAATCAAGTCTTCAAACATAAGAAAGATCAAAGACTATATCTGTAATAAACCAAACGATATGTGTCTGGCATGTATTGACAAGGCTACATGGCTTTGGCTGTTCAGTTTCATTATTACTAACATTTATCATACGAAAATCTGGATGGCATACTAGAAGGTCCCTAACTTTCTAGCAAAAATATTGCCAAACAGTAGTAACACTTGACTTGACCTCAGTTTTACCTTCTTAATACCTGCAGTGATCTGCAAGCTCAAACAACGCAGCAGCACTTAGAAAAAAATTAAGCCTGTCATTAGCACATAGTAAATTTGAAGAACAATAATTTTAGGGTAAAAACTTTAACTATTCATCGACACTAACACAACACAGAAGGGCTATACAGCTCCCTTGATGAACCCTTTAAAGTGCCTTCTGAACATCAGTTAAGCCTGCCTCCCTCCCCTTGAGGTATATCACCGTTACTGGGGCCATTTTCTAGATAGGCCTGTCTAGGGTTTGAACTTAATTGAGCAGAATATTAGCTCAGAGATCTGATTCTCCTCTGCTCTAACTAATCAGCAATGCTGCTTCCCAATTAAAGGAGCCTGCACGATCTCTTGTGTTGCCTGGCATATACAGTCTCAATAATTTCATTCTTTCCTTTTCTTCTTGTAATTGCCCTGTCTGTGCTTGTGCAACAGTTCTGTGGACTTGCAGCATACAGAGTAGAAGCATCAATCATCAATTTTGCTTAACTTTTAAGTAATGGCTATAACAGATCAGATAAAAAAAAAATCCTTAATCAAATTGATGATTAATAGAATCCATATTTATCTACTGTAAACAAGACTGTCCCTTTAAAGGTAGTAAGGAAATAAATTACAAAAATAAAAATTATGTATATATATAAAATAAATAAATAAAAAAAAAATCACACTTTACTATCATAATCATTTGCAAAATTTGAGTCTCGATTTGGTGCAACTGCATTTTATTTTTAAGGTCATCCTAGAAGACCTAGGTTATTTCCAGAAGTCTTTCACTGAAAATATGTCACCACTTTTCCTCCTAACATAATACAAACCAAGACCTACTACATTTGTGTGACTAATGACATTAACACGACAACCTGGTTTGTGAATATAGGCCTTCCTTTGAAAACAGTAGGAACATGAAGAAAAATAAAACTGTTTACACCCACAACACTCTCTCATATTACAAGAAGATAAAATGTTGAAAGCCATGCAGAGCTGAAAAGTGACTCTGCTGATTCCTCTAGATGACCACAGCAGTGGGATTTCAGTTATCTGTTATTCAGCAATGCTTTCCACCCTCGTATCTCACACTGGAGAGAGACTCTAGAGACAGAAGTCTTCCTGACTCAGAATTGTGACTCACATTATAGTATGCATCAAATACTTTGTTTGTGATCTGTATTTTGTGTACCATGGATTACAATATTAGTGTCAGACAAGTAAGAAAATACAATTAAGAAAATGCATTCAAGATAAAAACTAGTAGCAAATGATTCCAGAGGTCCAGCGTTTAAGGATCTTTTGAGCCTTTGCTGAAGGAAACAAACATTTCAATATGAGGTTTACTAGTATCTTTGCATTTCAATTGTGTCACCTTGTTCTAATTGTTCTAATGACAAGTCTCCTATGCTGTTTCTGAATAGCATGCTTTTTCTTAGATAAAATAACAAGGTTACCACATCATCCCACATACTGTACAACTGCATAACCATTTGTTAGGTCCTGCCTTAAAGCCAATTCAACCTTTTTCTATGATCTCTCTTCAGAAGTGTCAAAGTTCTAGCAATCTAACTTTTTGCAGTTTCTTTTAACAGTGTATTCTGCCTTTTATGGCAAACTAGCTGTCCACAGGTTATAAGAGCCTTTGCTCCTCAAATGTACTGTATCTGCCCTGCTAATTATCCGTCAAAATCCATATGGATTGGACAGAAACCAAACTGTCAAAGGGAACTGATCTAATCTCTTATTTTCAAATTTCTTACTGTGTGTCATACATCAAGACATACCTTATTCTGGGACATCACAAAGTGTTGGCACATAGGAGCAATCCAACGCAATGCCTCAGAAAGACTTTGAAAGCTTTTTATGCTGGACAGCCACCTATTATCCAGTGAGTGAGAATAATTCAATAGGAATTTACTGGAACAGATATACACAGTGTTTTCACAGATGTCCTGGTATGTCTGTATCAGTGATTATTCCATTGTTTGTCTATTTGCTTTTCCGTTCACACTGCAGTTCCTTTTCAACCCTCAGTGAGAAGAGTTGTCCAGAAAAGGCTCAGCCATTTCTTTTTACTTACTTACTAACAGCTCATAGAGATGACAGCCAGAAATGGAGTCTAGCAGCCCTCAGCCTAGTGCAGTCACCATTTCCAGTGAGCTTACAGTCTATAAGCAAACCAACAGAACTGAGAAGGAAAAATAGAATAGTAAAATTAAGCAAGTATTTTATCATGGATGAACTAAACGTAATTTTTTTTTTTGCCACTTGCTTAGTAACAGCTGACAAGAGAATCCTGCCAGCACCGCGGACTCAAGGAAGAGAGGGAACAGAGCAAACTTGTGTTACAAGGCAGTTGAAAATCCACATACAAAATCTTTAGCACTTTCTAAACAGAGGATTCCAGCATGCCTGCTCTTTGACAGCGTGAGAGCAACACGCACTTCAGAAAACAAAGAAAGCTCCAAACCCCACCTGAATTGCAAGATGGTCCTAAATTCTGTTTTGCCCTAAGACAGGAACATAAATTAATCAATTTCTTTAGACATGTAACTATAACTATTTGCAAATAAATATAGATATATGAATATAAGCTAAAGAAATATAACCTAAAATAAAAATACTATTATTAGGAGATGATGCAGTTTAATTTTCTCTTGAAGGAATCACTTTGTGCTATGCTACAGACAAGTGCATCTAAATATATTTAACAAACAACTTAATGTAGAATTGCAACTGCCCCGGGAAGCTCAGATCATGAGGGACAGTGATACAGCAAGTATGAAATTCAAATGCTCGAAAGGACAAGGGTCTCTGTGTCTGGTTTGGAACTCTGGAATTCTTTAGTGAAGGTGGCAGGAGTCAGATTTTTCTTTTTTAGGGTGGTAAAAACATAATTACACATCTAAATGAGACTTTCAAAAATGACTGTATACCTAGCAACTTTTGAAATCAGGACAGCATCTTCCTTACTGTATGGCCAATTAGACTTCATATTACTGCCCCCGCCCCTAGGGTCGCTCAAGAGTCTCCCCTGTGATAAATCATATGGGATGAGGTCTTCCTGAGGAAGTCAGCTAACAGACCAGAGAGGGACACGAGGCAGCTATGCTATAAATCCCATGGGCATCATGATGCTGCTTCTGGTTTCCTGTCTCGCTCCACCAAAAGATCAACATTTCCCAAGGAAAGCAATCGGGTTTTTTGCTAGAGAAACTTCACTATCACATCCAAATATACACTATAAACTATTTTAAGCATCCCTCCTTATTACAAAAAACCCACCTGCTTTCCACTCCAAATGCAAACTTACTTTTTGGTCGAGTCCAGTAAAGCAAAAGAGTATCAAGGATATTCGTTAGTTTTGAACATAGACCTCTTGATTGTATAATGCCTTGCTACCTGGCTTAGAGCTTTACTGAGGAGCAGATCAGGCCTCTTCTCTCCCTAAAGCAGGTAATCTTCAGGAACTGGCCCATTCATGCATAGCTAAGATATGTATTCACTCATTCTCCTGCATCATTTTGCTCTTTACTCTCACATCCTGAGAAGGCCTGAAATAAGCATTTGGCATTTCAAAATGTTCTTCTTTTTAAGAAACAGCAGCAAATTAAACAAATGTTATTTCAAGCAAATAAAGATCCTCATTTTCTTTGGCTTCAGTATATTAACAATCACCTGGACTCAAGATTCATTTTAAGAGTGATGATGAGAATTTACTATAGCTCTGTAACTTGCTCTTCTTGCTAGAAGAGTTTACACAAACAATTTCAAAGCTTGACTAGAGAACCGGCCAGCATATCATTCTGGTCAATTATTTGCCGTGCTAGAAATGCATCAGGATAATGACACAGTGAGGGATTGTAAGGCAATATTGTTTCCCCAGAAGCCTTTGTCTAACAAGGTAATTTATGACCTGTTCTGGAATCCAGTCTTTACAAAACCATAAATTCACACTTGTACTCGACTTCAAAGGGACCATTATCAGTAAAGGTGGCAGAAGGCATCAGACTGCTGCAAGCTAGATAAACAGATAAGTGAGACTTTCATGGTTTTCTCCTCTAGGTCTGCTAACAGGACAAAGGCACCTAAAGGTGCAGCTGCTCCTCAGCATTTGGCCCTGTTATTTGCAAAGTTCACCACTGAATGTGCTACTTCCCTTTTACAAGGTGAGGAAAGCCTTACTCACTCAAGTGCAAAAACTCACAGCACTAGTAGAGCTTTGAAAGCTCTCTAAATAGCCTATCAATGCTCACCTAGGAGCTGATGCCTTCCTATGAACACAATGACACGTAAAGCAAAAAACAAGAAGAAACAACAAAAAACCCCAGAGTCAGTGTTTTGCATCCTGAAGAAAAATAAAATGAAAGCCCTGCAGAGCAGCCAGCTTCAACTGATGTGTGTGTCCACAACTGGAAAACTTCTTGGGGCTCTTGCAGTGTTGCCCTCTCTGTAGCACTGGATAAGCAGTACATGTGTTTGCATTGGTGCTGCTAAGTTCAGCTGAACCCCTCCCCTGAAGGTGGGAGATCAGGGGCCTCTGGGGGGAGTGCTGCATGCAAAAAAAAAAGGCCAGATTTATACTCACTGCCTTTCAAACAAAAGCCTACCAATTTTGAGACAGTCATTCTTGTCACACTGGAAATTCACAGCCCCATACATTTGAAAACAATACTCGAATAATCCCATTTTACTGGAGCAACAAAAGGGTGGTAGGGAAAGCAGGCAGCTGTCCCAGGTGATTAACTGTGCTGGATACCACCAATCTGCCTGATTAGCCACCCAGACAGCATGGGCTAGGTCAGTAGCTGTTGACAGAGAGCAGTGCCTTAGAAGTACTCCCTTGCTGACAGTAAAAACTCCCACCTACCCTTCCATCTCTTCTGGAGAGATTCATTAGTTAATGTTTGCACAGTGTTATGAAGATCTAAAGAGCTGAGTGTGACCATGGGTGCTGACCAGAATTACTTCTAATTACTGTATTGGAAGTGAACATGGCATTGCTATAGAAAGGCATGAGGGTACAGAATGAATGCCTTTTTTCTGGCCCAACTATCTAGCAGCAATAGTGCTCTCTAGTAGAGGAACAGAGGCTCAGCACAGAAGTTGGACAGTGCAGGCTGCAGAGGAGATGAAGCACAGCATCAAGGGAGGGATTCAATAGAATAATGCCAACCCACAGAATATAAACTACTCTAACCCAGACAGAGAACTGCAGATACTCTCCTGCTGAGGGCCATTAATCTACTAATCATGTTTTTCATTCCAGATTCATGCAGAACTGCCTTCTAATTGAAATTCAGTCCTCTCTGGGATGAGGCTGGAGGACTCTTGCTCATTTAAGTTCTCTGCACTGAGAGAAATTTAGGCTGCTAGATTTGTATCCCTGGCAGACAAAAATGCCTAGCAAAAATAATATATGTGATAAGATTATTGATGGATCCTGACTGAAGGGCTGGATGACAAGTTCAGTACAAGCAGCATTTGCTAAGCTCCGTGTTCTGGAAACCAGCCCTTAACCCTATTATTGTCCATGCTATAATTTCATCTTTTTAACCGAAGTTATTAAGACATCAGTGGCAAAATAAGCTGGTGTCCTTTAGACATTTCTTTGGCCTGGGTAGTCAAAGGAGCTTGCGCTGTCTTCATTCACGGACAAACTTTCTTCCTGGCACCAGATGCACAGTAGAGACAATGTCCAAGTAACTTTGAGGCCAATGAAAGTTTTGCTAGAAACTTGATATGCAGATTTAAATCTTTTGCCCATTCTCTTAATTTCTGCAGCCACTTCTGACACGCTGAAGAAAAAGTACTACCACTTTTGCTTGAAACTCTAGTAAGAATTGCCTGTGTTTAACTGATAGTACACCCTACCAGAAGAGATGCTGGACTTCATGGAGAGGCACATTGCCAGCTCCTGGGGAACTCCTGCTTGCCACAGTGACATTGTTCCTCAAGACAAGATGCTGTCTTTAAGGGGTCAAAGTTTGCTGCAAAAGCATGATGGCTCTAATGTTTGATATTGCTGTTGAATAAAAAGAGTATTTGAAAAATGTGCATATGCTGCAAGTTGGCAGGACCTGGTATTTTAGTCACAGCTTATCACCAGCCAGCTGTGTCTGCAATGACTCTCCCTCAGAACTCAGTCACAAATTTCCCACTTCATAGTTTATTCAATAAAGAAAAAGCAGTTGTACTTTAAGTGAGCCAAAAAACCTCTGGCATTAGAGAAAATGCAAAGCAGTGGGCAGCTGCAAATGATGTTGAGTACAGGTATTCCAGTAACAACTACTAATTCCCTGCATATATATTCCCATATATATGCACGCTTGTGCTGGTTTCAGCGAATGCCCTTAAATCAGTTCTGTCCTGTCAGCTTTACATTTTATATTTTACATCCTCCAAGTCTGAAAATGTTTATTGCTATTTGCATTTACGTTTTTAACATTGATATGAATACTGAATATTAAAGCTGGTCAAAACAATAGAAGAATTGCATTTTTTTCCCCCAAAATTTTAAAATCAGGACACCAAGAAGTTGGTTGACAAAAAGAGAAGAAAAGAAATGTAATTTTAAACAATCATTAACATTTATGAATTTTCCTTCATTTCCTTAAAAACCTGCAATATACTGTTCACACTCCCAGAGAGATGGCTTCTCAACTCAAAGATCATATCTTGCTATTTGATTTGGAAAAAAAAAACCACAAAAAATTTCCAAAACTTTATTATTTGTCATTAATTTGTTAAATTCTTAGAGAATTAGTTTTTTCCCAGCTGGTACTGCAGTTGGGACTTCTTTAAACTCTATCTTAGCCCTTAATTTTAGTAAATAATTTGTCTCAGTTTAATACTAAACCATGAGACTGATATTTCTGTCTCTTATCCTATCGACTCATTCACAAACACTATGTCCACTTCAGAAGAGGACAGAAGCCTTCATTATCAGCCATCAAATGCTAAACCCAATACTTATATTGTTTCAACAATAAAAAGTCCCACCTATCTCACTGGGAATAAAACTGAAGCAAAATCTTGTACTGTAAATTTCCCGTCCACCATAGTCTGCTACCATCCCTTGTCACAGATGACCATATTGCAACACTCTGTAGTTTGAAGGCTGAGTTTTTATGAATATATTGTTCCAAATGCCTTCCATGGTCCCCTCTTCTCCCCTGCTCACCCTGCACCTCAGATTACTTGTAAACTACAAGTCTTGCTCCACAAGTTCAGCCTCTGTTCCCCACATTCTATTACATGACTTCCAAGGTTGTTTCTTTCTTTTGTATGATTTAGAATCTGGCCTGGAATTTCATACATAAACTTAGGTCAGAGTCACTGTGTCTATAGCCTTCTAACTGAAGGGTCTGGAAATTGTTTCCTGAAACAAGGGTAAAAATATGGAAAAAACGTTGAAAAAAAGGTTAAAAATATTAAAAGCAACATATCCATGAAAATGAAAAAATAAACAACAGCTCACAAACCATTTCATGAAACACTTCGAATCAAACTGTTATGTTTACAGACACTTCACAGACATTAGTTAAACCTCCCACCAGCCCAAAGAGGTATGTATCAGTTGTAGTACCAGCTGCGGGACTGGAGGAACAGTGATCAAAGTGGCATGCCCTAAACTACAAAGCAGAACCATGTTGGAGGGAAAATGAGATCGCCAAAGAGCTTGGCCTCCACAGTCCTGCACGAGCCACTGGAGCATATGTCCTGTCTTACCTCCTAAAATTTCCTCCTGAGGAAATGGAAGCTGTACTAATTTTGTAATATTGCTGCCCAAGTTTCTTTGGAATATTGGATATATTTACAGATTTGTAAAGGCTGAAGCTAGGAGGAACTTCTGCCAAGCGCCTGCCTGGCCTCCTGCATAACAAAGGCCAGAGCATCCCATCTATCAGCCTTTCATAAGATGTAAAATTAGCAAAAGTTTCAACATAACTATGTCTCCATTTCCAGCCACAGAACATCCATCTGTCTTACTCATCATCCCAAACTGTGATGGTATTGTGCCTTTTATAAAGCTGCTACTCATGCTGAATTTTTCCATGCAACATCACTTCTTCACTCCATGGGTAAAAAAACCCCCGATACTGAGACCTGCATCCTATCCCTCTCGATCTCTGAAGTCTTTAGGGAAAAGGAAGCAGCAGTGTTAACACTAATAAAATGAATGAGCCCTGAAAATTGAGAAGTGACATAAAAATCATACATTCTGTCAATTTATTGTTTGTCATTTGCCAGTGGTCCAAGCTTATGATATAAATATTACTGATTTTTACTAGGCTTGCACTTCAAAATGAAACTCTTGGTGCAGGATATCCATTTTCAGCGGTGTTGCTGAGGAAAGGTGGGTAGGTACACTCATACGCAGACAGAGGAAAGACAGCTTGCTCCCAGCTTAATGCCATCGAATGTTT
Source organism: Gymnogyps californianus (assembly GCF_018139145.2). Taxonomy (NCBI): domain Eukaryota; kingdom Metazoa; phylum Chordata; class Aves; order Accipitriformes; family Cathartidae; genus Gymnogyps; species Gymnogyps californianus. The sequence continues at coordinate 6,104,925 of NC_059481.1, read as the reverse complement.
TCTAGCAGGTTTTACACACATACACACACACACACACTCCTTGCATGTCAAGTCTCACAATATGGGGGAGAGGGAGTCCCTTTTCATTTCTGATGTGCTCTAGTGTAAAATCTTGGATTTGTATATAGGTTCTATTTTAAAGATATGAGAATCTTCTATTTATGCAAGTAAACTAAAGACATTTTATACCAGCAGATACTTCCCCTCATAAACACACATCTCAAATTCACTCTGAGCTAACATACATACATAGAGCACTGATGTGCAAACTGGGGACTCCAAATATATTGCCAGAACATTTTTGGGGAAAAAAGTATAACAATCATATTAGTAGACATTAGTCCTTCCTAACTAGTACTTAGATATTAGGGTGACATCCAGTTCCTATATTTCTCAGTGAGGCAAAACTTCTTTCACAGCAGCCAAAATTTTGCTTGAGTAAAGCTTAAATGATTAAAACCCTAAGGAGAAACAACACACACTGAAGGCTTGTAAGCAACATATCAGTCATTAACTGACAGCTCGTAGTAACTTACAATTGCCAGGGCAGGTTGGACTCTACTCGTCCACACAACAGGCCAACCTCAGCTGCTTTAAAGCAAGGAGCAAGAAATCTCACAATGGGGAGATAAGGGATAATCTATCCCTGCCATTGAGGTCTCATCCCATCTCCTCTCAGACACCCGCACTGCTGTTGGAAAGCACTTTGGCTAAACCCAGTGAATTTAAGGTCATGCAAGTTGACACATTGCCAGATCGTTCAGTCCAAGTGATATAGTAGCAACAGGACAGACTCCGGGCATGCACACAGTTTGCTTCCTTACATTGCAACTCACTAATCCTTGCCTTTGAAAACTCTTCATGAATGCTCAACCCCATGAGCAGAAAGACTCCAAACAAGCCAGTACAGCCTCTGACCCTCATACCATGCTGCATTTATAAAGAAATTCCATAACTACAGTTTAGTCTACTCAGTGAGATCAAATGCCCTTGAATATCACTGGTCTCACAGCAAAAAAATTATTATTTCATTAATCAGTGAAATGTTTTGTTTTTAGTAATACATCTGGTATAATCCTTTTCTAAGAGATTAAAACTTTAAACAAGCCAGCAAATCCCAGGAAATTTCAATGACAATTGAATTTGTGTGTGATATCACAAGCCATAGAGTCTTTGCTTTTTTTAGAGTCATTAATTAACCTGATGTTTTCTTTTGCAGTTCAGTATACAGTTGTTTTTTTTTAATTGATACAAGTTCTCACCTTTACCTACACAAAACAAAATGCCTCTAATACTATGCAGCAGTTTGCACTGCTTTGCATCAAAAAGATTACCATTAAAAATGATTCTGTGACAGACACTACCAGAGAAGTGAAGAGGGAAAGCCTGTCAAATGCTTTCAAGTGGTGGACTTGTGAGCATATAAAGCAAAAAAAAAAAAAAAAAAAAAAAAAAAAGCAGCCTTACAAACTCCCAAACCGCAAATTCTAGATGCAAACAGCCAGCATTCAAATGACATTAGCAAGGAAAAAACCAACCCTGAGCAGCACTGTTCTCCTGAAAGGAGTAGGGAAGTTAAGTCTGTTTTTCATGGTTAAAGAGAAAGAAGTTAGGCCTTCCCCTGGGAGCAGCTGTGATCTGATCACCACCAACAGATGTAATACCAACATCCACAGAACTCCCATTAACAAGCCAATGCATCGCTGCTTCCCACATCTTGTCTGTTAGCTTACTGAGCATAGGGGTTGCACTCTAAGTGCCTGAGTGCCACAAATCACTAGCTAAAACAGTTCTTGCCTCTTCAAAGTGGTAGGAAGAAGATTGGGGGGGGGAGGGGGGGGCACGGTGCGCAAGAGGGAGAGGAGATGCTTAAAGTGATTTACGACCCCCCTTTGAGAACAAGCCAGACATGGGCAAAGTTTTTTTGCACCTGGACCATTATGAGGCAACAAGGATGATCTCTCAAGGAGCAGAAGACATTCAAATGTACAAGTCAAAGACTAGGATGATTCAATCTTCCCTAGGATCAGCCTGGCTTAAAGAAAAGAAAAATTCTGGGAAAAATATACATCTCCTCTCTTTCACAGAGTAAGACGCAAAGGAGATTAAGAAACAAGAGGTCTTGTGTATTCAAAGTGCTAATTCAGAACTTCTCTCTCTAAGGCACTCATGAAACATTTTAATTGTCTGACTTTGCATTCAAAAACCTTGTTTGCAACTCTTAATTGCAGGCAGCTTTGAACAAATAATTGAAATGCATGACTTGTGGGGCCTGCTTAAACAATTATAATGTGCTTTGCCAATAGGTGTTTTGTCCCATTCTCCTCCCCCCACCTTTTTCATAATGAAAATGAGCTAGCATGATATTTGGAGCAAAGTTAAAACCTTGCTAATTTGCAGCACTGAGATCTGGGACTGTGACAGCGGCCATACCTGTGCAAATGCTTATATCAGCAAAAAATGCACTAATAGTTCAACTGAATGCAAAGAAGACCTTTTCATTTTCTGCTGAGAGCAACCCACTGGGAGATTCTTTTCTAAATACAAATCCTTCACATGTCTGTTAGTTTTGCACTTCCTAAGATTTATGGAGCTATTTTCCTGAAAATTCCCTTTGTATGATTTAAACAGAGCCTCTCAAATATATACAATCTCTCCAAGTAGAGTTTGAAAAATAACTTGAATAAAACCATATAATTTTCAGAAGACACATTATTTTGGCATGGTGTAGTCAAAACTGTTCTAGGCAACTTACTGTGTTCCTAAAGCTGTAATAATCTGCAAAACCGAGTATATTAATGATGAATTCACATTTATCCTTATCCAGAAAATAGATATCTGCTCACGCCTATCCATGAAGTTAAAAGTGCCCTTGTGAGAAAAGTGAAATTGGTTCAGATCAGATTATTTAAAGTCATAACCTAAAATGGTCTCCTTTTATACTGCTCTGTTTTTACTCTATTGGAAAGTATCTTACCTGTTTATATCCGGATGTGGTATATGATTCTCATTTTGATGTCTGAATATGAGACATTTAATCCAGGTCTGGGAATGATTCAAGCATATTTAAAACATCGTCTTAACCTCGGACACTTGTTGGTGCTGGGTGCAGACAGGACATAGGCTCTAAACTGGTTCTTAGATATTATTTTCACTTAAGTCTGTTGAATTGTTAATGCGCTGACAAGCAGTGCCGAGTAACACACTTAGCAATTGGGATTACTACAGTTGTCAAAACCAGGAGTGCATGTGTTTCAAGGAGGGAGGAGAGCAACTAATGAGGCACTCACTCCCTTTTAACCCAATTTCCCCACTACAGTTAGACTCTCAGCTGGGCACAGGCAGCTTGGATACCTGATAATCACAGTCACTCAACGTCCTTCACCTCCAGCACAGGTCCTGGCCTTGAGCAAACAGATCTGGAAACTCAAGGATTTAAGTTAAGAACATCAAATCTAATTTAAAGAAAAAAAAAAAACCAACCCCAACCAAACCCAAAACCACAAAACCCTGTAACTGTCAACCAAATTTAATCAAAATCTAATCTACTCAAATTAGGCTACTATGAGCTGTTCTAGCTGGACTCCAGAAGCTGGAAAAGCTGCAAGAATTTTAAACAAAACAGAGACATGTAGCATCCAACCATCTGCCACTACAAGGTAAAGACCTTCTGTGGCTATTGCTCCTAGCTAACATGCTAAAAAAAACAGGAAAGAAGCTTTCTGTACGCCCAGTTTTGTATTTCTTGCTTTAGAATCCACTGTGCAAGAAGACAACTATCTTGTTTTCCCACTGGTATTAAAAAGCATGAAAAAGATTCAGAACCCTGCAGGACTAGACCATTACCATTTTTGCAAGTAAACTTCACTGAGACTTTAGAAATGCAAGTAAGCTAGTTTGGGTTCTATCCCCAGTGCCATAATTCCAGTCTAAATAAACGCCTTCTGAATATCTTGGCATAAGGAACCCAGGCTATCTATAGCAAGCATGGGTATAACTTCTTTCATACAAGTAAAAAATTCACACATATGCATTAGCAAAATTTAAGCCTAAGTTTATAAATCACCATGCAAGTTTATGGGGCCACATAACAGTTTTGTGATAATTATAATAAATGCAAGCTCTGGCAGGAGTTTAATAACTCATTTTGAAAATGCTTCCCATGTTCACTACCCATTTCATTGGCTACTCCCATCAATAACCCCACTAACATAAAAACAAGGTCAGCCAAGCAACCAACCAAAAGACTGAAAAAAGATGTTGAGAAGATCAAATTCTTACAAGCACACAAGGGCCTGATAATTCAGTTTCAGACTGCAGATGACAACAGAAAATGGCGCAACTGGAACCCATTCTCCTAATAAAGTCAGTAATGGAATAAAACTAACCCACAGTTATTCACGCTGTGATTCTCATAGTGTGTCATGCCACGTGGGCCTGTCAATGGGGCATTTCATCTGTGGTTTAATCAGCCAACGTGGGGCACACTATGAACAAAGTACCAATCATCCCCCGCCCCAGTAAGTACTGTAACGGCATCATTTCCATAACAAACTCATCCTTCACCGGCATGGGATCTGGATATTTGAGTTGTCTCTCAATACACAGCCAGTTCTCAGAGCCAGCTATATGAATGTGCAACTCTGCAGTAAGTCACGAGAGACATTTTCATAAAATTTTGCCATTAGTTGCTAGGCAAAAGACTGTGACTATTAAATTCAGAGTTTTACTGTGATGCAGGTTGCATCAGTCAGTGAAAGCTGTCACTTAGAAAAAGAAACTAAAATTTAACATACGCTTTAGGAGAGAATCCAGGTGTGTGTTGCTGGGTGGTGTAAGTCTATTGAGATAAATACAGTTAATGCTAGCACAGGTCTTATCTCCATGTACTCCGTAATGGAGTCTTTCTGTATTTACTATCTGTATTTTAATACGTTGCATTCAGATTGTGTTTTTGCATGGACAAACTAAAAAGGGAATTTTCTCTGTCCCAAGACAGCAGGACAGCCACACATACTAATGTATAGCTTAGAAAGTGCATTTCCATGGTAGGAGAAAAACTCACCATAGTAAACTGGGCAAATAAAAGATTACATTACAGAGCAGTGATAGAAAACTACTGTGTAGAAGCATTTTGTGAGAAGAAGCATGGCAATAATCCGTACTCTCAGATTCCCTTCCAAGGTCAGTCCCTGATCCCATGAATCAAGCCCACTTGAGGGAATTCCTGCTGACACCTAGAGCTGTGCATTCAGAAAGCACAGGCTGTACAGTTGCATGAACAGACAAGAATTTTTTTCACTTAAGAAAAGCATTGTTTAAACATTAAGCTGGCTAAATATATTAAGATGAAAGCATAAAAAGATTTACCATATGAATTGCTTGGTACAGACTAAAAATTGTTTAGTGGACAATTTCCCATGAAATTACTGCAATTCCACACAGGTAATTTAGTCTCAGGGTTATGTCCATGCATGCCATTTTGAGCATTTGGGCCTCCTGTTTCCTTGTCACTTCCTCCAAGCATCGATAAAACACCTCATTGCCAAAGTTCAAGAGCATAATGTGTAAAAGAGGGGACCACACCTGGCTAGACTTTGCTAGCTTCCTTTATGGAGAAAAAAAGAAGCAAAGAAAACCTGAGAAGGGGGGGAAGAAGAAAGGAAAGGACAGAATTCTATCCCTGCAGCTGCTCAGTGATGCAAAGTCCCTGGCTGAACTCAGAAGATGGGAGCAGCAGAGTTAAGCAAGCAGTTCTGGGAGCAGCAGAGCCAACAAAGCTCGGCCAAAAATTAATCTGTCTTTCAAGATTTGAGCATCCCTCAGGATTCTCTGCTGTCTAATAATGTTTGGAGCTTACTCCAAGTTCTTACTTGGAGTTTACTTGGAGTTTGGAGCTTACTGACTAGTCCTTAGTGACAGTGCTATTAAGGTCTGTTTCCTGTTTTCAAAAAGCTTACAGGACTTCAGCCTCTTTAAGAACACTTCAGATTTGATGGTCATTGACCCACAGATTCGAAATTTACAAGGGAAGATTAATACACTGACAGAAGAGGAGAGAATGACATATATTCACAGATGAAAAAATTCCTTATTTCCTTATGAAAGCAGACTAAAAGGAGAAAGGATAGCAAATCAGAGGTTATGCTGAAAGAGCTCTCTTCTCCAGTCAGGATGTATCCTCCGTCCACGTTCTGCAGCCTTGATTATTGATGTAACTCAATATTAGTATCTCAGTGTAAATCTCTCGTCTGTCACAAATGCCACAACCCACCCATTACTAGCAGTAAAGCTTTTCTATCAGGTGATGGGTTGGGCCATCACTGCATTCAAAAGATTTTTCAGTAGGATTAGCTTGATTTAGGTTCAACATATGTAGAAGTAAATTAGTTATTCCAATAGAATCTGTATTGCTAATAAAACAACCACTGCATTAGTTTCAGGAAACCTGATCTTTAATTACAATAAGACTCAAGAGCCTTCCTTTTGATTCGTAAGGTGCACATCAACAATACTTTTTGGTGCAAATATTTCACTTATCTTTTCTGCTTTATCTAGTATTCCAGCTACCTTGTAGTCAAAATAGTTCCTCTGAGAAATGTCTGAAATCTTGCAAAAGCTTGTAATTACAGAAGTATTTTTATGGCACTGATAAAACATTGATCTAAAATAAATACAAAGTATTCGAAGATTTTTAAGTCACCTAGTATCTTAGAACAAGAAATAAGAAAAATCTTGCCTTATCTAAGAATTTAAACTAAGTTCTCTTCCAAGTGAAATTCCGCATGCCACACCAAAGAAATTTTAGAGGGTGAAAAAAAATAGGCATCTTTACTTTAGAGCAAGATGATGTTTTAACTAGAAATTTTCAGGAAGCAAAGTGTGGTAAGTTCAGCCTGAGAATCGTATTGCTGAAGAGTGAATTTCAATAGAACCAATTAAATAAAATAAATCAATAATGTATCTCCAAACCACAAGAAAAAATTATATCTTGATTTGGATTTGGGCATGTAGTGGGATACAATACATTTATGCCAAAGCAGATTCTAAAACAATTTTATGTATGCAGCTAAGAAAAAAAAACCCCACCATACCTTGCAAAATTATGTTAATAGAGCAGAAAAGAGAAGCAGGATGGCAAGTGTAAGCAGAAAGCAAGCAATGGTCAGCTGACTGGCCTAATTGCCAGCTTTCTGTCCCATTCATGCATGCTATGGTTGTTTCAAAATGGCATGAATTGACAGTGCTCTTTTAAATTTCTCAAAAAATAGGTTTGGAATGAAAATGCCAACAGTTATTACAGCTCAGATGCCTGAAGCAACAGAATTATTGCTGAGGTGTTTAAGTAGCGTGTGATTTTCTGTTTTATTTTCATAGAGAAGTATGCTTTTTGAAGTAACTGCTGCAACTGATGTGCAAATTTTGACACATTTTGTGTAACAACTGACTAGCCCAGTGGTACATCTGCAGATCAATAATAGCACATCTCAGTCACCTGACTAGTGGTGTTTGGAAGGAGAAGGAAAAGGTTTGCAATCATGCCCAGCAGCAAAATGATTCCCGGAGGCTTTTGCTCACTACATTATTGAGCACCTGAACTGTTTTTATGGAACAAACTCAGGTAGTATTGGCAATTCCCTGGTGTGAAAGGTTTGGGTGCATAAAAGAAGAAGTCAGAAATGTATGGCTTCACTGACTTTAAAATATTCACAGATGACCTAATAGTTTCCATGTTCCAATGCGACATGAATTTCCATTTAATTTAATATGCACCCCTAAGTATATCAGGAAAGTGGCTTTAGTTCCACCGAAATTCTCTGAAGATGTAAAGGCACTCACCTCAAACTGATTTTTCAAAGAACTGGCTACTTCAAAACAAAGGAATTGTTTTGAATCAAGCCCCCTTGGACTTATTAGGAAACAAAGTACTGGAAAAAAAAAAAAATCACGAGCAAGAGCAGTGAGATACACCAGTCTTTTGACATGTAGTGCAAATGGCAAATAGTTCCTATTTCTAGAGAAGCCTTCTGGAATATTGGAAGCCCAAAGAATGCTTGATGCTTTGCATTGTAGAGTTTCTACTTTCTTCCTCATGGGTATCTTCCCCTGAAAGGCCAGAGAGAATGTAGAAACTTTAAAAAAAATTCTTAATCCCAAATATTTTATTTGGTTTTTTATTTTTCCTCTACAAAGGGAAGGAAATAAAAATTTATGGAGATTGCAATGGGCTTCGTATGTAAAATACTATGCAATTTTGTCTGCTAACATTTTTTAAACACTGAAATTTACTGATAAATCTTGGCGTGCCTCTGTGAAAAGCAGATATACAAATGACCAATGCAAAGCAGTTATAAAATAAGACCATATCTAGTCTGATTGTTTTTCACAGAAGCATTCCCTATCAAAAAATAAATTTAATATAAATTAAAGTATTTTAAATAAATATGCTCATCTCAACAATATATTTTATGAACCCAAATCATAATCATGTTACCAAAATGAGAAAGGCTATACCTGTCAAAATATCTCAGCAGAATAAAAGATTTCTTTTTTACTTAGTCATTTATTGCAATTTCATTTCAGTCAGAAGAGGAAAAAAAAGAGGTGAATCAGGTCAGCTGGTGAAGAAGATTTGAATATGAGTGTCTGTGATTTTCTGGGAACCACTGGCAAATGACTGGCTAAGTCATGAGAGGCACAATTACCTGGTACTATAGTCAAGGCTATGGCACAAGAGGAATAAGAGGAGTCCACCTATTTCTGACTTTAGCAATACAGTGTTATTCACTTCTTGGAGATAATGAACGCAAGCACAGCTGAATTACTCCTTTTTAATTTACCACCATACCTCTGGAAAAGGCACAGGCAAGGACAGAGTTGAGCTGAAGGACAACAGGATGAACTTAAATGTAAAAAGTCACAATTTATTTGTCCCTAACTATAGTTCTATCCTACCTAGAAGCAGCACAGTAATTTCTCTTACCTTCCACTCAATGAACTGCTTTGTAGAAGAGTTTTATAACATCACCTTCTAAGCCTGTTCATCTTTGTTGCTCCTCTCTCTTTAGCCTTTCTAGCAAAATCTTTCCATAGAAATGTATTAGGAATGTCCTGGTTTTGGCTGGGATAGAGTTAATTTTCTTCCTAGTAGCTGGTACAGTGTTACATTTTGGATTTAGGATGAGAATAATCTTGATAACACCTTGATGTTTTTAGTTGTTGCTAAGTAGCGCTTATCTTAAGCATTTTTCAGCTTCTCATACTGCCCTGCCAGCAAGAAGGCTGGAGGGGCACAAGAAGTTGGGAGGGGACACAGCCAGGACAGCTGACCCGAACTGGCCAGAGGGATATTCCATACCATATGATGTCATGCCCAGTATATAAACTGGGGGGAGTTGGCTGGGAGGAGCAGATTGCTGCTCAGGAACTAACTGGGCATCGGTCGGCGAGTGGTGAGCAATTGCATTGTGCATCACTTGTTTTCTATAGTCTAATTCTTTTAGTATTAGTACTGTCACATTATTATTATTATCATTATTTTTCCTTCTTTTCTGTCCTATTAAACTGTCTTTATCTCAACCCACGAGGTTTTTTTTTCCGATTCTCTCCCCCATCCCACTGGGTGGGGGGAGTGAGTGAGCAGCTGCGTGGTGCTTAGTTGCCAGCTGGGTTAAACCACGACAAGGAAACAATTTATAGTACTGCCATCAATAATTCTTTCTGTACCATTGTAAATATGCACAAAGGTTTACAAAACTGATAAGGCAAGTTCCTGCCCCAAGGGCCTGTGTTAGTTATTAAAGTCTTTATACTTATTAGACTAATATACTTTAATGCAGATTTTTAAAATGAATTATTAAGAAAGATCAAAGTGAAACAAAGAGAAACAAATTATCAAGAAACACCTACTTACAGATCCTAAATAAGAATAAAAGACCAGTTTGTTCTGACAATAGCGTCCGAAAATCCTTAGTTTTCAAGGAATATATAAAGCATTATTACCTTTAGTTCAGTTACCATTTACTGATATCACAGTTCACAGCACCTGGAGCAAAATGTACAGTGCAACACAACTAAAACAAAAAGTTTCAAACCATCCACACAGAGAACTGGTATTCTGTCATCTCAGCACTGAAAAGAAAGAAAAAGGGTTTCTCAAATTTACTGTTATGAATAAGCCCCTCTTCCCACCCCCGCAATTCTTTAGCTCCTTGTATGCAGGCAGGACTTTGGGCCTGCACATGAAAAACAGCAGGCTGGCACATCCTTCATGCTAGCTCCTTGCTCTTTTCAATTTATTATTTCATTTAAAAACAAAGTCATGACAGTTGATGTGACAGCCTTGAAAACATGAGCCAAGAGCAAAAGACGGTAAGATCTGCCAGCACCTGGCAAAGCCTAACACATGGCTCTAAGAGGAGTGGCCTGTACAGACTGTTTCAATGCCAACTTCATTAAATATTTTGTTGACCATGAAAACATGGAAGACAAAGAGGAAGATCCACATCAGAGAAAATTCCACAGGAGAGCTAGAGCAAATGCAATCATGCTGTGAACATGCAGTTAACCCACTTGACTGGCATGTACATGAGTGGAGCTCATCTTGTGGGAGAAAGATGAGGAGGAATTCTTGGGACAGGATAGACAGAGAGAATGAAACTGGGGTAAAACGAGCTAAGGAGGTGGTGAGATGGGACAGGAACAGACCAGCGAGGTCAGAAAGGAGGCAACAATTCACAGGACATGGGCAAAAGAAACTACTAGAGTTCCCATCATTTCACAGCCCTCGCATGGAATCAAAGATTCCTCAAACATTACCACTTCTCTGCTTCACACTGCTTTGGCAACAGTGCCTCTCACTCACCTGCCGCAGAGAGAGACAATTTACTACTGCCATCACCTACAGTGCTAACATAGTTAGCTGAGTCCTGGATATATATGATGGATATAAACATGACAAGCAGATCACAGATTGACCATGGGTGAAGTAGGCTGAAAGAATTTCTGTAATCTCAGGATGCCACTAGAGAAAAAGTAGAAAAATCAGAGATGACATGACATATCAGAAAGACATAACATACAAAAAATGGTGCTGGTGAAATCTTTCAGGGTTACAAAATCAAGCCTTCAGAGATTCTTTAGCACTGTGATAAAGACTGCTCATACAGAATCTATTTAATTCCTCCTAGGTATATGCATTTGAATTTTTTTTTTTTTAACTACATGATCTGTATTTCTCTTCCTTAAAAATGTTTGGGTAGTGCTTTGAGAGTATTTTTGTCCATTAGACTAGCTATAGAAGTCGCAACTTCATTTCTTGCTGAAGTTGGAAAACATTAAAAAAGGGTATTGGAAAAAAATAAATGAACAATTATTGACTAATGAATCTGAATTTGCTTTGGAAAACTGGATTCTATCCCCAACCACCGAGTTTCTTAGCAAAGTAAAATTAAATCAAACTTTGAAGAGATCCTTTTTTATAGCACATCCTTCACTTCTGGATTCATTATTTGAGATCTCAAAATCTTTTTTCCTGAAATCTTCATTCATGCCCCAAATCAGTGGTAGTTGTGTGTGAATACAAACATGGTATTTAATGCTAAAGAGGATAAAAAATAAGGTCTTTGCATCTTGAATTGTGCATGCAAGCTTAGATACTACTTTTTAACACTCTACCTCAACTAGTAATCTCTATAATGGGGATAATCCTATTCATTCACTTCATAAAGGTGAAAGCAATTTCATTAATGTTTGAAAAAACTGAATAGCCCCCTGGGTAAATTAGTCATTCACTCTTCAAAGTTTGAAAAGCACACACTAAATAAATGTGTCATGTTTGAATAAGAAAAATAAGCTACTAAAATGCAAACATCATATATTCTGGGCCCTGAAAATGGCCCAGATCTTGTGGAAAAATAAATACTGTGGAAAAATAAATACTATCATAAAACTTGCACACATATAAAGTTAGCACTACCTACCATAAAGGTAAGGAAAGTCAGCATTCAGAGTTTGACTTAGCAAGCTTGGTCATGGGCTTTTAATGTAGCTTCCTGTGTGTAAGTAGATCCAAACAGATCAAAAACCTACACCTTGCTAATCACAGTTCTACCAATTTTCCTTCTGTGTTCTCAGAAACAGCTTAGAAAAGAGAGTAATGCCTTGTGAGACAGGAAAAGATCATCTGGTATGAAACCTCTTTCTTCCATGTCTGTTCAGTACAATTTCCTGTTTGGTCAGCATCCTTTAAACCCTTCCTCTGTGTGTGTCCATAAAATGCTGCGGTATCTTAATCTCGCTTAAATCAGCTACTTTGTCTTTGCCTCTAAACACCTCCCTAGCATTTACTACTCTTTGCATTACACAGTTCTTCCTGAATCCCCTGCATATATTTAATGTCATCCTTTCTGGCATCCTGAACCATAAACTTGAACTTCTATCCAACAGGAGCACTACCTCACCCTTCCTCATATTCCATGGCTGTCAGCTCCAGCCAAAGCCCTGCCACTTATCCAAAGGTTACTGGAAATCCTAATCCCCCCAAAAAAGAAAAAAAAAACGGTGACACGACAAGGTCAGTAAAACCATTAGTGCCTACAAAGTAAGGTTTTCTTAGTTTTCTTTTTGAGATACAAGAGACACATAAAATAAACTAGAAAAAATTTAAATTAGTAAGAGGTTATTTCTGCTTACTACCTCATCAAGCTTATGATATAGATGGCAGAACCCTTACCTTCCATCTGCCATACCAACAGGCACCCACAACAGCAACAGTCAGAACACGCAGGGTGGGAATGCAGGTTATATTCCATCTTTAACTATTCCCTGTAAACCACCAGCTTTCCTCCCAAGAACATGAGTTTTCCACATTATTGCCTGGCAGGCTGAACCTCTGATATCATCATAGAATCATTTAGGTTGGAAAAGACCTTTAAGATCATCGAGTCCAACTGTTAACCTAGCACTGCCAAGTTCACCACTAAACCATGTCCCCAAGCACCTCATCTACACATCTTTTAAATATCTCCAGGGATGGTGACTCAACCACTTCCCTGGGCAGCCTGTTCCAATGCTTGACAACCCTTTCGGTGAAGAAATTTCTCCTAATATCCAATCTAAACCTCCCCTGGGGCAACTTGAGGCTGTTTCCTCTTGTCCTATTGCTTGGGAGAAGAGACTGACACCCCCCTCGCTACAACCTCCTTTCAGGTAGTTGTAGAGAGCGATAAGGTCTCCCCTCAGCCTCCTTTTCTCCAGCCTAAACAACCCCAGTTCCCTCAGCCACTCGTCATAAGACTTGTTCTCTAGACCCTTCACCAGCTTCGTTGCCCTTCTTTGGACGTGCTCCAGCACCTCAATGTCTGTCTTGTAGCAAGGGCCCCAAAACTGAACACAGTATTCGAGGTGCAGCCTCACCAGTGCTGAGTACAGGGGGACAATCACTTCCCTAGTCCTGCTGGCCACACTGTTTCTGATACAAGCCAGGATGCTATTGACCTTCTTGGCCACCTGGGCACACTGCTGGCTCATATTCAGCTGGCCGTTGACCAACATCTCCAGGTCCTTTTCCGCCAGGCAGCTTTCCAGCCACTCTTCCCCAAGCCTGTAGTGTTGCATGGGTTTGTTGTGACCCAGGTGCAGGACCCGGCACTGAGCCTTGTTGAACCTCATACAATTGGCCTCGGTCCATCAATTCAGCCTGTCCAGATCCCTCTGTAGAGCCTTACTACCCTCAAGCAGATCAACGCTCCCACCCAACCTGGTGTTGCCTACAAACTTACTGAGAGTGCACTCGATCCCCTCGTCCAGATCATCGACAAAGATATTAAACAGAACTGGCCCCAATACTGAGCCCTGGGGAACACCACTTGTGACCGGTCGCCAACTGGATTTAACTCCATCCACCACCACGCTTTGGGCGCAGCCATCCAGCCAGTTTTTTACCCAGCAAAGAGTATGCCCATCCAAGCATGAGCAGCCAGTTTCTCCAGGAGAATGCTGTGGGAAACGGTGTCAGAGGCTTTACTGAAGTCCAGATAAACATTACAGCCTTTCCCTCATCCACTAAGCAGATCACCTTGTCATAGAAGGAGATCAGGTGAGTCAAGCAGGACCTGCCTTTCATAAACCCATGCTGACTGGGCCTGATCACCTGGTTGTCCTGGACGTGCCGCTTAATGGCACTCAAGATGATCTGCTCCATAACCTTCCCCAGCACCGAGGTCAGACGGATGGCCCTGTAGTTCCCCGGATCCTCCTTCTGGCCCTTCTTGTAGATGGGCGTCACATTTGCTAACTTCCAGTCAACTGGGACCTCCCCGGTTAGCCAGGACTGCTGATAAATGATTGAAAGTGGCCTGGTTAGCACTTCTGCCAGCTCCCTCAGTACCCTTGGGTGGATCCCTCCCGGCCCCATAGACTTGTGTGTGTCTAAGTGCTGTAGCAGGTCGCTAACCATTTCCCCTTGGGTTAAGGGGGCTTCATTCTGCTCCCTGTTCCTGTCTTCCAGCTCAGGGGGCTGGGTACCCCGACAGCAACTGGTCTTACTATTAAAGACTGAGGCAAAGAAGGCATTCAGTACCTCACCCCTTGTCACTATGTTTCCCCCCCGCGTCCAATAAAGGATGGAGATTCTCCTTAGCCCTCCTTTTGTTGCTAATGTATTTATAGAAACTTTTTTTTATTGTCTTTTACAGCAGTAGCCAGATTAAGTTCTAGTCGGGCTTTGGCCCTTCTCATTTTCTCCCTGCATAACCTCACAACATCTTTGTAGTCCTCCTGAGTCGCCTGCCCCTTCTTCCAAAGGTCATAAACTTGCCTTTTTTTCCCCTGAGTTCCAGCCAAAGCTCTCTGTTCAGCCAGGTTGGTCTTCTTCCCCACCGGCTCGTCTTTTGGCACATAGGGACGGCCTGCTCCTGCGCCTTTAAGATTTCCTTCTTGAAGAAGGAAATCAATACCAAATAGGATAGGAACTGACTAATTTAGTAGGTCAGAAGGTAACAATGATTTGCAAGTTATGTATTTGTATGACTACCACATATGGATTCCCAAGCACACTAGTAAATAGACTCCCCCACTTCATCTCTTTATAATCCACAGGGAGGACAGAGAGCAGCCACAGTGCTAGCGGTGTACAAGACCGTGATGGTTTGTACGTACCAATGCCCAGAAGGGAATAGTACAACTGCAGTAGGGCTCATTGGTGTCAAACATCTCCCCGTTTACACCTTCATAGCCAGGAAGAATGAGCTGGATCTAGTGACTGTGGCAATGATGACCTAATGGGTATCAGGGAAATACTAAATTCAGCAACTAATGTTGAGATAAACATGAAAGGTCTCATTGAAAGTGACCATGAATCCTCCTGCAGATTTCAGCAAGCTTTGGATCAGGCCCTATTAGAGCAACTCCCAAGCTCTGACTCTGGTGACCAGTTTCAAGGCTCCTGCCCTTCATTTTATCAGTTGCCTTTTTCTCCGGCTCATGACCTCACTAGCAAAAGCCAAGGTCCCCATCTGAGACACTCTGCTTTCACAGAAACACAAGACGTGACTAATTTAGTATGATAAGCAAAATACAAGACTCAAGTTGTAGTAGTCACACTTACTACCATGTAAGCCACTTAATTTAAAAATGAGCATAAAACTAAGTGCAGACAAGAATAACTTTCATATCAGAAGACAAATATCACTGGTATAATAATAATGTAAAATTAAAATATTAGAATCAGCTAAACTTAGAAGATAGATAGCAAAATGAATAATATATGCAAGTACAATCCAGAGTTCTGTTTTATGCATACAAGGGGAATAATTAACTGATCTGGAAACATGTAAATGAGGGCTTAAAAGCATTTTCAAAACAGCACATCCAATTTCAGTTACACATGCAGAAGTTGCTACATTATAATAATTAGATTTTTTTCACAAAAGATTTATTTATTTTGAATAGGAGTATTAAATATTATACTAATTACTAGTTATTTTACTCTGTACCCAGGGAAAAGGAATGAATATTCATTAATTCCTCAAGCTACCAAACCCCAACAGACTAGAGAGATTCCAGCATAGCTACTGATAAGTATGGAAAATGTTTGGTACAAAATCAGGCTTATTCCACAAATCATAGGTCTGTCTTTTTCACATGTTAAATGCACTACAAGAAGCAACAGAACAACAAATAAAACCAGAATACATCAGTGTTTTTCCTTTTACTTTTTAAGCGTCTTTTTGTATAATGCCCTCAAGAATGCTTTTTATTAGTATTATTTTGGGAATATTATATCCTTTTTGCTGTGGTAGCAAAGGTAAAACTCAACATATTCTGGAGATAAATAATAATCAAAACATCTTCTGCTTATTTGCCTGTTCATTGTTTTTTTAATAATGGAAGACACTCTACTGGCTTCCTATCATCATAGCAACTGCAGGAAAGACACTTGTCCATCAGATACAAACTGGCACATAATAACACATACTTCTCAGTAGCATGTCAGGATGACTGTCTAGCTTAAAGACAAGAAACCCATTCAGATTCCATGCTTTATTTTTACTTGTTAAATTAAGACCAAAACTTTTCAGTGATGAATGATCTGGGGATTCATAACTTTTGGAATGCCCAAGTGGAGATACTGTACAGGTGCTTTATTTTTCAGAGGTTGGACACATGTAAATTTCTGAAACTAAGCCATTTCAGGGCATTTCCAAATGGCTGTCCAACTCAAGCTCTGGAAGTTATTTTAAAAGTAATAGGTTACCAGCTTGGCAAATGGCTGAGTAAGACGAAGAGAATCAACCAGTCGCCAGAATCAGAGCAACCATAAGGCTGAATCACTGCAGAGCTTACTGCCTGCTGTCAGCCAGTGTTTGGACTCTCTCCACATATGCACGGATAACCCTTTCCAGGCTCCTCTAAAGACCAGCCATGCCCACCTAAAGGTCTTTAGAATGGTCAAAGACAGAGTGAAACCTTCTGCCTGTAAGTTAATTTGATATTTATGTTGTAATTCCCATTTGTGTCATTTCATTTAAATCCAGAATAGTTGCAGATCGACTAAATTTATTTCTCAAACTAGACCTAAAACTTACTGGAATTAGGTTGACTCTCTCAACAACATCTGAACAGAAGGTATGAACTCTGCATGAGTTTGGATGCTTTCTGTTACTCTAACACAGTAACTATTTCGCTCTTCATTTTAAATTGTCTTTATTTTACACTTATATACAGTGCTAGATGAATTTTAACAAGCATAGTTCAGATTCTAATCACTGACGTAATAGCAAACCCATTACTTTATATGATTTTTTATTAAAACATTACTGGTTTTTAAAACATCATTGCAAAAAAATCCCCTCAAAATTAATGAACTGCCTCCACATATTTCTAAGAGGCCAAAATTTAAAAAGGAGCTAAAAAATGCCTTAAAAGAATTCTTACTTTAGCTGAAATTCAAGTATTCACACTTTGCACTTTGAAATCAGTCTACAATTTCACTTTTAGATGCTCTCAAGGAAGGCTAGAATCTCTCATTTGGACACTCAAATTGATACAAACGGACATTAAAAAACCCCCTCTGTTCCCTGTACACAGGATCTGTATCTGATCTGATCTAGTGATTTAGATGCAAGATTTACACAGCTTTGAAGAGTATTTAATAATGTACCTAAAATACTTGGAGCAGCACAAATCTCCTATTGATATTCTCATTTTACAATTACCCAAATTGTGTTCTCTCTTAAAGACACCTCACACTGCTCCCCCCTTGTAATTACAGTGTAAAATAGCTTTTCTTCTATTGACTGTTTGCACATTGCTTTCCTTGTACATGCACAAAACATAGTCTCTCCTGAGTTTAAAGAATGAACATCTATCATCTGTTGAGGAAGTCTTTCATGTCATTTTATATATCCCACTGAAAAAAGTGCATTGAAAAAAATATAATTACCATATTAGAAGAATGTATGTATGTACTAAAGCTAAAATTACATCAAGTGCCTTCAGAAACACCAGCCTTCTGGGAACTGGATATGCCTATTTTGAGTCCAGAACTGGACTAACTCTTACCACAATGAGAAGAATGAGGCATTCTGTTTGTTTGTCTTGCCTGAACTAACATACAGAAATACAAACACATTAAATCCCAGGCATTAATCTCACATTTCACATGCAGTTACCAATTTATTTGAACCAACTCTAGTTCAGAGCAAAGCATGGAAGCATACAATGTAGTGACTAAAAATGTATCGGGGCCTGATTACAGATGTGCATTAGAAGTAAAGTGATGCCAAATTCTTTACATCTTGGCATTATGTCCTCAAAGGCTAACACTGTAATTCAGGGCCTATGCCCTATTCCTAAACATTTAAATGAATGCTAAAGTTCTTTCCTGAACAAAAGGATATGTGAAGAATTGTATTATGGAGTTAAGCAACTATTTCAATTAGTCTATTACTTTTTTTTAAACTTTCCTTGTTCTTTTATGCTCATGAGGTCGATTTATGGCATGCCATGATTGGTAGGAAACAATACTATGACATAAAACGCATCATTAATATTTTCAAACTCTGTATGATATATCTGTATGGATAAATAACATAAAAGAAACCAATTAAAACAAAGTCACTGAAGGATAAATAATATAAAAAATTATCATTCAGCAAGCTACTGAAATAAACTAATAATTAACGTATTTACCATCAGTCTAAAACAATGCAGTCAGGATTGGGTTAAGTGAGCTGTGTGCATGCGGCAGGGATACATTGGTCAGAATTATAATTTAGTAATTTGAGACAGTACTATAAAACACACACTGAAATACTTCAAAGAAAATGTTATTATACTAAATGTTACCTTTTTCTGCTACTCAAGTAATTAATTATTTAAACTGTTATGAGAAAGAGTGAGTCTAGATTCACACACTTGTAATGACTAGGAGGATATTTAAAATTCATTACAGTACATTAAATTTCCACTGATTAGTTAGCATCACTGCAAAATAAATAAATAGCCAATTTGCTTTGATCAGCAGAAATTCTGATAAAATCAGCAAAACACCAATTAAAATGTGAAAAATGTCACCTACTGTCATTATTCTAATGGAACTAAGACATATAGAAGAAACTGATTCAATGTTTATTTTCATATCAGCTGTGTCTTCAAACTGTAAATCATTACAGCTTTTACTTGCATCTCTCTCACAACCCCAGAATTAATTCTGTAGATGGATTTACTATGGACTGCATCGTACTAGAATAGACCATCCTATCATAAACAGAATAATAAGGTCTTGCTGCACTTCTATGAACTCCTGTTGGGAGGGGCAGTGGGGAGTAGCAATTCACTCAGAAATATGTGAAGAGAGATGAAACCTGACATGTGGGATTTTTGCCTGAAACTTTGTTCTTTGGAAGCTGGCGGAAGGGAATGAAATGATTAAATAGAGGTGCTATATTTACAGTTACGCACATTTCTTATTTATCGAGTTCCTCAGCTTTGAGGCCCTGAGCCTGCAAATAACCACATAGTTGCCTGTAAATTGGCTAGAATGCTTTGAAGACATAGAAGGCAAAATCTCAGTAACTGGCCCGCAATTTTTAGCAACCCTAACTTTTATCAAATAAGGACGTTTCATACAAATGAACAATTCTTATACCTACACAAGCTTCTGACAATGCCAGCGCTTCTAATTTTAGATATGTAATCTTCAGCTGGAGTGACTGCTAGGTATCCAATTAAGACTCTCCGGGTAAATCATTTGGGCTCCTGGCTGTTTTAACTGAACACAGGCTGAACTTTTTGAGCATGGCTATGCATTGATTTGAACTACTGCATACTTCCTGTCACCTTAGAAGTCTTGATGGCTTTCAGAAAAGAGAACCACACCATGTAGCCTACGTACCAGTTGCCCATAGTGGCGTATGGGGAACACAAAAGGAAAAACTGTGGCCTACTAGAGATAAAAGATGATTAGTGTTTATTCTCTCTCTCTGGGAGGTCATTTTGGTCAGACATCCTCTGGGTGAGCCAGTGCCCACTGTGAAGTGTTTCTTTATGTACACATGCCAGTTTCTTCGTGGTTTATTTGCCTTTTAAACTCTGAATTGGGAAATTTTCATAGTACCTGGAACGGAAACTGAGCAAAGAGTTTGGTACTTGATCCACTGTCATCGCTCAGCCCCTTGCTGACTACTGTCAGCAACAGCTGGCACTTGTTTAGAGATGAATCATGGACTTGCAACCACAGGAAGACATAGTTCTGGAATAAAATACCAGCTAACAAGGAATTAGAAAGCTCAATCACAAACACATACTTCTTTTGAAGTGGAGTTCCTCTGAGAGATTAACTCTGAGTGCCCTTGCAAAACAGGATTCCTATATCGGAGGGACTTCAATGGAGGGAAACCAATGCTCTGGCACACAAGAGAGAAAAAAACCCAAACTATCACAGGTATAAAGAAGTCAGCACAAAGATAAGAAGAGGTGGTGTGGCAGCTTAAGAGACATGAAGAGAGAAAAGTCAGAGTTTATGTGCAAGTGCAAATGCAAAAGAAGGCAGAGTGCACAGCACCTTGAAGAAAAATATGAAAACCAACCTTGGAGTCAATGAAGGAATTCAACAGTAAAGACCTGTCATTTATAGGGTAGAGCTCTTGAAACAACCTCACAAGGTAATTTCTCTTTTCCCAGCTCTCATTACCCTTTCCATGCTGACAAAATTTGCTCAGATGGCACGGCAGCAAAGAAAAACCACCACATAGCTTCCTGAGGCGTGAGCACAAAGACTTTGG
This sequence comes from Gymnogyps californianus, assembly GCF_018139145.2. Lineage (NCBI taxonomy): Eukaryota > Metazoa > Chordata > Aves > Accipitriformes > Cathartidae > Gymnogyps > Gymnogyps californianus. The sequence continues at coordinate 6,084,139 of NC_059481.1, read as the reverse complement.
CCCAAGGTTTGCTTTCTCTCACCACCTGCAACTGTGGCAGGCAAAAACGTGAGCAAGCTAACTAAGCTGATGGCTAAACACAGTACAGACACATATTTCCCTGCCACTGCCAGTATCGGGTTGCCCGGAGCCTCTTAAGTTCATTAATTTTGGTCTCATGAAAAACCAATAGATGCCATAACAGTTCTTTAATTGGTATTTTGATTTCTACTGAAGAATCATAGTCTAATAATAGATAGCCCATATTCATGCTGTAAAACCCAACTGCTGACCAGAATCGATAGGAATCAACCAGATATTTTTGTTTCATTTTTTCTTTTTAAGCGGCAAGGGAAGTAGGGTTTATTTGCGCAGATGCTTATTATCCAACACATTGTAACGTCTGAACTAATTCTTCATGATGGCCCAGGTCTATTTGAACATAAACAACTGCACAAGAACACCAAAAAAAGGAAACATTAATATATTAGTGTGTTTTTCTAACTCTCAGTCTTCATGCTTGGTTTCAGGTCATCATAAGGCAGGGAAAGTGCAGTCATGGGATACAGATCATGTACTCTAAAATGCACACCACATCATGGAGTCCTATCACCAGAACAAAACGTAGCTTTGAGTCATATGCAGCTACTTATTAATAGGTTTTGGGTACAGTCAGGAAAAGGTGGGAAAGATTACATGTTTTCTGCTACGTGCTTTTTCTGTGTCCAGCATCTATAAACCTCATGATATAAACCGGCATATGATTTCTGTCACCAGTCTATGCCAGTATGAAATTTTGTAAATGATTATGTTAAAAACAAGGAAGGAACTCAGTGTTTAATCTCAACAATCAGAAGAAAATAGTGTTCTATGAGGAGAAGACAGAATTTTGCGTCAGATCCACAAAGCAGGTAACGCAAATTTAGAGTGTGGCCTTACAGCTCTTACTGTGCCTGCATATATGATGTGCAAAGACGACATTAAAGCTAATGGTTCTGGGTGATCAAGAAATCCGCACAGCCTGTGGATCCCTGCTTCTCTGAGAAAGTGCCATTTTAAGATAATACAAGGATGCAAGATGCAGTACAGATTCTCAGTTACCATACTTAATGCCCTTGGGTTTAAGTCAGCCCTTTAACACTACTTCCAGGCAGAACTTGTGATTTATTAATGTGTTCTATGATGTTCATTGTTTATGAAACCTGCATCTTTCAAAACATTTTTCTTGACTATTGCAGTGTTTTCTAAAACACAGGGAAAATAGGTACTCAAAATGAAATGTTACTCTGAAGTTCAGTAATTTGGATGGGAAGTTACAGATACACTGGTAATCGTAAATGGTCTGAGGTTTGAATGATTTTTCCACTCCAGCTAAATATATTGAGAAGTATATTCAAATAATTAAAAAGTGCTGGAAATAAGCAGTATTTGGAATTAATGGAAGCCATATATTCACCCTGTTGCATTCATTATTTTTAAATTATAGTTCCCACAGATTAAGAAATGCAGTGAAGTTAAAATGAAGCAATTTTGTTGCTAAATATTGTCATTTAGATTAAAATATATGTGTCTGTTGAATCCAAAAGCCAAACACTACTACTACTGCTGCTTTTATTTGTAAAATCTAAAATAAACTGCCAACAAGCAGTGAGCAACAACCAGGAAAATATTAAAAAAAGAGAGAATAAAAGCCCCAATATCCCTATCTCCCTGGGTAACTATTATCTTACATGGTATGGGGTTGCCAATCGTATGATGTACATATCAAGAAAGTCACGTTATATTAATTGTACATTTCTAAACAGTTCAATAAGGGAACTACACACTATAGATGCTGTAAGAGTGCACAAGGTTAAAAGATTGCTCATAACCCGCTCTTATCCATCAGTTACAGGCTAACACCCCTTATTTCAAATGCACAACCTTTACCATATTGGTAACACAGTAAATAACTTAAAACCTTTTATAAGCCATTTTTAAGTGAATATGACTGATTAGAAGTAACAATTAAAGGAAGAATGGAAGTTCTTGTTCTGCCAAGAGTTTCACAGGAGCTGGCTCATGCAAATGCACAAGTTTACAAACCCAAATATTGTTCTTCCAAATCCTCAAATCTGTATGGATTTCTGATCATTTCAAATTGGACCCTTTATGTGGGGAAAAGTTTATTTGAAGCAAACCACTGGGCAATTTTACGTCCATCTTTTAAGAATATTTGGCAGAATGTTGAATGCTAGCAACCTTTGTTCACTGACCATGGAATAAAGGGTCTTCCACACCCGAGTGGAAAAATCCTCATTTTTAAATACAGTATCACCATCAATCAACATACAAATGAACACTCATGGCTGAATTTTTAATTACATTAAAAACCCCAGTGGTTTCCTTTGAGGCACAGTTTCATCCCAACAACTCAAGACAGATGGTAAAGTTTCATTGTGACCAATTTTCCATTTCAAAAACTTCAGTGCATTTTAAAGGCAAACATAAAATGCATTTTAAATTTATTTTCCTTCACACTTGTATAGAACTTATATAAATGTCACCAACCAGGTCTTACCACATTTCTATGGTTCCACATAGACTTTATCAACATTTTTTTTTCATTCCATTCAATGAGCTATCATATTTTATATCAAATTTAAACAAATCAGCCAAAGCAAATGCTTTTATGGGGTGGGGGCTTATCTCCTAAATGATGTTGCCAAATAAGTCACCATTATTAGCATTTTCCTATACTCTTTCCATGCTGTCCTACTTTGGCATAATCAGCAGCAGAAGGAACACAAAAATAGTTTAGAATGAAACCTCTTTGCCACTGCTTTGATGCAAAAAGTGAATATGAAATTCCAAAACCTCCTTGAGAACGCCCATTCCAAGGACCTCATCAGTGGCACAACATGAAATTACATCTAAAGAGTTCAACTATGGGGAAATTGAGGTGCTTACCTGGCTCAAGACTTCTGGGCTGAATTGTAACTGCAGTATTTTTCATTAATTGCCATTAATCATTCTCCTCACAGCAGCTCCAAAACCAATATGCTGTTTGTTAGCTAGAAAAGCAGAAAACAAAACAAAACAGAACTAAAATGAATTTAAAAGAAAGAGAGAGAAAGAAAATGAGAAAAATCACCTATGTGTTTCACAAGTGAGAAGAACTTGTTAAAGCATTTATAAAGAAGTCATTTTCAGTAAGTACATACTCAGAACACTATGAAATCTTTAAAGGGTATATGACTAACAAGTCAAGGAAACCAGTTTTCTTTTTACACTACTTAGTAATCCTGTTTATTTCCTAATAGTTCTACATCCATAAAAGGCCAAAGGACTCTGACCTTGGCAGGCTAACTAAGCAAGAAAAGGCAATCATGTGTGCAAGGTTGTCACCTACACTACAAATTATGATAAAATATATCTCAGTATTGGAAAAAATAGCTGTATGTCTTCAGTGACATCCACTGTAGTACATTTAAGGATTTGAATAGGACAGCAATTTATTTTGCACTAAAATGTTTTATGGTTATCATAAAGCATTATGTCTTCAGAGACTGAAAGGTGATGTTTTTATGGACTGTTGCTTCTTGTTGCATTATCTTCACAGATCAAAAATTATCCCTCTTTTTTTTCCCTTTTTTTTTTTCAAGTGCCTCCCTATTGCCCCACTAATAAAAGATGTCACACAATGGTTCAGTCTGATAAAAAGGAAACTGTGTTAAACAAAGTGTACAAGGAACATATTTCTAACACAGAAGAGTTTTACAATGAATGATTATCCAGCTAATTAGTGAAATAAATAATAATAATTGCCTGTCCCTCCTCATTAGACTCTTAGAAAGAAAATGGAGCCCCAAAGCAGAGTTTTAGCTTTTGATTTGAAAAATTGGACCTTGTTAATTTTATTATCACTTTGCCAAAAAGCCAGTCCTTTTGCATAATGACAAGGTGGAAAAATGACAGGCAGACAGATGTGCAAGATGTCCCATTTTTAGCTTAAGAATAGTTTTGAGGCGGTAACTGAGTAACCTGATGTGGTTAGTTTGCTCCTGATTTATCCCTTCTGAAAAGCCTGAACTACCAGTGAGGATTAGGCAGAACAAATATACAGTGTGTGATTTTGACACATTAATCTGATGGATTTCAGGCTTATCTAAGTGTATGTAAGTTTTAGATAGTGTATAAATTGATTATTATTGAATATTATTAATATATCAAAGCCCCTTCCCCTTCATCACATGTTCTTCACCCTTTGACCAATATCATGCTTCCACACGGCTGACATTGGTTCATGCTTCTGTCACCTTTGGATTGTTCTCTTGTAGGCCACTTTTTTCCAGACATTCCTTAAAATTCTACATTTTACGCAGAAATAGAGTGCCTGCCAAAGCCAGTACATCTAAACACATTACTCGATGCTGAAGGAATTTCACTGGCTTCTAGTGAGGCAGTGAATTAGCCTTAGGTGGTCTAGTTTCAATTTGATGCGTGCATTAAATGGAGTTACGCATGTCACATAACTAATCAATTTATCCAAGCATTAATATAGCTCTCATCACTGTGGTTTCCAAGCACTTCAAAACAAGCCCACAGAGGCCTTCAGAGGATCATGACAGAGAACAGGCCCACAAGAACCTTTTGTTCACTAATATGATATTTCACATTTCCCCCTCTTACCATCAAGTACTAGCAACATCTTTGAGGCTCTGGATGTTGTTGTCCAATACTAGTAAGACAGAAAAATCAAGATACCCTACATAGCCCCAAAGAGACGAGACTAAGATATGGACAGGCTTTTAACAACAAACATAGAATTTTTGTTTACTTCTTTTAATACCACTCCTTGCCATAATCCCAGGGTGATCTATACAAAATGTCCTATACCTGTCCAAAGATACAGTCACAGAAGAAAAAAGGAGTCTCCCAGTTTTCCACTGAACTGCACTTACATGGAGTCTCAAAACTCAAACCTCAGCAATTTAATCTGTACACTCTTCTAACCACCTCCACAGGCCCCCTAGCTAATCCCTTTCTGATACCTTCTCTTGTCTCCTCTTCTGGCAGATTGCCGGCTCTGACTCCTCCCACCATGTTCCCCACCCCGTAAGTCAGAGCCAGAGTTTTTCTTTCCCTCTGCAAATACCACATCAGCTTGGACGAACCTCGAGAGGCTTAATTTTTCACGAACTACCCTGAAAAGCCAGTTCATTGCCTTATATTAATTCCAACATTTCCCTTTCAACAAAGTAAAGTTACATTCAGGCTCTACACTCCTTGGGTAGAGGAATGTTTGACATAAATCATTTTTTAGAGTAATTTAATTAAAACAGTGAGAATAGCTGGGTGGAATCCTAACAGTGGCTTAATTCAGCTCAGCATGCACCTGCTCTTCACCAGTGGGAGTGCAGCTGAAATACATCTGGTAATATGCTTTATATAAAACTCTGCTCCCAATCCTTGACACTAGTTTAGTTGCAGAATGTACTTTTAATATAGTTTAAAGATCACTCAATTTCTACACTGCATATGTGAAATCAATGCCACGCTTGCGGCTTTCTCTTCACAGAAAACACTGCATTGATATTATAATGGCTTTGTAACTAATTTCAGATAGGGAAGGCAGTACCAGAACAATTGCTGTTTCATTTTATTTTTACCTACTGCCACAAAATCTGGGGCAACGTGACAAATTAATACAATGGTCTGAATGTTAACACATTTACCTACTGAAAGTAAACTGAAGGTCAGTTTAGGGAAGTGGCCTTACGCCATGAACAAGATAGCTAAGATGATACCAGAGTTTTAAAGAGCCTCCTTCGGACTGCAGCATTATAACACCGAAACACTTCCTGAATGACCCAACATTATTTCTTTTTATTGCTTTAGAATTTTAGTCTTTCAGATATTAAGCTTCAATTTCCAATGTAAAAAGCAACAACCCCACCACCAAAACAGCAAAAACCCCAAGATAGTCTTCTAACTTTTCCATCCTTCACTCATTTTTCACTGAAAATATCATATAAACCTGCAGATTTTCACATGGGCTAGATAAAGAAACTTACTTGCTGGCAGTGTTCCTAAGTCTTTCCTACCATAGGGTAAAGAATGGCTCTTTTTGACTAACATAGGGAAGCATCATTTTGGATTATATTACCAGAGGAATATTTACCCTTCTCTTTAACTCCTTCGTTTCTTTGGCTATGCTTCCCAGTAGAGTAAGAATTCATCATTTTTCTCATCTTTGTACTGCACATAGCACAGGATTTCTTTTGTCATTATAAAACATTCCTGGAGCAAACTCCATTGACAAACACACAGAACATTGAAATAACTTTCATTTCCCAAACAGAAAAGTGTGATTCATAGTACATAAACAACTGCTCCTCTCTAACTTCTACCTTACATATTCACATTAATAAATGTTTTTTCAAGTTATAAACTGCAGCATATTTTTCTAAGGTTTTTGTTTAATTCCTGACTAACACATCCCACAGATGACATGTAATGTGCTAGCTGGAATTGAGCAACAGCTAAGGTGGAGATAAATATCCCTTCCACAAAAACCAAACTCTCTGGAAATTCTTCTCAGGGACTTTAGAATAAATGGCAGAGAAAGGGCCTGATCCAACTCACCAACAGATCTTATTGCCTTGTCTTCAAAGGAGGTAGGGCACAGCCATTCAGGCACTGCACACTGCCCAGACAGGAGACCCTTTCTCCAGTGCTTGTGGTCAGGCTGGTGCTCTCCGACTGAAGCCACTGCAGGCCCTGAGGCAGACTACAGCTGTGAACTTGGCTCTGCCAGAACAGAGAGGATGCACCCACACAGCCCAGGCTGGGTCTGCTACAGCTGATGAGTCTGGACTAACTTGAAGGATCAAAGGAACGTAACAACTGTTGCTGCACAGCTTATTTGCCTTGACGTATATGTTGAGAGATCAGTATTCTTCTACTAATAAGTTCCAAACATACAGCTGCTAATGTGTCCACATGAAGAGCATGTCCTACATTTATTTTTATGCCATGTACTTCAAACTGTATCTGGATAAAACATCAATATCCTTCATTCTCATACCAGGAGAACTGAATTTGAATTGAGCAAATAACATTTTTATATACCTAAAAGCTCAGATAAAAACACTGAAAGAAACTGAGGTGTTCAGAAATGCATCTATGTTCTCATTCCCCGGATGTTGAACTTGGGCTCATTTCCGATCCAAGCTTGTGAGAGCAAACTAAACTATACGTTCCTGTTTGTTATTTTAATAATCACATTACTTTCATCTCCCTGTCCCAAGATAATTTAGTGCCAGCAGGATCAGCCATATCATCACACCACAGTACCACAGAAAGCTAATATATGCTATTTCAACTTTTAGAAATTCTGATTCCTCTTCATATAGAGCATACAATATGGCCCAGCACAGTTTATATATCTGAAGTGAGCTACTTTCCCAAATTATCTTGAGTCTGAGAGCTGTTCAGTTTTGCGGTCCTTCCTTTCCTCGATGCCAAGTCATCTTCATTCAAAAGCTGATCCTTTGAAATATTCCTCTCCTGACCGAAAGCGTATCTGGAGTGTCTCGGTGAATACATAAGTACTTAATATGTTTTTATGTTTAATGAAGTTCTACATCTTTCAAAGATCCCATCTGTCCTGGTTTCGGCTGGGATAGAGTTAATTTTCTTTCTAGTAGCTGGTACAGTGCTGTGTTTTGGATTTAGTGTGAGAATACTGTTGATAACACTCCAATGTTTTAGCTGTTGCTAAGTAGTGCTTATCTTAACTTAAGGACTTTTCAGTTCCCCATGCTCTGCCAGCAAGCAGGTGTGCAAGAAGCTGGGAGGGAGCACAGCCGGGGCAGCTGACCCAAACTAGCCAAAGGAATATTCCATACCATGGAATGTCATGCCCAGTATATAAACAGGGGGGAGTTGGCCAGGAGGCGTGGATCGCTGCTCAGGCATCAGTCAGCGGGTGGTCAGCAATTGTATTGTGTATCACTTGGCTTTCCTTGGGTCTAATTTCTCTCTTTTGTTACATTCCTTTTCATTACAATTATTATTATTATATTATTATTCTTAGTTAGTAGTGTATTTTATTTTACTTTAGTTATTAAACTGTTCTTATCTCAACCCACGAATTTTATTTTCTTTTTTTCCTCCTCCTCCCCACCCCACTGGGAGGGGGAGGGGGAAGCGGCTGCATGGTGCTTAGTTGCTGGCTGGGGTTAAACCATGACACCATCCCACGGAAGTTTTCTCCAAGTTAATGCTTTCTTATGGATCTAGCAGATTTAGGGATACTCAATTAAAAAAAAAAAAAAAAAGAAAAAGAAAAAACAAACCCAAAAAACCACACTTCACATCCCCACAGGTATATACACAAAACCCATAAGGAAAAAAAAAAACCAAACCAAAAAAAGGAAAAAAAAAAAAACCAGTCAAAACAAAACCAAAACCCCACAAAAAGCCCCAACCCCAGAAACCCCTGGAATATAAAAGACTCAAACTGCAGCATTACGTCTTACTATGGAGACATTTCAAGCTGAAATCCTCAATAAGTTCAGATGCTTGCAAAGAACCAAGAACAACTGTTAAGCTGCATGTGAGCAGTCCCGTGTGTCCCATGCAATTCATGTGCAGTAAGAATAGGGAAAAAAACAAAAAAAAGAAAAAAAAAATCAATACATTACTCTATTCCTACCATCCTGCAATGCCCACATAAGTCCTCATTAACTTCAGTGGCAATATTACTGCCTTGTCATGAAGGAAAAGAGGAGAAAGCTCCTCACAAATAGAGCGCAAAGGAGATGCTGGAAGAAGCTGGAATTACAAAACATTATAACAAAAAATTCTGAGCTTCTAAGTGGCCAGCTTGGTGCAATCCAAGGGACACATCCATAATTTAAACAGTTCAAAATCAGAGCTTGTAGCAGCCAGTGTGAGGTCCTTCCCAACAGTAAGAAGAGCCTAGTTACGAAGGCAAGCCAGCTCAATTATTGAAGTCTTCAGATCGTACTCCGTGAGTTACAAATGTCACTAACTGTCCTATGTTCCTCAGCTATCTGTCAGGCAGTGATAGGTGTCTATTTATTGCACTGTGAGACCACACTAACCCTTTCTTTGTCACCATCCACATATTGTTAGTATGCAACATAATGTGAGATTGTGTCCACACATCTCTACGCAAAGATAAAACTGTCAAAACAAAAACTTTTTGTAATGCTACTGTATTAGAGGGTGAGCCAAAGCTCACTAAAATCTATGGAAGTCTTTCTTCTTCACTGCAACAGGGGACAGACATTTCCCCTCTCAATAATGTATGAAAAACATACCACAAAAAGACATACATCACAAGAAGAAAACACTGTATCAAGGCGATCACAACCTATCCAAAACCAGACAACCCAGGTTCATGTTTAAGCATAGTTTTGAATGCAAGTCATATTGCACACAAGCATCTATTTATTATATCAGTTGTAATCACACCTCTAAAATGAAAAGTGAAAAAAACCACAGCATGCATCAGCCTGTTTAGTTTGGGAGAAGGGCAGCTATTTTGTCTGTGTCTTAAATGGAAGTGAAGCGACTCCCCTCCCTGAAACGTTAACCATTTCAAAAGATCTCGTTAAAAGGTTTCTCTGTTTTCACTGATTATTATGTAGCGACTACAAGAACACCTATAAATCTGATCGAATTAGGTTTTCAGGCCTTTATTCCAGATAATTTCTTCTCCCTATGTGGACTTTCTCAGGAAATGAGACTTAATGAGTCATAGTCCTTACTGATAATCACAGGAGAGCTCATTAGCTTTCTGTCAGATTCGTACCCACTATCTGCCCTCAATATGCTTGTGACTAGAGCTAAATATGACACTACAGAGAAAGCAGACATACTCAGATGAAGCAATACAGCGGATCTGAAATACTATAGAGATAAATATTTCTCCTTAATTTATTTTGAGAACTTAAAGGGAAAAAAAAATCAACGTGCCTTCTCTGCTTTCTTAATCTTCTTTCTATTATGATGGCATCGCTGACAGCAAGACACACAGTATTAGAGAAAATTATGAATTACATTTGAAGACTCCTTGCAGATATAGTAGCAGAGAACTAGTCTAAACAGTCCATAATACAAGACTCTGGGGACTGGAACACATTTCTGTTCTAGCATACAAAATTGTGGTTTACCACAATCCTGCAAAATCTTCAGGGTATCAATGACAGATTAATGCATGAGGCAGTGCAGGTGAACCTGCTTTTTGACCTGCCCCTCCCACATTTACAGCTCTCTATCTCCATTTCAAATATTTCTAATTGAGTTCTTACATCTCAGCCTATCACCTGCACAGCCTACTGCCTCCTGGTTCTGCCTGAAGGGCATGGCTCTGAGCTGGTCTGTGCAAAGGAACTCCTAAGCCCCATGGCTGTAGCACTGGGAAAGATGCTTCTGCTCTCCACACAATGCACTATGGAACAGCAGTGTTCATCTGATAGATTGTGAGATATGAATGGCCTTAGTCTTTTTCCACCTACAGTTCACATCTCCCGAAAGAGGAAAAGTGAAATTGCAATTCTTATTTCCCACGTTGTTGTTCAGCTTGACAGGACGCTGTTTCTTACTAAGGGCTCATTGCAAGGTGCTGCCCTAAGCCTACTCTTCACAACTAGTCCCCTTCTTAGGTAATGTTTGCTTTTATCTCTCTCTGCAGCTTTCACATAACATTATTTTTTAGGTGAAAGGGAAAACTACTTCTACTTCCTAGAAAACTGAGGATCACCCACACTCTCACAATTTGCTTTCACAAAATACCCCCTTTCCAAACATATCTTAAGGACAGTCCAAGAAGCAGGCACCAAACCCAGGAAGGTATTTTACCAGACCACACTATGGTAAATGCTCACCTTTTCCAGGAAATTATCCATACCAGAAAAAAAAAAAAAAATAGAAAAGAATTACTTTCTCAAGCAATTCACTGTAGTGCCAGTCCCCAAGGCGACAAGCACTCTTCTCAGCTTAATAGGCAATAATATTTGGTTTTAACCCTCTCCCCTCACCCATCCTTAACATGGCTGCTCCTGTTCTTCAATCTATTGTCTCCCCCATCGTGTTCCTTACATTTTACATAGGTACAGCAGTGGCCGCAAAGGGTCTGAACAGGCTGGCAGGAGGAGGAGGTTGTGTTGGGGTGACATACAAGAGTTGTCAGAGCAAAGGGAGTTTTACATTTCCTATTTCCGGGGCTCAGCAGAACTGCCACAAGTCCTCCTCCTTAGAATTTTGCCAATCCCTGCATATTACAATGTTAACAGAGTTTATACAAATCATGGGAAAATTCTAAAGATGTGTTTTTTTAAAACTATTGATAAGTCTGCTGAGGTAAAAAAATGACGGCAGCAAAGTAACACCAGCAATGAATGTGACTACAACTTCCTACCACGTTTATTTTGGCATCAGCAACAACACCCCAGATTGAGCCAAATTATATTCCATCAGACAGGCTGAAGATGAACCATAACGACCCATGACATTTTTTGCTACTTATTTCCTGAACTATTTTAATGACCTGCTTATTCTCTATAAAGAGGGTTGTTAAAAAGCAGAAACTTTCAGTAACTGCTTAAAGAAATATCAGAGGCCAGTGAGAAAAAGACAAAGAAATGTGATCAAATGTTTGATCCCACTCCTTTTCCATTCAGAATTATCTGTTCAGATCTATCCTTTAATTTCACACTTGCACACTTCAGCACACATTCACTTTGTACACACAGCACTCACAGGAACACATCATCTTAATTTTCCATATAGGAAATAGGTGTGTGAGTGATTATTTTTGCTGCACCAGAAAGAAAAGTCAAATATGCAGCACCAGCTACGGGGTCAGAAATTAGACCTTGTCTATGTTAGGCTTTCACATGGCTTCCATTCCAGTAATATCTGAGCACTTCCATTACCATAATATTTGGCAGTTGTCTTCACAACCTTCCCATAAGGTAGGAAATATGTTTATTTTCTTTCTTGTAGATGAAGAAGCAGGGCAGAGCGATCTTCCCATGTTCACAAAGGAAGTTGGTAAAGGAAAAGAAAAGGGGACCCATGTCTTTTGTGTCCCATGCTAGCATACTTTATCATGAACCAACCCTTCAAAGTGATCAGGTTATTTGAATGTAAATGCAACCAGCCAATTCTCCAACTAGGAACATGAGTGAAAGCAAAAAGCTGAAATAATCCAAATCTCTTTTATGCCTTAGAATTCATAGTGCTCTGCACTAAATCTCATTTCTCTCCAGCTTGAATAAACTTTTGATAAAAGTTTAAACAATAATGAGATATACAACTATCTTTGGCTTTTCAAAGGAAACTACCTTGGTCACAACATAGATTGATGGTCAGAGCAACTGAGTGAGACGAGGAATTACAAATCCTGTCACTGCCTCAGGTCATAGCTCTGAGCAAGCCAATTCACCTGTTTATACTTTCCCTTACTATAAATGCAGGGAGGGAAACAACTTGTAAGAGATTGAGATCATCCAGTGCAAACTTATACTTAAACAAGCTGTAACAGCTCTGCATTTTGAAGGGGTAGTTTAGCTATTTATTACCAGTTCAATAAGTTTCATGGATAAGTAGCAGTTTTGCAAGTCTGTTCTTTCCTGTACCTGGGATCTCTCACCTCCTCAGAAGCTCCATGTTGAGATGGTCTTTCTTCTCATTAAGGCCAGTGGGGGTCACTGAAACTGCAAGTTCCCTAGCACAGCACTTCCAGGTGACCAGGGAGCAGAGGGTCAGCTGCGCATAGCAAGAGCTTACGTTGACATCAGATTTTCAGGAAGATCCTGGACTACTTGTCTAATCAGAGCAGTTGCACATTTATGTATTTTTTTATCTGTCATTTTCAAAGCAACAGAAATGAGAAGCTTTTTATGCCATTATATAAGCTCTTTTTCCCAGGAAGTTAACAGTTTTAAAGTTTGAGACATTGCAAATAAAGATTGCAGGTGTAATTCCAGCTCAGGATGACTTCAGGGTTCCAGTGTCAGTCATTAATCACTTGAGCTGCACTTTCTGGGTTTATGATTTTGACAAAATCCCTTCATTTGAATTATGGCCTTGTATTCAACACTAGGGTATGTATTATTCTATGTATAATTTTTAAATACAAAGAGAAACAGCATGGAAAAATTAGAATCTATGACTTAAAAGTCTAGTCCTCTTATAGCATAGGCAAACAGAATGCTCCTGACTTTAACCTATGGGTTCCACTTCATATGTGGTGTATTTTTCATACATCATGAGTTTTTATAAATTTGCTGTATAAAGCACCAGAGCTACGTTGCCAGCAAAATATAAGGAAAACAAATATGTCAGGGTAATGATGCCAGGACAATTCCTTATTGAAAAAAGCAGTTTATTAATACCTTATTGCTACAAGCTAGATCTTATTATCATCTTGGGTCATTTAGAATCTTATTAGGTATTCTGATGGTGGATGAATAATCCTGTGATAAATTCTTTGCCATGTCCTTCACAGTTGTCATAGCAGGATCATAAACAGCATTTATAACAATCTAGCCTGGAGCAAAAGGCTTACAATGGTCTGTTTAACATGCAGGAAATATTCAGATCGGCCGTGTCTGGTTAGATTTGAGACCCACAGGAGAGATAGCAAAGTTAAATGTAGCATGGGTTTCTCTGAAGATTAGCTTTAAAAAAGGCTTTGGGTCAGGGACATGGGGACTAATGCCAATGATATGGGCACAAGCAGCCTTCTTTCAAGAAAGCCAACTTGAATAAAAACGGTAGCTGCAAGTTACTTTCTTACTGAAAAACCATGGAAGGTTACTTGAGCCGCTACATAAGAAGCGTGGTTGAAATGATTTGCAACTGAATGGCTTGGAGCTCAGTCATCTACTTCAGTGATTATTATATGAAAAAATAGTGTATGCACTCATAGTGAAAAATATGCAGATTTTTGCAGAGCTATAGGATAAATTGCCTATACTGTGCAACTTCTTGAACTCTTGCAAACTCAGAACTGAGTTCTTCAGAACTACTACAAAAGTAACATGGGTAAAGTAAATTCTAGAAAAAAAAAATTTACGTTGCTTTGAGCGGGTATTAAAAAAAACCCCAAACATACACAGTCTACGCATATAAACACAAACGCCTCCCTATCACTGAACACGATGAGTTACTTGCACCTGTTGTCATTCAGTGTCACATTCTAAGGTACGATACCAGTTTCCCAAGTCTAAGTGCAGCAAGTGCATCTCAAACCACCAGAACTTTTCAGAACAGAAGCTATTTTTAAACGATAATAGTGGTATAAATTAAAGCTCAGCCAAAACTAATCGTGCAGGACCTGTCAGGCACATTTTCAGGAGAGCGATAATAGAAATGAGTGGCTTACTGGAAGGGATTGTGGTGACAGATTTGAGTACAGCCACGTATATACACAAACACTTTCTCCACAGTAGGTGATGCTCTCTTGCCACAAGCGACTGAGACCGTGGAAAGCGAACAGCAAAATTTGCTTATCTTAGAAAAAGATGAATTGCCTCTTCCACCTGAATTTTAAATACACTAAATGAATTAATTCTGTAGCTCTAGTCCCTAAAACGGAGCTTGACTGTTGGAAAGCTAGCATAAATGTCCACAGCTGAGAAATGTAGAAATTGCATTCCGGGACATTCACTGCTGCAGTCGTTTGGACGCCTCGAATTAGAAAAACACCATCATATCCTGGGACTTGTTTGAAGCTGCAACTACCACCTACAAGAACCAATTTTGCAGACATCTATGCGTGCACCCAATCTTACTACCAACATATAGCTACAATACTTCCAAGGATAGTATATATGGCAGTTAAGTTAAATGGGCACAGATCATAGTCACCACATGAAGAGCAAAGTACTGTCATTTGCTCAGAATTTGTTCCCAACCTTAAAAACCAATTGTCAATAATTCTAAAGTTGAAAATACTTCTCAAAACAGAAACCTTAAGCTAATCAGGTGAAGCCTGAGAGGGGAAAGGGGCTAAGCTCACCAAATCAATTGTTACTTAGAGCAAACAGTTCTCAAACAGCTGCATTCTTTTATCTCCTGTATTATCCTGCTTTCCTCTAAGTTTTTGTTAGCTGACTGCAGATTCTTTGAGAGGTGTAGCTGTACCTTCATAGGTAGTTTTTAGCACTTTGGGCATTTACCAGCAGAAATAAATAAAAGCACTGTAGTCACAGAGATAAAAGAAAAAGAGCTTTGAATTAAGCAGTTAAATGAACAGATAGGAGCCTGCAGGAAAACGTACTATACAAAAGCTATAGAGCTTGAGGTACTATGTAAGTTTAGCTAAAGTTGAGGCACGCTTTTTTTCCCTTGTGACTAACAGTAGTTTTTCTAGTCTGTTCTTAGCACAAATCTAGTTGGGTTGAAGGAAAACTCACTTGTAGCATTCAGGCTGCCAAAGCAGCACAACATATATGTTACAGTGACACTGCAATCATGACGGTATCTCAGATTTTCACATCTCTAAAGCAACAGCAGGTAGGATATGGAATTATACCACTAGCTAAACAGAAGTGTCATGGCATTTTTTTTTTTTTTTTTAAATAATAAAATTCAGTCTTTGCTGCTTCTTAAAAAGCCATGGTTGCTATTGAGGAGTAAAGGTTATAATATTATATTTTTTTTTTCAATGTGAGATTTACATTGATAATCTTTCTTGTCAATTAAAATGTCTTCTTAAGTCAATATGTCAATTAAAAAAAGCATCTTAAGTATACTATCATTGTGCACAGAAATGTAAAAATTATTGACTTTGTAAAAAAAAACCACCAACAAACCTTTCCATCTCTGTTTTGATAACTGTACCGCTGTAAAAAGAAGTACCACATGTGAAGATGACTTCTATTTTGGATGCACAGATCAACACTCAACCAGACTGAAAGAACAGCAACGTAAAATGAATACCTTTTAAGACTGCAAGTTAACCGAAAGTCTTTGGAGGTTTAAAATTGTTAGTATCATTCTATAAATGCACAAAATCCCTCCAAGGCAGCTCTCGATATAGTCACCCAAGCATATTAATTTACAAAAATCTCTCTGATATTAACACGTTTCAAATTCTAGATATTCATAGGAGTTAGTCTTGCACTAAAAACTGAACTGTGACAAAAGAAAGTATCTGCTTCACAAGTTAAATTTCCCTTCGTCTTTAAACTTAAAAGAGGTAAAATATGCTTATTGTAAAATAAGATTGCCTCTCTGCCTTCTGAGCATGTCTACACAGCTGTTTTGGACTGAAGCAAAATCTCAGCAGCATCATGCAGTCACTCTTCTTCCCTCTCACCTGCTCATGTACAACCTCTTTTCCTGCTGAAATCAATGAGACTTCTGATCTGGCTTCATCTGAATCATACCAACCAGTTTCCTATCAGTTTTATTGCTAGTACGAGAGCACATGTGGCCCAGCAAGACCATCTCTGGTTGATTTCATAGCATTTTTACAGTGCTATGCAATATGTGTTTCATATGCAATAAAATAGTCTAGTTCCTACAGATATTATCCGTACTAGCATTACTTGACAAACTTTACAGGTAGCTCTTAAATTGACATAATCTAGCTTCACTGGGCTGCTTTTAACACTAAACTCATGCGAACTTATTTTAAAAAAAATGCACATTAGTACATTTAAAATTTTTACCCATTGTTCAGCATTTTCATTCAGCTTGCAAAGCCCACCAATGGAAGTGTTCAGAAAGCTTTCATAAACAGTTTTCTCCAAATCTGTCTGGGGAGGTTAATCTCTGTTCAGCTGCTTGCCCACAGCGTTTTGAAGAACTGCTAGTGGTAAAAGGTGCAGATATGATCCATTGGCAAAAGCAAGATACAACTCAGTATAAGCCCATTCACATAGAACAGAGCTTGCTTTAGTTCACTGCCACAGATTCACAGCTCTCTAAATTGAGTTACAGCAGCCCGCTCTCAGGTAAGGTGATAACTATGACACAAGCGCCTTCCCTCTAGCCTGCTAATTCACCTCAAACCCAACTCTCCAGAGTAGCTAGCAAACCGCTATGAGGCTCAGCAGGAACCACCAGAACAAAGTTTTTTCATGATCAGGAACCATCAACTCCCAGCTCAGAGGTTAAATGCCATATCAGAAATTTTGTGACTTTGGGAAGTTATTTTTCAATCGGTACCTGTGACAAAGCCTTTAACAGCAACAGCACAGAAAGCAATTAACATTCACCTCAATGCAAAGGATCCTCTGCTTTTGTATACTGAAGTAGCATGCATCCCTGATTACAAGAAAGGAATCAAAATATGCTTGCCAAGTGTGCTAGCTAAACTATGAGCTCAGCAGCTAAGGGTTTCATTTCTTTCCAGATGCTAATGAGAAGGAGGGTGGGTCAGTGGCTCAGGGAAGAGCAGCTGAGTCAGGCTGGCCCACGTTCTGGTGCAGACAGCAGCAGCCCAGAGGGGACTGGGCTCCCTACTGTGGCTGCAGGCCAGTCATTACCTGTGGTTTGTGGAGTGAAGCTCAGTCAGCTGTGCCTGCCTTGCTGCAATCACAGCTTCAGGTGCATTGAGTAGACTCAGCATTTTTATGGATATGAACCCAACACTGGTTCCTGAGCAACAAGTCAGATTATACCTTCAGTGGGCAAAATGCTGTAGAATTATCACTCAGATGTGAAAAACCTGCAGCACACCAACAGGGAAAGTGATGACTGGGTCAAGTCAGCTCAGCTGTTCAGCAATACAAGCACCAAGTACCAAGCAGCAAGAATACATGCAACACATCTTTCTACAGTTGTACCTCACTGCCAAGATGCCATTGCACTTCTGTTTGACTTTGCTATTGATCCAGAATATGTGAGAGCAGTCTATAATGGTGCAGAATATTCTATGTAGACACTGTACTAGCTCCCAGGTAATTCAAGTGACAGATAAACAGTGTGCAAGACTGGCTTCCAAATCACTTAGAGCAAAACACAGAAATATGGTAAAGACTACTGAAGGAAGAACACATTCCCAGTAATTCCAAAGAGAAGAGATTTGCAAAATTTCCCTCCTTTTTCCCCAAATACCTTGCATTTGGTTCTGTATCCTCTTCTTAAGTCTCAGTGAAACTCCCCCTCCCCACTCACTTGCCTGCAAACAGAAGTATTAGTTAACAGGTTTCCTAGGACCTGGCTTGGCCCTCTCAGTGAAAGACCTCTTTAATTTTCCTCACGCACTGAGATTCATTTACAAAACCATTTCCATTGAGAAAGTTTGATGTACACTATAAATCAAAATGTGCCCATATACATATTTCCCACTGGAAACCAGCAAGATGCCCAAATGGTAGCCATGCTCTTTTGCACCCTGCTGGATATCTGTGAATATCAGCTGTCCTTTGGTATCAGAGCCACTCAGCTGTAAATAAGTAAACGCTTCTGGTGTACAAACCGTTGATTAGATCAATTGCCTTTACAATTCCCCGTGAGTGAACGCTATATACATTCACTAACTGATTGTCTTAACTGTTGCCAGTTAGAGCTTAAATGTCTAATTAACAAGAAATAGACAGAGTTCTCCACTGTTGACTTTGGAGGACTATGACCAATAACTCTACCTGTACAACACAATGCGATGAAGAGAGGGAGAAAGTGGAAATAAGATGAGTTTAGAAATGTCTGGACAGCATTAATGTATACATATACATATGTGTATATGTATGTACATATATGCAGCACCAGGTTAAATTCTCCTGGCTTATTTCTCAATACATAGTTTCTCCTAGAATATATCATCACTGGTTTCTACTGATTTCTACTTGATTTCTGTTGGCTTCTCCTAGAAAATACAATCACTTTTGAATACAAAGTAACTGTAAAATAAGAACCTATAACACTTCTATCCACAGTCATTTTTGCTACAATAATAATCTAACATATTCATGGTCCTGGTATGTAAGTGTTTGGAAGCATCCTTGTAAGCAAATAATGTATGGACCAGACTATATTTTTTCTTTAAAAAGAATATATTATGCATTATTGATATTCCTCTTACAATAAATGAGACGTAGAGTTTGTTATTCTGCTTTTTATCTGATGCAAACTTAGTGGATTCATTGCAAGCCTGAACAGTTCATCAATACAGATTATGAACTACTCAGATCGGCTTTAGAACTAGTAGCTAAATACGCTAGTAAATACCTTGATCATGAACAGCAACAGCATTATTCTTCACTGTTCAAAGCAATTTTCACTTCTTGAGCAGGATTAGACTATACAACTGCCCAGAGCTATACAAATAAATGCAGTTTGGTGCCACCTAAAACAGAAATCTGCTGAGAAAGACATTTGAAACTGGCAATAGGTGCAGGCACTGCAAATAATTTTTCTGCATAGACGGATGATGCACCAGAGACCAGCTCTTATCATAAAAACTACAATAGCAGGTGTCAGTGAAATAATATTTAGCAATGGCATGGACATTCTACAAAAGTCAATGTGAAAAAAAAAATCTTCTCAGGTACATGTGTATGTTGTTAATCATAATTAAGGCAAGTGTGACAGTTTCTTGGCAACAGACACTGAGTTCCCTTCCCTGACAAACAAATCCTGCAGGAATACTCTCTCTTTCATTACATCAAGCCTGCAGTTCTTTACGCTAATATCCTCCACTTGGAACACTCCAAGTCATAGAGAAACTTTTGTTTTGTCAATTGCTTTTTGCTGGGTAATCACATGATGACCTCCACAAAAGAAAGGAGCAAGTTTCTCATTAGTAAAGTAAAAAGAGCTTTAAAAGCTAGTAATATAAACAAGCACATATACTATTGTAGACAGGGGCAGGAGAGTGGGGACAAAAGAGAGATTCACAGCATCCAAGTTAGGGACCTAACGCTATCCATATCCTCAAAGAAGATTCAGAGCACGAAGTGCAATAGCAAAGCATGACTACCCTAAAAGCAGCAAGTGAACGATAGTCCCTCTGAATGTGTATTTTTACTTGCATAATACAGTATCTATAACACCTAACAATAAGCACCTACATGTAAATATTTCCAAGAAAACAATTTATAGGTATACTTGCTATTGACCTTTCAGTAATTAGGGGATTTCCAATTCTTCAACAACAAAAAAACCCTGATGATTTGGAAGGAAGCAAGCATTTTCAGAGAACTTTTTTTCTTTAAAAAACCTTTTTGATGGCAAGGTTTTGGCCAGCTGCAAGTTCTTCGTTCAAAACAAGTCACATTTTACCATTATTAATTTTTTTTTCATAAAAGGAAAAAAGTTGATTAAAGAATACTGAACCATTTGAAGAATACACTATAAATGCATGTATTAGCTAAAAGGGTTGCAAAGAAACATGGTTATGATTCTAAAAGAAGGTGTAAATACCACAGAGAGAAAAGAAATCCCTTACAGTATGTATAATTACATTACTGATAATTATATCTCAGTAATGGGGAAATTACAGTAGAACACCAGCAAAGCCTCTCACAATAAATTGCACAAGTTTATGGAACAATCTCTTCAGGGAAGTTTGTGGAAACTCCCTACTTCATCTGAAAGACATAAAACACGGGAGACGAAACACATTCACAATGTGCTGTGGGGACAATACTGAGCTAGAAGAGAGATGAACTGGTCTTCTCCTTTTCTCCGTGCTATGCCATGAGCCTAGGAGCAGGGTTTAAAATCACCACCTCTGCTGTCTTCCGATTTTGTTGTCTGTTCCTGGCTCTATCTCATGTTAGTGAGATCCCACAGGGTTTAGCAATTAGCATGAGGAAAGCAGTATGATAATCAGAAGAAATTAATGGTTTAAAAACATAATCTTACACTTCCCCTGAGACTTGTTCCATGCAACTAGATTCTCAAAAAAAAGAAAAAAAAGAACAGGTAATTGATTCTTATTAAGAGACTGATCTGCCACAAAACGCTATCCATGTGAAAAAGATGTTAATTTTAAAGTGCTCTCAGAGTCAGCGTGAACCTAGTCTCTGACTAGCTTTCTAAGGAAGAGAGGCTAGGATCCTCCATGCCACCCTTCTCTTTTGCACCTACTCGGAACAGCTGAGCACGACATGGGTCTTCATGTACTAACAACCAGCATCTGAAAACAGGAGCAGGATGTGACAGTGAAATAGCAATCTCTAGGTTTTTGTCAGCAATTTCAATGAGAAAGGTGGAGAAATGAGCATGCAATGCATACTCTTCTCAGTCAATTGTGTGGAGAAGCTAGGACAGCTCATGAGTCGTGGATATTATCAAACTTCATAAGCTATATATTGTATTTAACTATGCCCAATGCTGAATTTTTATACACTCCTTGGAAAAGATTGAGTTACAGACTTTATTCCCATGGTTAACTACACTATTAAACATGTGTGTTATTTATTCTGGCTTAATTTCCTCTTTCAATGAATTGATTAATAATGTAAAAAAGCAGTCATGTAAAGCAGAAAAAAACCTCTCAGTAAATGTCTGGTCTTACTTCAATGAGTTTAGGAACTAAGTGGATCTCTTAGGAATTTTTCAAAAAAGAAAAAATAGATAGAAACACTCAACCACTTCAGTCCAAAATAATGTTTCACATACTCACTAAGTCATCCAGCTCTTGATTAAAATAGAGGAAATTTTCAAGATCTCTATTTGGGGGGGGGGGGGGGGGGGGGAAGTTTCATATATAGCATTTTGACAAGCTAGTACAGGTGCTTCAACTCCACATTTTCTTTATACAGTTTTATCTATACAATACAGGTGGCTATGTGGGCAGCATTTTTTCTGTGAACTTGTTCATTAGTAGTGCCTGTTCACACAGAGCAGCCTTGCCTCAAACATTTGCTCAAGTCAAAGAATAAGGCTGCATGCAAACTTTTGTTGCTCAGTTTCAGAGACTTCATAGCAAAAATTAACAATGTAGTGCATCTTCCCATAACTGAACATCAGCTCGCACAGCAGAAAAACAATTTGGAAGTCTATGTGAAACAGCACCACCTGGTGATCGTTGTCATAATGACAGTATGTCTTTCGATGGGTACTCAAAAAGTTTCATTTTTCTCTTTTCTTCCGACATCATAAGAAGATTAAAAAAGGTAGAGAACATCCCCAATCCTGAAAATTTGTAGTTAAAAATTTGAAATTTATATAAAATGTAAAAAAGTTAACCTTAATCTAAGTCTCAAGACCCCAAAATATTGCAGACAATCTTAGAGAGGTAACCTTTAAAGTAGAAGAGGAAAAGTAAATTAAATTCTGCATACAACTGAGTTAATATTGCTTTCAGTCCTTCATTTTTCTGTTTTCCTCTTTGACTGAAGTTTTGAAGCAGTGAAGTTAGCCATCCACATCCACTAATTTTACAAAAGATAGGGTTAATTCCATTCAGGTGTTTGAAAATGTTCATTTATACCCCCTTTTGAACACAGCTGCATCCCTAGGAGCCGTGAAAAGCAGGGCTTCCGTCCCTTTGTGAATTTCTGCATCCGAACTCTCCCCTCTGATTCTGCCCCCCGCCTAGAAATTTTGTCTTTCTCCAGGCAAGATCTCTCCCTAACTTCACACATCTTCCTCCATCAAAATACAACCTTCCACTCTTTCTCCCATCAGCCTCATCTTCCCTTCTACATCAAGTCATTGCCTTACGACCATTTTTCTCCAGGCAGCAAGCCACATTCCTCTTGAACCACAACAGAAACTGACTATGTCATGAGCAAACGAGTTTTGTTGTGTTTAAAAAAAAAAAAGCGCCTTGTATTGTAGCATGGCAAGAACAAGTCACTTGGGGAAGGCAGATCAGGAAGATAGGAGACTGACCTCAGCAAGAGACTGATCAAACAAAACTGAAATCAGCCACCATCAAGAGATCAGTTTATCATTAGCCACAAAACCACCCTTTTCATAGCAGAGAGACAACAGTCAACCTCCCTGCAGGAGAAGTGGCTGTTGGTGCTTCCTCAGGAGGCTCACACTGCCATTCCTTCTGCTGGCTGGGACCTGAGGGCATGAACACAACACTCACATCAGAGCACATACCCACTTTACCTGGGAAAGCTGAGCTGCAGAATATTAACCTAAAGAAACCTCATTTGAAGGGATACCTCAGACATGAGGAATCTCTACACTTCTAAATAACAACTGATTTTTAAAACATGTAGCTTATGTTCTTCACAGACCTGGAGCCCCCTTACAGTCACCAGCTTGCAGCATCATGCCCTTAATAGCTCCAAACAAAGCATCTTTAGTATCAGTCCGGGAAAAAAACCAGTAGAAATACTGTATTCAGACAGATGTCAAAACAGTTCTTTTTCCCCAGGGACAGTCTGCCTGACTGCCCTGCTGGTTTTGTCATTCTCAGAGCTCAATACAACTCTATTAGGATAAATTTTGTCATAAGATAAATTGCACGCTCAGAATGCCTCCTGAAGTTTCAAAATCCACAATTAACAATTTCATATTCATAATGGTAAACATCAATACATCTTCCTCAGGAAGAAACTACCATCTGCATAAATTTAATGAGTACTTTAATACAGTGGTATTGTGGTAGCACACTCATGCCGCTATCTCTCTTGTGAAGTCTGGCAATATTTGCCAGAAAAATACTGATGGGATTGTGGTTTCTTGAATTATTGTTATAGGCTCCACAAAACAACTAGATATGTTCATGATTACAGGAGAAACATACCTAACACTCAGAGAGTGGTAACACAGACATTGTTCTTTTACATTTTATAAGGCTGGGTGTTCAAGGGCAATGGAATCTCACATCATTTTTCCCTCCAGAATCATGAATTGTGTTGATTTTTTTTTTTAATTTATACTCTGCAACAGACTATTAACCTGTAGAAAAGCTACTAAAGGAGCCAGTGCTTCTCCTGTAAAAAAGCAATACCTTCTAAAATTCAATGTATTTAAAAGGAAAACTAGATCCCAGGATGCAAATTTGTCAAATATCTTTCCCTGATGTCTAGTGCCATCTTTTGCATTTTGGCAAAAATATGAAATGGAAAAATATTCTCCTTGGTTTTGTTTAATTTCTCAGCACTGGATCCTTGTATTATCTGATTGAACTGAGTTAAGTTACTAGAAAGTTATCTATGAGCTAGACTTCCAAGCATTTGATGCCAAGTGTCACAGTCAGCCCTTTGGCACTAGAAGTAGATTCCGTAACAGATGTATAATAGCACGTGATTGTTTATGTGCTTGGATGGAAATAAAGGAGAAGGTCATAGAGAACTCAGAGCTTGCAGAAGGTATTGACTGATGCTCTCTTCTTTCAGAAAATACAGTAACTCTTCATGAAAGATTGCAGAAAGCATTTTGAAAGAGGATGCACAAGCAGGAAGAAAAAGAAAAATTCCACATGAGCTTTTTTGGAACTGGAAATAACCACTTAGACCACAGATGATAAAGGTGCAAATGGAGTAGCACAGCTGGCAGTTTGATCCATTTTGTCCCAGACCATTATGATTATCTAATTATGCTCATCACATACGCTAAATATTTCTGATCTGTAGCACAGACACCTTGCCCCCTTATTTATAAAAACTATTTATAGCAAAGACATTCCAACAAGTCCAGCGAACACTTCTGTTACTAGAAATATTAATATTTGCTATTTCCTTTTTTAAAGGAAGGATTAACACCAATATTAAAGAAGGAATGGCAATGAGCAGTTAAAATTAAAGTCTTTGATCCTCTGCCACATGACTCACCA
This sequence comes from Gymnogyps californianus, assembly GCF_018139145.2. Taxonomy (NCBI): domain Eukaryota; kingdom Metazoa; phylum Chordata; class Aves; order Accipitriformes; family Cathartidae; genus Gymnogyps; species Gymnogyps californianus. The sequence continues at coordinate 6,059,439 of NC_059481.1, read as the reverse complement.
GACCTAACTCCATAACACACTTCTATGATTCTATTAAACAATTCCAAAATTTGCAGACTGAAAGGGTGTTCAGTACTTTTTGAAATACAAGTCACCTCAAAGCGTACAAAGCTGACCACAAAAAAGAATCAGTCAAAACTGCTAGCCACATCAGAAAACATTAGGGAAGGCTTAATGTTTTTCTGAATTTCCAAGAAAAACGCTATAGTGAGAAAAGATACAGAATTTCAAAGCAGCTGGTTCACTGGTAGAATTAGCATTTCTGCACACTGGAAAAACAAGTGTAAAAAGAAGTTTTCCATAACTGTATAAATGAACAGCATTCACCCTCCAAAAGGCAATATGTTGTTAGCTTTTGACACACTGATGCTGTATTATTGTCAAGGATTTTTCTAAGTTGTGGCAACAGTAAGCAGCAATTTTCAGACTTCAAAAATAGAGACAGGCTGTTAAACACCCACTGTTCTCCAGCATTCTTTTACTTACCTTTTAGTTTGTATTTTTATTATGAATACTGTGTTCAACTTGTAATTTTCTAATCAACTGAAACTGCAAAATACTGATTAATCTAAATGATAACATAATTATAATGAAATCAGATGCACCACTGATCGAAGGCAGATGCAATCTGAAGAGAGTGGCTGGTGCCTCAAAAATGGCATTCTTGGAATAACAACAGGGAACCTAAAAGGATTTTTAATGCTAATGTTACAGTTGATAAGTAAATCCTATGACATACAGCTACTTAGAAAGATAGAGGGAACAAGATTGGGGTGGAGTTTTTTGGCACAGATTCTCTTAATTCTTTGTCTAAGAAGTCTCATGGATGAAGAAAAAATAATTCAGTAAAGGATTTTCATTATTAAAATGTTTTGTCTACCTCTCTTTCCAAATCACTCCAACCATGTCTTCTATCAAGACCACTTGAAATTTCTGGGTTGTTTTCTGACCTGGTAAAGGAAATCTAGTTTCTCCTAAATTAGCTTTTGGTCCTCTAGAAAAAGAAACACATACATCTCAGGTAGCTTCTGACTGATCTGGAAATCGTAAGACTAAGTTAAAAATGGTGGGGAAGGCTTTTTAATTTTTTTTTTTTTAATTGGTCCTGATTTAAATTGGGCTTTCACAACTCCCAGCATTTCTCCTCATTCTGGGTATCTAATGACTTTTTTTTTTATCATTTTTAAATGAGTAGTGATGTACCCAGGTGACGATTTAAGAAGTGGTAGCATTCTTAAAAAACCAACCAAACAAAAGAAAACAACCAAAAACCTAGACTAGAATTATGTGGCAATAAGATCACTAAAACTAGCAACATTGTAGTGTAAACTTTCAAAGAAATCAACATTTTTGTAGTTCTGGCCCTTTGTAGGTCTAGATTCCATGTTTTAAAAAATACCAGCAACTAAACTTTAAAACAAATATAACTAAATATTTAAGAGACCATGCTTAGTCGAAAAGTAAGTCCTCTGTAAACTTACAGGGTGGGGAAAAAAAAAACCAACCAAACAACTTATCCATTAAGTTGCTGTTTTGAAAACGAGGGACTGAACACCACAGCTACAGAACACAAGCCTAAGATCATAAAGCACTGAGACATGCACATGCTCTGTTGTGGCAGTTCCACCCCATGTCCTGCTTCCAAGTGACACTGAACATGTCATTCTCCCTTCCTTACGTCCTAAGCTGTTTGATTCAGGCCATGGGAAATCAATCTCACTCTACGTTTGTTCACAGACACACACGTTTTAATTGTGCCAGAAAAATGTTTGTAATGCAGGTAGCGTATCATAATGTCACAGAGTGAACTCCCTGCCTCATTTATGTATTTCTTCTTTCCTCAACCAATTCCAACACAAGTAATTTAATTCCCACTGCTTAAATTCCCTTTTTGGTAGCTGAACACCATATCAGTGTCCACTATCTTACTCCAAAATAGAGAGTAAGTAACCGTACTGTCACAGAAATGAGAAAGGGATGCCAATTACAACTGTATGAGCACTTGGATGTTGCAACAGGCTTTTGATCCACCCTTTTATGTTTCTCATTACTCAAATTCCCTTAGAGCTTACCCTTTTTTTTTGTTGTTTTGATTTTTACTTCAGCTTCCATGCAGGTTTTAGATTGAGATTCCTAAGTTTACATAACATCAGTTCAGCTCTGATTCAAAGGTGTCTTATCTGATCATATAAACAAAAGACTGAAGCAATTTTAAATTTAACTTCTCTTTAAGTCTTATTACAGAGGAGTCTATAAGAAGTACAGACAGGTCATTTTTCTAATATGATTGTTTCAAGTCAGCAAACTGAGCATGGTGACGATACATTTTGAATTTGCTGCTCAAGCACATTTTATAGACACTTTCTGATGCTGGAAGGATCTGAAGAATTTTGACTGGTGAAGTAGACCAAACCAACTATTGTCCATCTGCCTAGGTCATTTGCCTCTATAGCAAATAATTTTCAAGGTACAGATAACTTGGAAGCCATTGAATATTTACACCCAAATAGATTTTATTACAAGAAAGAAATACCTTGGGATTTCCTTTCTTCAGAATAATCACTTTCTGTAGCATTTGTTATCAGTAGCTGATGTTCCACACCACACTTCCAGCCCATCGCCTTTTTCTTTTTAGAGCCTCTGTTATCACTATTAGAGCAATCTGTAATCAAATACAGGCTAATCATTCTGATATAAATGCATCATACTGAAGATTGCCTCATGTGAAGCCCGAGTCTTCTGAACTTATCTTGTGCCTCCCATAACATGAAACAATTAAAGATGTGCTGCATTAATTTTACTAATCTTTAATAGATGATAATTGGAATTAGGCCTCCAGAGGGAGGGTTTGAGCGTGTGTTTACCAACAGAAGAATGACATTGATTGATCAGAAATAAAACCAGAATGTTTAGTCTAACTACTTTGTTGGTTATCTGAATATAACTCACATTTTATTTAAAATTGTTTGTCTAGAAAAACAAGATTGCCACTGGAAACAAGAAATCCCTTAGCTTTCTTCTTTCCACTGGCAATCTGCTAACAGCAGCAAATTACATTCAAATTGCACATCAACTACTATTAGTATTAATTGTAAACTAACCTCAGTTCACTTAATTGTGGGCATAATGAAGTATTACAATTAGCCATAATATATTATTTAAATAAGAAATATCAATATTATTTAGAGCAGGTGCCAATTATGGCAGGCAGTGAAATATGCCACCAAAAAGGATTTCAATTAGAAATTCAATTTCAGCAGACAAAGGTCCTCGTCACTCTGGTAAAATGGCTAACAGCACTAATGCGCATCACCTCCATGGGGGAAGGGAGGCTAACTTGGAGCTCACCTGCATTTTGCACTATGGATTTCACAGGCGTTCTGGAGAGGCATGTTACAGACACAACTGCAGACTTCTGCAGAACAGGTTTATACAGCACTGTACAGGAGAAAGAGATCACTACATAAAACCACTAGGTTCAAGATGCTAGTGTACTGTTATTTGATCTTAAAATTACTTGGGTCAAAGTCTACATTTCATATCTGTATAGTCACTACTGTATGAAATTCTCTTTGCTTAAGAATATGATAAATACAAAACATAGTTTTCAATGGATTTGGATGCAAAAACTCTAGGGCTAAATACTTACATGCCCCTTTTTCAGTACTTTAAAACTTTCAAGATTCATTTCTGGCTTCTTATCCCAGTTCTCTGCAATTTTGAGCAAAGTAGTAAAGGCTGAAGTTTAAATCCCCACTGACATAAATTTGGATTGAAGATGCTTAGCTCTCCTAAAAAAATTTAGCTAGTGTAGTGTTTCTACCCCCAGTTCTCTATCAGGATAAGGACATTCACTCAACATACTCATGTCAAACTTACTGTCAGATAGCTTAACCAATGTTTTTGCCAGAATACATTTGTCTTTCAGGTAAAGAAATTGCATCCAGCAGAACAGTATCTGCCAAAGTGGAAACAAGCTGCATCTATAAAGCGACCTAGACTAATTTATACTAGTTAAACTTTATACTAAAGATGACGTATACTAGAGCTGCCAAAATCTAAATTTCTTAGCTTTCATACATCCTCACTGCTTCATATCTCAATTTGTAAAATTATAAAGTAAATGTATCAACTGGAGGTTAGCAAAACGTGGAAAATCTCAGGGGAAAAAGTCAAAATAACAAATATGTTCTGTGTATTCTATGCTTCCTAGAAATGCTCCTGGGTTATGTTGGATCCTAAAGTTGGGGTTGTCAAATGAATGTTGCCAACAACAAAACATAGCATCAGTGATTCTTTTAATTTTTCAAGTATTCAAAAGCATTAGTCAGTTCCTGACATCATGTTGCAGTAACACGAAGTAAGGAAAAGATTTTGATTAGCTAGGAAAAGTTGAAGAGAAAAATTGCAAGCTGAAATATGCTGCAAGTATGCTCAAGTTTCAGGCACAGGCCCACAGTGATAGAACTTTTCTTGCTGTACATTAAGATAATTTCAGTATACTACAATTATGTGCCTAATTAAAATTAAGAAATTAGAACACAGTTAAAAGGAATGATATTTTGCTCACAGCTAATTTCATTAAAGTATTAATGAACAAGACTCATTTTATGGCTAGAGGGCAACTACTTTCTGCAAAGTACTTCCATGCTAGCTAATTTATTCATGCATGAAAAACAATCCAATGAGAAATGAGCGAGCCGGGAACTGCTGGTCCTAATTAAAATATTTAAAACACCATGTCTATTCTGTTCCATCTAGCCAAAGACCTAAGCTAGGAGCCAGCATGATACCAATTAACATGGAACAACCAAACACACAACACCCACAGATTCTTATTAAAGTGCATATTATTGCACCATACAATATATTGTTCTACACTTGTATGTAAATGTTTAATTAACCCATGTCTAAATCTCCGTAACATTCAGAAATCGATACTTTAAATCCTAAACAAGTGACAATCAGACTGCATGATGTTCACTTTTATTTATCACAATGCTCTCTTAGCAAACTCTTTGGAGTCATCCTGCAATTCACACAGTAAAGTATTTCTTAAGGGAGGGAGGGGAGGCAGAAGCAGAGGAGGAAAAAGGAGCAGGCAAAAGATTTTTTTCTCTGCATTTTAGACAGCAATGAGATTGCTGGTTGCCAAAGGCTTGGAAATGGAACGCAATGTTGGGTTAGCCTCAGGTAATACAATATTTTTCATTAATAATTGAAGGAAGAGCCTGGGATTAAACCCATTTGTCAGTCTTGGATGGCAGCAACAAAAACAAAATAAAACCGCTTCCTTTATAAACCAAAGAGCTGTTTGTGGGGGAAGAACCCAAGGGATGGCTCCCACTAGAGAAGAACACTGTAAAGGCTCAGAGAGAAGTTGGAGACTTGCAAACTTCGGAGAAAGCAGGATCAGAAAACCAGAAAATGCTCTAAACTTTACTTCACACACAGATGAGAAAAATCTGAGTTCAAGGAGACTTGAAAAAGCAGAAATTTGCCTCAGTTTGCACCATCGTAGGTCTTCCTTTTTGAAAAGTTTCTAGGGTTTCCCCCCCCCTTCAGTTAATCTTCAAGCATTTCTTGAGAAATCTGGCTCCCCACAGAGGTTTTTCTTCCCCTTTTCTATTCTGTTCTCCTGCAGCACTCATACACCAGTTTCTTCATTAAATGAAAGAAATTAAATAGCCTTCCCTTGCTTTTTCTGGCTGATTGGGTAGACTTACTTCTGCTCTTCCCTAACTGACAAGATTTGCAACCTGTTGATGGAAGTGTCAAATTAAAAAGAACCCACAGTTGCCAGAAATCCCACTAGAGCCGCTCTTACGAAAATTTTCCAGTTATCAAACCATGGAAATCTGTTAGCACAGTCAGTACTCATTCAAATTAATGTGCGCTCAGTCTTCATGCACTGGCTGCGGAGTGGCAAGTAAGAAACACAAGAGTGAGCTCACACACACTCTGACTCTTCTCATTGTCAGGTATTTTGTGCCCTGGACTTGGTCCCCACCCTTCTCTGATTCAAAGGAAGACACTGAGAGCTCTAATCCCCCAGAGAGCCAGGGACAAAGAGATATACGGCCAGAAGAGAAACAGTCATGAAGAGCCAGGGAGCTCAGAAACACTGAGGGTTTGGAAGGCAGATAAAGCTGAATGCAGAGGAGAGTGAAAGCGAAAGGCTGCAAGGAGCTTTTAAGGAAGATATACAGGCCAAGAAAATTAAAGTTGCTGGCAGAGGGAGTGAAGAGAAGTGTCTGTAGGGGAAAAGAGCAAACAGAAGATCTGAGATAGCGAGGAGAAGAACAGAAAGACAGCAAAGAAAACAGAGGTGCAAATCCAGAGGAAGCAGACATCCTTATACCCATGCTTAACAAGAGACATGAGCACATCTTCCCAGTTCAGGTGAACCAAGAGAACAGAAATACTAACAAAAGAGCAGAATAGTCACCCAGAAGGAAGTACTGAAATGAACTGTGCTTGTGTTACAGCTCTGGAATACAAGTCTGATAGTTCAAATTCAGCTCATGGCTTTGCCGTACAATGTTAGGTAGCACATCTAAACTGCTCTGCAAAACACCACCTGTGCTTTGATAGTACTAGTTTCCAGTCAGGGAGTTACAACTTCCCATGAAACAGATTTGCACCAAAATCAGTAACAGCAGCCACCACCACTGCTGCTGCTATTTACTGAAAGTGAGCCAGAGATGGTGGTCTCTTCAAGTAGAGACTCTCTTACACAGTATTTTTCAAGTGCCTAGCTCAGGTACTCTTCACCAATCAGCTCAAGTTGTCTAGGCTCTGCCATAATACAAATAATAGTAAGTGTGGGGTCATAATGGAACGCCATGAATAAAATGGGCTGTAATCTCTTAAAAAGATTTCACTGCAGTTAAAAAGTAGGCTTTTTCAGGACCTGCAGAAAGTTCCTCCTCCCTTTGGAATATCCCACCAAGAGGAACCCAATGAACAAACTTTACAGAATGAGATGTCTAGAGGATTTTTCTTTTCCTCCCAAGCAAGTTCATTCAAGTTTAAATCAGAATAGATTTTAAATTTAAATGCTAAGACTTACAAGTGTCGAATTCTATCTTTTCCCTAAACACCGAAGGCAAGAGTTGGTGGGGAAGGGAGGAGGAAAGGGACAAAAGAAAAAGAGATACTGAGCAACTTGAAAAAGGACAAGAAACTACTGAGCACTATTAAAATCTCTAGGAACTCCTACCTTTTGCAATCTTTCTTTAAAAATTACACTTAAATTTAAAAAGGGAAGATCCACATCTTGCTTTCTACCTGTTTGTTTAGGATTTTGGCAAAGTCGCATTTAAAAAAAAAAAAAAAAAAGCAACTTATGTACTGTGTTATAAAACTTTACAGCCAGGTCAACTTCAGCTACAACTTTTTCATATATGCTGGCACAAACTGGGTCAAACCCAGGCAGTGGTAGAAAAGCAGATAATGTAGGATATAATTCAGTAGTGATAGCAGTCTGGTGGCATTCCTCCTGGACTCAACACTGAATTACAAGTACAGTTGCAAGGTGTGGAAAATGCAAGAATATTAATTGGGAGAGAAAGGGAAGAAGAGAGAAAGGGAAGAAGAGAGAAAGGGAAGAAGAGAGAAAGGAAGAAGAGAGAAAGGGAAGAAGAGAGAAAGGGAAGAAGAGAGAAAGGGAAGAAGAGAGAAAGGGAAGAAGAGAGAAAGGGAAGAAGAGAGAAAGGGAAGAAGAGAGAAAGGGAAGAAGAGAGAAAGGGAAGAAGAGAGAAAGGGAAGAAGAGAGAAAGGGAAGAAGAGAGAAAGGGAAGAAGAGAGATGCCTGGTGATAAAAACAGAGGGGATGAGAGGTAGAATCAAACACAAATGGTAAAGCCAAAGAGATCTGAAAAGGAACAAATAAAAGATGTTCATAACGGAGGAATATGGGGATTTAGGAAAGAAAAAGAAGATGATTTTTAAAAGCTAAAAAGAACAGTCAGCACAAACAACAAGAGTGCTTAAACAGCCATAGGGAGTGCATACGGAAGCCAGCACAGCAGGACCATCTTAAAAATAAAATAAAATCAATTTCCTCTAACATCCCTAACCTTTGGATTTAAAGGCCAGTCTCTGTTCAATCTCAGTTGCTATCGGTACTACCTACAGTGCTGTTGATCAAATTAGACATTCCAGTTAAACAAGGGTAATTTTATTGGCTTTAGTACACACTCCTTATGGCTGTTTAAGTGCTCTTCACTGTTTTGCAAACCATTCTTTAGCCTGTAGTGTCTTCTGTGACAAAATAATCCTATAGCCTCCTAAAACATCTTCAGTCTCCACATATGTATTCTCGTCTATTCTACCAATTTAATCACAGTGAGCTACACTGTATGTCCCACTCCAGTCTCTATCCACCGCTCAGTCTATCCACTGCCCCAATACCACAAACAAGTCAGATTCAGGATCTGGCTTGGCGTACCAGACAGAAACATGACTTAAGGCTACCTCAGTCCATCCTCACCTTCTATTATTCTTGCACTCAGCACAGTACCTGGCTGAGTATATGTCTCAGGACCAATGCATAATAATTTTCAGACACCATTGTTGTTATAAGTTTATTGCCAGCTAATGTTGTTTCTCATTGTCAGTATTTTTAGTGCTGAACTGGAAAAACATACCAATAGGTCCCCTAGTTCCATGCTCTAAAGCCTGGAAAAACACCTCTACAGCCCATAGGAGAGTAAAAGTTGTTGTTGTGTGTCCCCCCCGCCCCAGACTCTTTTAAAACATTAGCTGCACATCACTGAGTTGTAATACATTTGGGACCCTTGGAACTCTATACATTCAAGATAAAATCATGTCTAATGCTAAATAAATCTGCTGTCTGTCCTATTATACTTCACAAGGGATCCACTTAAAAAGATCTCGTGTCGCATGGTAACCACTGAGGGAATTTTGCTGTGAACTACTCCACATGGAAACAAGACTCTGCTCACTCAGCATGACTGGCAAGATCAGGACCAAAGAGAGCTCTGGGTTGTTTTTTTTTCCTCTTTTCTGATTCACTCCATATAAACAAGAGTGGGTACAAATATTCACAATATGCAATTGGCTTCATCAGTGTTGAAGAGACTCTCTGTTATTCAAACAGCCCACATACCAAGACCTTTCACTTTGCCTCAACCTCTGGTTGAAGTGAAGGAAGTTCTTCCAAAAAGTCTGTGGATTTTTTGTCAGTAAGGCATACTATCTTTGCAAAGACCTAATCTTTTCCTTGAGATTTGCAATGGAATTTGAATAGCCTCTGTATGCCACATACAGGGATAAATGTCACCTCTCCAAATTACTGGTGATAGACAAACCTCTAAAGAATATATCTCTATGGATTTTGTTACATTATTGGGATTTTTAAAGACATTGCAAAACCAGTATTTATCCGAGATGCCTGATTTTCTGCATTCTCTAGAAGGATATAGTGCTTTCATTTGTGTTCTAAATTAAGCAGCATAGGTTAATTTCAACATTCTCAAGTAGCAGGAGCAAAGAGCAAACTTCAAAGACGACACCACATTTTTATGCATCTTTAGCCAGACAAACATTAGTCCTTTTCCCTAACTGAAGCAGCTATTCTAAAGAATGTTAACTTACTGTTTTCTAAATATGCAGATGTTCTGTTGTCATAGTTTCATAAAGTAATGAACAGCTTCTTAATATTTAATAAACCTTGCATGCTGTCCCCAGGCAGGGAGCATAGACTGTTGATAGCCAGCTACTAAATGTCCATTAAAATACAGTATCTCTCCTTAAAACGAGCTTAACAAACAGGTTATATCACCTGCAATGAAATGTGGATTGTTTGAGCCACAAAAAAAGAAACCTAGATAGGAAGCAGGGAAAACTGGTACTTCCTGCACTCTATTCTAACTCAGATAAAACCTTCACCCTGTGACAAATGCTTGTCACTAGTGCCATTCAACTCAGTCTGCTGTATGGCAAAATGACAGACCAAAGGACTTGATATAGTCAAAGAATGCTACAGAGAAGCTATTTATAAAGCTGCTTCTTGGGAATCTTGTTTGTTGTCTCTTGTGTGCAATGCAAGTCATAAGATATTGCAATAATGATCTTCACTAATTGGATACAGAAGTCATTAATACAGACCAATAATATTTGTACACTTTAGTACTGGCTTTTTATGCTCGAAAAGCAAAAACTAATGAGATTTGACAGAAACAAGGAAAAACATTAACGCAACTAGGACTAGACGTTGCCCTTCATTGTGCTGCCACACTAGGGATCCACCTACGCATTGGATTCCATGCTGGACTTTGCCAGATGGCCTTGCAAAGTGGAAGACGTGTCAAAGTGCTGTGTAAGAAGGTGCTAGGCAAAATGCAGGAAATTCCTAACTGCTCCTGCCTGATCAACACAGATGTGCAAAGGCCACATCAACAGAACTGTTATGTATCTGCAGTTATTCAGTAAAATCACCTTTGTCACCTGACTCTGCTCACAAATATCCCTACATTGCCAAGACAGCTGTCATTAGTTTGAAATAAAAGAAAAAAGGTACATTAATATCAAAAGAAAAAAATAAAGTCATCAGAAATAAATATGGAAGACAACTATTCCACCAAAGCCCAGTGTAGCTAGCAGAGAGTTTGGCTCTGGCTTTATAGAAAACACAGAAATAGGAAAAGGATAAACATGGTGCTTTTAATTGAAAAATTTAAAGAGTCTTTAAAACTGATCTCAACTAGCTCTGTAAGAATTTTGTGGACTGAACTTTGGCTTTTTAGGCTGTACTTCTTGGTGTCTAATTGGTTCTATGCCTGAAGAGAAGGAACAAACATGATTAGAGAAAAGCAAGCTGTCTTTTGAAATCAAGAACCTCTTTGAATCTTGAATATCCCTTAAAAGTGAATTGGATCCAGCTAGCTAGTCCAATGCTTTTGAGTTACAGGAGCCTAACTGGGCTATATTTATTAATTTAAAACATTGCAATAATTATAGGGTCAATCTTGTCTAGATAAATGCACATGGAATACAAAAAACCTGACATGTATTCCCTGCAAGAATGCAAACATAAAAAGGGAAAAAGTTTGTACAAGACATTACTGATTTATTCTTCCACTGATCAATATATATTGGTCCTTTTCTGCAGCAGCATGTGATCATATGAACATGATGTGGTCGTATCAATATGCAAGCCCTAACTGACTAGGAAGCAAATTGGAAATAAAAATGTTCTAAAAGGCTTTTACTCTGACATATCCATGAAACAAGCAACCATCACGCATTGCAAAGGAAGAGCACCTGCTAAAAAAAAAATCCAAAAAAATAATAAAAGTTTATATTTTGTATTTCATATCAAAATACCACCCATCCCTTATTTCTCATTAAGATTTTGACACATCTGTTTGTATAACCAAAAACCTAACTATAACTGTATATTCTGAAACCACTCCTACTCTAATGAGCTATATTCAACTGGTGGAGCTTTTAAAGTTTTAAAAAGGTGCACAACAGTAGCTTTCCTGTGATATTCTGAGAGATGTAGCTTTGAAATCAGGATGCCATCTTTGTTCCTGGTCTTTTTCTGATCACGTGAATTAGAAATACAACAATTTGAGTTATTCATAGGTATTACATTGCGTGAGAACAGACATGGAGAGAGTTTGCATTTTTCTGGGGAGGGAGGAAAAAGAAGAAAAGCAAAGGTCTTTTTGTTCCTTCCCATAAGCAAGGGCACAGTTGTTCTGTGTCTTTCAAGTGAGAGATCTAGTTTCTGATTTATATAGAGTGGCTTGAGTTGAATGAGCCAAAAGCCAGTGAACTTCAGATGCTGTGAGGAAATCATGGAATCAGGTATGTTAATATTGAAAGCACAAAATTGCATCGTAGCTGGTAATTTTTTTTTCTAAATATTTCAAAACCATTAAAAAGACAAAGAACCTCTTTAGGAACTCGATTCTTATCACTCAGATATACTATGTCTGCTGTGGTACTAAGGCCTTGAATGTCAGCAAGAAACTACAAAACATGGACACACCCAGAAAACAATGTGATGGTAAAAATGTCTATATAGAGACTGGCTTTATCTTAACTTATTGAGGGAAACTTATAGAATCAAACATCTCTCAAAGCAGATCAGACCTTGGTCCTTTCCTGATAAGAGACACAGTGACAGCAAGTAACTATCACACTTGTCGAGTTCAGGCCTCAGTTTTCCTCACCTGTGACCTTCTAGCAACCGCTGGACAAAAATGCCCAGTCAGCCACGTTTGGTAGGCTGAAGTATGGTTCTCCATGTGATGAACTGCTGCGATCGGTAGCTCTATTCTGTTACTGTCCTTGGGTAAGTCTGCTTATAAATAGGTAGGCATAGATAGTACTGCCCCATGCTTAAAGCTGAGGTTTAAAACCAGAAGATGTATCCACAATCAGAAACAAGAATTAGAACGCAAGCCAAAGTTCAGGAAAGGTGTGCCACATCCCCGGGCTGTGAGCAGTATCCAGCCAAGCAGGAAGGATGGATGATGCTGCTCTTGGCAGCCCACTGCAAAGTGACTCCTCCAGCGTTTACTACAGTTTAATCAGGGAGAATGTAGATATAAACACAGTTACACATTCTGAATAAATGAACTGGAGCTAAACTACAGCATTGCCATACAGTAAAAAGGTTTTGTTTCTCAGACAATTCACTGGGCTCCTCAGAAGTCGCACCAAGCTCCTGACAAGAGACCACCTCCTGTGAGGCTGCTGTTGAGTCCCTGACCAACAGCAGCACTCAGTTTCCAAAGGGAATTTCTACCACATAGATAACTAGACACACTTTTTTTGTACACTAAGGTTGACTGTGGTATATTATGGAGGAAAGTAGTTTCAACTTTTGACCTTTAGAAAACAAACACCTAACACACATCAAAATATTTCCTTAGTAATTCAGAGACCTTGAAACCTCAAATCTTGACCTTAAAAGACTCCCACTCTGAGTAGATACTGTAATTAAGATAACCAAGAACTGGGTATTGAGTAAAAGTCATAGCTTACAGTAGTAGGCAGAAAAAAAACCCTGAAGGCTAATATTAAAAGGCTGAATGAGGTACTAGCATCAAATTTCTTAATTTCTTCAGCTTAATAACGATCTGCAAGTTCTTCAAGACAAACTTATTTGAAAGTTCCCGGCACTAAGTATCTCTCTGTCCTATACTTAGAATTTTTTCTAGCATAATATGGCTCAAAAAAATCCTGCTTACACAAAAAGTCTTGTACAGCAGGCTATAAAATTGTGTGCCATAATGGAGGAGATCTATGACACTGTACTTCCAGCTATCTCAGTATGTATGGATACAATCACGCAACATCTGTGAAGAAGGGTCTTTAAGGCAAAGAAAATAAACCCTAAACAGCCTGAATTGAATAATGAATGAGAAGTTTTGAAGCTTCCAAGCAAATAGAACTGCTGACTGCCTGTGGAAAGCAGAATCTTGAATAAAGATGCCATTGGTACAGCAGTCAGAATCTATCATTTAAAGACCTTACACACAAAAAAGTCTATTGAAATTATATTGCTCAAGCCTACAGGAGTGTTCCTGGGTAAGGAACACTGAATAGGGCCCTAGTGAGTCAGTGAGTTGTTATTAGTGAACATCAGCCCTACTGCTCCTTAATCTACCTCTAGTAAAAAACCTCACCAAGAAAAACTTTTCCTCTTGCCCTTGTGATGTGACTGAGTTTGATTTTAAGTCTACAAGTAGTTTTACTGATACCTATAAATTTATTCTTCTAGCTTACAGTCAAAGACACACCATTAGATTTTAAGAATCTTCACACAGACGTCTTTGGCATATTCATTATAGGTGCCTATGCTAACACTCTGCTACTTGTGCTCTGGCTGCAATCAGATTTTGAAAGATCAATATTTGTATCCCACACGACTGCATGCACCAACAGTTGAAGTAAGAGTACATGTCTAAAAGAAAAGATCTAAATTTCTAAAAGCATTTTATCACCCGCCTGGTTGTGATTTGGTAGCTTTAACAATTTTTAAAAATATAAAACCTACTTTGTTTTATCCTTGAGCTTAAAGTTTCGAGAGGATTAGTATCTGACCCTGCCAACACCCTTAAATGAAGATCATATTTCATTTTCATAAGAGTCCATATAGAGATAGTTTCATTTTCCTACCACAATGCTACAGCTAATAAGGTCTTTCTGTTGAGGAACATTCTGGAGAATATCATCTTCCAAAGTGGAAGATGTCTCAGAAATTAAAGAATTGCAAGTGCAATTGATAATATTAGTTGTCAATAATTAATTTATCTAAGAAGATATCTGATACTTTATTTAGAAAATAATTAATTATTCCTATAAACAATCATTAAACATATACACATGCTGCATAAACTGGAGATGGCCTGAGCGATGATCCAAACAGTAAGCCTATCAGAGGAACACGTCAACAAGCCTGTCATCAAAATAGCCCACTCCACCAGCCACAGATGCTGCATTCTTAGTATAACTTGGATTAACTTTAAAAAATATATGTAACCACTACTAGAATTTTAAGTGGAAAACAGCCTTTTTTTTTTATTTTGATATCACAAAAACCATTACAGACAACCTTCTCCCTCTGAACAAAAGGACTTTACGTATGTACTGTAACTCTTTTCTCTGTGGGTTTGAAATTACACACAGTAGTGCCAAAGGTAAGTCATTTCTAGAGGTTTAATACATTTCTGAGGTTTTTTTTTTTCTTTTTCTCCCTCTTGTGAAATATATTTGTGGCCCACAGCAATCACTTTAGACTTTTTAGACACGTCCGGATAGAGATAGATGACACAAGTAATCTACTTATCTTCCTTTTCCATCACCAATAAAAGTGACAGCCTGCCTAATTAGGCCTAATAAAGCAGCAGCCAAGAGAGGGGCTCAGCAGCGATCTAAAGAGAAATGGCATTGACCCACAGATACAGGTGCCGCCTTGAGGCAGTACTGGTATTGCTTTATCTTCAACACATTATATCTAGCTCATACCATATTCAAATGCAAGTAGCATGTT
This sequence comes from Gymnogyps californianus, assembly GCF_018139145.2. NCBI lineage: Eukaryota > Metazoa > Chordata > Aves > Accipitriformes > Cathartidae > Gymnogyps > Gymnogyps californianus. The sequence continues at coordinate 6,044,402 of NC_059481.1, read as the reverse complement.
TTTCTCCTCAATTCTTAGATCAAGAACAAAAAAAAAAAACCCCTCATCTAATCAAAAAAGGCACTGACAATTTTTCAGCCTCACATTAAAAGCAGAGTCATTCAGAACAGTGCACTCCATATTCTATTTTATAATATCACTTTAAGCTATTTCTTTGAATCACAGACATTTCTTTGTTAAGAAGGAAAATCAAAAATTCATCAGAAGTTCCCAGGTTTTTTTCCGTGTTTTCCCCACCCCTTTTTTCCTCCCCCCTCCCCCCCCTTCCCTCAAACAGGGCTATTGCACGGGTTTTTAGCTGGAACCAACATTTATAGAAGTCAGGGATCCTTAAGCAATTATTAGCGGTGAGAGTTTGACACGCCTGAGAGTTGTCAACAACTGACTTTATTTAAAGTAGAAGGAAAGGGAAATAAACGGTGCTCTCAGCAAATTAATACACAGCCTTGCAAATTAAAGATGTAGTGTTTTTTAAAAAAGGAAAAAAGTGAACTTCGCATGAAACAGCATTTTAAGTATATCTTTGTAAAAATTATCAGATTGTCAAATGGCATGAAAGTAAATCAAGTCTGCAGCTACATGTGATATTTCTACATTTGCTCAAAACAAAACAAAAAAAATCTTGTTTTTTTCATCTGCAAGCATTCTTCATTCTTATTAGCCCAGATTGCCGAAGGCTGTTTTTGTTCAACTAGTACTGGAATACCACCACTTTCAGTACATTCCTTGCTAGTGAAGTGTTTGTACCAGGAGAGTTGAACACACAAAGGACTTTATTTCAAATTATTATTCAAGTTTCCATCTTTTCTGAATGAAGTGCAAAGGCTATAGTTCTGTGGTCCAGAAAGGTTGTCAATATTTTGCATAAGAACACCCCAAGTGCCCTATCTCAAATGCCAGCTTGAGTGTTATTAGTAAATAACACCAGTGATACCTGTCCTGACAATATTCTTGTTTGTTGTTCAAAATGGATGCATAGTATTGTGAGTGAAGAAATCTTCTTTCATTAGAGAACTATTGCTTTGAAAATATGCAGTACTAGTCTGTGGAACTGACTGTCACAAGATATCATCAAGACTAAGGCCACTGGAGGAAGAAAAAAAAAAAGAAAAAGGGAATAGAATATAACAATATCTAACTAACAAATTTTGGAAGGAAACTGACCTCCTAGTTCAGGGCATTAACTAATCTATAAGCACCAAGAATTACTGAAAAACACCCTCACTTTTTTTTTTGTTCCTTAATAATGGACCAACTGATACACACATTTGCTTACTAGAAACATTCTGGTTCAAATCCAAAGGACTTTAAATTTAATCAAAAGATTTCAGTTTACCTTGATAGCCTTGATTCAGATCTTTTAAGATCACAAAAGAAAAATGTTGTAGAAAATTAGAACACAGAAAAAGCTGACCGGTTGTGGATGAGAATAGAAATTAGCACAGTGACATTTTCTATCCTTTTTCCGCCATATAAAAATGACCCTTCAGCATACAAGGCATTGGATAATAACACACGTGTGGGTGCCAAAGAGCAGTTTTACTTTTAACTAATTAAGCTTAGCTTGTTAAAACTGTCCTTCTAAAGAAAGGTTTAACTAATGCCACAGTTATTCTTTACATTTAAATTCTTACTTAGCATAAAACTAAACAAAATAATAAATATTTTCCATGCAATCAGAGCACGAAGGAAACATGGAAGATATAAATAAGAAATCTATGAAAAGCTTCTTGGGAACATACCTAAACCCATAGTTCAGGGGCTGATATATCAACAGGTACAAATTGCAGAAGCACATACAGAAGAATTGGGATCCATTATTCTGATTTGACTGATTCTGATGAAACCCAACATTCAGCCTAGAATTGTTAATATTCTATTTCTCATTCATCAGTATGATACCTTCACAACAGCTGATATCTTCTTGTCATTGTTTGAGGCAGGTTTTTTTAAAGGAAAAAGGCTTTCCTGGTTTGCTGGTTCACTAAGACAAAGAACGACCAGAAATTCAGAACTCAGACCTCACCAAAATGTTAACTACCTTAGGAGTTGCCGAAAAGGCAGAAGAACACTGCTATGTTTTTTTCCCCAAATTCTATTAAAAATAGAATTAAATTTAAAAAAATTTTAGCCAGCTCTAATAAGCCAAATGATGTGTAAGTTATGCTGAGCTGTAACATCAACAGATTTGTAACTGGAAACAAAAGCTAAGTAAGGGACAACAGTCATTGCTGACATTTTTTTTAACTAGCCAAGAACACAGGCATATTAACAGAACCACTTACATGTACTGGGAAAATAGGTCTGCCACCAAAAAACCGATACGATCAACATGATGAACACAGAAGCAGCATAAAACCACATGAATGACAAAAGACATTTCCCCCACTGGTTAACACTAAGAAACTGCTGCGACTCACTCAGTATGTTCAGCTTTGAAACCACTTGGGGAGGGGGGGAATTCCTGTTATGTTAGGTTCAACTACCAGAATCGCTCAAGCTATTGTTAATATCAGCTCTATTGCAATAAGTACTTGGAGGCCTCAGACTCCAACCTCAAAATGTTCAATTAAATTACCAAAAAATGTGTATCTAGGCTGAGCAAAAGCCAAAGGATTTGCTTAAAGAAAGCTCCCTGCAAAAACAAGAGTGTCTTTCATCTGCTTGTATATCCACCTTTTGTTTTTAGTGGCCACTGTTATCTCTGTTTCCTATTTTAAAGCAGTCATTTTGCACAGAAGCTCTGGAAGATTATCCAAAGGGATTGAGTGGAGGGGTTGTAGTGGCTCAGCAGCATAAATTCAGATGAGTTTAGAGAGAAAATAATCCCTCACCTTTAAATTCAAACTACCTCAAGAGTCAACCTGTCATCCCATAGTTAATCTCACTGGTTTAGGATTCTCAGCAAAAGAGGAGGATTGAGGAAAAAGAGGAGTTACCCACAGGTAATGTCTCCGCATAATCACAGGGAATAGGAATTAGCTTATTATATCTATTGCTTCTGTCTTCTCCACGTTTTGGAGGAAGAGACTTATTCCTGCTCCCTCTACATGATACTGAATTTGTTACTAAAGGTAGCCAGGACTTCTTCCATAAGGATGTGGAAACAGCCCAGAGCAGGCAAGCACAAAGTCAACGTTGGCAGTTCCACAGGGTCTGAAGAGCTGACAAAGGTAAATGATCCAATAGCATTCAGAAGGCAGAGGTTTTTGGATGAGGAGGGCACCATTTTGGGTCACTCACTCCGAGAACCATAAATTTGGGGCACGGAATCAGTTATATATTTCTTACTACCTGCATGCCAACTGTGCTTACTAATGGCACTGGTTTACAACATAAACACCAAGCCCTTTCCTAAACCCTCATTTGAACAGATCCCCACAGCATTGAGGGGAATTGTGCTGAGAGCAGAGGAGAGATCCACCTCTGTACCAGCCCTTGATACTGTGGCATATGCTGGCTCAGCAGTGCTACCTCAGTCTGAATTAGTAATAGACTGACATAAAACTCTTAACCCTTAATGAAGTGAAATAATGCGATTTGCTGAAAATGCTGGGCCTTCTTTTTATTATTATTATTTGAAAAGAAGTAACAGATGTAGGTCAGCTTATGAACATAACAGATGAACAGCATTTCACCGCCTCGCACTGGTCAAAGCTAAAATGCTCTGTTGGGACTCTTGTACCTGCAAGTTTGCAACATGCAACATCTTACTCATTTAAGACTACGGTTTCCGCTTCAGTGCATTCATGATAGAAGGTTTGTCATTATATAAATTTATGGGCCAACCGGGCATAAAAAAACCATGTACATTGTCCTAAGTGTTTTAAGACTGGAAAGTTTTAGTTATCACTAACAAGCACAATTTAAATGAATCAGATCTTATTAGCAATTTCTGGCTGCAGTGATATCCTCTTGTGAATGAGTCCATAGCTCCAGAAGTACAGTGAAGTTCACTGCCAGATCCTGTATTAAGAAATGGAATTTTCCTGCACCAGCTTTCAAAGACACTACAAAGCTTCCTGACTTGACTGAAACCTGATGAGGATCTGCTCTCTTGAAGACTTGGCCCAAAAGACATCTCTCAGCAAATTCTAAGACTAAGTTACCATATTAAGCTTAAAGTTAAAAGTATTTTGTTTGCTGATACCTTCCAAAAACACATCACTAATTTTCATTGAAAATAATCCTCAGCCTCTCCAGGAAGCTGTTCCTTTCTCATTTTTTAGTCCAAGGAATTATTCACATCAGAAAAATCTTGACATTGAAGTTGTGAACTTTTGTAAGTAGGAAGGAAAAGAAAAAAGCTTTTCAACTCAATCCAGTGAATGATTTTTTTATCTGGGTCTCAGATTCACACTCCTTGATACCTAGGCAGCAAATTCCTTTGGCTTTGATTTCAGTAGGTCCTGGTTAAGAATCAAAAGTCCGTCTCCTACAAAATCCTGAGAGTACGTGCTTACTGTTGAACATGTTACTAGGTCCACTGGTGGCAAAGACTTGTCCACCTAAAGTTAAGCAAACGTGCTTTGTTAGATTGGATTTCTGGTGCATATATCAGGAACAGCTGATCAAGAAAGAGGTCTAGATGGAACTGATGAGTAATGCCAAGTGGTTTTCTGCATGTTCTTGTCTCACCTACATCTCTCCTAAGTCTGTGTCTATATCACCTCACCTCAAGCTGAGAAAGTACGTAAGAGATTGCCAAAGATAAATTTTAAGATAAGCTACTGTAGAAAACATCCTAAAAAATTGTCCTGTGTTTTGTGTCAAACATATCAAAATCCCACTTCATGCCCACAGAAATATACATTCTTCAAATGCCCTGTACACTTACTTATACTTTATGACCCTGTACCTCAGAGTTCAAGGGCATGAGTATAAGAAGATACAGGGCTATATATTTATAAATCCATCATGTGTCAGCTTTTTTTTTTTTTTCCCTTTTTTTTTTTTTTTTTCTTCTCTCTTTTTGTGAGGGCTCGGGCAGGTCTTCTAGAGAGGCAGATATCTGTAACAATGCCCTGAGGGTTAAATAATGATGTTGAGGGGGGGAAAAGTTAGGTCAACCTGCATAGTTTCATATGGCCTCAGTGACCAGTATGGAGCTGATCACCACAGCTAATGATTACACGGAGAAAAAAATTTCCCCAGTGCTCCATAAGTAAATAGAAAATGCTAACCTTAGCATATTCAAAGGAGCATTTTAGCATGCAGTCATTAAGTTATCTCTTGGTTATTTATTTCTTCTGCTTGTTATTAGCTGTGTGAAGAATATTATTCTAATTATGTCAGCCCAATCAGCAGTATTGCATGTCCAGGCTCATTTCCATTAGTTTGAGCTTTGTCTTTCACACTGTGATACTAATTCAATGAGACATCAAACATTTAAATCGACCCAGGATGCCGAGGTCAGGCAGTTTTGCCCTTCCACTCTATTAGCACTCGAGTGTAATTGTGTTTGTCACTCCCCGCATGACTAATAGTATCAGGGTGACTATCAGAGCACAAATGAGCAATGCACTAATATATTATTTTGTTCTATAATATCAATATGTGTTTATTCAGTGGTTGTGTTAGCCAAGTTGAAATGTTCGCTTTAATATAGTAACCATAAACTGTTCACTTAAACAGGGGCACTCACTCATACAATTACTTAACAGCAATAGAATTTTTACTTTGCAGCAACAGAATTTTGCTTAAGTGAGAAAAATGAAAAAAACTCACTTTAAAAATAAGCTTTCAGAGATGAAGCTTTGCAACCTCAATTTGGCCTAAAAGCATCAGTAAAACTATGCATAGTTCATACACAGAGCATATATAACAATTTGCAGTGTATAAATATAAATGTATTATAAGCTATATATAATCAGAGAGTGCATAAACCATTGAAGCAATTTAAAAGCAGTTTGCATCTTTAAGAACAATTGCTAAAAACTTTAAAGCGCCAGGCCTTGAACTAGAATATTTAGATACCCGAAGAAAAGGAAACCAAGGGATTTCCTTTACATCACTGCAATGGTGCAATCCACTATGGAATTTCAGCATGTGCCTGACTTGAAAGATGCAGGTAATCACCAGCTGATGCTGTTCATGTACTTAAAGCTACACATTTGCCTTAATAAATTCCTGAAAGGGATACATGATTAATGACCTCAAAACTTACATAAATAGGGAAAAAGAAGGGGAAAAAACCCCCAAAGCATACTAAAAAACCTAATTACAAATTCAGCACACATGATAATTATCAAATCCGATAATTTCAGAAAAATTTAAATTTGCTCTCCTCAGAGCAATAAAGCCTCTCAGTATTTTAAATGCTGCATCATTTCTTTAACAGATGAAACTGTTAAAAATTGAAAAATCTGAATTGAAAAATTCAAACTTTTGTCATCTTAAATCACATCCATTAAAAAAAACACCAAAACCACAAAACACACAAAATTGGTCAACTCTGGGAGCCATCTGGCAAAATTTTGGGATGCTTTACTGACTGTCATTGTGTATGTGCACCCCTGACTTTAGGCAGGGTTTCAACGTAAGACTTGAACGTATGCTAAAGTTTACACTCATGTATTAAAGTTTCACTGACTCCAAGCAAGTATGTGCAGATTTTGGTGACTCAGAATAAAAAAAAAATTGTTCTTTTGATTGATTAGCGATAACATGCTAAAAGCTCCCAGATTTGAAGACAGATTCTAAATATTGAGAGAGATGAATGACCTCATCATCCATGTCTGCCTCCTCCAGGAAAGTACACTGTGTTTACATGTACAGTTGCCTGCTTCACACATACAGCTTTAAGTGTAGATAAGGTTCTTCCCATGAAAACGTATTCCAGATTATGTCAGGAATTGCTTTAGAAGGAAACGTTTGTCCTGTGATATTAACTAGACTGAGTAACTTCTGAAATTTCAGATTGAACAAAACCCACTCAGTAAACTTCACTTCAGCACGACAAGTTAGAACAAAGCAAGCAAACAAACCAACTCACCTGACCCAATCCTTTTTCTTCCCAATTGGTTTTGTACTTCTTACTTTTCTTCAGTAGGAGAAAAAAAACCCCAACAAACCACACCAAAAGATCTTCTGACTAGGGACCAGCGTATAGAGATTTAGAAATGGCTTCAAGCTACAGGAATGGTACCTGAGCTGAACTTATAGATGTTTGCACATCACTGAGCATTAGCAATCTGTACCCTCTTTACATTCTCAGCTTGTGATGAATCTGCACCAGACCAAATTTGGCATCATGCCCAGTCTAACTTATATATCTTCTCCAAATCATAAACTTCCTAAACTAATGCTTCCCTGTGCAAAGATATTGGGAAGCGGATAAATCTTCAGCCTTAGCAGGCTGTTTTAATTCATTGAACCTGTGTGTGTTAACTGAAAAAATGGTCCTTATAAATAGAGATCAAAGAGACAAGTACGTTTTAACATATTTTTATTGACCTTTTGTTATCTGAACATCCTCTCAAGAGAGCAAACACATCTAACTTCCTACCACATCACACTTTTTGTTTGTTTCCATTTCCAAGGGAACTGGAAAGTACATTTTTAACTTCTCTAATTTGTGCAGCACCATTCGTGTTTGTTTACGTCTCAGACAAAATTATATTTTTATTTCATCTTCATCAGTTGCTCAAATAATAAAAAAAACCCAAACAAACAAACCACACCACCTTTTATGGAATACATAACAGATGGGACAACCGCTTTCTAACTTCCGTAAGAGTAGAAGCCCAAAAGTATTGTCCACCCTGACACTGATTTACAACACAGTCTTGGATCAATTACTGAAAAGTATCTTTGTATCTCACTGATCCCTGTGTGTTGAAGATGTGCTCTAAGCCACCAAGTGAAACTCAAAAGATGTATTTTTCTAAAGTATGTTTATTTCTTTACCACACAGATGCAGCAAATGTTTCTGTTCCTTTCTATGCCCTTCCCAATTACGGTATTATGTATTTCTAATGAGTAAAATTAGCTTTCTTTGCTTTGAGTTTAACTTCAAAGATTTTTTTGTCTATGACAAGCAATTGCTATATATGGTAGAGTCGGTGCATGCTTTTGTATCAAAATATTTATTTTCATAAAAAAACCAAGGAAAGTGTGGGTGGCAGGAAAAAATGCATTTTCTGCCCAACTCTAATTATATATGTATATACACACATATGTGAAGGGTAAATGTACTGTTTTGCATACTTTGTTTTTGCCTACCCATTCATGGTAATTAAACCCATGTGTATTAATATTTATTCCCATGAGTTCAACCCTCCCTTTTGACAAATCAAATGATTAAACATATACTTTACTTCTAATGAGACTCTATGCAACACTAAACTGCTGCCACTTAGTTGCAAGAGCTTTGCTTTTTATTATAAACACATTGCTTTCTTAAAAACAACCAAATGTCCATCTCTTTTTTTCCTTTCCCCCTTTCACTCATCCTCTGATAAGCAGCAGCTGTAAACAGACAGCATTCTGGTTCCTACGCGGAGAGCATTACCCTTCATTCAGCAATGTAACTTCTATGTGGCAGCAGATGGACAACTGATTGCTTATGAGGAAGTTAAACCAGCATTTTGAGGGTTATGCAGGCATCCCTAACTACACCCAGGGAAGGCTGAGAAGTAATTATCACATATGTAGTAAAACCATAGCACAAAAGAAACTATTGCCATTGGAAAGGCCTTACCTTACTAGAGAAGGCATCTCTGCAGATTCCATGCCACAGACAGCAAGCAGTATAAGCAGCCTCAGAGGTTCCTGCCTAAGAAGTACAATGGAAGGTTAATGACAGAACTTCCTGCTCATGCCCCAGTATGTTTTTGTTGATTTCAGTTCAAGTTTCCATAAGATTGGTTACTAATTCTTTAACTTTCTGACAATGAAGATGTCAGCCATTTGACTGCTAGGTCAGCTAGAGTACTTAGATTCCAAGTCAGTGGTGCTTTGGTAAATAAATGTATTCTGCAAATGAGTTGTTAGACATAAACAAAAGAGTCTCAATAGCAAATTAAATGCCACTTCAAACTAAAATAATATGGCCCACTGGGATCAAGCTGGGCTGGTGCTTGAAGTAACAATACAGATACTGTGAGCAACGAATACAAATACTAGGAGGAGTGCTATGGTACAACTGTCTTGTCCACCAAACTAAATGAGGAAATGTTTGCTCCCATCACAGATAATCAAAGCTAACATTGAAACAAAGTCTTGAGTTCCTTTGAAAATTCTTTATAAAGACTACAGTGGTTACAACTTAAAATAACAAAAAAATCTGTATATTCTTCCTATTGATTTGTAAAACAGACTGTGTGTGTGTGAAGGGAGTTCACATACTTTAAACATTGTAAATTGGTGGACTATTCTGCTAGCCAAAGAATGAAAACATAGCTTTGGGCATTCATCCTGTAAGACCTTTCCTTCCAAGAACAGAACAAATGAGGAGGGCGAGGGGAGTTGGGTAGAACAGACAATTTAAGCATTCAAGTCCACTGTACTCCCTACTTTTATTGGGAAGGAAAGCGTCCGCATTCTCCTTTTTATACTTTCTCTCAGTTCCACACAGGGTCAAAGCTTGCAGATCCTTTATAACTTATTCATGACAAATAAAAGACTGTCAGTTCAGTTGTCCAAATAGTTTATAATAGTAGAGCAGCAGTACTACACTTGCAGTTGTCCAAGCCCAAGCAGAACTGTTGAGTCTGCAACCCATCAGTATCCCATAGCAGCGTTAGGAGACGTACTATACATGATCCACTCCCAAATTCCACACATTTTAGAAGAGGACATCTTTTATATTTGGGGAAGATTACAGTCCGTTTGAAGGGTAAAACACAGGTAAATGTTAGAGGAAAGCCAAGGCAATGCAGACAAATCATGGGTGTTTTTAAAGTAGTAACACAGGAACTGAAAAGTGTCAAATAATTTCCTTATTACACTCTGCTGAAAATCTCCATGTTTCAGATCCTTAACTAATAGTTTTCCAGTTAGTTTCTAATGCAGATTAGAATGTATTAATATAAAATGCCACTTACTACAGCTTTGAAACTCAACATCCATAAGTTTATATATATACATCTCTAAGATAGGATAGATTTACCTCTTTGAAGTGAAACGCACAGGTGTGACACTTCAAAAGGATTTGCCTTTATTTACCAGACAAAATTACAGACACATCACATTTGCAGTAGTGGCCCTGATTCCACTTTATGTGAGATATGTTGTCCCTTTGTTTGCTGCTGACAAGCGTAAAGAGCCACTTTCACTGCAGATAATAATGGTTAATTTATCACACAGAGCAGTGGCTGACCTCTGTGCGTCCCTGGCCCTCCATCACCTTCACACCTGCTCAAGCTAATTGTTAGAGCCAAGTGTAAATGAAAATCAACTGGGCTAATAATGAATGGAGGCCATTACTCGCAACAGCACGTTGCTTTACAAAGGTTTATCAAGCTACGATATAACTAGTCCCTTAGTCACAGCTCCCTGTTTTACAAATGAGGATAAGGCAAACTCTTCAAGCCAGGAAAGAAAACCACACAGTAAGACAAAACACCTACGTTTGGCACTGTTTTTATAGACCCTTAGCACAGCAAATAATATACTGACATTAGAAAACGCAAGCCAGAAATCTCAGTTCATAAAGCCACAGTAGTATTTTTAAAATTCTGGAACAGGGGAAAGAATTTCCCCTTTACCCGTTTAACATGATACTAGTCTCCTAAGATTCATGGGTGCAAGTATACTAATTAATGAACAGGCAAACATAGGTGAAAATCCAACCCGTAAGTCCTTCATAAATCATACCAGAGACTTTCTCTGTAAAGAGCACAAGACAACCTAGCACTTCAAAAACTAAAACTTCAAGGAACATTACTTTGCATGTACTCTTGCTCCAAATAGCTCAAAACAAATCCTAAAACTCCAAATAACTCGCTATCTTTTAGCAAATCCAAGCTCCTACACTTCCATCTGTTTATGTTCAGACAATGAGAAAAGAAATTATGAAAGTATCCCACCACTTGGTCTCATAAATAAAAAATAATTGTAAAATTCAGGGAGGAGGTTGTCTATAACTTCAAAACTGATAATATAGAGGATATAAATAATTATGTAAGAGCTACTAAAGTCTCTTTAAGATCCCACCTCTATAATTGTTTTCTCATACAAAAAAGAATTGTCAGGCCATCAGTGGATTTTGTGTCTCTCCTCCAACCCCACCAAGAGCAAAAAGACAATAGTTACATTCAGAATAACGCAACAGATAAATAAACAGCTTGGAAAAGATTTTAAAAAACCCAAACCAAATAAAATTCCACTTCCAGCTTCTCATCCATGTTCAGATTGTTTTTCAAGCAAAAACTCGGGACCTACAGAAAGTGAACGCTGTGTAACAAGCTTTAAACACATCTAAACTGGGTCCTGTCACCTTCAGTGATTTACTAGAAGAAAAGCAAATACCTGTCTTTTTGTAAGACTCATTACTCCTCTGTACACAATGCCACAATTTTGATTTTTACCCATTTAAAACGAACAAAGAGTATGTATTAAAATTGCCATTAATCTGGTAAAATAATTTAATCATTTTTATTAAAAGCAAATGCATACTAGTTCTTCCCACAGATTATCACAAAAGTGGAGCTACTGATCAATTCAAAAGCACTTTTTATGGAAAAGTTAATAAAGAGAATGAAAACATGCATAATACTTTCTACCATACATACTGCATTAAGAATGTACTAGATGCCTTCAAATTAGTAAAATAAAGTGCTTTCTTGTATGAATCTGCAGGACAGAATCCAACATCAATAAAAATAAATAAAGGAGCTGCACAGAGTTACTGAACATCAGATTGCTTGTGGCAGGGCAAAGGCTAAAGAAAAATGGAAATGCAAACTTGAAAGTGTGACATTTGGATTTTAGACAGTATTTCAAAAACCAACAGGGTCAGTAATACTGTTGAAATTGCATGCACACCATTCTGGGAGAAATCTGTCTGTATATATATGTATTTTACAGGTTCACACAGCTATCCAGATTCTCCAGATTTATTTAGTAAATTTGCTTGACTTACAGTTTTGCTCCCTATTGTATTTTCTCTTGTTTTTACATTCTCATGAATACAAAGCCAGCATAGAATTGTGTCATATGAGTTTGGCTCTCTATTGCATTGCAAGACAAGGATAAAAGAGAAAGTTCATCCAGTCTAACTTGTACACAGTCATAGCCTATACAGTTTGAATAGAGTTCATGGGATCTCATCACACTTAACATCTCAATGACATGCAAAACAAAAGCCCAAACTGATGTTCCATTTTCCTTAATGCGAAAATACTTTTCAATATGTGCCAAGAGTCTTATGAAAGAAAAAGTAATTCATTTTGCACTCCTAATGGTCAGACTTGTTTAATGACACTTACAACATTGTACGCTACACTAACTAGTGCTAGTTACTCCAGTGCTTAGGGTCCAAAATCTTATTTGACATGAAGGTATGGGGTGCAATACTTTAATGGAGCTGTACCCGTTTACCCCAGAATACGTGTGTGTGTTTATGAATAAGTAGTGAGCTATCTTCAGTCATTTCCAAGAGCACTGTTAAAGACTAAAGAAATGTAAGCACATGGAACTGTTGCTGATTTCCAGTGAAGGTTCTATGCCATTTCATATTACTTTCAGATGGGAGAGATTTGCAGAGCGGCCTTATCTGTTCCCCATGTCACAGAAAGAGGTAATTATCTGTTAGAATAAGTGATAACAGATTGCTACCCAGGCTACTCTAAGTATTCTCTAGCAATTGTTCTTTTCTAGCCTACTTAGATAGCCCATTCCTTTCCCACACATTGTCACAGTTACACATGCTCTCATTGTAAGATCTAACATACATTTTCTATAATTTAGTTTAAACTCAGTATTCTTTGTTCAGTTTTAGCTGCCAATTGAAAAAAAATTGCTATAAAAATGTTGAAGGAAGAAAAAAAAATTCTGCAGAAAGTTGCCAACAAACTTTATCCCAAGCAAGCAGTGCATAACGCCCCATCATCCCTGTGACAAGCCTAAGGATTCTCCCCATATGTAGAAAGCGCTGAATCAGGATGCAAAGCAAAGTCACTTGTGTACAAGTAAAGGGCACACACATTCTTTTCCAATAGGTAGATCACAGAACATTTTTCAGAGTAAGACCAGATCCTTACAAAGAGGATTTAAGATTTCTCATGATAGACTTGATTCTCTTGGTTACCTTTTGAGTCTATTTAGAAGTAAATCCATAGACTCCAATAAGCCTATAAACCACATGCTGCAAAATATGAACTTCAGTTCATCACCATTTTCTCTGTAATTGTCATATTGACTGACTGACGACATAATTGGCTAGGAGGCAGTGTACTTTCTTCCCATCCCCTCTCACCCCCCAAGATACATATATTGTTATCTGAAAGGGTATTCTGATTAAAAAAGTGCTCAAGGCCATCTCAGCATCTATATCTCCTCTCACTTCCTCCCCAGCTCAGTTGAAAAACACGGTCTCTTCTCAGCATTCTCTATCTCCTCTGTTCATGCTCTGGCAGCAAGGCCGAGCATGGAGAAAAATTCTCAGTTCATCTATGGAAGTAATTTTTCTGACATTTTCCAGGAAGACACCCAGGCCAGATGAGGATCTGTGAGTAGAGCAGAAAAACTCTTCTGCACAAGTGCCCAGGGCACTTCAAATACTACAGCAAGCACTCCAGCTGTCCATGACTTAAGAAAGGAAAATATATGTGCCACAATGAAGGAATCTGATAAAGCAATTACTATGCTCATACTAGCAAACATTTTGTATTATATTCCAAAAGCAAGATCATTCTGAATATATAATCTGATTGTATTTTTAAGTTTTACACCCATTAAAACTTCAAAGTATTTTATGAACAGAAAATCTATGCTACATGTCCCATGAAGCTGTGCTAACGCTTCGGAGGACTAATCATCCCACTAAACAGAATTTTCCCTCTCAGTAATACTTAATACAGTAGAGAGCTTGATTGTTATAGCAAAAATATATTTTAGTTTCCTAAAAGAGGAAAAACACTCAAATAGTCCAGGCTTGAGCAACTGGTTTCCTACACAATTAAATTAAAAAGATCGAGAATAAAGCTTAGGGCAAGGTTCTATTTAAACAGTGCTGCATACTTCCACATTAGTGAAAAAATGTATACTGGCAAGAGGGAAGCAAAACAATCATTTAGATTACATATCTCATAGAACGCACATGATTCATTAATGGTTGGGCTATTCAATAAATCCAGTTAAGGAAGGCAGCCAAAAACAGTTGATGCAATCAGAATGCTCTACCCATCTATTAGGCATACAACATTTAAGAAAATTTACAAGCACCAATGTTAACTAGTGTTCCCAGCCTTTACAATTTGTACAATGAACTCAGCCTTCAACAGACAGAATAATTATGCTAATAGAAGAAAAACTTTCCAAAAAAAATGGCAGCCAAATCTAAGAGACCTGTCAATGCCAGTGTCATCAGTAGAGTGATAAGCAGTAAAGAGCAGATATCAAAGGCTGTCTTTTTCTTCCCCTCCATGCTCTCTTCTGTTTGAGCCCATGGTGGTCACAGCTCCTTTAACAATATTTATAATGAAGGAACGACGTTGGAGATGTCAACCCTGATTATTCATAAAGGCTCCTCCTGCCCAGCTCTCCCCTTAGGCTAACTGTAAAAGTACCTGATTCCCAATTCTCAAACACAAAAGCGCACAGAGCTTGAAAGCTGAGCTGACTAATAAAGTTTGCATATCCCTAAGAACAAGAGCACACAATGAAGAAGAAAAGGAATGGCAAGATTAAACAAAAACAGTAAGCTTGGATGGGAAATAATAAAAATTTAAAGAGGCAAGAACTTAGATCCCCCCCATACTCCTGTTCATTTACATTTCAGCATGTCCTAAGAAGCGCCTGTTTTATCTCCCAACTGCTGCATCAAGGTATAATATACACCACAAAACTTAAATCACATTTTGGAGCTGGAATGATGAGAGGTTATGAGCAATATAACTTCTAGGTCATTGAACTTCAACTCAGGAGGAATCTAGAACAAGGGATAAGACCGACCCAGCAAACAATTCTGGATTACCGTTTCACTTTGGGGCCTTTATTGGTATTTAAAACACACACAGATGTGGGAAATGCCCTCAAACAAACAGGAAACTGGGCTTACAATCGGACCATGAGCTGGATTTGGCTGCGTAGAGCTTTGATGCATCTCTGAGCGCTTGACAAACAATAGGGGCTTGGGGCTAGACTGTCACAGATTTTTCTTAATCACACAGGGGACTAAAAGAAAACAAGGCCGCCTTTGTCCCTCTGTTCTGCCTTGCTTACATTATGACTGACTGCTGGAAAGGGTAGGGGTCACCTGCCCAGGACAAGCAAGTGGGCAGGAAGGAAAACGAGAGGAAGGAGTCCATGCTAGTCCAAGCAGCCAGCTAGTTGCCGAAAGATAAGCCTCTTCACTGATCCTTTCTTGAGGTTGACTAACACTACAGCCTTGCCTTACATTTTGAGAGGCCTGCCTAGTCAAAAGAGATACAGGAATCTTATAAGCTACCACGTCCTGAGAAGAGTCATGAAGCTGTTTGACCGCACACAGCAAGTTGCTTAAGGGAGGAAGCAACAATAACAAATACTGTATCTCAGGAAAGCTACGGGGGCATTTTAAGGCAGGAATAACAAAGTACAGAATCATCCAATACAGAGTTTGAGCAAGATGCTGGGATGAACTTTCTAAGTTGGAGGAACTTACACGGGATCCTCTCTCCAGAGTACCCTTACTGGTATTTACTTCCATGACAGAATGGTTCCAGGGTTCAGAAGTCACAAGCTGCCAACATACATACATCAGAACTGCTGACAGACTCACCCAGGTAGCAGAGCCACAAGTCATCAACATCTGAGATGACGTGTCCCTTGAGAGTGAGTCCAGTGGACTACACTTGTCCAATCTCTCTATCTGCAACTGCTATGGAAAGTGTACCCATAAATAATGAAAGGGAACAAAATTTATTTTATTCCATCTTTAATAAAAATGGACTTTCTGTCACCTCACTTTCATGGACACTGGGAACAAACTATTTTTATATTAGCAGGATAACACTTTCAAGAGACCTTCAAAACTGTATTTAAAGTGTGAACAAAATGGAAACAATGAAGCAGAAGGAAAACTATATTAAGCAGTAACATTTTAAAACAACTGTTACAGTGGCAAATCCACTACTCTACTAGCATTTTTTTTTTTTTTTTTAAATCACACATGCACAAGACAATCCTTTAAAAAGCAGTGACACAGAACTAGCATAGCTAGTTCAGCATATAAGGCAACCAAAATCTTATACAAAAGGCAACAGGGACACAACTGATCCATGTATTTCCTTCAGAGCATTGAAGACCAGCTACCCCACTCAGTAAAGACAGGCTATACTTACAGACAATCTAGAGTAATTGATCTATGTACAAATATGTCACTGCAGTGGGTGTGGCAGAATATACAAGTTATGACCAACCAGCTTACACATTGTTGAGAAAAGCATCTGAGCTTTATAAATCAGTAAAACAGATAGCGGTGACAAATTAAGCTGAGTTAAAACTCGTAGCAGCTGTGTAGGCTCTATATGTAATTTTAGACAGACTGAAAAAACAGTTTTCATGAATAAGTTCACATTATCCATAACAACTTCTGTAGACTGGACTAGTCTTTCTGGAAAGACTGGAATAGTCCCTCTCAACAGCGGCAACAAAGGACCCGCTTTCTTAGTGAAACTGCAGACATTTTCCTTTTTCTGAAAGATTCCTCTATGCTATGAAAGGGAATGGGCAAGGTCTATCTCAACCGATTTTGCCAACACACACGTGTACCCTTGCGCGTCTTTTGTTGGAAGGAGAAAAGATGGGTGAAATGTCAGGCTACCTTGGCCTGGACTAGGTTTTCTGTTACCCTTACAGCTCAGGTTATCCCACCTCAGATGACAGGAAAGTCACAGTACTGTCTCTGGGACTCAGCAGTTTTGCCGTTACACCAGCGTTGTGCTGCTTTGATTTACTGTAAATCACACAAGGAGAAGGATGCTACTGTGGGTGGTTTACCCACAGAGGGCATATTCTCTACTGGGATATGTAAGCCAGCATTGCACAAAGGTCAAACAGAACCTTCCTTTGAAATCTGGTTCACTTAATTCATTGTTTGCAAATATGTCAGAAAAACTGGTTTTACGTCCAATATATTTGAAAGATTTGTGCCTTTGAAATGTTACAGCTACCTCATTTCAGCCTTTCCAATTCTCCCTGTTGACTCCCCTACATATAGTGGAAGATAAAAACTAGCAATTCATTTTCAATGAGATGATACTTTTTCTATCACAACCTTGCTAACCCGATCTAAACAAGAGATGACTGCAGGAACAACTTAAGCATTGAGAAGTCCATAGAGCTCAGAAACTGGTGAAGCATGTCAATTATGCATCTTCCAAATGAAAATATTACTGTTCAAGGATCAAAATGACCCATTTCAAAATTCCCAGTTGTTGTATCTTTTCAACAGTTTTTCTTGAATTACAAGCATCTGACATACCTAGTTCCTGCAGGAGTTATGGACCTTCGTCTAGCTAGCTAAACAGCTGTGTAAACTCAGTGACATCCATGTATTTACAATGTCACTGTCCTCCAGAAGAGTTACATCTGCTCAATTTTATTCATGTATCTTTGTCATCTGGAAATATAACAGGACACATTCATCTCAACTGCCACCTCAATGACCTCAGTGTAATTCTACGAGGAATGTGTTTATCCCAGTATTCATGACACATATCTCACATCTCTAGCAAGAGGGCAGCGCATGGAGTGATGAGGGACATGAGGAACAATACCTGACTAAGCCCACTAGCCATGAGGGCATGGCCTTTTTAGTAATTAGCATGATTTCAAAAATAATTGGCCTTCTTGACTATGCCACAGCGCGTCAGATGAAGTTGAGCGCGAGGGAAGAAGCACAGTAAACTCATTACTGTTTACTCAATTCACTGCCAAATTGTTAAAAGAGGTCATTTAAAAGGTCAAGAATGATACTACCCTACATGAGAGCTTTAATCTGAACATATAAGAACAGGCAGCAACCTAATTATGAAACCAGAATTAATAGGGAGATGGTACAGAACAAGAAGATAAGCACAATACAGTCAGAGAGGAGTAATTAACCAAAATAGTCATATATCTTGGAACAAGTCAGCCTTACCTTTCTAGCCATTGTAGCATACTGCACATCAATTTTATAGTGTACCTCACTAGTCCACTAGCCACTCACCACACTGCTACCTGAATTTATTCACTATTTTAAGTCTCTGAATCGATCTGATCGAGTAAGAGCACTAAAAAACCTTCTTTTCGCTTTCTGAGGCACCCTACTGTAGCACAGTATGAACTTGCAGCCCAGCTCTCCTGACTTGAGTCTTTAGGCTCCCTCCGTAGCTCACAACAGCCCTTCACAAAATCTCAGTCATGAGCTTTTGGTTTACAAATGAGCTTTTTAGGAGACTCATGGTAGATGTAAGCACCTCATCCTTACCCAAGTTTTTAAACAAAAGAAATAATAAATATTTAGAAAAAATAATTACCTGAAAGTGACCCTTTACCCTAGGTTGCTTTTAGCTAGAAAGATCCACAAGCCCAACTTCCATTTGTGAAATGCCCTTTTACAACTTTCCACTGCTTTTACCAGGAGAGTCCTTAATAAGGCACTATCCAGTGAAAGCAGGAACTGCCTTTGTTGAACAGGGGTCAGCTGCTTTTCCAGGTGGTTTGTATTTGAATAGATAGCCATTCCTATTTAACAGGTTTTTGGTGTTAGATTCACACCCATCCTGGCTGCTTGGTCTCTACTCTATCTAAAGCTTGAAGACAGAAAGGATAATGTCTGTAGGCTCAAAAAGAGTTTGCAGCTCACTAAAGGCACACACGGGAAGTTCACACACCCTAGGAAGTCTTTATGGGACCTTCAGTCTGTCTTTTCAGGGAAGTTCTAGAGTTTGTGAACCAAACTCATCTTCAACTTAAGGCTTTATTCACTATGTTCGACAACACATCTAGTAGGACAACAAATTTAAAGTAACACTATCACAATGACCTGCTGAAATATTTCCATAAACAAATCTTGCTCAATCTCTCTCCTTGGTACATAGCCTTCCCTGTAAAAATACTATGCCTTAAACAAATGGGGGTGGGGAGGGAAGGAAGAATCATGTAAGTAAACTCCCCCACACCACCACCATAAAAAACATTGAACTTTTCTGCTCATGAGCTCTTTGTCCCAGCTGTCAGGAATTATTACCTGCCTTCAACATTCCAGCAAAGCAGTGACATTTTTGCAAGAGTAACCGTTAATCATCACATTGGAATTCCCCATTCTACCAAGAAAGTAGTAGTACTTTGCATCTGACTACCTAGAACATTTAATCAAACTCTCACTAGTAGCTAAGGACAGAGCAAGAAACTCATGGCAAGCTTCAGTGGGGAAACGAAGTAGCTTTTTTAAAATAATGAATTTCCTGGCAAGTCGCTGTTGGTAAACTTAGCTTTATAGCATCTGCAGCAAAACATGCAGACATACGTGACTGGAGGAGCCAGCTCTCCATTTCCTAAACCACACATTCAATTTAGATTTAATAAGACAGTAATTGCACATTAAGTACTCATTGATTACCTAAAATATAGTTATTAAGAAATAACAGCTACGTAACACATCTCTGTTAGATACTCACATATCTATTACAAAGCTGTTAAACAGCAATAAATGTTTATCTAAAAAACTAGCATTCAGCTAACATAAAATACACTTCCTATTAAATCCAAGTGAAATACACGTTGAAGACAATTAAAACTCCTGTCTGCTTGCCTCAATTTTTCTGAGCAATGCTGTTCTCCCTATGTCTGAAGTCACAGCACCAAACCTTTGAATAGCAATCTTTTTCTTGAAAAGATTCAAGAAATTTTCAAGAAATCCTTCTTAGAGCCTCATTTGCTTGGTGACAGCACATCACCTTTCACAGGTCTGCTGCTCCTGACTCGGGCACAGAGGAGGGCTCTTTCTACCATACTCCACCCTTCAGTGCAGACAGGCTCCCAGGCAACTGGTTTCCATAGGCAGCAGGGCTGTTCTGTTCCTGTTCTTGGGATTGCTTGATTTCATTATTTAAGGTAAGGATACTCTGAAACTCTAAGAAGGAGACAGCAAGTGGAAAAGTGGCTGTGGAGTTGATAGCAGCTGAATTGAGGCTCCCAGAACAGTAACTTTGGATGGAAAAGGAATTTGTGTATTACATCCTTACTTATGCATCAATAAGGAATGTATATGCCTCTGCTGAACAGGTACACACCAATGAGATAAGCAGAAAGGGAGGTGACATTCAATGAAGTAAAGAAAATGGCAGTCACTAGGGATAAATTTTACAGAAATAAGAAAAACATTCCAGCCACATCTGGCCTGGATCAAAGACAATAGACTTCTGACAAAGAGTTGGCAGGAGTCTGGCGAAAGACACCAAAACAAGCGCCAAAAGGAAGAGACTGAAAATGAAGTGTATGGACCCTGGTGACAAGGTCTCTACATGAATAGGAAATACTGAACTAACACACATACAAAATGGAAACTTCACTCTGAACATTTTCTTTAAGCTCAGAGATTTGCTTTTTAGATACAAAAGAGCTACTGGAATGAAATGAGGTACATTCTGTCCAGTGGGCACTCCCTGGAATCACATCTGAAGCACCTATGTAGGGCAACATAATGAAACTTTATTTCTGCTGCTCACAATTCATCAATTTTCTGGGTAAGTCCAAAACTCCTACAGACTCACTGGCCTCCTGCTGCAGCAATTAATTCACTTTTCCTACTAAGCTATTAATTAGTTTTAAAAAGCCCTTGTTGTTGAGCAATGCATATACCTCATTAACATCAGAGAACTCTTTTATTGCATTATTGTTTATTAAAACACAAACTCAGAAAAAGGAAATTGGAAAGAGTGAAGGTTATAAAGCAAAAAAACAGAGATGGTCTGGAACATAGGCATACTCAGTCATGGAAATTCTGTTTGAAGCTTCACTGTCTGTTTTATTATGGATTCCATAGGCAGCTTCTAATTTAGTGCAGCTGTTAACACTCCTGCTACATCAAAAATTCCCTCTGCTGAACTTTTGTAGACGTTTTTGTGTTAGACAAGCACCAGTCCTTTCCAATTTCACAGTTTCCTAATTATGGTATTGCAGTTCTCATTTGTACTGTAAACCTGATCAGATTTAAAAAAAAAAAAAAAAAAAAGTAATTTACAACTGTTGCTAGTACTGTTTTTACTAGCTACTGCATTTACCCTGTGATACATAAAAGGTGTGCAACAGCTGGTCAGTAACCAGCTTAGCAAATTGTTTCTAGGTATATTGCTGTGAAATGTGTATTACAGCACCTTCTATGACAAAGCACCGTAAAAGCTTTGATATTCAATTGCTATTCAAAGCATTAATACTCATTTATTTTAACCACATACTTTAAGAAAATTAAGATAAACAAATACCTCAATTACCAACAAATGAAGGGGTAAAAACCTACAAGAAGGAGTAACCCACTAATTGAACATTTAAGGCTTTAAATAGCAAACTAACTCTAAATGACTAATAAAAGGCTGCCATTGATAGAACATCTCGGATAAACAAGATGATAGATTTGTTTTCTTCTTATATGTTTACAATAGCCACCTTTCCTTCCAACGACATCCACAGAAGCGTTTCCCTTTTCTTTAACATATCAAGTTTATTGTAGACAACACAATTCATCCCTTTTTCCAGTAACAGTGGTCCAGGGCCCCTCTGAAGCATTTGTTCTGCAAAGTGACATATTGTGACAAATCCAATGATAATGGGAAATGTGGGAAATCTGACAGAAATACTTTACTCCTCGTTGCCACTAATGAGAATAAAACAGTAAGAGAGACACCTATCAAAAAATAGTAGTAAGCAATTTATTTGGTTGAAACACAAGCAGTGCTTTTTCTTTCCCTGTTCCCCTTTCTCTTACTTTGCTTAGAGCAGGCTTTTCATTTTTTTTATTTCATTTTGCTTTATATTGTCAACCAAGAACAGAGTTCCTGAGGAGACAAACAGGGGGTAAAGAAGACAAATCTGTCTCCTTTGTGTGAGAGCTGTAGGCCAGAGTTATCAACTCCTTTGCTATTCAAGACAGATTTGCATATCCAAGGCCACCCGAGGCAGAGAAGGCATTTGGAGTCTGATTTTTTTTCCACAAGAACACATCAGGGAGCGAAGCAAAATAAGGAAACTCCAAAAAAGATCCAAGTAACTCCTCAAAAAAACCAAACCAAACCAAAACGAAATCACAAAACTTTGTGGAGGGGAAAACACTCCCATTCAAGAATTTCTTTCTTGAAAAAAAGACATTTTATACATAATGGAATTTCCAAATATCCTTATTAAAGAAACTTCACGGACAGCAACTTGGCACAAGAACTTCAGATTGGCATCCATGCTGTTTCTGTCTATATCTTAATACAACACTACGTCTCTGCACACAGGAATCAATAACGATGGAGTAGCCAGCCTGCAAAACAGGGTGGGTTACTTTCCCAGCAGCCTTGTACCTTAACTACAGTTTGGTGATAGAAAAAAAAAAAAATCCAAAGACACAGATATAAAGCCACTATGGTGGGTACATTATGCATCAACTCTGCCATTAACACCTACTGTTTAGAAATACTGGAGAAATGCCACTGGTAGGGGGTAAGATTCCAATACAGTCAATCCCTAATCACAATGCCCATCTTCCTACAGCTATAATACTGGAATTAATGGATCACAATGTCGACATAGTGACAGCAATTACTTTTAGAAATGCTCTCAGGAAAATCACAACTAATACAAATATGTTTAAGTTAAAGTTAACCTTTTATTGAGAATATGTATGTGACATACATGATGCTATGGAGACAGTGTATACATTCCGTACTTTTTTTGACTAACAAGAATTACCAGCTAATCAGCTGCTAATCTTTTCTCCTGCCATATAACCCATTTTCAGACACACACTTGCTTTAATCTAATACAGAGCTACTTTTGGACTTGATTTTGCCATACTTCCTCACAAAAGCAATTTTTAATGCAAAAAGCTGTCACCTATAATGGCATAAGAGTACTCTGGCAAATCACGGTGCTATTAAACCTGAATAAAGACAGCAGAATTTCATTCCACAATACACAGCCCAAAGACCCTAAGGTCCTGATTCTCATCCATTACCCATACTGAATAGCTCTTAAAAAAATCTTCTTGACTTCAACAGAAGATAACGTGTACCGTAATTGGTTCTTGATCTAATGAATATTATCAACAACTATCTTAGACCTGAAACGCTACTCAACTGCCCAAAGACAAACAAAAAATCTCTCATAACATACCATGAGACAGCATGCTACAGAACAGTGCTTAGCAAAAAGTAATATACAAAGCCAAAATTTGTTTCAGCAATTAAAAATCAAAGTCCTGAGCCTAAAGCTTTTAACCTGTGATTTGCTTGGTTTAAAAAGAATGGTTGTGGATGTAACCAATTTTCCTGAACATTTATCAGTAGCATCAGAAATTAAACACTTCATAGAAACCATTAGACCTAGTCATATCCATTTGGTACATTAGAGAATTAATATTCCATTAATATATTTACTAATTTATTTATACATATTTTCCAAAGAAAGTGAGGAATTTAAATTTGCTAAAGTGGAATCTCAATTTAATATCTTTACCCATGCTGTCAATATTTCTCATGGATTTAGAAATCCGGCAGTTCAAGTGCAGGTTTCATGAGTGTTGACCACTTCCTGACATCTAGAACACGTCTCCACTTGCATCGTATTGGTGTGCTCAGCTGCAAACACTGCATGCATAATGAAATCACAGCACTAGTCACACTGGTAAAGGCTTCCACGTTTGAGTTAAATGGTACTAGATAGGTACAAAATCCATTTCAAAAAACTTTTTCAAGTGAGTTGTTAACACCTGTTGCTACATCTGAAGGAAAATATTGCACTTTCAAAATACTTAGAGTAAGTTGAAAAAATCAGCTTCTAGAGACCAAATACACTTTGTTTCCTAATATATACAAGGCCTTTAAGTATAAAGAGTGTGCTAACATCTAGACAACAAGAACAGTTATGGTTTTAGTTCTAGACTTTTGATTCAACCCAATAAGCCAGTGTGCCCTGATTTTTTCAGTTCTAGAGGGCATGCAAGCCATTTTCCTTGTGCTTTCTCTGTACACAATTATTTTTCAGACAGAAATAGACATAAATAATGCACACAGAGAATCTGAAGCAATTATGCCCAGCTCTCTGCCCCTTCAGGAACTACCCCAAATTAAAAGTATCACACTAAACAGTCTCTGCATTTGATACGCTAGATTTTACTTTAGTATGTCACTTACCATACATTGCTATCTCTCTGCAACATACTAACAGAATATGAGCTTTATTTTAATATATAAACTTTGCACATAGGTGGTGATCCCAAATTTTCAGAGCTAGATTTTACCCTTAACAATAACAAAATAAACAGCTTAAAGGCCACAGTATAACTGCAGCAAACTTGGATTAAATTATCAAATATGAAAACAGAGGTTGCCGTGGTGAAACATAGGATCTGTTGAAGAACAAGGCATGCACTACAATTCAAAAGCTAGAGCAGTAGAGTTATGTGAGCCAATCCTCAAATCAGTTTGACTTTTTTTTTTTAAAAAAACAAATATCTTTGTTTCTTTTTATTTGCATTTTGGATTTTGGGGTTTAATAGAGTATTAGGCCACATTTTTTTCAAGTATTTCTCTACAACAGGAGCTCTGAAGGAGTGTATTAAAAATAACCCCCATACAAAACCAAACAAAACCCCTAAGAGTCTCTCAAAATCACTGATCCACATGGGACAGAAGTTGAAGAAAAACAAGTAAACCACCACCAAATACTCAGAGATCCATCGAAACAGAAGTCATAGGTATTCACAGCCCGGCACACAATTTCCATGCTTTCCTATACGCAAAGAAATACTAGTACTGCCACAAATATTAATGTCAACATAAGATGAGAATTTTGCTGTGTGATACATTGGCTGGTAGCAAGCAAAGCAGCAGAGCTACCTTCTCTAACCTTTACATTGCCTGTTGCCACAAAGAGTTAAAGGCTGACAGATGCACGTGTGCAAGAGGATGAGAAACCGCAGCAGAACAGCATAGAAACTTTGGCCAGCTCAAGCTTTTCCTCACCTGTTTATACAACACCACATTTCTTCTCATAAAGGCATTTCTTACATGGCACATTAACTATTAATACAGTACTAAAATTAACCTGTTCTCTCTTAGAAGCTCCACAGAATTGGTGTGACTGAAGTGAGATTCCTCCCTAGGTGCCCAGACTGGATTCTCCTAATCTATTTCCTGTCTTCAGGATAGCAGTTGCTAGAAGTGCAGCACATGGCCTGTAGCTCCTATAACTAGTTGGAGGGCAAGGTAGAAATTAAAATCTAACAAGAGCACTACTTTACAATCCTACAATGCATTCAAGAGCAGCAAAACTAAAATTCATATAATTATCATAATTGTTTTTTAAACCTATGAAATTATTTCAAAGTATCTTCTAGGTCATCCGGGAAACGTCTAAGCTCTATTCTGACTCCATCCATTTCATAAGTATTATGACTTTGCAGGTATTAAAAGACTCATTTTAAATGGCAGAGAAAAAAATTTCAGCAGTGAATCTTCCAGTAGAATACTCTAGTCTCACATCAGGCTGTTCTGCAGGAAAAAGATAAGCAAAGAGCACATATATATAACACTTGCTCCACAAATACTTAGCATTCGTTTAGGGTAAAGAATAGATTATAGTGCCAGATGGTAAAATTGCACAAGTGCCACAAGCCATATCCTTGGAAGTACACTGTCACAAAACAGACAATATTCAGAGGCAATTTGGCTTAGTTGCAAGTAACTCAGTTCTCGCTATAAATTAAAACAAACCAGAGTTTAGAAGTGTAATAACGAGATCTCACTGGTTTTGTTTTCATTTACTATGGTTAACTTTCAGAACAGTTGATTCTATAGCCCAGACCTTTATCGGTGGATTGCTTCCTTTCCAGGAAATCTGTGCTAGAGAAGAAGCTGCAGGAGAATGTAGGTCCTGAAAGAATGTGTATAGGCAATACCTGCTTTGGTTTGCTACAGGTGTCACGGTTGTGGCTTTTCCAGCCAGTCCTTCAAGGAAGAGAACAACAATTATTTCACCCTTCCTGGCCAGAGGCAACCTGCAGTGATTAAGGCAATCAGTAGTTTAGCAGCTACAGGAAACCATGCAAAACAATCAACTATAAAATTTAACTCTTCTTTGAAAATGGGGCTGCTGAGTACCATTGCAGTCAGTTATATGTCATAGGGTATACCTTCAGAAACACTAATTCTTCTTTTTTTCAGAGCCTTTATGAAAATGGAACTACAGCTTCTTAATCATTAAAGATCCTTTTGAAAAAGTTGCTAGAAAGCTACATTAACTAAATTAGCTACAAAAGAGCATACACAATAGACAAGGTTAGGTCTTACGATAACTCTGTTCAGGCTAATCTCAGTCAGTTCTTTCCCCTATGTTTTCAACACTGAATAGATTTCTTCCTGTACAGCTTGTAATTGCTAGGGTTGGTCAATTCTCTCATACCTTTTAAAGACAAGTTCCTAAACTAGATACCACCCTTCTCAATGAAAGCAAGTCAAGTAATTGGTCATGCTGTTACACCATAATGGACATTTTTTCAGGTAATGTAAATCAATATGCTCTGTAGTCACACAGATTTACACCCATCCTGGATTTGGTATAATAATTTGTTTGCTATAATATTCCTTTTTTTGTCAAGTGCTCTTAAAAACATTATCTCACCTAGATCTGCAAGCAAGAAGTTGGATAGAAAACTGACATGACAGCTGGAGGTCCTAAAATTCAGTCCAAAAATATCTTGTTCAAGAATTGGTGAAGTGGTACCATTTTCACTTCCATATGCCCCTTTAGTATATAAAAATGCAGAAACTTTATCACTGTTTAATATAGTTTGAAAATGTAATTAAAAAGTATTATTTTTGAGCTAATGCAAATACACAGTCTCCTTATTTCTTCCATCCCCTAATACATTTTTACAAGCATTTACTCAACAGCAGCTGAATGTAGAATTGGGAGAGCTTGAGGAGAATTTGAAGATATATGTAAAATCATTCAGTTGTAATGTTACTTCAAATATTCAAATGTTCAAAGACAGTAACATAGCAGCAGAAAATTAACTTTTTTAAAATTCATGTCTTTTCTAAGCTCAAATGGATTAGCAGCAGATTTGAGGTAATTAATTATAATTACAAGTTTCCTAGGGAAACATGGCATAATAGACTCATTAACTGAAATGTTACATTTGTTCTGTGTTTGATTCTCAGATTATTTTAACACAGTGCAACATTTGTTAAAAGTTTTTTGGGCCAGACACCTTTACTTATGCTGAACAGTTGCTCCCTCCATGAGTAGCCCCAACTGACTTCAAAGAAAACCCACTTGGGCCCTTAATTAGACATTTTCAGCCTACGAAGGTAAAAATAATCCCTCCTTCTCGGACAAATTCTGTGGTCTCTATTGAACATGAGTCAGTGGGAGCTTTTCTCTGGAAGGACCATTGAATCTGGCCTCACAGTTACTTCCTGATACTCTCTTCACTCCTGAACAAAAGATACACCACCTAACCAAATATCTAACTAAACAGCACATGCTGTTCAAGAATGCACAGTTTTGAAGCAGTCTTAATAAAGGCCTCAATTATATTTTTAATTTTTCAACTATCTTCTGTTTGATGTTATTGCTAAGCAAAGGAATATTTTACATCCTCATTTCATTATGGAGACCTAATGTCGTTGAACTCCTTATGAACCGAATACACAGAGAACTCACTGCAGCCATTAATACACCTAATACATAGAGAATTCCACATAGCTATTAATAAAACTCCTCATACAAACCACAGCACTCACAGTCTAGACAACGCTAGGAACACGAAAGCTGCCTCTTGGTGCATGCAAAAGATTCCCACTTTGATACCCTTGTATCATTGTCCTCAGTTTGAAAATCAAGGGAAACTGACGATGCACTTGTCAAAGAAAGTAGCTGCAAAAATGAGGAACTGGCTAATTAAAAAAGGAATGACTATTTATTTTATGGTCTTATGTGCACTCAGGAAGTTCTGACGCACAGAAGAGAAATTAAACAACTTTTCATTTTGTCTCTATGCTTTGAGAACCATGCTCAGTAAGATTACAGATAGGAGAGTGATAGGTCCAGCAGGGATTTCTACCAATTAAGCTTCTACACTCTGGGGGGATAGAGGTGTTTTTTGAACCATGAGTTATTTTTGCACATATCATGGGCTGCAGTGTCTAGCCACAAAAGGGCTACATTAAGAGCAATGTTACAGGCTTTGCTCAGAGCTATCATGCTTTCCTGCAAGTCCAAACCTCTAAGAAGATTTCAGTGAGAGAACTGAGAATGCTCAGTTCTGTAATACTATCAAAAGGATGACAGGAGTGCTTTTACCTACCCAACCTTTACATTTTCGCAATCAAGGACAAAAGCAAAAAAAAAGATTACAAGGTTTAATTAACAACAGATACAGCTAGATGATGGCAGATTTTGTTCCACTGCATACTTACTATTTTCTCCTATGTACCACTTAGCATCCCAAGAAGCTACAACTCACGGTCTGTTAATAGCTATAGCTAAAACAGAGCTTTCAGATTACCTTTTTTTTTTTTTTTTAAATCAAAGTCACTGTTTATATCTGTTCTACGTGCAAATAACAGTAGTATTTTGGGTACCTCTATCATACAGTTGCTTCAGGAAACATCAATTCAGGAAACAATGCAGTTAACTAATTCTGAGTCTGTATTTCAAGTATTATGAATACCCCGCTTTGTAGATTGACAATCCAAAGTCACACACATGCACATAGGATTCAACAAAGGTAGTTTTCATTTGATAGTTCTACAAGTCCACCAGACCACACCAAACGTATCAATTTATGTATCCACAGACAGTATGATATAAATCATACAAGTGTGGCACCTCTCTTGAATATTCCAGCTCATCTTTAGAGGACTAGGATCATGAGGCAACCCATGTATTACCTTACTTTTTCCCTTGTATAGAGTGAAGATCTGTATTTGGCATAGCAACATTTTGGCTTAAGTTTTAAGCATATTCTGAAGCTCAGATGCTTTAGCAAAAAAGTAAACTTCACGATAATATAAAAGCATAGTATTATAAGCATATGCTTACATGATTTTTTTAGAATCTGGTGTTACAGGCAAGACTGACATACAGTGTCAATGTTTCAGCTTATCAAAATGGAAAAGACTAATGAAATAAAAAAGCAAAGCTGCTTTGATGCAAAGCTATACAAGATGAGAATACACTCTATCGAGAGACTAATTGAAGCAAAAATTTACTGAAGATCATGAGACAGATTCAGACAGTTGCCTTTATTTCAAATTTCTGTGAGGAAAGCAGGTATGGAATCAGACATCTGAAAGGAAAAAAAGAAAGAATGGATAAAGCCACCCTGCCTGAAACTGTCACATTTTTTAATCACAAAATACCATTTCAAAACACATGAAAGAATTTATGAATAAAACCTTGATTTTAACCATTCACATGCATTAGCCAGTTATAATTTCCTCTTCTCAGAAATGCATCCAAACTAGAAACAGGGAAAAAGAAAAGATAATTAAATAGCATGTGTCTAAATTTTCCATTTTTCACAAAATTTTCTACCTTTATTTTACTCTTTTTTAATGCTAACTGAAATCTTAGAAAGTAATTTAGTCTGTTGCTCAGCCTCAGAATTGTTTTCTGGTAAAAATAAACCAGGACCATTCATTTCCTATTTTCACTTATTTCACGTAGGCTATCAAAACATAGACACACCTTGTTTTGCTTTCCTAAGGCTAGAAGGGGAACCTGCAAATCTGCTGGGATTCATGTTTGCCCTGCTGCCTGAAGAACAAAAACGACTTCAGTCGGTCTCAGCACAGAGCTGTTTTACTAGGCTGATACATAAAACTAGGCTTTCCTCCAGTTAAACAACAATAATTTGGTTTAGTTTGATAGGTCCTTCTAAATAATGGTGTCATCAGTAAACATCTGGCTTCTTCCTAGCAGATTAGGCCTCCAATGAGGAAAGTGTGTTTATAATTCTAATTTGAAACACAGCACATTAATATGCTGATTCTCATAATGTTTGCCTTAACCTGTTTGGAGAAATTATGACTACAAATATCTTGTACACAACACCTCTAAACTACCAGCTTGTACAAACAACACAAGAGCCGATGCAGTCTCATACAGATGATTAGAACCACTTCAGAGGCAATCATGATTAGCGCTTTGGCTTGAAGCCATATTTTACACATAAACAAAGCATCTGTTTCTGAGTTCCTGTCCCAAGCTAATAGACCCACCTCCACTATTACTAATAAGCCCATTCAAGAGAGCCAGATGGCCTATCTAAAACAGCCCTGGCTTTTTCCTCAGCTAGGCAAACCAGAGCCATGGAACCAGAGTTGGCTCCAAATCATATTTCCTTGGGCTCTAGGAGCCAGTAAAACAACATGTAAACTGGCTCCACAAAAGAAGAATACAAATGCTGGTACCATCCATTATTTAGAATTGGTGTGAGGCCAACATCTGCCCCTCCAGATGATCCTTTCATGCAGGTACAATGAAGGAAGATGAAAAGTACAGTACACTTCTGCAGGAGTTGGTGTATTGCAATGCAGACTGTCACCATTCCTTGCGGGATTTTTTTGCAGACTTTGCAAATCCCTGCCTGCAGCCAAGCAGTACTGCTCAGCTGTCCTTGCTGTACATTGTATGTACTTGACAATTGGGTGGTTTTACATATTTAATAAGTGTCATATTTAATTAGTAGAACTGGGATTTAAAAAAGATCTTGTGCTCCTTAGCAGCAACTGCAAGTGTTGAGAGCCAAACAGAGCAGCACTTGGCTGGTTCAGTTCTAAGATCTCTTTTTCTTTCCTGTGACCCAAGTTCTCATTTAACCTGTTCAGTTTCTACGTAGATTAGAGTCAAGATGCTCCACAAGCCAAGGAGTTAATGCTGCAAGGAAACCCATAATTGACCTGGCCTAGGAAGACTATTAGAGAGAAATCTCTTTATATTTTATTTAGAAGCAAACAGACAGGTGGCAGTTAGTGACAGGGAGAGATGGCCATTTAGGTTGCCTGCCCATCAAACCACATGTATAAAGAGAACTTCATTTTCACCCTTCCACTATGATGCATAGGGTGCTTTGTTCCACTATGCTGACAACTGAATTTCAGCAGAGTGTATTCTGCATGAACTATCAAAGACAATTCCCTACACCAGGAGCAAACGAACTTCACTCTAAGAGCAATAGCAGGTCACATCACCCTTGCAGAAGTAAGGAAGTTTTGCAGAGATAAAGTCCTTTCAGAACAGCATAGCCACAGTGAGCATGCTTCTTCTGTGCTACTATCCCGAAGCTACAGACAAAAAATCCTTTACTTCTGTCTCACAGGGATACCAGCAGATTTGCAAAGATATAAACCTCCCCAAACACAGCTATCTTCCCCCCACCTTGCCATCAGAGACAGAAAAATGAACCACTGTATGAGGGGAAAAAACCCTCATGGAAATGTGCTGAAACAATTGCGGCCTGTCACTCCTCTTCATTAAAGGCAGGTTCCACAGTAGTTATTGAAGCTCTCTGGGATCTCTTGGGATAAAAGCCAGAACAGAAATGTGTAAAGTACCGTTCTTCATGTATTTTCCCCATACTGCCAGTTTTGTGAGCTATGCACACAGGGCATTCCTTGATTTTAAAGGAAAGCCCTGAAGAATAGTCACATTTCACAGCCCAGATCAAGTGTGATCCTGAATCTGTGTCACTGTCCACACTAGCGGCTGAGAACTCTGCTAGACTTTCCTTCGGAGCATAAAGGATTTAGTGAAAGGTGCATAACCAGTATTGTCCTGCTCCTGCAAGGATTTCAGCTGTTTTTCCTTGAAGGGATTATTTCAGTGCAGGTAAGCAGGAATATAAGACTTGAATAAAAAAAATCTCTTTCTGCATTCCTAGAAATGTAAGAATGCACTACCATAAACATATGGAAAGAATGACACACGTTCCAGGTTTTCTCACTTCATATTTTGAATTGCACAACACTAGGCACTTTGTAGGGGGAAAAAGAGTGGGGTCTTTTTGTTTTTTCCACTGAGGGGTAGAAAGAAGGGGTTAAGTAGAAAAAAGAAGAGGGGAAAAGTGATCAGAAGCAAAACTGAACCCCTTGTTTCAAGAGGAAAAGAAGGTTCACGGTTCTTGCAAACTTCATATAATTAACCAAACAAAACGCATAGCACTGATACCAAGCACTGTCTACACTAGGCATTACTGAGACTACCATTTTCTTGCAGGTTTTACCAAATTAAGTTATTTGGAATAAATCCTTGGGATTAATTCTACTATCTGAGAAAGTTGGTTTAACAAGACAATTGGGAATGAAGTCTTAATCCAACAAAACATCATGCGTCCTGAGCAGCTCCTTGCAAAAGACACTAATGGAATTACCAAAGTTTTTTACAGTAACTCACAGCTACAAGCCCACCTCAGTCTGCTACTTACGGAGGGGGGAGGGAAAAAAAAAAAAAAGCCCTCTGTCATTTCATCACAGAGTATGAAATTCTCTGTACCTCTACTGGACAATTACACTGTGACAAAGATGCTGCCCTCACACTCCTCTGCCACAGCACCCTGCTTTACCAAAGAGAATTCCCTCATGGTGCCACTCAGTCTTTGCTTCCTCTAAGACTGATCATGAGATCTTATCAATTTCATCACAGCATAGGGATTATCAATCTAATGAAAAATCTCAATGTGTTGCCATTTTTCAGAGAAGCCTTCCAACGCTATTTCCACTATTAATCTATTTGAATGAGAGCACACTCGACATATCATGAAACTGTGTGAAACGTGCACTATCACTCCTTTTAAGCTGAAGAGTTGAGATCTCTTTGCTTATTACTCCCCACCAAATGTTAATGCACAATTTATTTAATGCCTAGTTTTTGTGTGCTGAATTAGCTCACAACGCAGCTGAGTGTCCCTTGTGAGCAAGTGTTCCATTTGCACATGTCAAGCATCCTAGTCTATTTAGTCCTATCCCAACTGCTTAATGTCTGAAACAGAAGCATCCACTACATTCTTCTTGATCTAAACAGCTAATTTAATACCCTTGGACAAAAGGGGCCTGGTGTTTTGGTAAGCTCCCATGGGCCTAACTATCACAAAGAAGGGATTGTTGAATACACACATAAAAAAAAAAAAAGGAAGAGATAGGAGGCAGGCGGTCTGATCTTTATGACCCACTGATTATTCTATCACTAAGTAGAAGCATAAATCTAGCTCCTGACCTAACAAAATACTATTTTACTTCCCTTTACTCTATATTTTATCTTTTATAGCCAATAAAACATTAAACATTACAAAAGGTTATGTTCTCACCAATATTTTCACTAAATGACAATTAATTCCAAGTTGAGCCAAGCAGAGGTTTCAGCAGCAGCTA
Organism: Gymnogyps californianus; assembly: GCF_018139145.2. Classification (NCBI taxonomy): domain Eukaryota; kingdom Metazoa; phylum Chordata; class Aves; order Accipitriformes; family Cathartidae; genus Gymnogyps; species Gymnogyps californianus. Next base: position 6,010,632 of record NC_059481.1, on the reverse strand, counting down.
TCCTGACAGTTGTTTGACACACTTCCTACAATTCACTCTGAATACACTAGCACCACTATTACCAAGAAAGCCCATCTGGAAAATCTGACACTGAATTTGAATCAGTCTAATGACCCTCTTAATGATTTAATGGCAAATCTATACACTAATACAAAGCTGAGCTCTTTTTCCAATGATCTTGTGTGGTATTTACTGTGGAAAGCAAAATTCCTTCCCTCACTCTGCCTTTTTGAACATCCCCAAATACCAAAATCAGTATCAGCCTTCTTAGCTGACCTCCCTGAGCTTTAGATTAAGGCTCTAGACTTGTCCTGGTTTTCATTCCACACGAGTTAAGAGAGAAAAATTAAAAGAATTGGGGGGGGGGAGAAGAAGTGAGATGAAGGGACTTCAGAAGGATCAGGAAGAGAGCAGACTAAATCTTTAATCCGCTGCAAAGCTAAGTACTCCAGTTACCCAGACTGTATGTGTATGAAAGACAGGCAGAGTGGAAAATGGGTCTGAAAAACTATACACATTTTATGGTCCATTGATTTGGGAGAGAATGGCAGAGCATGTAGTCGTTTTGAACTGGAGACAGAAAAAAACCCACTCAGAACCACTGATCAGCAGACTCTCAAAAGACTGAAGACAGGACAAAGAACACTAGCAGGACAGACAGAACAGTTCTATCACAACACAAACTTTCCCCAAATGCTTTCAGTCTAAAGGGTTCACTGAGTCACCAGCTGTTCTGTTTATTCCATGAAGCACTGTATATTGAACTGTGCATTCTCATCTCAGATATCTGGTCCCAAGTTTTCAGAGATTCACTATTGTCCTAGTGCAATGTAAGACCAAGACCTGCAGCTCAGACAACTGTGAAAGTACTTGCCCACCTGGGAAAATAAAGTCAGATACATAGGCTATGAAAATTGGATCAAAGCTTCAAAACACATTTCCCAGGCAGCATTTGAGTTGAAACACAATCATTAATGGTCATCAGTCCTGAAGAACTGAACCTGGGAACTGAAAATATTAATGAAAACAGCTCATCACCTGTTGTAGTAGGTTTGCTATATCAGGAATTACTTAAGAATATTTTGGTTTTAATTTAAAAAGAAGAAATTAATCTCTAATTTAAAAGGGAAACTGAGGCACGGATAAGCTAAATGACTTGGATAATGTCACACAATAGATGAAGAACAACAGGGGAACAGCAATCAGATAATTCTGTCCCACACAGTGTTTCTTTTTTAATTCTATCAATGAGTCCAAACTGTTGCCAGACTAATTAAACAGAGAACAGTATACCTTCGTAAGACTGTTTTAAAACATGCAGTCATGACTACACTGGGAAAATGTAGAATATGTTAGTTAGCATCTTGTTTGGCTGGAGAAGAGGACAGGTATACTTATAAAACACATTAACTACTATATAAATCCTGAATCAAAAGCATTTTCACAACCCAATTCATCTCTATTTATAATTGGTGACAATTCATATGATCCTTTCAGTTATGATTTTTTCTGAAACAATGAGATTTTCTAGTGGCATGAGAATATGTGATGATGAAGATTAAGCTAAGAGACAAAGACAATCTGGGATCAAACAGCCAGGACGTCTGCAAGCCCAATATCTGCCCTGTTTAAGAGAAACTCTGAACAAGGTCAACGGAACACTGTCCTGGCTGAAGGGCCTGCAACACTTTAAAACCTGGTAAATACCTGATATTAGGAAGCAGTCATACAATGAGACTCAGACACTGAAAAGTATGTAGACACCTAATTCCCATTGCTAAAAATGACAGGTCTAGATCTTCAAAGATATTGGAGTGCCTAATACTCTGCATTGAAGACTGAAGATACAGACCTGATTTTATAGATGACTCAAGACTCAAGCCGAGAATTTCACTTACTTGGACAGCTCAGGCAGGCTCTTACAGCTTAACAGACACATCACACCAGGGATCACAGTATTACTTTCCCATCTCATGGGTTTTGTTTGATAAACTACGCACAACATTCCCCTTCTTTTCTTTCTAATATTTAATCAGAGCAAATCAATCTGTATATGTGAATTATCTGCTACTGACCCAACTTCCTGTCCTTTTAAAATACATTTCTTACACACAGAACCAAGAGAGGCATCTCTGCAGCTTATTCATCTAACGTCAAGGTGTTTTCTGAGCTGAGACCTACACTAATCTAAAAATATATGCAACACAATTCATTAAAACAAAGAGAGAGAAAAGTAGATTGCAGCTTCTCTTCCTAGGTTCCGTGCTGCTGAGTCTGACCACGCACACATTCAGCCTCTGAATATTTTGTCAGTTCATCAGTTACCTTACTGAAGTTCATTATTTTGAGCCTTTTAGCTCCTACTCAGTTCCAATTACTTGTTTTAAAACACTGCATTAGCACCATCACCGCCTACAGATACAGCAGCTTATTTCTGAAATAACTGCACTTCTGATTTCTCTCCACCATCCTCTCTTCTGTGTATGGCAATAAACGGTGGAGAGAGGAAATAACTGAAAAAGTTAAATCCCGCCTTATTAGTTTTTTATTTTCTTCTATATGACACACACAAACTAATACAGCTCATATCCAGGTAGGTTTTGAACTGACAAGCCAACCCCGCTCTCTCAAAGTGAAATAAATTAGCCCAAGACAGAAGAGGAACAGAAAAAGGAGGAAAATTGTCCCATCTACCCACATCAAACATGTAGCATGTGAGACCTGAACGTAATCAGAAAATAAAAAACAGTTGCTTTAGTAAGACTTTCTCCATCAAAAAAAAAAAAAAGGCAAAACCCCAGTCTGCCACTGTCCCAGATGTAATTACAACTTACATCAGCCTCTTCTCACCTTCATTTACCCCAAAGATTTACTAAATAAAATACTTTAATATAAAGGGTTTAAAACCAAACTATTAAAACCTTGAAATGTTGAGTGCGTTTGCAACACACATTTGCAAGAGACCAGAAAAAAATCCTTCTGTAATCCATCATTTGCAATAACAGCATTATGATGTGGTCACAGTCCAGAACCACTATATGGTACAATCTGTTTTCTACTTTCCTATTTACAGGGGAAAACCTTCCTACAACGAGGAAGGAAATTCAGAACTAAGAGTTCACAGTAAAACCTAAAACACATCTGAAGAGCTCCTAACACCATTTTTTTTTAATGGGGAGGAAAAAACAGAAGTGGGAAAGAATTTAGATCCCCTATTATTAATGTATTTATTGTACAATGCCAACTGTTGCTTTACTGATGTATCTAAGTACATCATTGTTAATGTATTTGTAATAAGTTAATTGCAGTACCGTCTCAGAAACAAAATTTAATTTACTATATAATCACAGAAAGCCTACAAAATAATACTCGTTTAATGTTTTTATTACAAAATCTTTAAAAAAATATTTTTCCAAAATATTTACCCATCTTTAGTGCTTCATAAATCTAAAAGATTTTAGAAAGTTTTTTTTGTTGCATTTATTTTAAAATCAAATAGTATTAAAGCTCTTTCATAGAACATAAATTTCAAAACACTTAATAAATTCAACATTTCGTAAGATTACCATCTTGGATCAGATAATTCATCCTGATTTCTACAAGTAAGTGACAAAATAGATTCAATGAGTATTCTTTCAATAATAATAATAGAGCAGATTTTCAGATAAGTTCTGTGTATGCTTAGAAATAGCCTCCACAAGTCTTAAAGCTTGTTTTCACCTTACAAGTAAACCATTACCTGAAAATAAGTAGGTATAAACCAGCCAGATAAGGACACTTAGCAAAGGAGAGAAGAATATTGGCCAAATTACTTAGTAGCTATTCAATCAGGAATTCACAAGCAATATACTCTGTTCCACAATTAACATATCTGCATATATTCCTTCCAATCAACCTTCTTAAATAGTAAGGTAGGATTTTTTTTTCTATTAAGCATTAAACAGGACCTTAAATAAGCCATACTAAAAAATAAGTTAAATGAATATCTTCTTTTCTTAAGACACTAAAAATGCATAAGCTGAACATAGGCAAAGTCACCTCACATTATTGAACAAATTCTTTCTGTATTAAAATTTTAAAACATTCCCTGTTGTGAACACATCAGTCAGACTGAGAAAGAAAGGAAGATTAATACACACAAATAAATGGAAACATCTCCTTTAGAAAAGCTACTTTAATGGCACGTGTATTTTATTACTAGTAAAGACAGTGAAAATGCAAAGAGTGTGCAATTGCTAGCAATTAAATTCTAAAGTGCTAATATAAATATAACAAAAGATATGGTGATGTATTTAATTTTCTACAGAGAAAATAAGAATGAGTACCTGTTTTAAATCAGGAAGCAGCAGATAATTTCAAGATCAAAACCACTTCCTGTTAAAGAAAGGGGAGAAAATTCCTTTACAGTTATTGTCATTATTAATTCACTCTTTGAAAGGTTATTTATAGAAAACCTTCCCATTTTGAAAATTCATAACATGATTAGAATACAAGAAATCATATGGGTTGCCTATGCCTAAAAGAGAGCAATTAGAAAATTTGGTTAAGTATTCCAGAGAACATAGCAAATTTCTAGATACAGAAAAAATACTGGAAGATGAAACTGCATTTTTGACATGAAGGTTTAGAGTCAGGTAACGTAAATGTTTGGAGACAGCAGAGTTCATAATATATAGGGAGATATATTAGGATTTTTTGTTTTGACTGCAGGAATACTTGATGCTTTCTCTGAGCTCCCTCTCGTGAGCAGTTGCTCACAGTGCACCAAAAGATTCACCAACAGCAGGACTCGAATAACGTATGAGTTGCAATTTCATCTTAAGTTACTTGCTTCTTAACACATCATGCCCCAAAGGACCTTGCAAATAGAAATGTTTGGTCCCAAAGGTATTATCCATACACAGTTATCTTTCCCTAGAAGGAACAAGATATAAACAGAAAGACACTCCACCCCCCCCAACCAAAACCCAAAATCTGCTTCTCTATCTGGTGCTTCTGAAGAGCTCACCACCCCTCATTGCAGTGAGACAAAAATTACACTTGAGGAACAATCTTTATAAGCAGTGATAGCAGTGTTCAGAAAGCAAGCATTACCCATTTTAGAAGTAAAATGATACGTATCTTTTTAATATTAATGAAAAAGGTATTTTAAAAGCAAATACCTAAAGAAAGCTTCTGTCTTGCAAGGAACCTTTTATTTTACTAGGATGTAAATGTTGGCTTAAGTTTTGACTGACCTACAATTTATTTTAATTAAACCATTCTAAATCTGTTTCTCACTTGTAAAACACCTTGCATTACTCCTTATCCATGCACTGCAATAATAAACTGCTTGTTTTCATAAGATGTTTAGATGCTGTGCAAATAGATTTACAAATGGCAGAAATAAGGATTTCTGCACTAAGGAACTAGCACAGCCTAGTACAGGCCTGGCAGCTATTCCACATTTGCAAGCATTTAGTGACTTTATCTTACTCTGAATTAGACTGTTTAGACTCTGACTTAGATGAATTCCTCTGAAATCTGAGGAAGGCAATTCTGTGTAAGGAACAGTAAAAGTCACCCTTACACATACGACTGGAAACCACACCAAGGAAACCACCTACAGCCATGCTAAAAATATTACTTTCTTAGTAGGTGTTTAAGTTGATACTTGCACAAAGGTACACTTCTTTAGCCCTATATTCCAATGTCTGTGGTACACAGCAGGTCTGGTAAGGGATCAGTACAAATCCAATTAAATCCTATGACTGCTATTTGTTGTGTAATTTGGGATAGTCAAAGAAACAGTGCCAATGAAGTGTAAAATATCAAAGGAAAACTTGTTGTTGCATGTGTTATTGGAATGGGAATTCCAAAGAGCAAACACAATAAACTAAATCGAGATCTGACCTGAAAAACACTGAAATTGGACCCTTTCTTCACACATTCTTGGGACAACAAAGATCTGGAGAGGCAAATTTTTATTTTTTTTTTTCTTCTGAAGGTAAATAGATCTTAGAGTAACAGTCTAAATTAGATCATCAGCAACTGAAAGTTTGATTTTTTTTTTTTTTTTTAAAATCATGTGTTTAATTTGCCAGGTGGGGAATTATTAGTAAACCATTGCAACACTGCCAAGCACCGTTCCTCAAGGTATTCCTGACTTTCAAAGTCCTGGAGACTCGATTTTTGCAATACATCTCCATGGACAGGGACCTACCTTGCATATTAGTGAGCCTGCAACCACATGACAGGATCAACACCAGAGCTTGCAAATTTGTTCCTATCTGGAACATCAGTAAGCCAGTAATACAAAAAAATAGAAAGTTTTTAAAAAAAGAAACCATCAACAATGCCAACGAACAACTTTAATTACATTCTAGAAAGCTTCTAGATCTCACAGGAGACTGATCTGCTTTCTAGTCTACAGTCAGCAAAAATGGTCCTGGCCTTTGAAATCATGTTGGTTTATTTAACATTGCCTTGCTCCCAAAGAAAGACTGCCTGCAATTCTGAACATCCTGTAGCAGTGAGGCAGAGCATGCTAGCCATCAAATTCTAGTTGTTCATTCCACTGACTGGAAAAATGCCTGCCATTTGATTTCTTTTATAGGGCCACATTTGAGCAAGCAAAGTTTATAGACATGACTTACCTAATTAGATTCAAAGAGTGATTTGCTATCTCAGCAATAGTTTTTAAACGTACAAATCTAGACAGAGGCATTTTGTAAACAGGTGTGAATGACACTGCTCCATCAGGCATTAAATTGGAGCTGCTCGTGAAAAATAGTATCATTTGTGCATTTAAGTTACCAATATTTTATCAACTGCAGTGTTTTTACACCAAATATTCCTTATGGTGTACAGCCAATGATATTTCAGCAACATCTCTCACCCTTTTAATAGCAGCATGAAACAGGGTACTGTGTGCTTCTTATGTCTTTTCTGAAAGGTTGATTTAAAAAGTCTCAAAATTATCTGAGGAGCCTTTGAAACAGGGCTACAAACCAGGTCATGCCTGAGGCAAAACAGCTGATACTTGCAGGCAGTTTTGTATTTCCAAAGGAACAACAGCTGGAAAAGGAGGAAATTATTTAATATTTGTACTACAGTTGTATCCAAGGCCTCTGTGCTAGGTAGCATGTGGATACACAAGCACCCAAAGAGCACTCAGGCTCGGCCCTTGCACCAAGATAGCTGCTCCCCTCAGCCTTCACGTGTGAGGGCCCGAATGCAACACAGCTAGAGAGAAAGCTTTGCTCTTTACACCTTTTTCCTAACATTTAGATATGACTTTCATACAGTAGTAGGAGATAACGTTACAGTAAGACAAGAAAAGTGCATTCTACCGGCTAAGCTTACTTCACCGCGACTACAACTAAAGACTGAAATACCTGTCACCGCACGGGGGAAACAGGAGCCCCAAGCGCCCAGCACAACTGCAGGGGCACGGCGAGCGCCTGCAAGCCCCGTTAACGGCTCTTCGCTGTGGTGTGGACGGTCCGAAGTCCCCTCAGCCGGACGCGGGCCCGCACCGTCCCCAAGACGCGCGGAGGCTGACCACCGCCTTCCGGAGGGTACCGCAGCCCCACCGCCGCTCCTCAGGCAGCCGCCGAGGGCCCCGGCTGGGGACGCGCCGGCCCCGCCCGCCCTGCCCCTGGCCCCTGCTGGCCAGGCAGGGAGCATAGTCCCTGCCTCCGCAGCCAAACCTGCTCTCAGGGAAGTGGGGAAGGGCGGGAAGAAGAAAGGCGGGAAACTCCCTCCTCACTAAAATAAGCAGCACCCACTTCGTTCCTCCTTGACACATCTACGGAGCATGCCCTAGCGCCGGGTCTTCTGAAGGGAACACTCACGTTACACACAGGCTGTTTTAAAATGTTTAAGAGGGATTCCAAACTATTCGCCCCTCACACACAGGCACAGAAAGGTGGGGCTCAGGTTTTAGTGTCACTTATTTGGGGGGGAAAAAGGAAAAAAAATAATCAAGAGAATGGTTTTGCTTCTGCTGAGAAACTGAATCGTTGAACAGGGGAAGGGCTTCAAGGGAGGAAGATAAGGTTTCAGCCGCAAGCAGTGAACCCTAGGAGGAAAAAAACAACACAGAAAATGGATGGCGAAGGCTAAATATGTATCAATTGTCACACAGTTTTCAAATTAAAGGTCTGAAAGAGACCCGTCTTAAAGTAAAACTTCGGTTTTATTTATGTTTTATTAGAAACATTGCACAGAGAGGCAGAGTCTTTCACAAGCACTTGTAACCTCATTTATCTTTGGAAGGTTAGTTTCTCTGGCTATACGCTGTTAGAACCTTTGGCAGAGCCAAGCAGAGCACTGCTGCTGAGAAGCGCGCACAGCACCAGAAAGCATACTACATCAGTGGTCTTGCAGACATAAATGCAAGTCAAGGTTAGCTAGGCAATTCAATTTTTTCTAGGATTACAGTAAAATGAAGAGCAAAAAAAGGCATGTCTCTGGATTTGGGTTTCTTCCATCACAGTTTTCAGTCCTCTCCACCACACAGGTTCAGCAGTGCCCTCTGGTAATCCCCTTTTGTGTCTTGCTGTAAAGCAAGGGAAGAAAAATAGAAAATACATATGAGGAAACAGTCACAAAATATGAAAGTATATGCATTATATTCTAAACCTGTGAAACAGACTATGTTTCGCAGTTGAAGCCTTGTCAGCCTGGAGGAGACTATGTAGACTGGAGTTTTACATATGTGTGAATTTAAATTATTTATCATTCTTGCAATACAAATGCAAGGCCAAGAAGGGAGAGAAATTTTGGTATGAAAAAGAGTAACACAACAAAGGAAAGCTGAAGGACTCGATTCTGTTCCTTCTCACCGATCACTGCAAAAATCATACATCAAGGTCACTGTTTTGAAAATTTGCTTACAATCTAAAATTGACATCTTCAGGAAAAGATTCTGGCTTAAGATTTTGACTCAATTTCATCTACACAAGGAAGAATGTATCATATGCTGTTGTGAGGGTGGGTAGAAAACTAGTTTTTAAATAGGTGCACAAGCTCTTTACCTATACCTTTTAACCTAAGTTAAATAAAACCTAGCACCTATAGCTCCTGCCCAATCACAGAAATGGGCAAAAATCACTCTAGCTAAAAAGCCTACTCCTTGGGCACTGAAATGAAAGGGAGCAGCAATTTACATGCTCTATTTTCATTCAGCAATCAGAGTAATTCTGTTTTTTCTTTTCTTTTGGTCCAAGGATAGGGACAGGTGAACAGAATTTTCCTTCATAACACATCAGCTGATTGCACAAAGCCTACATATACCATCAAGTGGCTGCCAGGACTTGTACCAGCTGTAGACTGTAAAGTTAAAGGTGGGTTTTTCAATAGTGCATGGATAATAACGTATTATTCTCACTGCAGCCTCTAAAACACCTCCCATGAATTCTAACGGTACAATTAATCCAATGAAGACTGCTACAAAGGTCCATACAATTGATATAAAAAGAAAGCTGAAAAACTTACCTGGATGAAGTAATAGAGAGATTTTCCATATTTCCTCTTGAATTCACTCTTAATTTTCAGCATATCAACCTCGCAGCGGGAGACCATAATCCTGATCAGAACCTTGTCACGGGTTCCCTTGCCCTACAAAAGCAGATACACATTTAGAACTGCAATAGCTGAAATGCATAAAAGGCCACTGTACCTAATGGTAAGACAGCAAACTACAGGCAACTGAGATGTAGGAATAAAAGATACAATGAATTAAATCTTCTAACTAAGGACATTATCACGATCCAGGAATTTGAGCATGAACATACCTTTCTCATCAGCAGCGTTTGACCAACTTCAGTCACAAATCTAGCTACTTAGACTGCAAGCAGCAGTTCTGGTTCACCAGGAGGTCTTCCTGGTATTGCCTAATGCCTGTCACCAGGCATTTCTCTTTCATCCCTTCTCTGGAGAAAATATTTTGAGGCAAATTTAGTGTCTTATTTTAGCATGTCAATTAACAGCTTTTTCTGCTATCAGCTCTTGGTTACCTGCAAAAGATGTGTCTAACTTTGCTAATTATAATCAACTGATCTAATACAGATCATTATTATGAGACCCTTCCCTATATTTCCCTATACCAGATGCATCTGAATAGATGGTCTAGGCTTGCAACTGTTAAAGAATGCTTTTGAACAATACTAAGTCATTGTTAATTTATTCACATGCCAGTCACACATCATATGCATAAAAGTGCATAAGGAATCAAAATTTGATGAAACAATGGCAAGAAAAAAATTAGTAGAAAGAAAGAACAGTCTTCCCTACCTTCATGGAATCATACAGTCTGTCCGCGAAATACAGCTGCTTGTTCTGAATGCACTGGACTGAAGAGAGAGATAAGAATAGTTAAACATCCTGCCCATACATGGAATAGCAGAACACAGAATCTTGGAGCCATTTTTAAAGACATGATAAGGAGTCAAAATAAGGTTTTCAGCAAAAGTTTTTCCAAAAGGGGACATAGAGAAATTATTTTTACCTGAGTTGTTACTTAGAAGTTGTTTGGCTAAGCTTGTGATTGAACCACAAATGCTTACAGTCTGAGAAAGTATTTCCTTCCATTGCTAGTATCATTTCAGAATGCTAGCCCTCCTCCACGCACACCACAATTCATTCTTCCACTTCTATAAGGAACCTCTTTTCTGAAAACACTCATTGTATGCTAATCCATGAGAAGTCTCCCTTTCAAGGCTGAGCTCTGTTTATTCTCCATTTGCATTACAGAGCTCTCAGTTCACCCTTAGTCTGAAATGGATTTTCCTCTTAAAGAATTTCCTCTGAAACTTGGCAACAGCCTTGTCATTTTCATCTCATGCCACAATACCAGCCTTACACCCTGCCTCCCCATTTCAGAGAATTCGGTGCCAAATCAGCTCTTTATTAGCCTCTAGCATCCTCCACTGCCCATCTTTTCCTCTCTCTCACACACTGTTCTCTCTCCAGCCTATGTCTATATTGAATACTTAATGCGTTCAGCTATAGTTCCAACCTTTTTGTTTGTTTGGGGAAACAAACATTAAGCCTCTGTATCAAACAAAAGTGGAACTAACAACAGATCACAGAACACATGCATTTTTATTTTCACGTGGAAAGCAAGGTTTATATTTTGCAGAGGGCAAAAATATGCTACTTCTCAATACCTGTAATATCCTAAAATACACTAGTGGATCCAACAATACCAACATGTCCAGTTTATTTCTCGTCCAGCAACACAGAGGAAGCTGGGCCCTATCCTTATCATGATACACTGCAAGAGCACTGAAAAGATCCCATCTAAAGACAGTCTTTACTTCAGGGTAACTCACCAAGATTAAGGAAGGCATTCTCCAAATCTCCCTTAACCTCCTTCTTGATGCTCTCCAACATATCATATGGGCTGTAGCTCTTGTACCTGTCAAACACTATCACAAGAAAGAAAACAGGTGAAATCAAAACCAGACCAAGAACTGGTAAAAGTAAGCACCCAAATCAAAGACAATAGAGACAGCAATGGAGAGACACATGATTAAAAAATATCTGTCCAAGTCCTTCTGAGAACTTTATCTTAAGTACAGCCTAAGTTTGTCAGCTGATAGTAAAGTTCCCATGCTATGGCCTTTTTGTTTTCCTTGAACACCTCCATAATCTGGTAAAATACCATCTTAATCCTGTACTAGAATTTTTTGAAACAACAGTGATTTAGGCCCTGAAAAGTCTTCAAATGGCTTTCCCATATGCTTCGTACAGCAATATCAGAGCTGCTTTTGAGAGTCTTCACTGTCAGATTTAAACACGATATAGCTAAGCTACCCTAGGACAGAGGGAAAAGCTAAAAGACTTCTCAAGGTCTCCTGCAGCCATGTTTTCCAGATTTGTAACATTTTTGTTCTCAGTGTACGTGACATATAATTGAGCATTGTTACATCTGTGTAAAAAAGAGCTCTATACACATTCAAACTGTGAGATTAACACATCCACAGAAAGAACTATATTTTTTTAAAAACATTAACAGCTTGGACATGAATTAAGATTTATGAGATCTCCTATGTTTTACGAGTGCTTTTCACACTCATTTCAATCATGTCTGGGACAAAACAGTTACCACTTTAGTATAACTTTCTCTTATAGGAAAAAATAAATCTGTCTCTTGAATAGTACCTTTCTGCAGGTGGGGGACACTTCTTTCAGTCATAATGTTGATCCACTTGGGGACATCAGTTCCCTTTCTCTTCACGCCAGCATCATAGAGCTCCTGGGGATAGAATGAAAAGCAAAAGCATGAAAATCAGGGAGTTACACAAGAAGCCATTGCAAATGTATACAATTTCCTTACTGGAAAACAAGCACTACCGGAACTGTGTCAGTGGGAGAAACACAAAAGGACACATGGTTGGGCAGACCACCAGGACAAGAGCTACGGATCTAATGTGAAACTAAGACTAATTAGTTTGTATTTACCTCTATCTACAGGTTTTACTCTGTATTTAGCTCTGTTTACCTCAGCAGAACTGCTCTTGACAGATAGAGATGTACTAAACAAGCATTAGCAGCCACTAAGTTCAATGATACTTCTCTCAATCTTACACAGTTACCTGGTTGCAACCAGTCTTCTCAACGTATGTGTTTCCTTTTGTTAAAGGCTCTCTTTCTCAATATGCCTAAGGGAAATACCAGAGAGCTGCTATATAGGTACTAGTGGGTAGGCAGCCTGTGAAAACTGGTAACTGAAGGTATCAGGATTGCAAGTGGCAGATACCTTGATAGCACGCAAACGTTACTGTGCAAGAAAATCTGAAATATACACACCTACTTTCATAAACGCTTCTCACTCCCATAGTATTTGTACTTTCAATATCCCCAAAAGCCTGATCAACAAAAGACACCAGCACTTACCCTAGCATCTTGGTCAATCAGCTCATAATCAATCACAGAGGTATCTTCACACCTTTTGCCCTTCAAACAAGGATAGCAGTATTTAGAAGAGGTTTAATAGACAGTAGGTAGTTTGCTATATGCATATTCTTTTCTCTTTGATTTTTTTAATCTGAATTTGCTAAATGAGTAACAGTATGCTCCATCCCCATTATGAAGCTGCTGCTATGAATGCTGCATTTCTGTCAAAATACTTTGCCTTTCAATATTTGAATTTTTTTTTTCCCCGCCAAAAGACAGTGAAAATACAAGGAAATTTAAAAGTGAATCAGAAATCCAATTGTTTTACTGGCAGCCGTCAGTCAATTACCAAAGGGCAGGCACATTAGGAAAAGTGGAAAAACATGAACAGACCTACCTTGGCCAGGGCAACCATTAGCTTGCGGAAGTCACCAGATGTGTCTGATATAATGTCCTTTTCCAGTTCTGTCTTGTACACTAAAAAACAAAAAATTATTTTCAAGTAAACGGTGTCCTACAAATACTCCTTTACAAGAAGAACAGCTGCTAATTACTGTGTTTTATGCACCTAAACAAACAGCTACAATCTAAGTCACATGTGGAAGACAATGAAAACAAATGCATGCTTGCATACAACAAAAACAAAATTGCTACCAGCTAGTCATGAGAGTTCCCATGCAATCAAAGTCTGTCATGGAAAGATAACAGGAAAGCCTGAGACTATTAAAAGAAAGGGAATATTTTTTTTAAGCTCAATATCCTGTTAGATCATTCTTAGCTACCAATGAATGTTTGCTTGTTTGATAAACATAGCATTTAGGCCTTCTCCACTCATCGATTTATGACTGGACAACTGCAATTACAAGTTTAATGCAAAAGACAAAAGCTGTTATGATAAATCAAAGGAATGCTGTGTGTGATTGTGGTCTGGTGTCTAAACATTTTCATTGCTTTCCAAGCAGTCATACTCTACATTGCTACAAAATCACATTCTCTCTTCTTTTCAACAGTGACCTAATCTACAGCAACAACATTCTGTTTGCTGATACATAGTATTTTTTTCAGCCATTAAGAGTACATTTGTTTTCCTTGTCCTTTTTGACTTAACCAGCACCTTACCAGAATTGCTTGACAACTATTAACCATTAGCATGCAGCAATTTTCTACATTTCAATCCATTTGTGGTGAAGCTCAACTCTGAAGCTCAGGGAAACAAACAGGCACTGGACAGCTGCACTATTGAATTGCGATACACCCAACCAGAACAGCCAATATAAAAATAGAAGGAATATTAAAGGAAAAGTAATATTTTTTGAGGATGGATCTTAGATCACTCTTATATCTACTTATAATCAACTAAGAATTACAGCTTTCATCAGATAACATGCTTTAAAAAAGTTGAAAAACAGAATATATGCTTTTATGAAGTTTTATTTCATGTCTTTTCTGGCAGGTCTACCAAATAAACTTACAAGCATATTTCAGTAGATTTCAGGTTCACCTACTTATTACGTAATTGATCCTAGAATGCATAAATCTAACAACATTAATTCTGTCACCATGCACAGAATGCACGTAGCTTGCAAAAAAACTCATTTAGACACAACTTATATGAGTAGTAAATGTTCTCCAATTTGTTTGCTACCAAGCAACAAGATGAAACTATATAAACACACACAAATATCCAGGACACCAGTACAAAATAGTATCTTATGTCCAACTGCCAGAGAATCAAAGCAGATGTTGCTTAAGCAACTCTAATAATCAAATTCACACTGAGGGGAACTTATTCAAGTAACTTAGTCTAAAAACATAGTACGTTGAAACTTTCAAAGTAAACTTACTTTCCCTGTAGACTCTGTTAATTTCACTAAGCTCCTGATTTGTTCGTGAGCAGATGATTTCAATGAGCGTGTCTTCATCAGTTCCCAGACCCTGCAACACATATATGATTCAGTTAGGTGCCAGAAATGAACAGGCATGCTTGAATGGTTTAAGAATATTTTACAGACATCTCCTTTCTCCCACTTTAACAGTTTCATAAGCATTCAGGGATATTTTTTGCTAACTGTGCCTGAGAAACCCCAGATGGAACATTTTTAGTTGCCAAATACTACTCCGATAGCTTTGAGATCCTGTAGATAGTATCTCTGGGCAATGTGCATCTGCTGTGAGTGTCTGTAACACTCAGTGGCCTCCCCACCAGCATAACTGGATGAGATCAATTTATCATGGCCCGTATGTGATTGTTTTCTGTCCATTAAGAGCACAGGAAGAAAATTCGATTCTTAGCATGTAAATGGACAGCAAACAACTTGCTCTTCCCTGCTTTTCTTCCCCACCTCCCTCCATACAACTCCTCCACCACAAACGCAAAGCCAAGGATGACACCATCATTGCCTTAGCCTTGTCTCCGAGTCAGCAAAGATTTAAGCATGTTCTGAATTTCTAGCTAAGAAATACACCCTCTTGAATTGTCCATATTTTCCATGTACTTCACAATGCACAAATACAGATGAAACAATATCACTATTAGCTATATTAATATTATGAAAATGTATTTGGTATAATAAACTAAATATTCAGATTTTAATTTTTTTTGAACAAGCTGAATGAATTGAGAGGTCTTATATTTCAAAGCCACTTTTGTGTTCAAGGTCAACGAAGAATCAGTACTTTGAACTAAGCTGCATTACTACTGTTTAAAAAGTAATATAGGTATTAGCACTATAACAAAATTACAAACCACATCAAAATGTATCAGCTATCAATTAAACCTTATAGTAACTCAGAGACTCCAAAATAATGTGGCTTGATCAATGTGCTCTAAACCTTGTTCAATTATTTTATATAGATAAACAGCCAAATTTAAAAAAATTTAAAAATTGCTAATACCACTGCAATATTCTTGCTCCTGGAGAAAGACAGGAAACTCTGAAGGACAGACTCAGAAGAGAAGACTAACTTGGTGCTGAAGATGCTTCTCTCTCCAGTGACCACTAAGGATATCTGGGTTACTAGTTAGTAAAGCCATCTGGCAGCCAGATGCCTCAATATTTTGAAAAGAAACTTTTTTAAAAAATAGACTCCACTGGTTATTTTTTCATTCTGTTTTGTTTCTTGCCTACCAATGAACCATATTCATGCTAATCTCATTACCCTCATCTTCCAGCATCATCAGCAGACAGAGAAAACACTCTTATGCCTCCTGTTAGGATGCTGTTTGTTAAGCCCATCTGTAACAGAATGCCATTTTGTATGTGGCAAAAATGGGCATGGTTTCCACAGGACTCCAAGAGGAGTCTGCTGGGTAACATCTTGGGAAAACTTCTCATGCTGCAGTCTTTCACATGTGGAAAATTGAGGTAAATATGTGGAAAACTACCCTCTTGGAAAAAGTGTCTTGGGGGGGGAAGAGAGAGAGGACTAAAACGAAGCAAGTTTATAAAAATGGCTCACAGCTAAGAGAATTAGGAAAGCTTTCCACAGAGTGGTTCTAATAGGTATCTATGGAAGAAATGAAAGCTAACAAAATTTAAGATTTTCTAAATATTTTTTAAAGTATTTCATAAGAATGTGTATCAGAAAAATAATTAACTCCTCAATGATAACTTTGCTTTACCCAACTTTGATTCCCATGTCATAGCTTATTATGCTCTACGTATCAAGTCAAACTTAAGCTCAGGCAAATTCAGAACATTAAACTAGGTGCTTGGGAGTTGGGAATAGCTGACCTACGGAGACAATAGAATATTCTATGTTTGTGGCTACTCTGAGGTAACGGCTTGGTCTTTGGGCTGTAAATACAGCAAAAATGCTATGTAAGTATATGGTCATCCTAAATATAACATCTCAGATGTGAGACACTAAAAAAACCCAACAAAAAACCCAAAACAAACTACTCTGATTCACAGTAAATTATGGATAGCCCCTACTTAAACCAGAAGAGGGCAGCATCTGATTACTCAAAGAAGGGATTTGGCCCATCATTAAAGAGTTACTATCTCCATACTGGGTTGGTTTTTTGGGTTTGGGGGTTTGAGGGTTTTTTGGGGGGCTGGGGGGTGGGTGGGGTTTTGTTTGCTTGTTTGTTTTTTAACTCCTTTTTCATAGTCTGCAGAAATTGATTGTTTGTCTTGTTCTGAATTTCAATAGACATATTTTAATACTTGTTTTCTAATTATTAAAAAAAACCCCACCCAAACCTGATCAAGAACATTCAGAATTTGCATGATGATTATAAATACAAATTCCCAAACCTTAGTTTGCTTAGAAAAGTGAATGCACTGGCATGAGCACCTCTCAAAGTCTTGTTTCAGTGGCCTGCAGAGCGGATATTTCTAAACTAGCAATCTATTCCACACTTGCCTGTGATTGTGGGGGACTGAACACAGTGACTCACTGCTGTGCTGTTTCTCCAAAGACTGCTTTTGATGCCCCATCCTCCTCCTCCTTGTGTTCTACACAGAGGCAGGTCTGGTACAGGATGTTCTTTCAAGATCAGTGATATGACCCAGTAACTAGAAACTACTGTTTAAGCCTACAAATGCTAGCAGAGGATTTACTGGCTCCAGCTAACAGCTGCTCTCTTAATGGCTTTTTGTACTATGAACCCGTATATTAAGAGCAGTCAGCAAAGCAGCAACCAGCCAGAGCAGCCTATCAGTTATTCCTGACTTGATGAAAATTATTTTTTTCCTTAAAGAAAGGATTTAATTAACAGTTTAAAAATCACACGGTTCCAGAATTTCTCTCATTTTGGATGCCTTGCAGCTGGATACTTAAACTGTAGTACAAAAAAAAAAAAAAAAAAAAAAAAAAATCAGTGGACATGTTTGAAAACTGTGGCCTTGGATATGAAGTCCATACTCATCTTGAGACAGTGACATCAGATTAACATACTTAAATTTCAAAGCTCATTTACCTTCATGGCAGCTTTCAATTCAGAGGCATCATACTGTGCTGGTGTCTTCAGCAAGCCCAAGATCACTGCCTCCAAATGACCCGACAGAGCAGACTTGAGCGCTGCAGAAAGTTCCTGTAAAAAATGAGGGATGATGGAAGAAAAAAATTAAAGCTCACTTCTGATCTCCAGAGAATTTAGCCTGTAGTGCTGTAAGTCTCCAAGCCTGCAACAGTGTTTCCTACACAACTGACAAGGAAATAGAACATAAAGAGCTTTTCTTTTGTGAAAGCCTAAGAAAGAAATTAGGGCAAAGGAATTTTTTCTCATCCTTTGAAAATAAGAAGAAATCCACTGGTGGCTGACAAAGTGCTGGGAAGCATGGTGCAGACACATCTGAACAGCTCTGCTGCAGTCTTGAAGCACTGACACTTTGTTGGAGCTAATAAGCACAGATGGATCCGAGTTTGACTCCCTGTGGTCAGTGCTTCTCCATCATACTCCCGTAGTTTTCCCAGTAGCACTGTATTATTTGTGGTTTTCCTATTATCCCAGCCCTTTACTAGCTGAGACACTGGAAAATTGACTGCCCAGTTATTCCACTGCAGAGGCCCAGTTCCCAAACAGCTAGCTGAAGACAAAAAATTGTCCCTGAGCACAGAAAAATTATCCCTGTTTTCAAGGAAACTATCAGAAGAGTGTAGTCCAAGTCTCTATTGTTAATTGTCAGTCAATCCTAGAGAAAGAAACAGCCAGGTATGTTCACTCCACAGGATGCATGCAAATCTGTAGTAAATAAAGTCAGAGGCATGTCCTCTTTTATGGGTTTCAGATGCAACTTGAATAATGCTAATTAACAGCTTCACTATAGTGTGGTTACAAAATTGAAATCCCTCGCATCAAGTCTGGGGTTCACACAGATCAATGTATTCCCTAAGCTGAAGTTAAGTCTGTAGCACTCAGAAGAGAATTGCTGCATTTCAATTGCTGGTTTCTACACTAACAATTTGTGAGCTTGAGGGGCAGGGGAAAAGGGGGTAGAGAAAGCGACCTCAGCAAAATTGCAGAGAAATTTGTACCAGAAAGATAAAGAGCCAAGGCACTTAGTTCATTTCCTGAGTCACCCATTTAATCCAGGGCACTAATATATGCTAATACTGTATGCACTTACTGCATGGATTGACCAAGATAGTGAATGAGGGTTTGGGGCATCTAGCTGCTTTAGTCTAAAAAACATTCTAGTACAACAACTCAATTTTGGATACAATGTTCCATCATTTATTTGTGTGAAAACAGGTTCTTCAGACATCAGCTGAAACAGCAAAGATATCGCATATCTCTAAAACAAATTTTAGGACAATGCCATGAATTCCAATTAGCTGAGTGAAGTTTTTGCAACCTTTGCACTTTGGTGTGAAGCCTGAAGGAAATACAAATCACTACAGTAGGATTTACCAAAATAACTGCAACAAACACCTCAAACTGAACCAAGCACCTGCCCTCCTATTAGCAGGCTTCTGGGGAAATAAGGTCTTCTCCCCCTGCCAGGAAAGCAGGGTCTCCACTCTGCCATTCTTTGCCATGGCTAGGAGCGCTCTAAGAGAGAAGTGGGAAGCAGATAACTGACAGATATCATTAATTTATAAATAGCAAAGAGAAAAGGTTTTACTAAGTGTTCCAAATGAGCATCTGGATATTAGCAGTTCATTTCAAAGTTAGAGATTATTGGCGGCAGTTAGGACTGACCAGACACATAAGACGACACACATGCAGAACCCCCAGTATTCACTAGTAGTTCCATTAACGCTGGTGATGAGGAAAGATTGCATAGCTCAAACACCGTTCCTCAAGATTACCAATAGTTTCCATTAGACACAGCTCAACTCAAAGGAATGCAAACAGAGGTAAATCTGTGACTTTTTAAAATTATAATGATCTATTGAGAAATCCTGCAACACACAAAATGAGCAGCCTAGTACAACACAGCACATTGCCAAAAAAATCTGCACAACCCGTTGCCAAAGAAAACCATGAGATACTGTCCCTAGAAGATATACCTACATGTCTTTTCATATCCTACTGCCTCCTCTCTTGCCATTCACTTGTTTATTTCACTGAGTGGTTTCTACTGCAAATTTCCTTTGCTTCTACAGACTGTTCTATTCTTTGGCACTTGCTAAACTTGACAAATTCAGTTTGCTCTTGGGTTGCAGCAGGGAAAAAAGGTGAGAGAGAAACAGATGAAAAAAGTTGCAGATTTTGTTGACTGTGCATTTTTGTGGTCATGCAAAACATTTAACAAAGCTTTAAGTGACACATTTCACTACTAGGGTCCCCTTATATGCACAATTCTCCCAGTACCCACAGGGCATGACCGCCAGGGTGCAGACGTGTGTGCACATGCATGCGTCCAACCTGTGTGTGCTTTTGCATGTGCCTATATCAGCCATGCATAAAAGTTGGTGAATTTCCAAAATTTAACTCTAGATTTACATTTGGTTTCAGATGAGCATTCTGGGCTGCTATTGGAGGACCACCATTTGGGGTCTGGCAAACCTGGAAGAGATACATTCATCATAATCCTAACTTTATACAAGTTTCCTCCTCTTCATGGGCATAAAACTTCAATTATGGTAAGATTCTCAAAACTTCAAAAGTCAAGAGAAGCTCTTGCCTTCCAGATAGCAAGACTCATTATGCAGAATTCTGCACACATTTTACAGATTTCTCTTCATCAATAGATCAGTACCTAAGGTATTTCTGACAGGATAATATCTAGTGATAGTTCAACTCATTGTATCACTTTGTTCCACATCTGCAGCGTTCATAGCATAACTGACTGCAGTCTTTTCTCACTTAAGCTAGCTCTGTAAACAGAAACAGAATGCTTTCCTTATGCTCAGTTGTCTAAACAAAAAACAAACAAACAAAAAAAAAATCAATTCCCTAAAGCTTTTCCTTCAAACTGAGGCATTTCACATCAATGGTTTTTCACTATTGTTTAGCATATTTCACCAGGGAATCCTATGGCTGGCTGGCTGATACGTCACCCATCGTTTTTTCTGGAGGTGCTAGGAAACCACCATCTCCCACAGATTTCAGTCCCAGTTGTGCATACTCAACAAATTTGGAAGTCCTACCAGTCCTAAACTGTGGCAGCAGATACAAAGTAGCCACATCTTTAATTTCAGTGAAAAGATAAACCGAATAATACTTATCTCCAGTTTACACCCAGTTAACTGTGAAACACGCAAGCCCTGAAAAATCTAACTGTCCACAAGAAAATATTCAATACTTGGTATTTCTTTATATTTTCCTACCTTTTTGGTTCTCCTCTGATAGGCAAAAGCAATATCCTGCCTCTGTTCATTGCTGCGGTTTGTCAGGATGTTGATAATGGTGACCTCATCCACACCTACAAAGACATAAGACAAAGATTTAAAGAAGCTTTCTTGTCACTGTTCTCTTTGTATTAATATGTTCTCCGACACTCAAAATATAGTGTATGTGCTCTCCAGAGCAGAGCTCAAAAGCTCTCATTAGTTAGTATATGTCATGTCCTGGCCTTGAAGAAAGGGCAACCAATTACAGCCCTAATTTTAGATGCAATGCAGATCTTTGTGCACACAGGCATGTATATACCTCAACAAAGTCTAGTCTGTGACCAGCTTTGCTACTTCCGTTTTCTGCTTCAAGTTGTGTGTCTGTGTACTTGTGTTCAGTCACTCAGTATTCTGCAAAAAGTTGCTCAAGAACACAGGCTTTAAAATTGACTTGAACTTGTACTTATTAAAGCCTGCCCTGTCATTTCGGTACAGTGTTTTCAATTAAGGCTTCTTAATAAAGCAGTTATATTTTCTATTTAACGCATAGTCACTTAACTACCACTCCAAAGATAAAAATGGGAAAATAAAACAGTATATTTCATTCTCTCAGCAGCTCAGAGGCTCAGAAGACAGAAGGGTTTTTTGACACTGGAAAAACTACGTATGTGCTACTTTTTTTGAAATCATCACTTGAAGATCCATGCTGAGTTTTAGCTAGCATGCCTAGAGGACTTGGATGCTCAAACTCCCAACCTATCTTTTAAGTAAGCGAACTACATATCAGTAAAGGTTTACTTTTACGTGAAGTTCTCCAGATCCATGCACTTAAATGCAAGGAGATCATTAAAGTTCATTGTAAGTTAAAAGCCAAAGCATGCATCTAGGGTTAGATACTCTGGCTGTTGATAGAACCTAATGCACACCACAGCTTTAGATCCTGTGAGATCTAGGGGGGGGGGGGGGGGAAGGTTGGAGTAACAAATAAGAAAAACAGTGTGGCACATTTTGATACTGAATGTATCTGAACAGAACTGAAAAGGTCAGCCCAGGTGTACTTAATCAAATGGTAGGTCGCCGAAATTTCCAAAGGCCTGGGTGAGGACACACTAGCTTGCTCAAGTAAAATCTCATTTTGAATTTTATTTTCTTACTCTGTTTAAAATAGCAAACACAACTACGTTTTTGTAGGACAATTATAATCTTTTTCTTACAATGCTTTGTAAAAAGATAGAAGTGAAAGAATTCGAGTCCCCTTCCCCAGTTCTCCAATGTACATTTGTGTCTATATCACTGAATTCAGCCCCTGGGTAAAATGTCCGTTTGTATTTCACGTACATTATTGGTTAACCAAAGCTGTCTGGACATGCCATTCAAACACAGGTGGAGAATAACAGCACAGCTGGAAGTAACGTCCAGATAATAAAGTCTTCCAAACAGAAGAGTTAGCATAGCTTATAAATGGATGGACAGAGGAGACGGCTAGAACAGTTCTCATTGTTATGCTCACATATCAAACTAACTTACAGCTATGCTGTGTAACCATTTGTTTTGGACTATTTCCAGACTGACTGCATGAAGCTTAGAAGAGGCAAAACTATTTCTAAATATTGCACGTCTAATACAGTGCATATTCTTCTGCAACAGAAAGATAATGTATAGATAGTTATTTTTTCTGGTGAGTTGAATGCCAGCTTTTGAAGCAAATAGGTGGCTCTAATCTAGAGGTCAGAACAAGGCCAGAGTTTTGACTCAGGTTCCTCCATTTACTACAAGTATTATGAATAGCTTCTTTCACATTTGCACACACATCAGTGTAAATGATGATTTTTTGATAAAAAACAAAGTAAAGACTGGATCAGTAGCTACTAGCCGGACTCAGATCCCTGCCAGAATCCATCTACATTTATTTTCCTTATTACCCAAAGCAACCTCACAGCAACTTGAAACAAAGGACTGCAACAGATATTATAAAATTAATCATATAAAGCGTGAATGTTGCGGAAGACCTTTTAGCCCCTAGCTACAGAATCTAAAATGATGAGTCAAATCCAAAATTCCTTTCGCCCTCTTCACCACATTTTTCATTATGAAATACTGTACTTGATAGCCTTACGTCCTTAGCTCATGCTGAGGCAGACCTACATCAGTGCTCTGATTCACACAAGCCTGGCCTGCAAAAGTCAAAAGGCCCTGGAAAGCATCGTATGTCCTAGTTACAGATTTTGGTTTGAAAACATGCTGACTGCACATTTCAGCCACTATCTACTCCTGCATATTTTAAAGTGTTCCCATTTCATAGAAGAAAACAAATTTTCCCAGTCCAGAAACGGCCACACACAGACAGACACACGGACATTGGGCCTTTCAGCTGTTGCAGGGCCACAGCATAAGCCAATGTCTTAAGCTTTTTAATAAATTCTAAATTTAAACTTTTCTTGGCATTCAAAAAAGGCAAATGACATTTTCAAGTTTTATCACAATTGTGATAGACTAGAAGCCCACAAATGCCTGCATCCAAGTTTCTTATTCGTATGCTTTGTGGACGGAAATATGAAGTTAACTCATTGCTCTGGCATTTAATGGAAAATAAGTGCATGTACTTCACACTTGGGAATCATGCTGCATGGACAGGATGCTGACTCACATCTGCTGAGGTGGGGTGGAGCAGGAGAGCAGCTCAAACATTTTTCTTTGCTGTTCACTAAAATCTCTGGAAGTTTCAGGGTAATGAAACAAAAGTTTATTTCCAAACTTATTCTGGCTGGGCAGATTTTATCAGTGCATTTCTATCAATGGGCAACTGAAAATTAGACATTGTGGCTCACAATTTTTTTTAAAACAAGAAAACTCCTTGCAGATGGAAATGCATTGGGGGGGGGGGGGGGAGGAGGAAGTAGATCTTTAAAAAAAAAACCCTCCGATTAATAACAACTGTTATTCTAAAATAGGCAATCTGTTGCATTGGTAAGATCGCAGTGTTATGGCTCAACCAGCAAAAAAAGAGGAAATTAACATAACTAAAATGATCAGTTAGAGTTTTTAATTTTTTGGTTTAAAAGACACCATACTTGAATTTCCATGGGCCAAAACAACAGCACCAGCATTGTTCTGAACAAAATGGATGATGTGGACCGTCACTTAACTTTCTAGGATGAGGTGAGAACAGAGCTGACATACTTTCATTTTGCAAGAGCTGGCATACATTCATTCAGCTCATTTACTACAGATCTGTTCTCTTAAAATTCAAAGACAGCATGGACAGAACACCAGAAGCTATTTCTGTCCTAACAGCATCTAGGTGCTACAGATCAATCTACATGAATGAATGAAATGGGATTGCAGCTGGCCTCACATTATTAGTGGGAGATGTACATGATTAAGCCCTTGTGAAACCTCAACACCATTGTGTATCTGGTACTAACACAGTCCTAGGACTATTTGACTGAGCTCATGATCTGCAGTGTCTTATTTTCCTTGGATAAAACCCTGATGCCACTGAAGTCAAAGGGAAAAATTTAGATAAAATATGATCATAATTTCAGCTCTGCTATTTTGCTTAGCAAGATTTCACCAAACCCAAATCATGTTGCAATGAGGTATTTCTTTACTGATACTGTTAATATTCTGCATACGTGACCGATGCAGTTTGGTGGATTTCAGGCACTATCCTCCCCCACCAGCATGCCAGCAGATTTCCTCTAAAGTTTTACTTCATAACATTAAAAACTCTGTTAAAAGTTATGGGCATGTTGAATATACTATATAAACAGTGAATTCAATCTTACAGAAGACCCCTATTATGGTTTACACCTCATCATTGTTTTACCAAGTTTTTGATCTAAGGAATTTATTATAGATGTATGTTCTAAGCACTTTCCCACAACAAACCTGTGTTTGAATTCTGCCAGTCATGGAATAAAAAAGTATACCATGAGACCTCAATAAAAGGTTGTGGTTTAGGTTGCAAGTAATGAACTATTCACAACCTAGTCTGACAATAAAATTATTTAACAAAGTATCTGAGACACATAAAATCACAATGCTAGGGAATAACTCTGAAACAGAAAGAGACACTTCAGCAGTCGTCTTTCCTACAAAGAATTAAAAGGAAATCTAACATATGCTCTGTTAGTACTCTTCTAGTTAGTTTCTTCTATTTAGGCTCATATACTTGAGCTAATCTATACACAGGGCACAATGGAGCATTATACAGAAATTAAACAGCCTCTTGTTCTATACAGCAAAAAGCCAACATTTACAAAGGACATGCTAAGGCACTAGATGAACTCACTACAGAAAAACTAAATGGCATAAAAATGAAACTGGCATAGCAATGACATTTACTACAGAAGAAACAAGCCAGAACTGTAACAAGTTATTCGCATTATGCAAACTCTAGGTTGAACTACTGCTAACTACAAACTGGTTTTACATCATCTAGAGCCATTTTTACAGATCTCCCTTTCTAGGCTGTTGGATATATATAGAAAATCCCTGCATTTAATTCAACTCCACTCAAAGCCCAGCAAAGGGCTGGGAAATACATTTGTGCAGTATAGCTTTTGCAGATAGATCTAAGCCCCAATAAACCCGTGTCAGTATTTCCCACAGATCCCACAATAGATAAATAGATGGCTAAACTCTAAGGAATTAATCTGAAGAGTGTGAATGAATGCTGGAATATTTTGATATTATATAGAGCAGAACAGTCAGACACTCTACCCCAGATCTTTGCCCTAAAACAAATATACAGCTGTTGTTTAGCCAGTAAAGTAAGTTTTACCCATTTTACACACAATCGCCATAACGGAGATTCATGACTCTGATTCAGGTAGTTTGCATTACTGGGAAACAGCTGGATAATTAATTAGCTGGTAACTTTTCAAAACTGGCCCGCCCTGACCACAAATACCATATTTACATATTGTTTATATAAAAATGCAGAAGGTATATCCAAATGATTTTTCCCAGAGATAAGACTCCCTAGGACATAATTGCCATAGTACTGCTATAAACGATACAATTTGAAAGACTGCTTCGATGATTGTGAAATAGAAGCCCATTATAGTACGTAAAGACCTAGATTTTCAAAACGAAGAAAAGGCATGGGTTTCAGATACCAGGAGTCCTTTATCCTGTACAGAGTAAAGCCCCCAAAATGCTTGGTTCTTGTGTCCATGTTTTTTTGAAACTGATCACCTCAACCACAAAAAGAGCTTACGTATGTATTTATAACCTGTTACATCTCTCTCACTGTCTTAAACCAAGATGAACAAGTCACATCACTCTACAATTCTATGATACTTTACATTGCTTATTTCTACCTTCCGCATACAATGCAAACTAATTGCTAGAGAATCAGTGATACTTCCTAGGAAAAGAGTAGCTGCTGTGGGTATGCACTGTTTGTTCATTATGAGTGTTCTATTTTTAGCTCAAAAACTAGGAAGATATTTCCCAGAAACTGCTTGTAGAAAACCAATTCTTGTCTGGATGATTCAGAATTTTCATTTGGAAAAAAACCCATGTATATTTTAAAGAGTTCACATTTTAGCAAATTTTCTGAATTAGCAAATGAAAATATCCTGTAACAAAGCATTCAAAGTGCAAGGAAACAGTACCTGGAAGAAGGATCCTAACACTCCTGTTCTTTGTTTCCCCCAGGAATGCTTCCTTTGAGAGAGTCTTTATGGTGGAAGATTCAGTATGAAAACCATGAAGAGATTCTCCCCTTTAAAGCCACCTTCCCAAAAAAGCTCCTGGATACAAGCTAATAAGCAGAGATAAGCTCAATCCTACAAACACGCAGGTCCATGAATAAGTTTCCCTATTATTTGTTCAAAGGTTGGGAATCATCTCTCCAACAAAATGTTTCCACGTATGTTAAAACCAAACTCGGCAAACTGCTCATCTTTGCTGGAAGAAAGTGAGAAAACGACATGAGCTTGACTTTCCTGACTGGAAAAGCTTTTGTACTGCCTAGGATATTGCAATTTCCTTTTGCATTAATTAACAGCTTGAGTGTTAAAATGTGTAAACTTATACCTATCCTGAAAGTCTGACGGTATATTGGACATGTTTAGATTTGCCCTATAATCAGAGCTGTAAAAAAAATTAAGTCTAGACAAAACTCTACATACACAAAAGCATCTTCTGCCAAACACAATGACATTTACTCCTCTCTTCCAAGAGGATTTTTTAAAATAAAAACAAACCATAAAATGATCCAAAATCAGAACTGAACCTACTTCACTAAGCAGACAAGGGATTTCTCCAGTTAAATTAAGAAATCTTGTGAAAGGAAGCCTCATGCTTGTTAGGGAGGGGCAATATTTTACATTTCATAGCAAGTCAAACATGTGCCTTGTTGGCACTGATGGAAGACTCCACATTTCTTTCTGATTAGAAACTGTTTGGCTTTTAAATGTCCCCCTCTCCTGACAAGCAGGCAAAAGATCTGGCCGTTCCACCTACGCCCAGCTGTTGCTTCTCTGGCTTGGAGGAAGCCTGGAAAGTGTGGCACACCCTTTCTTTGTTACAGAGCTGGACAAGGACAGAGGATCACTGCCCTGGGAGTACCACCAAGGTATTACTCCAAAGCTGTAGTTCATACTCCCTGTACTCCTGATTGTTTCAGTATACCAGGCTTTTCCATGCAGCTGCTTCTCTTCCCTGCTCCATCATGGTCTCCTACCAGTCAGTGGAAGTGGTGGATCCTGGCACTGATATAAGGAGATGGAAGCCTACCTGAGAGCCTGGCTCAGAGAAGCAGAGGACTCTCACAGTGCCCTGCCCCTGAAATACTGCAACATCATTTCGGAAACTAGACTGTTGTTTCTAGGACTTTCTTTGACCCCAAATTAATACAAGATACATGAGTTCAAAATCCAGGAGAAAAATGTTCAAACCATCCCTATTCAGCTGTCTGGAGAGCTGAAAAGAAGAAATGTCCAATCCAATAATCCAGTAGAAATCCATGATTCAGACCTTGGTCCCAAATTGCTGCCACAGAAGTTGACACTTCATTCTCAGTGGCAGAAAAGTAGTAGAATTTGAAGTACTGCTGAGTCAACAGAAAAAAGTGGACCTTTTCAGTGATAACCTCAACAACTCTTGGCTACAAACTGCAAAAGCATATTGAAAGCATGCATTTACAGGGTTCAAAATCTAACTCTGTCAAGATTTCATCAGTGAGGTCTGAGAAATCCAACACCTCCTAAAATAGGTATCCTAGAGTAAGGATATTAAAACATTGGTCTTCAGACACAGTACCTTTTTTTTTTTTTTTTTTTTTTTTTTTTGCACGCCAGCATTCTATCTTACAAGTAGAATCAAAGCCACAGCCCATGTTCCTCACCTTTGGTCTTGATGGCTGTTTCCAGGGCTGCAGCATCCCGGTCAGCATCAAAATTTGAGTAGGCCTTAACTGTGGCATATGCACTTGGTGGGAGAGAATGCTGGAAGAAAAAGAAGAAAAACAACCTCAAAGTTAAATCATGTAATCCTGTCCTTGCTGCAGTTAATAAAACACGTGCCTCTTGGTTAACTGGTATTTAGCCAAATTTTTAAATACAAGAACTGCCATCGGGTATCTGTGAAAATGGAATTTTGCTAAGAGCCACCAAACTCTGTTCTCCTGATGTGTATTGTCTAGAAATCCACTCACAGCCATGCTTATTATAACAAAGAATATATACAAATAGATACTATATATTATTGCAGCAAAAACTGAACACATTCCAAGTTTACTCACTAAACCCCAATCTTCTAAAATCTGGAGTTTTCTGGCTGGATCTGAAGGAAATTGACTACAGAAAGCTAATTCAAAGAAAGCTTAAGTCTGAAGTATTTTAGTTTTGAAGCCAGTACTTTACTTTGTATTACAGGCTACAATTAAAAAATAAGTAGAGGGAGATGGAAAATTAACAATGAGTAAGTCAGAACAAGTTTTGTGCCCTATCTCATGGACTTTAAAGGTAATACCAAAAAAATCTTTTTAAGCCTATAGTTCTAGAAAGCAGAAGTTACTCACAATCTCCTTTTGAAACTCTATGCCTGCAGATACTTGGTTTAAGCAGCATGAGGCTAACAAAACCAAATGACATTTCAAATTACCTCTGCTAAGAATAAGAGGACTTGCAGGTAAGTTCACTTAGTAAACAGTTGAAACATTTTAGAAGTTACCAGATTTTATCAGCTGTTTATTATTGTCCTCTCTTGAGGATTATAGCTTCAAACAGGAGGTCACCAGAATAGAGATTCAACTCTTCTCAGTTGCTTCAGTGTAAGCTAACAGTTTAGCTTGTATCACCTCCCATGGGCAGGTTAAAGTAAACCACAGATTTTCATATAAATAGCTGAGAAATATTCACAAATCCCACTCTGCTGAGTTCAATTTAGAGACCTAAACCCTCTGGCAGAAAGGTGTAGTGACTAACACCCGAAATTGCCACAGCTGTTTCCTAAGTGAATGAACAACTAAGCTTTCTTGGTAAAGATCGCCAGAAACCTTTGTTTCAGTCCCTAACTCCAACAGAAAGCTGGATTCACGAACAGGACTAAGCTATCTTAATATCCCTGGAGGATCTTTTTACATGCAAATTGTTAAAAGGAGGACAAATTTTAACTAAAAAATTCCATGGGTTTTGACTACATTTGACTCTATCCTATAGAGGTCACACTGTCCTGAACAGATTCCTCTGGCAGCAACCACTGTGCCTTATTGAGACAGTCTGTGTTATGCTGTGGAGACGGGAAGTCAAAAAAGCACCGATAAACTGAACCATTCTTTCTTCTGTCTCTTACCATCAGCTCAGTCTAGCAAAGTGGCCCCAGTTGGGCCCACAGCCATACCACAAAACACAGCCTTTCCCTCTTAGCAGATCAAATTGCTAACAGAAACAGTAAATGGAGATGTGCAATGCAGCCTCAGAGAAATCTGCATGCCTGAAAGATTCCTAAACCAAAGCCCATTAGTGTACACAATCATGTGGCACTTCTATCTACTTAACCAGCACTGCTGGATAATCTGAAGCAAGTCACCTAGCGAGCTTAGCAGAGTTGGGTACCTCTCCTTCCACCCAGCTCTAAGTATTTTCCAAGCCATTTGAACAGAGTATTTTACTGTAAGATGATACCATACACTGAGAAAATACTTAGCATATTTGCAATTTGGGAGCCATCTTTTCCTCTGTCCTTCCACCCAATGCATGCAACAAGTTGGATTCAGATCCCCTGACACTGGTGAAAAGACCCAGGAAGCACCATGTACGTATGTATAACCAGGAAAGACAGAAACCTTCTGCTGGCTACCCTACCAGTAAATGTACCGTCTTCAAAAACAGCATCCACCAAGATTATGCTTTACTCTCTCAGGTGACTGACTGTCTTGAGTACTTCAGTGGAGTAGACACAGGTCTTATCAGGATGATTATTGTGCCTATGAAAAACAGCCATTTAAATTCCAGACTATATGGTCTCAAGTTACTCTGGTACACTACTGTACCACAGTACTGGTACGGTATGTTTTCAGACAAGAGAGTTTTTCCAACTGAGTTTCCATTTAGTTCAACACAAAATTTTCCAGGATGTGGCAGTAAAAGTCCAGCTAGCATGTAACTGCACAAGCAGTCTGAGCAAGACTAAAGCAGAGAAAGATTTTTTTTTTTTCCTCCCCACATATCTAGCATGCTTCAGAGGTCGCCCAACTGGTTTACTTCCTCCAAGCTTGATTAATTCAATCCTATTGGGAAGAGCAGAACATGAGGGAGAAGCTAACAGGAAAGCTGAAGAGGCTTAATTTCTTCTAAAAAGACCAGGACCCTTTCAAGATATCTCAGTATTCCCTGTCCTCAAAAAAATCACCAGTCACATTTGAAAACCGAGTAACTTGACATCATCCAGCAAGTGACCTATAAAGTGTTGACTAAAATATAGGCTTCCAATTCTCAGTGCAAAGATGGAGCACAAGATGAAGCATAACAGCAAGATCTTTGTTACAGAATCTTTCTATACTCTCTTGTGGATAGATGCAGAAACTGCAAGCATAGGTTAACTTCAGCTCAACTCCCTCCTTGCCTTAAAGGAAGGAGAAGATAATACCAGGCTGAAGCAAGCAGGTCAGTTTCTTTGTCTTGAAACAAATCAATTGCTATACCACTGATGCAGAATGCACAAATTCCTTATTGCACAATACAGGACTTGGGTTTAGCTGCAACCATTCTATGTTCTCAAGGTTCAAAACTTTTTTTTGAGAAAAATGGGTGGTTGAAGTACTGTGTTTAACATCAGTCAACGTGCCGAACCATTGCTTAGGGGAAGTGGGCAAATCCTTTATGCAAACTAGCTACTCAATAATGCTGGCTTCTAACTTAGGAACTACAGAACAAACAAGCTGCCTGGTATTTCTTACACTCCGTGGCAGAATTTCTGATTAAAATGGTGGCATGGAACAGTATTCAAATTTGACTTTTGCAACTACTCCCAAGCATCATGGAAGAAACATTTCTGCCCTTGAGAATAGATTGCTCAAATATTATTCCAAAAGTAATTCTCCGTTGAAACAAACACGGCCAAGAAATCTGAAGAGCTAACTGCTTTTGCAGTACAAATGAGCTTTGCTACCTACCTCCAGTGCACTAGCCAGTTCTTTGCAACAGCTCTTTCACAAAGATCATATGGTATCACTTATTTCGCAACAAGTAACAAAAATAGGCAAAAAGTTTGCTTGTACCGAGCTCAGATCTGGAGTTACCAGCTATAAAATTTAAGAGTATAGCAAGTTTATATGCAACATGATGAAATAATGCATGGATAGGATTCACTTCCTCTTCAGTGACAATCAAAGAACCACAAATTCATGGCATAATATCCTGACACTGCACTGGTAACCCTACCATCTGATGTTGCAACGTAAGAATCAAACAAAGAGAGTGCGGCTTTCCGGTATTTCAATAAAACTATCAAGCAAGTGCAGATGTGGTGGAAAATACACAATCAAAACCAAGATTGTTTATGCTTTTCAAAACAGAAAATGAGAAAAGAAGTTTTAGAAAATAAGTTTTTTCAAGAAGGTAGTTTGGTTTTGGTGACAACCATTACAGGAGTAAGACCCCCAATATTTTAATTCCCATTAAGTAGTGTTCTCCATTTTTAATTGAAAAAAAATAAAAATAAAACTTGGAAGGCATCAGCAAAGCCAAACACATTTCTGTCTTCTCTTATCATCCTTAACTCACTTGTTCCTTTGCAAGAAAGAGGGACCACAGATACAAACTAGCCATTCAGTTTCTCCTGTGATCTCTTTCATATGGGCCAGCATGTGAATATTGCTCATGCTGCTAGCCAGTTAGAAGAACTGTCATTAAATCTAGTCACCTCATGTAATTGTCCTATGGTTTACAGCCGCTTTGTGGCTGATAACTGATCACTGCTGGCTAGGTTTTTAGTCAATGTAAGTTTAAGTAGAAGAGATGTGTGGAATCTCGTAAACTGTACAGCTCAGTACAATTGTTGGTACAGAGTCCTGTAAAAGATACAAGATGTGGCATTTAAGTAAAACAAACTTTTCTTGTTTAGATAATAATACTTACATCTCCTTCAAGGCTGAGCTTGCTTAAAATTTCATGGACAGTAGACATCTTGACAGACTGCTGGAGGAAGAGGAAAAAAAAAAAAAACAAGTAGACTTAAATATATTTACAATTACATCAGCATGTTATATAGTCCTGAAACACTGCAGCACTGGAAGTGACATAGTCCAACGAATCTGCTAATCCCAAGCAAGAAAGCAGATTTAAGAGTTTCCAAGCCACACCACCATTAATAATGCAACAATGAGAGGTCTTCATTCTACTGTACAACAAAAATTTATCTTTACTCCTTAAAAAAAAATTTCTTCTGCATTTTAAATACTTAAACTTAGGAACTGGAGAATCTCTACCTTCGAAACAGAATCAACTAAGCCTACAACTCAGTACCAGGAAAATTGTGCAGAAACATTATAGCCTGGTCCAGCTCAAAGCCAAAAAGCAGCAACAAGTAGTAGCATTTACATCAGACGCTCAATTCCTCAAGCACTCATGGAATACATTGAAACTATCTATATTCATGCAGACATTTTATAAAATCATAATGCTGTTCAATCTTTAATCCTGGACACAGGCCACAAATGCCTCTAATACCATATGGTTTTGTAGTGGCTGCCCAGTAATAAGAATCACAGGACAAGCTACAAACACCAGTTAGGAACATGATTGTCAGATACTAGGTAACAAGGACTCTTAAAATTATAGCCCCAAAAGTAAGAGATATTGAGGCAAGATAACCAGTATCATTGCTCCATCGCCAGAACCTGCATGACATCTTGCTAACATATACAAAGAAAAACAGGGGAAAACCCAACCCTGAGACAGATTATACACATTGCAGAAATGAATATTGATGTTATATGCTTATGTTACAATGCCCTGCCTTTTTCCAACTCTGGTTTCTGGTCAGGGAAGTTTGCCAGAGCTGTTTTACTGGAAGGGTCTCTCAACTAATGAGGAAATTTTTTCCAAAGGTAATAAGCCAGAGGCAATATTTAAGAGGCTTGATGCATTCCCAAAACTCTGCTCTCAAATTTCTCTACTGAAAGGACAGACATTGCCACTCACATTACCTTCTTGTCATCCAGGTTGGCACCTGCAGCAAACATTATTTTGCCTGTTGAAATTTAAGCTTGTTTCTCAGGAACTCTACAATCAAGCTGTAGAGAGCATTATCAAACAGGGAAAAGAGTCGGCTTGATGAAAGGTAAGAGAGAAAGGACAGCAACGCCCCAAGACTAGTGACATTCCACTAACTGATAACTGAGCCTGCAACCAAAACTGCACTATTTTCAGCCTCACTGGGTGCCACTCCCTTCACTTCCACGCTGTCATCAATTCCCCCAATCCAGCTCCCAGATACCACACCCTCCGAGCCAACTCCCAGCTATGGTGCAGCCAGTCCTGGCTGCCTCCTTTCAACTGGTTTTCAGATTCTTTTTTTATCCCCCATCAGTCACTCTTCTGATGGTATTGGGGCTCTCTCAGGCAAGCAGTACTAGTCGCTTAGGCAAATTTCCCAGACAAACCAAACTCCTCTCCACTCAATGATCAATCTGAAACCAAGAGCTTATAGAATCAGCAATAAGTTTGAAATAGTTTGTTAATAATAGAGATCTGGTTAAAACTCTAGAACAAGTGTTTATTTTTTGTTTTAGCTCCTGTACATCCTGTACATCAAGAGAAAAGCAGAGAAATCCTTACTTTTAGCAGATACAGCAAGTGTTATGAGAAGAAAACGCAGAAACACAATTACATGGCTTTTGTAGCGTAACTGCTGTAATCACACCTTTCCTCACTTAGAATACACAAAGAAAACCTTTCATCTTCTGAAACAACCTAGGTGTAAGTAACAAAAGCAACTTTACTTCAAGGAAAAATTAAGATCCCAGGGGAGGAAAAAATAAGACAGAGAATGAAAATCACAGTCATGCATCAACTTATTTGAGAATAAATCTCTTTCAGAGCAAAAATCCAACCCAGCTCTTTAAATATAGGCTGCAGAAGTTGTAATAAGCCATTACATGCTATTGGCACTATTAAACGTGCTGGTTAGAGGGCGATTATATATTACTGAGTTATGAAATTCTTAATGTTTACTCTTAATAAAATTAAGTGCCTAACAATGAGACCTTTGTACTCTGACAGTATTACAACCAATACCAAAGATGAGCAACTGAAGTCCTTTAGTCTTGCTTGTCACAAAGAACTAAAAAACACCAGTGAAAGCTGAAGCAAAGCAACTGCAGTATAATCTTTCACAAAACAATCACTGAACAGCTTTTTGCAAGACTCCTGTTTCTACATCAATTAAAAACCACATTGAATCAGGCTTGTTGGAACAAAAAACTTGAACAGAGTCCAGGAACAGAACTAACACACCCTCATGTAGAGCTGGAACTGGGAGGTTCATATCATCAGCACACAACAGTGCTATAGCAACTGACCGCCCATCAGCAGCAAGCTAGCAAAACAAAAAAAAAAAAGGGAGTTTTTGCAAGAATCTTTGCAGAGAAAGATCTTTACTCAGAGAACAAATGCATCTCTTGTCACACCCTGCTTTGTAAGGCACTCATATTTGAGAACAGACTCTCGCTGTTCTCTGATAGACTGATTTTATGTGATGTAGTTCTGACAAGTTCTGGGTAGGTTTGAACATGTAAATAGAAAATACTTGCACTAACTTGTTCTTCCTTACACTGGAAAAGAATCAACTTCTACCTTCCAGCTGTAAACTAATACTTCAATACCTTAAGGCAAGTTTCTACAACCGGTTTTCCTCCTAAATCCACATTACATAATCCTGAATCATAACGTTATTCTACTAAAAGAGATAGTATCTGTTTTGACCTCGACCCCCACAGTAATCACTGGTTTGCAAATCTGTTGTTATATTGGGCCTGGTCTACATTCAGTACCTTATCGCCATAACTGTTTGGTGACAGAAGAGTGTGTTTAAAAGCAGCCCCACATCTCGATTCCCAGGGGAAGCTCACACACATTACAACAGAAAAAACCCATGTGATCCATGGAAAAAAGTGTCAGGTATGCACAAACAACTACATTGCTCAATAAGCAGAGTTAGCATTTTAAGAAGCACTTATTATACTCTTGTAGACAGAGATTGAGCAAAGGGTGTTCCCAGACATCTGAGCCAAGGAAAGGCATCCCCAGAATGAGAGAATGGAAACTCTTTCACTTGGAGCACATTTGTGTCAGGTCTCCAAAAACTAGGACAAGGCCTGGCAACAGGGGAGATGAGGGAGAGCGAGGAAGATCTGCAATATCTGCTGTAAATGAAATAAGGACTCAGAGTCATTCATTTATATACAGCGCTAACTAAAAGTACAAACGAGCCAGCCTGTATCTCCCCAAATCACCCGATAAGGTTTAGCAGATCATTTAAAGCCACTGCTTGGAGAAAAAAATAGCTTTAAAGAAACGGATTTCAAAACCCATTAAACCATGCTACCACAAACATACTTCAACCGTCCTCTTCCACAGACACTGCTAATAACCCGGAAGATGTTCCATTCCAGGAAGATACTACACACATACAAAACTAAGGACTTTTATTTCTTCAAATTCAAGTTATTCTCACTTCTGAGATTTCACAGGAAGACATCTTTTTTTTTTTTTTCTTTCCCCAAGGCAAACCATTCCATACATTAGCTAATGGAAACTATACTCACTAGGGCTGCTTATCACAACTAGCTCCACCAACAGAAGGCACACATAGGGATGGATCACTCAAGGGCACAGAGGTTCCAAAAGATTCTTTCACTCTTGACCTATATGCCGGGGTCTGCACATCTCTGTGCAGATACAGCATTTCAATATGAACATAAGAACAACTAACATTAAACATAATTAAAGCTGCCATGTATAAGAACACAACTCACTTCTGCGTGACTATCCTGAAATCATTTCACTTTTCTTCCAGTTAAAACACATGGCAACATTCCTTTGCCCTCCCCTCCCCTCCTCACCCGAGGAGGAGGAAGTGGTGTCCAAGCTGACTCACAATCCAAAAGGCAGCAGCAAGATCTCAGCAATTCTGCTCATGGCCGGGGCAGGGTGGGAGAGCTGTGCCCAAGCCCGGCTCTGCGAGCAAGGAACCGCACAGGGCTCCCTAGCACGCCGCGGCTGAAAGCAAAGGCAAACCTCGGGTAAGCACTGGCTACCCGGAACACTCCCTGTACAAGGGCTTCTCTTCTGCCCACGCCAGCGGCTGCATCTGCAGCGGCGCCAGCAGCCGCGGCCACACCCTGGGGGAGAAGGGCAGGGGCCGCTGCCCCAGGCCGAGCCCGGCGCGGCGGCTGGGGCGGCCGCAGGGCTCCGCCGCGCCTGCAAGAGTAACTCCAGCCTCGCTACAGCTCAACGAACACCGCCTTCAACGGCCGGCCAGGCTGGCTGGCGGGCGGGCACAGTCCGCGTCTCTGCAAGGCTCCGGGCTGAAAAACTCTTTACAGAAAAGGATTCATCGTTAATCCCGCTGAGCCTTTGTGTACCTTAACGAGGAGAAGAAAGGAGTATCTGGGGAAGTTTGACGGAGCTTGGGACCGGTTCCTCTTTTCTGAGCGCTGCTGCCACACCCAGTGGTGGTGCGGGGCGCACGAAGCTCTCCGGGGGCAGCCTCGCCCTTGGAGGCCGCCGTTTCAACGTGAAGCCGAGCACAGGAAAGTAACGGGCGGGTAATACCGAAGGAAGAGGAGAAAAGCGCGGGGCGCAGGAGGGCGGTGGCCGCACCCAGCCACCGCCCTGCTCCGCGGCCGCGCAGCGCCCGCCCCGCTCCCGCCTGGGTAGCGGCTACCGCGGCCCAACACCTTGCCCGCACCCCCGGCCCGGCCCGGCCCGGCCCCGCGGGGCTGCCGCCTCCCCCCGCTCCGTGCCGCGCTGGCGGGACCGGGGCGCCCGGCGAAGGCTCACCTGGCCGGGGCTGGCAGGGCGGCTCTGGCGACGGCTCTAGCGACGGCTGGGGCCAGCGGCGGCCCGGGCGGGGTTTTGTAGGCCCGGGCGGGCCCTCCCCGCCCCGGCGCCCCCCCGGCGCGGCGCTGACTCACCCGGCCGCGCCCGCCTCCCGCAGCAGGAAGGGGAGAGGGACGGGGTGGGCAAGGGTAGGGCAGAAGCAGCCTCCCCCTCCGCGTCCGTGCCCTGCAGGGCCCTGTCCCCTTCCCCGGGGGCCGCCCAGGGCGCTCCTGAGCTTGCGGAGGAGGCGCCGGGAGCAGCGCCCTGGGGTGCAGGGGTCGGGGCTCAGCCCTCGCCCCCCAGCCCCGCTCTCCACGGGGCGCCGAGGAAGCTGCTTGGTGGCTGCCCGCCTTTCAGATGTGAGGAAAACGGCCCCCGCGGCGCTGCCCGGTGCCCCCGGGGAAGGCGGCCCCCGTAACCCTACCCCCAAGCCCCTGCCCTCTCCCCTGCGTTACTGGGACAGCAGGTTGTCGTTGCAGCCTGTGCTTTGGGTTCCCCAAAGCAGCGCGGCTGCGACGGTGCTCGGGCTCTCGGGCGGGGCACAGCACCTCATTCCCAGGCACACAGGGGACAGGCCACGCTGCACTGCAGCGGCCCGGACCCCTAACCCCATGCCCCATCAAGCTGGGCACTTGCTGCCACCGAGTCAGAACTGCACCCTCCTGCTCTGGGCTCATACATGGCAAACGGAGTTCCCTACAGCTGGCAGCTATAGCCAAGCCTGCTTCGCACCAACAGTATTTAATAATCAGTGCTCAGAGTTCAGTGTGTATCTCAGCTGTGGGAAGTCTAAATGACATCTGCCACAAATAATAAACTCTAGCAGACCAAGGCACCAGCTCTGCTCTGCGGCTCACTGAACCACGCTCAGATAACCTGAACAGGCATACCACACCCAGAAAGGGGGGGAATAAACACTTCTGCCAGTCTGACTAGTGAAAAATAAATTATTAAAGTCCAGATGTTACACTGGTTACAAAAGCAAGATATAGTTAAAAAGTATTTGCAAAAGAGCTTCAGTTGGATCACTTCAGATTACTGTTTCACCACAACAGCGTGGCAAATTTACTGGTAATCAATCTCAAATACTTCAGAAAAAAGCAAGTGCTCCCCATTCCCAATACATGCAGTTATTCCTGTAATTTAAGTGTGTTTTTTTTAATCCCCTTTAGGTGAATACCTTTAGGTAGTCCTTTCAAGAGTACATTGTCATCGAGTGGTTTTGATTCTGCAAAGAGATATTTGCCTCTGCTATAAGGGGTTTTTGTAGGCATAGACAGAGATGTCTTCTAGCAGACAAAGAGGGTAAAAAAGTTTTAGGCTTGGCCAGGTGCATAAAAACGGTGGCAAAAGCAGGCAAGCACAAAAGAGACACAGGAACATAGGCTGAGAGAGAAAGTAATTGCTGGGATGAAACAAGATCAGAGATACAAAAAGGGAGAAAATACTAGGAAATACTAGACTTCAAATATGGAGGCAACAGAGTGGATGGGTGAACTCGTCATTGCAGAAGGTGAGAATAATGTTAATAGCCCTTTTCTGAATAAACAAAAGTGACATGAAGGGGACAGCCATAGGAAAAGGCATATCACGGAACAGCGTTTTGTCAGAGAAGAACAACATCAGTGCCAGTACTGCATTAGTTTGACACGTTAGCTTTCTTTTTGGCAAGACCACTGGGGTTTTTTCTCTGTGTATTAATGAACCTGTCTTTAAAAATTAATTCCTGGGTATCCCACTTCAACGAGTGTCTGTCACTAACAGTTAAACAGATAATTTTCCCTTGCTTTTCAGGTTTCTTAAAAAAAGAAATCACTGGCGACTTAGAAAGGTGATTCACAGATCAAAAATACTTACAGTCCTAGAAGTAACAGCCATTCGGTACTGCAGTATTCATTACGGGCTTTAAATAGGGAAAAGCAATTGAACAGAAGCCAGACAGCCAATTTGCCCACTAATGGATGTACAACCCCTCAGGGATAGTTTTTTTTACCCCCATCTCTTGTCAAACATTCTTAAAGCAAAAGCAGAAAAGCATAACCACAACAACCTCAGCTGAAAAAAGTGTTTTCACATATGTAATGTATTGCCAACATGCAACATGTATGTTGCATTCTTGTATAAAATCTGCTGAGTTACATATTAATGAGTTAGTTCAGAGATGAACACATTCATTCTCTTAACTGAAGGTCCATTTAGCCTTCAGTCCTCTACTGCAGCCTGTTCCAATGAGACTGCTATTCCCATTCCTTAGAAAATTGTTCTCTTTTTAGTAACTCAATACTTCTTAAAATTTTAAGTAGCTCATATACCACCATTAATTTTGGTTAACTAGATCTTCATATGAACAGTTTGCAAAAGCTTTGGTATCAAGTGAACTATTATCATTATAGCCACGTTAACTGCAGCATAAAAAGATTTTCCAGCAATTCCAACAGCTTCAGAAATGTTGTCTCTAATATCCAACTTAATCACCAATTACTCAATTTCAGAATCACATATTCACCTCAGTTTTAAAATAGCAGTCTCTCCGACGTTACACAAGCTTCAGGGACTGTTGAAGTGATTTCAAAAGAAAAAAGACTGACAATAAGAAAAAAAAGAGCAACCATATTCAGAGTCATGAAGATATTTACATTATATTCAAACATATTATGAATCCCCTCAATTGCTCTCCGCTTATGTAGGTCAACTGACATCAAAGGCACTTGTACCAGCTGGGGAATCTAGTATGAAGAGCAGAAAACACAGTAACACTTTTGGCAGAACAACCAACCACCCCCTAATACCAAAGCCTGGTGATCCTGCCCATGGAAATATGATATATTCTTCGTACCTTTAAGAAAAAATCCTCTGCAAAACCCGTGAGTTGAAGAAGGCAGCAGTCAGACTGTGCAAATAGGAAAGACTTCTGTTATCTGCCAAACAGGGAAAGGAAATTAGTTCAATGGGAGAACAGCAGCCAGGTGCCTGAATCCCTTTTTAAAATGAGACATAAGCTTGTAAGTCAGATGAGTTATTTCTGAAGATTTACCCAGAGCTTGGAGGGTTTGTACAGCACCTATCACAAGGGGTTCTGGTCCACGACCACTGCTCCTGAGCACTACATTAAAGTGACTACTGTCAGCATTAGGCTGGATAAAAGGCTGCGACAAGGACTGCACTTACCACAAGCCCAGCGTCTCTCTGTGCCTGCCTCACAGATGATTTACTGGAAGAAACACGCTGCAACTAGCCTGCAAGTAAGGCAGTGCCAAGAAAGGTTTTCAATTTGTCTTCACGTGGCTTAGCCCCCACACT
Source organism: Gymnogyps californianus (assembly GCF_018139145.2). Lineage (NCBI taxonomy): Eukaryota > Metazoa > Chordata > Aves > Accipitriformes > Cathartidae > Gymnogyps > Gymnogyps californianus. Next base: position 5,969,662 of record NC_059481.1, on the reverse strand, counting down.
CCCTTAAAATATCTGCATAGAAGGTGCTATTTCAAATAACTGGCAACTACTTCAGCTGCAATTACCTATTGTGATCTCCAGCTTCCTGCATGCTGACCACAGAAATCAAAGAGAGTGTCCTTTTTTTGACTGGAGCTCCCCAGAGTCCTGTGGATGGAAAAACAAATGTAACTGTGCTAACTTCTCATTCTTCCCTTCTGACAGCTCACTGTGACTGTAGTTCATCCTATACTCTATGGACATGCTGTAGGTCCATTTATTCCATCCTCTCAGACTCAGTGACATTACCATTGCCAACTTTCCCATTGTTTTGTTACTGCTTAATATTGTTTGATACTAATTTTATCTTTTTTTTTGACCCTCTTTCAATTCAATATACCATTGTCTTCCACCTCACCAATACCTTCGATTTTTCTTGTCATTATCTTCTTCTTATGTTATACTACTGGAGGCTGGATGTGCTTAACTTGAATGTTCAATTTAAGTTCCCCTCTGACCCAAACTTGATCTTTGCAATAACATCAGTGCATATGGGGTCACTCCGGCTCTCAATAGATTTTTCTCTCACTTCCGTCCCTGATTGTTTGACTCCTTCATCTACACAGATCTTGCTCACACTCTTTCAGGATGCTGTCTACAAAGAATCAAAGATGCATTAACACTGGAGTTATGAAGGCTACAATTCTGTCAATATGTATTGCCTACTTAAACTTTTTTGTTCAATTAAAAAAAAAAAGGGAATCAGGACAAAGGACTTTCTGGTTTAGGTGTGGCTGAGCCTCTATGTAGCGTTGCTTCCCCGAATGTGTTATGTTGCAAGAGGATAATATAAATTCCATTCTGATTAACATATGGATCAGGCAGACCTCTGGGTGTTATTTCTGCACCTTGATTATTTGGTCTAATTTGGGAACTGCCATGATACAAATACACGTAGATTTGTTATTAGCACTTAAGAGTAATCACAGGTTACAGAGAAAGTTAAATATAACTTAAAAGTTATGCTAGTTGGGTTCCCACGATAACAACTTGGCAAGTTATTTTATCTATGGCTATAGAAGAAAGGAGGAAGGACTCCTAAAAGCACACCTAGACTGCCTTAGTAAAACTCTAAACACTGAAAGTGTTTAACTTGTTTTGGGTTTGTGTTTTTTTTTTTTGCGGGGGGCAGGGGGAATGCAATGTTTTTCATTAACATCCATAATGATTTACTCTAAATCTTACAGAACTGTAATTCCCATGTATGTTTTTGAAAAATAGATTGAATACCAGAATACCAATGCCAGCTTTTATCTAATACAATACCAGAGAACCAGACATCTTGTTAGGTGCTCCACCTAACAACCTAAGCCCTCGGATCAGTTCTATTCTGTGCAATCTCATTCCTACACTACATGCACATTCCTGCACAAATGTTATTCTCCACTCAGAATTTCATTTACTTGAAATAATCCCTTTTAAAGAGCTAGACTTATCTCTGGAATGATCTTGTGTGTTAGCCAGATCTCTAATACTTTGTTACATGTGTATTTTAAAAATCAAGCATTATAATAGGTAAGGCAGGTGGCATTTCCTAGTTCAGTCTGGGTACAGAGAGGTAGTATGCTTATGAATAGGACATCCAGGTTAGAAACTGGACACCTGGACTGTATGCCTTGCAGTGCTATGGTTTGCTGTGTGATCTTAGATTGTTGCCTTCTCACCGATCAGGTCCTGTCTTTGTTAACTCTTCAGGGCAAAGACTAAGTATTGCATCTGCTAAAGAAAATGCTAAACAACACAAATTACTTCATCAACATACAGGAATAAATTAGATTCATCAAACTGTTTCCAGTTTATCTTCATCAGTTTCATACAAAGTCTACGTTACATGAAAGCTGATGTAACCTTGTTTAAAGGATATATTTTAGCAATCATTTTAACTGACAAAGACATGACAGGCGTTATGGTCTACAGTTACTTCCCATGCAGAATCTCGAAGTGCTTCACACGTTACATTAGAACCTGACAGAACCCGACCTGAATACTTTTCATGGCTAGTAAAACATCTACCTCTCTCTCCCACCAGCTGGCTGCATCTTGCATGTGACTTCCAAAAGTCTCCTCTTATAGCCTGATACTGTTTTATCACTGGATTTGTCTTCAGCTACTTCTCAACTCTATATTTGCAAATGAATTTCTGTCTGCTGTTCAGTATCCCTCCTCTGCCACTTTCATGCATGTCCAACCATAACACTAGTTTGAACTCAAATTTCTTTTCAAAGATTTTCCTCATCATCAGTGTAAATAACACCATCGTCCTCATCCTTTTATCTCACAGTCTCAGTGGATCATTTCACTCTAAGCCTATGGGCACAAGGAGCTTGCCTCCACAAAGAACCAGATGCCTGGGTAACTTGGGATCCAAATCAAGACAAGGGAGTAACAAAGCAAAATATTAGCTAAGACTATAGTTACAGGACTCAGTCAGAAAGAAACTCCTTTAACTATGCACAAAAGCTAATAATAAAGAAAGCTGTCTCAGGGCACATATACAGCCTAATTAAAGTCACTACCAATTGCCAAAACCCATAAAGTTTGAGTCACCACGGTGGAATCCCATTGCACTGGCTGTCCACTGTGAACAGAAAACAACATGGAATCATCTATGCTCTGTTGAGATGCTCAGAAGGAAGCAAGATCCTTGGTTACTCTCATCTAGCTGACACAGGTAACAACATGAGCCAGCAACTTCAAAGGTGCCGTAGGCTTTCCCTCATGACTCAGTCCAGGCTATTGCATCTTCTTTCCTTCTGTTTGGCATGCTAACTAGGTAAGTCAGAGAGGTATACATACTCAAGTGACACAGAGATTCAGTGAGGAACATGCATCATGAACAAATGGTAAACCAGCAATTCAGATACGTGTGTACCCAAGAACAGGAAAGTAACTCCTCTGGCATACATTCATCCTAAGTATTAATAGTGTCTGGAGTTCAATTCGATTTCTAAACTAAAACATGAATCACTAGCATTTTGGTTTTTCAGTGTGCCTCAGAGAAGTAATCATCTAGTGTGTGACTAGGAGACGTCGCCTAGATACATGCATAAACAGAAATGAAACACACTTGCCAAATTCCTTGTACTGGTATTGGCGGCATGAATAAACTCAGCGTCTTTACACTGAATGAAACAGCCACAGCATACACAAACAAACAGTCACTATGCATGTAACCACGTTTCAGTGAATTTCCTCAGTCCCTCGGGGACTTCCCGATGCCCTGCTTGATAGCCAGCTGCCTTTTTATCCTACAATCATGCAATCTGAGACAAAACAAGGGCTGTAAAGCATAGTCAGACATTAAAGAAGGTAACTTTACTTTCTGTTGTCAGGTTATCATGAATACCTTCAAGCACAGTTTAATCTACTTAGGGTTGCAGGAGTTGCAATTCTGTCTGAATCTAGATATCATTCTGTCTTTGGTCCTATATACATTAACAGGTTAAAAACACACATCTCAAAACCACTATGATGAGTTCAGCTTTCCCAACAATATCAGCACAATGCTGCTAGGATAAACAGACTACCAGTATATATTACAGCACTAAGAGAGATTTTGAGCCCATTTAGATGACACAGTGCTTAAAACGATCACAGCTGCCAGCTCTACAATAATGTTCCCCAGACTGCCACCACACTGGAAAACACTGTAGGAAATATTACCAGTGCACGTAGGAGCCCCTGCCATCATCCAGAACAGACCAGCATGAATAATCACTACAGAGTTTGGTCTGTCTTGCCAAAGGACAGAAACAGCTATAAAAGATGGAAGCTGCCAAAAGTCCTCAGGGAATTTTTCCTAGGAATAGTGTTAAAAGGTTTCATGTAAGACCAAGTCTGTTCTGCTTCATTGTTTCCCATCATTATGTGCTTTTTCCACTTTAATGACTCAGAACACAAACAGTCCCGTGGTTTGGATTAATCTCCTGGCCTCTACCAAAGTACAGGGGAGGCTGTCACACCTTAAATATGTCCCTGAGAATCCTGGGGAATAATTCTGAAAGTTTCAAGGAATCTAATTAAGCACTATCTAAACTTACTCTAAAAATCCTTAAACATCAGGCTCCTATGGCAAATCTGGAGGCTGGTAACTGCATATTGCAAAAAGTATCTCTTTTTTATTTAACATCATGCCACCCCTGAAATGGCCCATGAAAATGAATTTAAAAAACCACTTACAGATTAAAGTTCACTGACAGAAATCAGCATACTATTACTACAGCAATCTGGAACACAGCTGTAAAATTTCAATTAAAATCAATGATTCTGTGAAATAGCAGGAAAGTTTTTTGTGGTTTTTTGTTTGTTTTAAAACATATCAACCCTGGTTTAGTACAAAATAACAGAAAACACTAAGGATTTTGAGTAAGTTCTTACATGATCTGAACTTCATTACCTAATTAGGCTCAGCTGAGGCACTAGCTGGGGAACAAATGATGCCTTGCAACACAAAGGAACGCCACATTCTTGATTAAATATGACTGTCTACACTGATGTCTTTTTTTGCTCTTTCAAGTGGCATCTTATAGCTTTAGACAAAAGTTAAGGCAAAGTAACTTGACCTCAAAAAAGCTGTTGATCGAGCGAAAGGGAATGGCTGTCATGAAGAGATTTGTTTCTGTCAGGCAGGCTAAGACTTGTTTTTCCAGGTCAGAAGCACAGGTTTGAATTCTAAAACCAGAGATCTCTTCCTTTAATGAATCAGAAAAATACATTAAAAGCCTATTGTTTTAGCATGAAGGAGTACATGTAATACTTAACGTTTTCATTAATGTTTGCTTTCAAATAAGCCTTCAGTAAACACTTTAACAGGGAACAGATCTTTAACGTTTAAGGAGATGAAACAAAAGGCTGTGTATCACTACAAAAAGTAGTGATAGCACAACTACAGATAATTTTCAAACAGGTCCTCAACACTGTTTATTTTCCTAATGCTACTATCATCCAGGAAGTCATTAATACAATAATGAGCAGCCATCACAGTGTGTATAGAATAACTGAGTTCAAAACAGCAGAGGAAAGGAGTGGAAGCCTAGCTGACTGATCAACAAGAACAGACATGGAGAGACAGACGGCTGTTGTCCTTCCTGTGGAGATAGAGGCTGTACCAAAGAAAGCTTTCAGGAGGGTTTTGCCAGTATAGAATGCTAGAACCCAAAATTTAAGCCACAGCCTGACACATGCATGCATACACACACACAGAGTAGCATGAAGCCACAGACATTTAAGAGCCAAAGAAATGTGTACAATATTTTATCTTCTCAGTTCATCTATTTGGGCTGGTAGAAAACCTGTAACTGGAAGATAATGCATTCTTTTGATAAATACGATGTCACGTGAAATATCTTCCCTGGAGAAGGCAGGAAACAAACTTATTTATTCATGCACCCACATACAAATTTACTGCTTCTTATTAAAAAAAAAAAAAAAAAAAAAAAGGCTGTAGTGACAGGTTTATTGACCCACGAGTTTCTTTTTCTCCAGAGATAATGACAGTAAAATATTCTCTCCAGGTTTCTTAACCTAAATGTGCTGCTTTTGGATTAAACAAGTCAGTCTAATCAATCTTACTGTGCATCCTGCTTAGGTTACCCACAAAGAAGCCAAAGAATTTCAACTGTGATGTGAGCACTTGTTAATTTGGAAATGACTACAAAATCTGTTCAAAGTAGCATGTGCAGCTATGTAGTAATTATACCTCCTTTTTATTTTATTACTCTGGCTATTAACAAAGAATATCCAGAGAGTTGCACGAGACTACTGTCGTCCTGTCAATCAAGGGAACAGAACTGCACAACTGCAATGCTGGATATGTTAACTACATCGTTCTCAAATAAATGGGCTTTGGCTGCTGAGGTAGCTTTTAACATGGCTACATGACCTGCTCAGCAGAGGCGATAAGAAGCAATGGTGTTCTGACAGCTACTTCCTTCCCTCTTTTTTAAGCTCAAATTTAACCAGACTATTAAAATATTTGTTGAAGTGCTCTGTAAGCCAGGCAGTACAGCCCACACTAGACAGACTAACAAGTGACTTGTTTCAGTAGGAATTTTTTTGCCTTCTTCCTGTTTTTTTTAATTGCTTGCACAAAGACTTGGTAGGTGGAGCTTTTGAATGTGGTGAAACATCAATTGCAGCAGGCCTGGCACAGGATCATACTCATGCTGTTCACTCAACTACAGGACAAACAAATTTTAAAGTCTGCATTAAGGTAAGAGCCATGAACAGACTTGAATTATTTTCAAGGTTGCATCATTACTCCAAATCTGATTTTCAGTGATGAAATGAAGTTCTAAACAAATATTCTCATTTTATTCATAGATGCTTTTAAATAGTTTCTGAAAAACACACTAGAAGCATTGATCTCAGAGTGAATTTGGCTACACTGACTATTAACATGGATATTTACAAATTTATTTACAGAAAATCCTTATGTTCTTCTTTCTACACTAGAAGTATACCAGAAGGGAGAATTCACATGAGAAGAGCTAGGGAATCTCAGTGAGACCAGCTATGCTGCATCACTCCTTTAAAACCACAGCATGAATGCACTACAGCAGCAGCTGTGGTAGCAGCAAACCTTAGGGAAGGCAAGATGAATAGTCATGGGCAAGACTTTCTGTTAGATGTATTTGGGAAAATAGTCAAGCTCTCGGGTATACAGATGCGTCCTCAAGTCAGAAAATTAACCTAGAAACAGAAAGGTAAACTCTAATTGAGAATAACTGCTCCCAACAACTGATGCTCTGCCCAGATGTACAGAGTTTGCCACTTTTTACTTCAGATTCAGGTCTGAAAAAGCACTAGACTGGTCAAAATTTTGTCTATTTTTCTTTTTTGACAGTTGATCATCTAAAGATACCTGTGTATGAAGCTGTGTAGAAACTCTGGAAGTTTACTATTTCATCACAATAAATCTTTATAAGGAAATGCCCAAACTTTCTGACTATATTTGTACAGAGGATGTGTAGTTATACCACTGTGACCACCCCAGGAACACCTTTAGTGGCTGTTGAATGGGTACGGAAAAATCAGTCTTCATTTGGCATCACTTTCTCATCTTTGATGTTGTTTTGTTGAGGAATTCATTAGCTCCCTTTCTACCTAAACGTACAAATCTAACTATTCTCATGGTGCTCACACAGGTCATTGCTAGCAAATGACTGACTGCATTTAAACAACATTATCATGTTTGCTGTTTTTCTGAAGGCGTTAGTTCCTAAAATCCTGCAATGATGCGAGAATTCAGGATTCTCTGAAAAAGGCAGTGGTGGGGAATGGGAGTCTATAGCTCTCACTTCAAAGTAAAATTTCAAAAATATAATCCGAGTCACATGTCCTTGCATATCAAAAGGCTTGAAATACCCTTGAAACACTCAAAAGGCTCTGACAAGTATGTCAAGGTTTATTAAAACTCAAACAATTATTTTAAAACTCGAGATTTTTAAGAGTCAGGATCGTTACCTCTGACAACATCTGGCATAGTAGAGCTTGCTCTTTTTCTTTCTTCATCAGTTATATTCATTTGGCAGCAACTAAGAAATGAGAGGCACTGATGGGGTACGTGCTTGTTCTTGAGGCACTGGCAGGTAATGTCACATTCCTAGCCATTCATGCTGCTTTACAACAGAGGAATCTCATGCACATGTGGAAAACTGTTCAGCTAAGCACCTCTGAGTAAGTTTTAGTGAAACTGAGATGTATTCACGCACCTTTTGGAAAAGCTGGCTCTAAATATATCTGTATAACTGTAACGTGAACTACCACCGTCAAGCTGAAGGAAGCTGGCTTGGTTGATTAGATTATATAGCTTTGGTCAACAATATTAATATACTTTTCCTTTTGGCTCTTCTGAACAAGGACATTGCCCATCGGAAAAATAAACAAATGGTTTTCCTCTATTAGGGCAATCAAAAATAGGAAATGTACACTTATAAAAACGTGCTGTGAATAAACAGAATGATGGGGCTGCTATATTTCATTTAAAGAATCAGGGGATATGTTGCTGGGTTCCATAATAGCCCCTCCCTCCCCCCCGTAGTTACTATTATTCACTTTTTTCTTTCTAATATTGAGTTAAAAGTGACAATGTTCTGCTAATATTTATTGAAATCTTTTAATCACAAACAATAACAAGAAAGATTGTTTCCTCTGTATTACCTCTACTGTTACACTTCATACAAAACTACCATGATGTCTTGTGGAAGAATGGGGCTTTCATGGCTTTTTTTTTTTTTTTTTTTTTTTTTTTTTTGCTTACTGGGTAAGCATCCTACCCCACAGAAGAGATAAGTATCGATACTGAGGAATGCCCTGAAGTCTGCACTAGGACTGACACTGTTTAATAATCATTACACTAAATTACTCTACAAACAATTTAGAAATTGGCAATGTATTGTTGCAGTTCCATAAAAACAACAACAACAAAAAATCCCTCTGCAAGGTATAGGACAATGGTGTCTTTTCAGTCTTACAGCTAGATGGGGACTGGCTTGCCTTCAAGACATAGCCATAAGTAAGAGCAGCCTTGAGATTATCTACAGGAGACCTTCATAAGGCTCAGAATGGCTGGGATCAGCTTTTTGTCAATGACAATCCTCCACCTACAAGCTAGACAGGGTGTAATTCAAATGCTCTGTGCTGAAATAGGCTGTCACCTGGCCACCAATGTTGTTTTCTGGCATTGAGAAGGAAATTTCATTTGGGATATATAACACAGCAATGTATCTTTGAAAACATTTTAATGTAGTAATTTTGGCATAGAGTAATGGAATTTGAATGAGCAAACAGAATTTAAGAATCTCTGCAGAAAAATATAATTTAACAGCAACTAAAAAAAAGCAAACATACTTTTAGCACAGAGAAATACAACATATCAAGCAATGACACTGCTTCTGGGAAGGACTGTACCCGCACTTGTAAGAAAGGCTGTATTTTGTTAAGAAAGAAGGAGCTTAGTTATGTAACTTCTCAGAGAAGCATTTGAGAAAGTTATACATTCAGTCAGACATACACAGGGGGAGAGACTGAAAATGCACCAATTCCTTCTACTAGTAGAACTAAAAGCAGCTTAAATGGAGGTCAGCACTAACCACTCTGAAAGACCACGTCTGAACTAATTTTTATATTCTTTTGGAGACAAACTGCTATTTAAAATACTGGGCAAGCAAATGAGAAGCAAAAGAAGTACCTCTTCAAATGGTTCAATGTCTGCTACTGAATTTCACTGTGTGGGGTTGGACTGAGTCACTTGCTGTTGGCAGCTCCCACCTGCCAGCACAGGAACGGATGCCTGGTCACTTGGTCCCAGTTCTCTGTGCCTCCAACTGCTAGGCTACATTAGAAGACAGAGAAAAAACACAGTAAATCTATTCCTAACGTATTTTACGTAGACAGTGTCTATTGTATCCCTAAAAGGTTTTGCAGTCAAACAGAGAAGGTGAAGAGGTTTAGGCAGTCACATATGCGAATGAAAGCAGTTTGTGATGCATTAGTGCATAGTGCAAATAAAGTTTGAAAAGACTTATTACTGCAGAAATAAAGAAAAGTTAGATTTCACAACCAATAACCCATTGCAGTTTTTCATGCTAACATAAAGAACTGATAAAGTTCCATGGTTTTTGCATGTATGTCAACCAGTAATCTCAAATGCCAGGAAAGAATTCCCCCTCTAGTCCTCCAAAACTAACTTCAAACTGCCTGAACATGATACACAGCTATCAATTTAATATCATAACAAACACCAGTGAATGGGGAGAACCAGACTTAATATCAGTGATCTTATACAGCATGGAAAATCTTATGTTCTCAGAGGGTTTCTTTCATTTTTAGTGAAGTGGTTAGTGTCTCAAAGCTGAACTAGCAGTTGAGTTGGTCATGAACAGAGCTTCTCAGGGGCTGATACCGGGTCCAGTACTACTCAATATTCTTATAAGTCATCTGGATAACACGATGGAATCAATTTTCACCAAGTTTGCAGATGACACCAAATGGGGAGAAGAGGTAGTTAGAGTGGACAGAGGAGCCACTATTCAGAGGAACTTGGACAGGCTGCACGATTGGGCCAACAAGAATTGCATGAGACTTAGCAAAGATAAAGTCCTGCACCCAGAATGAAATCATCCCAAGCAGCAGCACAGGCTGCTCCATTAGCACTGGACTACAAACATCCACACTCAAAAGCTAAGAGAGAACTGAATACAGAGATCCTCGTGAAATCAGTTTAACCAGTTCTCCAGCACTTAAAGCTTCCTGTTCTGAAAGACAGGACAGCACATACTTCCCCCTTTACAACCAGGTAAATCTACATAAAGAAAAAAAATCTAATGAGGGAAAAATGTAACCAGAAGATTCTTACACTGGGTAAGCTACATCTAACCATGCACTCCAAATGCATATGTAAAAGATGTTCTTACAATACAGAGTGACAAGAAGTAGTAATTACATTTAAAAACAAGCCATATAAATTGTGACATAAACACACACAAACCATTCCAAACACAGAGCTGAAGATGGAAATTACAGGACAGGATTGTGAGATCTGCTGAATTTTTTCCTAAACTCAGTGGGTTGAGTTTAGGAAAAAAGATCAGCATTAGTTAGCTGTAGAGTAAGTTACCTGGAGAGTAAGATCCAGGCCCATTCATTCTCCTTCAGCTGTAGTTTCCTGCTTCCCACAGCTTTACAATCTGTGTTACATTTAGGAATTTATACTTCGGTGGCATCACAACAGTCAGGCTCCTCTGCATTCCTTCTTTCTCCTCCACAGGTAACTGTCACTTCAGGAGCAGTCTATATAGAACCAGTGATCCAGCAACTAATATCCAGCACGTTTTCTGGCTTTACTGAAATCTTTTTTACCAATTATTTTGTTTAGACATTTTCTTTGTTTCAAATTTCAGATGTTACTGCCTGAAATAAACATGCTATCCCCTTCCCCTTCTCCTCTTATCACACTCCTTTAAATAGAGTTTTATTTTAGATGCAAATGTAAGCGCAGCATACTTTGGTACTCCCGCCTGTGATACGTGAACAAAACCGGAGTCTCTTAAAACAATTAACTCATCTTAGAGCAAATTAATGCAGTCCCACTTAATCCAAAAGAGAACTAGCAAATAAAACATAACAGTGAATTAAAAAGCCATCTCATGTGTTGTATATAAACTCCAGATTCTCTACCTATTCTAAATGGATAAGAAACTACAATTAGCATACTATCATTAGTAGTATACTAGCATAGTATACTATTAAGAGAAAGATGCAAGTCTTTTAGGCATATAGATATATGGGCAAATAGACCATACATTTCTAAGATATGAAACTGCATCGAGAAACTAAATTCCATAGAAGTCTGGCAGAAGTTTTCATATATACAAACTGAAAACTGCTTTGAATCCCCCACAGACTTAGTTATCTCGCAAAGATGACTCACAGCTAAAATATTCCTATTATGAGAGGTCACTAAGTGCATTTAGGACTTCAAATCAGACCTACTTGTAATTTGCAAACAGCTCTACACCAGTTCAGCTTGTCATTAGCATATCACTGCAGCTAAAAGAAGCAGTGGCCAAAAAAAGAATAAACTGAATAATACTATAAATATATCTAACAGCGGGGGGGGGGAATCAGAAAATGCTTTGTATTTCACAAAGAACCATTTTTAATATACATTCATTGTTTAAGCCTGCTTAAAAAAAAAAACTGTCTTCAGGATTTTGTAACAGGTATACCCCAGTAAACAATTTAAATATTTTATTTTTACTTTCATGACATTAAAATGTGTCATGTCAAGCCCCAGTGAGCAGAATGCTTGATCAGATGTGTGTACTTGGTAACTTCCTTAGTCCAAACAAAAGTCTTGGAGGAACATCTTTAAGGCCTTTGTTTTTTGTGTTAGCAGTTTAAGCATGCATACAAACAGCTCTCCAGAACATCATCCAAACAAAAATTGGCTCAGACATTTTAAAATAGTTGTGTTGTTTAAAAGGCAAAAATAGGAAAGAATTTATTGGACTCATTCTTGTAGCTTTCAAGAATTCATGCGCTCTTCTAAAACCAATACTCTTAATAAAGGACAATATAGGCAGAAATTCAGAAAGCACAAAACAAAAGCGATGATAGAGAATATAATTTTCAAGCCTCAATTTCAAGGATTGTTCCTGTTGAAATTCTGTTTGATGAAACACTGAAAGTATGTACCATAAAATAGCTGTAATGCAGACAAATCTTCCCTCAGAAGCAATCATGTCAGTTACAAACACATCACAGAATACAATGCGTTTATATACTAACATTCAAAACAGCTTTAATTTTTCCACACAACTCATATTCACTAGGAAACTGCATGTCATCACATTGCTTGGCCTTTTCATTGACAGTAAGTATTCTCTTTTCCTAACTTCACTCTGTCAGTTTGGCTCTAAATTTCAAGCAAACTGCTGAGGTACAGCATAGTCTGGCTGGGTTTTTGGAACGATGACTAAGGCCTTGATCCTACCACTTGTTCCTCTGGGCAAACCTTAATATCTCAGGTAAGCACTACTGCATGTCAATGTGCAATCTGATAAGACATTTAGGCTGTAGCCATTCAGTAATACAGTAAATAACTGCAACATTCATTTTTGAAGACATGCCAGAATCCAAACAATTTTTGGAAATTGTTTTGGGGAAGCACAAAAGTATATATATTTTGACTGTTTAGCTGTACTTGTAAGTTTTCTGGTGCAAATTTATGGCACATACTACTCAAACACAGCTTTTGTTCCCCAAACCTCATTTGTTACACCATCCTAAAAAGAAAATGTATTTTTATAAGTAATTTAAAAACTGGTAGACACTGTGTGTTAAAAGGATTAAGTAATTAAATCCAAGTTGTTCCCCTTATGCACATTACACGAAGTAAAATATAATTTAAAAATATGTCAGAATAAAAATCTGTAGTAATTCTGGAAGAATTAAGAAAGCTGAAAAGTTATTTTTCTTGTTGTTACATGATATCAGATATTGCTGTCGACCACTGCTTCATTCTTCAAGCCATAGTTTTTCTACAAAAAATCATGAGACCAAATACTTTTGTCCCCTAACCTCAGCTGCAGACACTTGCTCTTTTTTCCTCTGACTGAATTTGAGATTTTCACTTGAAATGTGTCCACTGAGGTAAGAAAGGGTTAAAGGTTTACAGAATGTTTCAGCTATGGAGCCATTTCCCCTGCCAGCTTGTTCAGGCTCCTTTGAAGCTGTAAGAAAGCCTCAGATTTTTTCTTTCTTCTTGTCCTTCTCCAGGCCATACTTATCACAGCATGGTTCAGCTATTCCTACTTCAGTTGCATTTTGTTGTACTTCATTTTCCACTTTTTCTTCATCATTCTTTGTTTGCAGTAATTCTTCTTCAGCTTCTTTGTAACCACACCTTCATTTCTAACAGGCTTAGCTGGATTGCCTTTTGTTTCCATAGCTACTGGCTTTCCCTCATAGGGTGTGTCCGATTGTCCTTTCACCCCAGTCATCTAGATGCGTATAGGGAGAGAATAAAAAAAAACCCCAAACTAGAATTAATAATCTTTAATCTGTATTAAGCACAAACATATACAACTACCTTCAGAGAACTGCCTTCTACTTCTTGTCATTCCAGCCAGATTCAGAGGTCGCATCTGGACTGGGTGACAGGCACAGCTAGTCTTCCTGCCACCAGTGGGAATCTGACCAATCCTGCCTCTTTCTTGCCTACGTGCCTGGATTTCCTTCTGGCAGAAACCAAAGTGCACGAGGTAATTACGAACTGATGCACAACTCTATTTTGCCCTCATAGGAAGTCAGGATGTGGCTAAAACATATAGCTGGGCCTAAAGAGCATCCCACAGTGCACTAAGCTAGGCACAGCTAGCATGTGGCTTTTACACAAATGAGTAAATCTGTACTGAAGAAAATTAACGCTTGAAAATTTTCTTACTTCTAAAGTGTCATATTACCTGTTCAAAATATTAGAGCTGAGAGTGGGATCTTTGCGAAATTTCCAAAGCACAATATGCATCACTTATTAACTAGCATAAATTACAAAGCAGGTTGGATTCCTAAAAAATTTCCACAAAATTTCTGTCAAAAGTTTCTTTAGATGCAGACAATTAATTCTTCTCACAATAAATTCTATTCTGTCTTAAAAACAACAGCAACAAAAACCAGATGTCAGTGACTTTTCGGCTATATTAATTTTTACTTATCCTAACGATGTCTGGAAGGAAGATCACATTCAAACATTGAAAACATTTTATTTCTTTAGATTTAACTGCACGCTAAAGAAACGCAGAATATAAATGCTGTGTAAGGTTGTTCATTTTCAGTAAAAAGGAGTAAGCCATCCACACACAATTTTATATTTATGTCTGAGACACAGAAATTGTGTTTTCCTACATTAAGGTATCCCCATGCCTCTAGACAAAGTAACATATTACTCTTATTTTAGAAACAGTATCGCATATATATTGTTACAAATGTTTCACTGTATAGGGAACAGCATACCAATGAGAATTTAAGTTTGTGTATGTCTGGTACACCACCTGAATCACAATGAAAGTTTCCTCAAATGTGAAGGAGTTCAGAGCAACCAGAGACAGGTGATCAACGGCAATTTGTCCGACTGAGCTAGCAAACTTTAGAGGGCCAAAAGGAAACCTTATTTTTGCTGCAGAGAATCACTGTTATCCCTACATGAGCTTCACTTAAAACTACAAACAACCAAGAACAGATCCAAGATGCTCCACCCTAGCCACTGAAATCAGGAATCAATAAATTAAGACATGAAAGATTTCAAGGAGTGGCATGAGGGGACTGAGGAAGGTACTTAAACTCTCAGTAAAGAGTAACATCGTTTGGTTTTCTGTCTTGCCATACGATTATCCCCCACCTAGTAATGTAAAAGCTCTGACAATTTTTTTTTTTGTGTAGCTGATTTGCTTACCACCTCTCTTGTCTGCATGAGATTTTGGGTATCAAATATTACAGTTGAGTGCTCATTGCCGTCTCCACAGATGAAGCACTAATCTGGATCCCTCTCCTCTACCTGGCTACTTATTTTCACTAAGCTGGCTAGAATTTAATATCTTAGGCCTCCAAGACATGTCAGTTTCTGCTGAAATAGCCCAACAAGTTCAAGATTTTGAGATCTGGGGGAAAGACAGAGGGACAAAGGGAGATGAAGGTAGGATGGATAAAACAGGAAACCAGGTTAAAAGGTCCTTCCTGAAATTGTTTGAAGAAAAAGTACCTCAACAAAAAGCACCATCACAGAGGCAAAATTAGAAAAACCTGAAAAATGCAAATATTGTATGTTTCAGCTGTACTGCAAGCCTCTAAATTACAAAGCTTTTAATTAAGCCAAATGCTACATTCTTTTTGCCATCCAAAAGTATTATTAGCTCACATTAAAGATGCAAAACTTCTTTTTGAAAGAATTTTGCCATCAAATGGGGAAAAAAGTGTATTTAAAAAAACCAAAACACTTAATGTATCACAGAGAGCTGCCATAAGAGCTCAGTGGAATAAACCCTGACAGTAGAATTCACCTTACCTGATTTTACCTGTCTACAGTTGTGCTAATCATCTTTACTCCTGTAGTCAAAATGACAACTCTACAGCCTTAGTTCTACAATCTGTTTAAGAGGCCCATCCTGGTGTGGAGATGCATCTTACAAAATATTCCATTTCCCTCTGTTAACAGCACAATGAGCTTAAACATTTTTTTTCCTTACTGTAATGTTTAAAGCTAAGTGAGACGAATCTCACCTGAAATATTTTTCAGGAGAAAGGCATTCCTATTCTTGGTAGTGGATCCAGAACTCTAAAGGGTCTCTCTGACCCCCAAAGATGACAGGTAAATACACTAGCTATATATCCAAGGGACTGAAACAGATAATTTCAAAACTGCTAATCTGCTTTTCCATCAAGTGTGATACCGACCTTCTGTTTCCACATGGCTTCCTGGGGTGCAGGTGGAAAGGTGCATGGAACTCTTCCATGATTCATGTGATAGGGCAATGGGAGGCTGGGATCTAGTGGCACCCATGGGACTGAAAGTGTGGCAGGTACAGTAGGCAGATCACAATGAGCTTTATGTAAGTTATATGATGCTCTCGCTGTCTTGTCAAGAGAACTCTTGTAGATTGCAACTGATGAATCTCCTGCAGCATGAGTCAATAAATAAGAGCCCTCCTGCAAACTAAAAAGATAAAGTTCAACATGAAAAATATTATTTAAATCTTTTTGGTTTGTTTCATTTGATCAGGATAGCTACTAAGTTCTCAATGCAAAAGCATAACATCTTTAGATATTTACTTATCAGTCCCTGTTTTATAAAAAGGCTATGGACAAAAAAGCATGAATTAAACTGTATTGATAAATACATACTAATTCATGTGTTTATAATGTATTCATAATGTACTAATCTATCATCAATGTACAGATTGTCATCATATTCAACAAAACATTTAAGCATACACTGAAAACCATCCATATTTGGTAAACTATAATTCTTTAATCATCGCCTTACAAAGCATAATGCATATATAGACACAGACACAAAGAACAGATGTGCTTTAAATACATGCAGGATTAAACAGGTTTTCAGGACGATAAACGTCAACCAACTGCCCACATCAAAAATCTTAGCCACAAATCATGAAGCTACAGAAATTATGAAGTGCGGGAAAACTCTTCTGTAATTCAAATTAAGAGGCTTCACACATAGTGCAAGAAACCTGCTTCACAAAAAAATTAAGAGACACTTGCAGACTGAAAGCCTTGAAGCAGCTAAATAAAGAAAAGGAAGGAGCAAGAGAAAGGTTGCAGCGTTGTACAGAAAGACATATGCTGTTGTAAGTCAAGCTAAGCAAGGGAACACAAACAGTATTATTTCTACAGATTAAGCAAGAAGACTAACAAAAACCAGAAGTCCAAATTTTAAATGTCAGCCTACATACATAACATTACAACTCACTCCTGTGAACTGTTTAATCGGCTCCGAAGTGTCCAGTCTCCTCTCTTGAATAAGTAGTTCACAAAAATCAAATTCTTATTCTTTTGCATCATTTATACAAAACCTGTAATCCTAAGCACATTTTTACACAGTACTGCATTATGCTATGCTAGACCTAAAAGAATCTGTACAATATTTCATGTATATGAAGAAATAAAAATCAAAGAGTAGACAAGCATTCTACAGAAGAAATAGGATGAGCTGGGTAATGTTGCAAATAAATACAATGAACAAGAACGGAGCACTTACTCAGATACTTTCTTCAAAATGTGGTGAAGTATATTTAATGAATTTGCAGGCCTGCAGAAAAGAAAAAAAATTACAAAAGTAGTAACTTGCAAGGCTTGTTAGGGTTGCAAAATCATTGCTAAAAAAACCTACTAAAAATACTCACTTAATCAATCCAAGTTTTTCTCTTAAACTTTCTGGAGAAATCTTTTCTAGCATAATAAGCTTTGATGTAAAAGCATCAATACGTCCTGAAAAATATTAGTTCAGTTACTACACTAAAAATAAAAGAGAACAAATGCAAAAGCATCATTTGCAAACCTAATGCATTTTAAAAGGAATAAAAAATTTTGCTCCTTTACAGCATAGAACAGTGAAAAGTATTTATCAACGTTGCACAATAACAGAAAGTAAAATGTATAGCTGCTTTAAGTACAGACATCCATATTTGGGCTGTCTTTCTACATCAGGGAGATGCCCATGATTCCAGCAAATCTTACATCTTGGGTGATGTCTGGGATATACAACCTCGTTTTGCCATGGCCTTAATCTCTTCAGTTAGTTTGTATCTTCTCAAGTTCTTTTGAGCCTCACCACTATGCTTCCTCACTGGAGAGATCATTTAAGTTTACCTTTTACAACAAATTTTCTTCTGAGTTTAATATACTTGTTTTTCTATTCTGATACATTACAAACAATTGTGTTATTTGATTTTCTGGGGATTCTGTACCTTTGTGTCTTGATTTTTTCCCTCACCTGAAAAATTACAATTTACAATTCAGGCCTTTTTCATGGCAAATTGTTAAAGACTATTTGTCTTTGACATAGCTAGAAGCAACAATTCAAAGCTCTCCTCATCACATTTTTAAAATAAAGGCTGACAAGAACAGTTTACCTCACTTTTTCACTTGATAAGCAATAAAGATCATTAGCATAGCTTGTACACTGATGTGGTGACCATGCCTTACCTTCAGGTTCTCTCTCATGTTGAGGTTTTCCCAGAGATCTGTTCTATTCCAGCTCCCACAAGGAGAATGAGAAAAAAGGCAGCATAATAAAATACGACCTACTTGGTGGAATTTACTGCCTTATTACAAATCTGCTCTCGTAGGAAGTGTAAATGCTTCAATTGTACAGTTAAAACTGCTAAACCAAAGCATTTCACATTCCAAGCTAAACATTACTAGCAATTTGTTACGTGATGTGTAAGACCGCCAAGTAAGAACTCTCATTTTAACAAATTTTTTAAAAATGCACCAGGACAACTCATTTCTTTTAGACATTGTATATTTGTTACTTTTCTTGATATCAGTATTTTGAGCACGACTAAGCAGCTAGGTTTAATATTCTGCGTTGCTGACTAGAGGAAAAGAAACTTGAAGTCATTATTTAAAAAAAAAAAAACCAAAACTCTTTATCTTCTCCATTCCTTATCAGCCTCTCCTCAAATCAGAAACTTCTCTGTTTCTAAACTCATTGATAGCATAGCTGGGGTGGGGGAATCTACGAACTACTCATACCTAATTTCTATTAATTGACATTCAGTAAGTTACCCATACAGTAAGTACTTCTTTCCAACCTATTTTTCAAATAATCTTTATTTAAAGGCCAATATTATCCTATTCAAGTGAAGGTAAACTATTCTTTTTGCAGTAAGTTTTGCTTAGGCACCTAATGCAAATAAGTGAATAATGGCTGGGGTAAAATGTTCCCATTAATCAGCAAAGCTTATCACAAATTTATTTACTGCCTAGATCAAGTACAAGTATCTTATTTGGGAAACATGTCACAGAGACTACTCCCTTTGCAGATGTAGATTTCCTACCTGAGTAGCAAGGGGACTGTCCTGGTTTCGGCTGGGACAGAGTTAACTCTCTTTTTAGTAGCTGGTACAGTGCTGTGTTTTGGATTTAGGGTGAGAATACTGTTGATAACACACTGAGGTTTTAGTTGTTGCTAAGTAGCACTTATCCTAAGTTCAGGATTTTTTGTTCTATTCCTTTTCATTACTATTATTATTATTTCATTATTACTATTGTTAGTATTATTTTTTTTTTATTTTTTTAATTTTTATTTTAGGTATTAAACTGTTCTTATCTCAACCCACGAGTTTTACTTTTTTTTTTTTTCTTTCCTCCTCCTCACCCCACTGGGAGAGGGGAGGGGGAAGCGGCTGCGTGGTGCTGAGTTGCTGGCTGGGGTTAAACCATGACAGGAACTTAAATCAACAACCGAGCAAGGTGCTCTACTAGCAAGAGGAGGACAGCACTCATCAGTTTGTTTGATGATAATGTCTCTGCTTTTGTGCAAACAACCACTACCTTCTTTGAGAACATACAAAATAAAAAATTCAACTTAATATCACACCTTGCAATTTCTGCAGGAGAGCATAGTTACACTTCTGTTTTCTTTCTCATCTCTTGAGCTGGCAGCACTGCTGAGTCACTGCGCTGAGCTACGAGATTCCTCCCTCAGCCACACAGAGCAATACAACACTGAGGAACAATGCTGGACAATTACAGAGCACGACCAAGGTCCAAAGAACTTTCCATCCATACTTATTCGGCAATACAAAAGATTGTTGAGACAGTGAATTAAGGTTTTTCAAGATCCAAAAACTCCTAAGCAATTTAACACTGAGGTCTGCTACATGCTCAAAACTTTAATTTTAGAGGCTTCACTTAAGATCTATATAGTCTCAGAACTGTCTGAACAAGAATGCAAGTTGTAGGTACTGTGTTAGTAATGGTAAGATCACAGTTTTCAAACAGTTGTTCCATACTTTCACACTCATACTGTGGGGTAAATTTAAAAAGAGCAATAAGTCTGTGGCTCTACTATGGTTGATTTAAAAATTCCTTTATTATAGGACATGATATTTCACTTAAAATAATTCAAATTATAGCACCATCTGAGAAGTCAATTCTGTCTTTCTGCTTACACCACACGATAACAGTAGTCTTACTTTCAGGTATCAGATTAATGAAAAAGAATGAGATATTCACCCCATTTTAAGTTGTCCATAATACAGGTATATTATCACCCTTAGAGAATTGTTCCTGGAGTTTCAGGACAAAGCTTTCTGTTGCAAAGAGCCCTCCAACTAAATCAGGACACTTGCAACATTGTATTTTTCACAGCTCCCCAGAAATACAAACTGAAAGGCAGAATTTCACAGCTACCTTGCAATTATTTCTCAATGAGAGCAGAAAGAATCCCTAGGTAGAATATGGTAACAGTGTCCTATTAAAAGCTGCGGTAGATGCTCTTCCATAAAATGGATCATTTACTTCCACATACATCTTTTTACCTATGTCTATGAGAAACTATGTGGCGGTACCAAAAATCTGCAGTCCTCAATTTGCCTACCTGAATAAATCACATACTCTGTCAGTATCAAAAGTTGGTGACATGCTGAGAGTCCAACTCTGTATTTGTAGCAGACTCGGTTGTTTGTTTTTGTTTTGTTTTTTTTTTTTCTAAATAGCAGTGGGAGGGGACCTGCCCCACATGCTGGGAGTACTAATTTACTGTGCAGGACAGTGACAACCCACAATAATCCTGTGCTTCCTCAGAGCACACAAAAGGAGAACCCCTGCAGACCCCAGGGGTTGCTGCTGGAAGAAGCGCATCCAAGAGCTGACAAACAAACATCACTGGAATGACCAGTGTTTCTCAATCCCAATGACTTTTTCTCCCAAGCACACAAACAGAGCGAGCGTGTCAGAGGCCAGGCCTCTGAAGCCTGCCAGCCTAGGGCTCCATGCCCGTTTCACAGCTAGCAGGTATCTATGAAGCAGACACTGAGGAACCTCCGATCAGAAGCGAATGGCTGTTTGTGCCAGAACAACTCCTGCAGCACGCAGCCTGCTTTCTCCTACACTCCTGAAAGCCTCTATAAAAAGGGGTGTTGGCTGGATGAGCTGTCTGCAAACTTCTGCGTGCAAGCCATACGTTAGGTATCCTGTAACTGATGGGAGATCAGATAGACGTGCATTCTTTCAGTTTGTGTACTTTGTAAGCAGATTAGCCCTCTCTCTACCGTGTGCATAATTACCTCTTTGTGAGGATTTTTTTTTAGAGAAGGGAAAAATCACAGTAAATACTGCTTTTAAAGTTTAAAATTAGAAACATAATTTCCATTAAATATGGACAGCAGACAAAGATAGATGCAATTGGCAAAACTATCACCTCAAATACATTAGATTTCACATAAACCTTATAATTCTGATAGGATGCAAAGTTGGTATGTAAAAATTAGGAAAAAGACAACTCAGCATTTCTAAAATAGTATTCTGATGTGAGCCACCAACAGCAAAAGTGTAATTCAGTGCACAAGTGGAAAGGTTAGGCAACCACAGGCCACAACTGCTGTCGTAACAACCATAAAAACCAGAGAATTTTTTCTACAACAGGAAAGCGAGGCAGTCCCCGCTGCACAACATTCATTCACTGTACAAACAGGACTGCCCTCACTCCATAGCAAGTGCCAAACACATTCTAAAATGCATTTTGACTAACCACTTTGTTGTAGGTTTTCCCTTTTAAAATCTTACTAACTACAAGATAATTGGTATCAGAGAGCTCTCCATATATTAAAAGGGTTGTTAAAATAACCTGGCCACATTCTTTATATGCATCATTTTCATTTCTCTGCAGAATATATGTATCCTAATAGACATAAAAACTTCCCTGACGTTTAAAATGTCATTGTACAAACACAAATACAGCATTTTCTGCAGGACATTTGTTAGTGAAACTGTCCTTATAAAGCTGCATTCCTAGTGTGCTTGGTTTATGTGATTTTGGATAAATGGTCTTTACAAGTAAGATACCTTTCTGCTAACATTTCCATGCTTTTTATCCCTGCTTTATTGTCTTTTTATTTTCTGTGCTCTGAATTACAGCTGTCATGTCTTCTACATGAGATTTGTAGTTTCCTGCTTCATTCTCACTGAATGTATGTTACTTATCATTCATAGATTCTATTACATTATCTCCTGTTTCCATCTGCTGCATGATACAGGACAAGGAGTAACAAGACCACCCCTTTGACAGGGATGTTTCAAGTCATATCACATATTAGGAAATGAAATTTCATGGATCAGTTAGATATGGACAATGGAAAACCTGAAAAATGTGTTTAAAGTAAGATGATCCAGTGTTCAGAACTCCTGAGGAATATCATAGCTATGGAAAGAAGTTTTCAGTAAACTTACGCTATGTATTTTTCTCCTTCCTGTTAGGAATTTCATTTCTGCAAAGCCAGAAAATTATTTCCAGTACCTTAGATATGAGACACATGTACATTGTTTTCAAAGCATGTAACTTCTCTTATTTCTGAACAACAGAACTTGGTTTAGCCCTATCTTGCTTGTTTTTCCTCATTCTCTTGTATGTTATCTGTCTACATGTTATCAGTGTAGAAATATGAAGATTATTGCCTGCTTTCAAACAAAAGTAAGTAACATTTGACCTTTTCCCATAGTGCAAGTTCAAAGGCCAAGGAATCAGTATCCTCTGAGCCACATACTTGATCCTCTGTTCGTCTTCTACTTTGGTATGTAATAACAAATTTATTTAAAATGATTTCACAAAATGATAAGATATATTTATAGCTCACATTTCATCAGGAAATATTTTTACCACTCCTGTGATAATTCACGTTGTATATGACTCATTTAAAAAAAGAAAAAAAAAACCAAACAAAAAACTCCCCCCAAAACCCAAAGATACTTTAAGTCATGAAGATTACTAACTTCAGAGAACTAAATTCACACTTACAGATACATTTGTCTTTGAAAGGCAAATAAATGCAGTTCTTGAAAACAAAGATTACTGGATGCTATTAATCTAAAATGAAAGCTGAAATATCCTCATTCACCACCCCACAGAAATTTTAGACAAAGCGCTTATTTAAGATAAAAGTGAAAACTAAAATTAGAAAGTTAAAATAAAGACATATGGAATATACCTTTAATAAATATTTTTCTCTTCTGTTATTCTATGCATATTCAGACATACATGTTTCCTAAGCAAAAATCAACACATGAACTTACCGATATAAAATAAGCATTCAGAATGCAACATACTCTCTGTCCACAACTGACATACTTCACTTTCTGTAAGAGCTTCAACACCGTAATAGGCTTGGTATTCTAGTTTAGGCAATAGGAATATTGGAGTAAGCTATAAAAGTGAAGATTCAAGAAAAATCAGCACTCACTGTCCAAAAAATGCCCACAATTGAACAACATTTTGTAGTTGATAATCATCATAATCTTCCACTACAGCTGAAGCAACAAAGACATTTCACAGATCTTGTGTGATGGCTCACATTCTATGAAACCCACAGTACAAACTTCGGACTACAGAGACTCTATATAGAGGAAGGTGAAATGGACCAAAAAAAAAAAAAAAAAAAAAAAAAAAAAAAAGCCTAGGTAAGCTTTTCCAGCTAATAAAATTTTGCTGCTAAGTAAATTTTCCATGAGACTAAATTAATTTGAAGTTCACATTTCTGTGCTCTACTGCCCTCTGCAGGAATTTAAGAAAAAATACATTATTATATTTCTGATTTGCTTATTTTTAGTGGAATCCTGACATTTATTCCTCTTGTCAGGATCTCACTTGAAACTAGAACCTAATGCTTTGGACTCTCATTTGAAATCAGAGGCTAACCTTTGTGTGTTAACACTAACAGAGAAAATATAAGCCTCTTCTCACTGACAAATCACAGTTTAAATTTCAGCAGGAATTCAAAAAAATAAACAACAGTGCTCAGTTTTTGATTAACAAACTAAGCAGCTATTAACAGGCATTTATAAGCAGTGGATCAATAGCAAAGAGATGGTATTTCTTCAAAATAAGATTCTGAGCGTGGAATCTTAGCAAGTAATCAGAGTTACAAAGATCTATTTCCATTTCAACAAAGCATAAACACCTCACAAAAAGCCTGCCTACCATAATTCTGGTATTCTGGGGAGGGAGATACCACATCAAATTTGTTAAATGATTCAGAGGACTCTTGACAAAATAAACTACTGAGGACTCCAGAATAAGCTTTCCTTCTCCTGATGTTACAAGGAATATTTGGATTACACTTGCATTTAAAGCATTTTATTCCTTAAGAAAAACGCTTTTTTCAAGCAGAAGGAATAGGATCTCTTTTTATCTTTAAATGTGTCCTCTGTTGTTCATTCTCCTTTTTCACAAGGAAATAGGAAATTTTCACATGTGAAATAGGAAATCTCCTATTTCTCTGCTTAACTAGGCATAATACAAGGCTGAATCCTGCTTGAAAATATTTATGATCATGAACATTCTCAAAGCCTTGGGCCAAAAACCTAATTACTGCATTAACTTTTAAGAATAGTTCGAACTGACATTAGTTTACATGAGTATAATTACCCATGCCTATTACTGTAATGCAGTTGTAGTAAAAAATGCAGAATCACACTTGCTTATCTTCTAATCAAGTAGACTTAAAGAAATCACAAGTTATTCTTCCCTCTCTCCCTACAGCAAATATTTACTTAAAGAAGACACACACTGTAGAGTTACAATTAAGTGTGCTAATTGCCCAAGTGAAAACACAAATGCTATCAAGGATTGGGAATCCCAGAGACGCCAGTTGAGCACAACTGTTTAAAAAAACAAAACAAAACAGCTAACAACAAAATCTGTACCTTTTGGGCTTTTTTCTTTTTATGGTATCGTGGCAATGACTTCACTTTTTGCACACTGCAACGCACAAGTAACAACAGATCATTCAAACTGAATAGCTTATACACAAGGTTGCCATCCTGAGGTGCTTTATACTCTGAAGGGTCTTCTTCAAGCATCTGAAGTTCATTTGGCAGCTTTCCTATAGAAAATAAATAAAACAGAGAGACAAGCTTGCACATTCTTTACCTGAAGCTAATTAGTTTTTTCTCTTGCAATAGGTTTAATTTTTTTGGTTTTTTTTTTTAATAGCATCTGTTTTGTTTCCTAAGACTTTGGGGTGAAAACAGTCTCATTAGGCACAAGAAGTCACTTATGTATTAAAAAAAAAAAAATTTGGAAAATGTCCACTATAACTTCTAAAGAGTATATTTTTAAATATTCCCAAATGTTTTATCCTAATCATTAGATTTCTTATACAAGCAGAGCTGTGAGACTCCATTCTTGTACAAATGGAGTTCAAAAGCTGTTTTTTAAGCCACGGTCACTCAGCACAAAGGAGACAAAAACTTTATTTACAGTGAATGCCTCCTGAGAGCCGCCATCCATTTATCAGTTACCGAAGTAACTCAAGCCTCAGGTCTGGATGGTAGCATACGCCTCTGTTCCAAACTGAGTTTGCTTCAACTTCAATACTAGCATATTCAAAAGAAACACTTACTAGATCTCCAAGTGCAGCTTTGAGGTAGGTTAACAAACACCCCTGTATCCCTTAGAGATATTTTAACAAAATATTTTAAATAAACAAGAATAAACTCCAACTTGTTTAAGATTATTTATTGAAAATTTATCCAGTTCTGGTTTTTGTCCTGCAGATATGTGGAAATATGTGTCAAAACTACAACTACAAATAGGTATTGCTGTAGTACTATGAATAAATACATTTAACATCAAATTTAGCGTTTAAATGCATCTTTGAATAAATGTATACTGTGTGAGATATTATCATCCAAGTGACCAGAAATAATTTTCTGTTAGTGAAACATTTAACTTAGTTCTGGCTTTCTGTAAAAAAGACATGCATAGAAGTTTATCATCTTGCTATAGAATTTTCAATTTGTAGAATTATGCTTTCTATTCTTTCACAGTCACACTTCAGCATCTTAGCAATATTGGTTTCACTACCTCTATTAAAAAAAAAAAAAAAAGATTTCTATTATCAAACACCTGAATTCCATGCTCTGGCTTTTTAAGAGAAGGAGAAATAGAAAGAGTACCATGCTGCTCAACCCTTCAAACTGAGGGAGGAGACATGGTCTTTTAGTGACTACTAAAATTCAGTTAAATCGATAAAAATGTAGGAAGTGATAACACAATTTCAACTGAAACAGAGTTAGTTGTGTTAACTGTTTCCAATACACATTAAGTAATTAAGATTAATTCTTATGTGATCAAATGCACAGCTAGTCAGAAAATACCAGCGAAACATGTTTCCCCACCAAAAAGCATTGATTCATTGGAATTAAATATTTGAGAAAAAGAGTATCTGTCCTGATGCAATCTGCCTGGTTTTCTGTCAATTTACCTAACACAATAAAGTGCTTCTAACTTCAGTTGTACTGTTCAGCGTTCAGTACTCTGTTGTACTGTTCAGAGCTCAGAAGCAACTCAGGCATGTGAGAAAAACCTCAAAGTTCATGGTCCCTAGGATTTTCAAGACTTCTAGTTCTTGGTTGAGGTCTGGATGTAGCATAAGTTTAATTTCCAGCTAAATGCCTGAAAACTTGGAGAGGTGGCTTGTAGTGAGTTCTTATTAGTCTTCTGGAACACATTGCTAGAAGCTAAGAAACAGCAACTGAACTAGGAGTCTCAGAACTTAGACACCCAAATTTCAAGTTTTCTTTCAAGTTTTAATTGCATAATTTGATAACATTTTTCTTCTACAGAAAATGCAAAAAATCCATTTTTGATCGACAAGAAACTGGTTTTGCAGATCAGACTACTCAAATATTTGAATTTCTGAGGAAAAGCAACTCATTTCATCACCAAATGATTTTTTTTTCCTTGCTTAAAAACCTTGTGTAGAACAACTTCTTGTTTCTCTAAAGTAAAACAATATTTCATATTCACCTCTGTGGACAAACAGCTCCCAAAATGCTCCCTTATGTGTGCAAGACAGTAATTCTCACACAGAAAAGGTATTGTTAAAAAAAAAAAAAAAAAATTTAAGTCACATCTTTAAATAAATGTAGAGGTACTATTAGGATGTTCTTCAGATCAAGGAGTTAAAATGTTTTTCTGTTAAATTTTACCAAAAATTTGAAATTTTACTCCTTACACAATGAACACAATTACTTACTCTTTGGTACTCCCTGAAAAAGCCAAGTCCAGGTATTTCTAGACACGCTGTTGGGATTTGAGGCAGGGGCTGGCACAGTTTCTGTGCTGGACGTCACCAGTGGTTTTGGAGATTGAGGCACATGGGCTGGTGTAGCATTAGAATTATCACAGCTCACCACTGGCTGCTCATGAGCTTTTTGGGAAGGTGACTTGAGAAGTTCAGTTTGCATTTTCAAAATCTGTCCAACAGGATCAAATTCTTTGGAGAACTTTCTTGTAGGCTTTCTGGAGGCATTTTTTCCCTGATCCATGATATCTGAGCAATCAGTCACGCTTGCTAATGGAATCTGGGTGGGAGAAGGTGATTTGGCAGTCTCTGCTGAGGTATGAGAAACAGTGTTTGGTACAGGTGTTTTGCAACAATCAGTGCTTTTACATTCTATATCAATTACCAAACGCTCTTCATCCGTGTCACTACTGCATAAAGAAGTGTAAGTCTCATTTTTTTGCGGAGCATCAGACTCTTTCTTGTAACTAACAGCATTAGATAGAATATTTAATTTTGTTTCACTGTCCAATACTTCTTTGGTCACGACATGCTGTGCTTTGTTCAGTCCTCTGAACAAAAGCTCCTCTGAATTAAAGCTTTTAAGAGATGAATTTTCTTCAGGGCTGAAGCACAGAACGCCATCTAATGATGGAAGCTGCATGCTCGCACATACTGAAACTCCTTGCTCAGAAATGGTGTTTTTCCCTTCTTCATCTCCACTGTTTATGGTGGATGTACTTTTTTTCCCCATTTTTAGGCCGTGTGATAAAACTTTAGCAGTGTTACTAACTGTAGGAAAAGTACTTTCCATTCTAGAAGTTCTTGAGAGCTTGACAGTTGCTCCAAAAGTTTCCAGTTCTGTAACATCATCATCAAAGTCCATCCCTGTGTCATCTGGAAGAGGAATCTTCCTGTACTGGTAGGTATCAGAAGACACCTTAACACAGAGAGAAAAAAATAATAATATAACAAAAATAAAATAAAACAAACCAAGAAATAGGATGTGTTAATCACAAACGAGACATTGTCAATTTGAAAACATGAAAAATGTTCTACTGTCCATATTTTCACTGTTGTGAGAGAGGGGCAGTAATTGAAGAAAAAAAAATTCCTGTGTTTAACATAGAATCTCTTAAGTCCTAGGAGTTGAACGGCCTTTCAAAAGAGAAATAAAGTTCATAAGAACTTTTCCCACTTATATACACTGATCAAAATACATTTTAATGAAGTAAACCTTAAAGCTGAGATACCAATGTAATAGAAGCATTTAAAGGAACTAGATAGACATTTTAAAACATAGGGTCCGTAACTCAGCAGTAGAAAAACTACCAACGGGAAACCTAAATTCTCCTTCATTATCACAGGACAAGTAACTTGGGAATTATAACAGGGGGTTTCGGGTTTGTTTGTTTGTTTGTTTCCAAGAAGAGGTGATGCTACATACATCCCACTGAAACAGATTGTCCTCAGCTGGTTTGTCCATCAATACATCAGAAACTGAAACGTAAGACGTTTTAGTTGCTAGGAAGTCCATTGGAATTTCATGGAAGATTTGGTTCCTCTCTCTTACTGTCATTTCCTTTCTCAGGAGAGGTGAATCAACATAAACCACTTTAGCCGGTTTGCTACCTTTTCAAGAACAGAAAGAGATTCAGTACACATTAAATGACAGGAAAAAAGATTGTTCTATAATTTAAATAATAAATCTTTCAACTTCCAATTATTGTCAAATCCATTCCACATTCACACTAGAAGAAATGAAAAACTATCCTCTCATTCATTAACAACAGAAAATAAAATTATGTCCAGATACAGTGTGAATTATTAGGATCCTGTAGCAGCAATACATACCACATTAAGTCGATCATATTTTAAATGCAGTTCTAAGTAGAGAATTTGTAAAATAAGAATTTAGGATTCGCCATTCCTTATACTGCATTATATCATCAAATGTATTCTGTTTTCCAAAAAGATCTTTTTTCTTCCTTTGATGAACCTCAAAAAAAATTCATTCTTTCTTTTAAAGTCTTATTGCCCAAAAGTGATGGCTGCAGTTTATATTTCTTCTAATCAGTAACTATGTCCAGGCTCTGCTGCCCCACTCTCTTGTCTACACCTTCACACACTTATATATGAATCATCCATAGATTCATCCAAAAATAACAGTGATACCCTGCCCAATGTTACACAGAAAGCAAAGGCACACGGTGAACCTAGTATCACTGTTTTAGAAAAAAAAAAAAAAAAACCAAAAAACCAACAAACTGTGCATGAAAAAAATACAATTAATGCAAGAGGTGGGTTACAGAGAAGGTGGAAAAGGAAGGAGAGGAGAAACCCTTCAAGAAACACTATATATTGCTAACATATTCTGAATGCCCTTTAGGTGTTAACTTTGGATCTAAAAATTAAGTTTAAAAACCGTAAAGCTGATATAAAAGGAGTCAAGCATGTCTTTACAGATAAAGTAATTTAATTTCATGTAGGAAAGTGCAAAATTTGTAAGATTTGCAGATACTTGACAGCTTATTTACTACTATCCAGAAGTCTGTTATACAAATCGGTGTGAAATGCACACAACATGGACATTCTAAGACAACAACCATTATAAATACTCATAATGAAAAAACCCCTAGTGTATTAAAAAAAAAAAAAAAGGTTAACAAGAGAGGAAATCTATATTCAGATTACTGGTGGAGTGCCTGACAACTAAAGTATAGCACTCAGACGAGTTAATCAGTTTATTCAGAACATTTTTTGTTGCAACTAGGAAGAGTGATCTCCATGGACATTCATTATTTATTCATTATTCTATGATGTAAATAGGTCCTTTTAATTCCAGAAAATGTTTGCTCTTTCTTTTTTCATAAAACTTCAGAATTTTTCTTTTTTAGCTTATTGAAATCAGTTCACTTGATAATTTTAAAAGCTTCATGCAGTTGTTTTCTTTCCAAGGAGCAGAGCTTACAGTTTTGAAAAGCAAAAGGACATTTAACTGATTTCCCCCCCGAAGTGGAAAATAGCTGTATGTCCAAATTCAATGTTAATGGTGATACCTCTAGAGGTTGTTACTATTCTCAGTAACAAGGTGGAACAAGGTGTAGAAAACTATGAAATCACCTTGCTATCAGCTTTCCTCCTTGAAAACAGAGGACAAACTATAGCAACGGATTTTTTTGAAGTTCATTTTTTACAATAACTTTGATTAAACTAAACATTTTTCTTTACAACACAAAGGTCTCTGACTCCTTACCAGATGACAGCTGAGAACTATTAACTTCAGATTTTTGCCCTTTAAGATGCATGAACTAAATAAGTCAAATTTTATTACTTTGCTTGATTCCTTAAATTAAAAACATGGAAATACTTAAGAGAAATTATTTTCTTATAGCTGCATTCTAGAGTGCTGCTTCTTCAGAAAAGGTAAAAATCTGAGTTTATAATTACAATTATGATTTTCATTAACCTTAGCTTCTTTCTTTTTTAAATAAAACCAAAATTAAACTGTTCTATTACTGTGTGAACTAAACCAGATTACCTTCTACCTTCCCACAGTGGGTTTTACTGAATTTTCTAATTTCCTGTTCTTCAGTCTGCTCGAAAAGCATTATGATAATATATAAAGGTCTTCCTGGACAATAACATAATTTTTGTAACAAAAACATACTATACCTGCAACAGAGATCATTTTAATGCAAACTGGAATTTCCCATTGTTCCTTGTAGTTTAGTCCATGATTATTCAGTAAAGTAAATAATGATTGATTACTTAAAACAACTTGAGGACAGTATTTCAAAGCAAGTTTTTCTGCATTTGAATCTGAACTAATATCCTAAACAGAAAAAAGTTAAAGTTCTAAAGGTTTTTTTTAAGAAGTACACACATAAATTTAAATTCATAAGAAAAACCCCAAACCCAAACAAACATGGATTAACACCCCCCCCACCCACCCCCCCCGCCAAGCCCAAATACCACCACAGTGCCAGGCTTCAGAATCAAATGAAAAAGCAAAAAATTCCCCTGAATGTTTTTGGCTGAATCTTATGCATCCACCTTGCAGCATGAGAAAACATATCTTCTTAACTCGTATCTTTCAGTTCATTCCTATTAATTTGAATTACTGGGTTGAACAGGAATTTGGATGATCACGAAATATGGGAGTGCATTGCAGAAGAAGAAAAAAAAAAAACAAACCCAGATTCACTCACACGTACATTACAGAACTTCTTACGAGTTAAGTAATAGCACAATAAAGACATCTAACATTAAAGTATGGTTAAAACTGAACGGTTGTTTAAATACAGATTACCTATAAAGAATCTTAAAACAAATATAAAAACATGAAGAATACAAATTCAGAATTTAAATGATAAAATTATTAAACATTTTGAGTACATGTTTTCATGAAGAGAGGAGGCTGGGAATGCTCATGAGGTGAGAGGAGAACCTCAAGGACTAAGAAGATAACGGAAGCCCAGGAGCACTGAGGACCATGAGAGAGAAATAAGAAAAATCTAGCTATGTTCTTTTTTCTGCCACCTGAGACATCATCAGAAATATTCTCTGTTTATAGCTATAACAACTCTTGAGGCATATATCATTCTCCTGTGTCACCTCTGCTACTTTCTTAAGCAAAAGTGTCTGCAATGACAGTGCTTCTGTTGAAAGTTTGGGTTTTGATATGTGAACAAACTCCTTAAATTAGTGGATAAAAAATTATCTGGAATAAACAGTCACAAAAAACGAGTTCTACAGAATGAAAAACTCATTGATTTTCTCTGTGGAAGAACACAAACAGAAACATTGGATATTTAATGGTAAGGTGGAATGGAATCTAAAAATTGTTCAACTCAGAAATGGAGTTTATGCTGTTTAGCAAAAGAAATTCCCAGGGTAGGCTAACCTAATCGACTTTTCAGAAAACTAGACAGTATTTCTTCTTACCTTCAGGACTTCTTTCTTAAATCAGAAGTCTGTACATCTACATGCATTCGTATGTATGTATACACACTCACATACACGGAGGCCAGCTTAGAAATTGCAAACCAAAGTTTAAAAGGAACAACACTGTAATAAACAATTCTATCTAAATTTCACAGACGGTGTGTTCCAGTTTAAGGACCTCTCTAATGTTTCATTGAGGGAACAGAGGAAGTCCCTTCAAAAGGCACTAGGTCCAAAAGGTAATAACCCAACTTTTGAAGAAGGCAGTGTGATTGCTATAAATGAAATACTAAACAAATAATGATATAATATGTGTTCCTATCCTACAAAATGTGTAAGATTAGGAAAAAAAAAAAAAAAATATGAAGAAACTTAATGCTGCCACATAAAAAGGACCAAATTGCTCTTCTCTATAAAATATGCCTTAAAAATTACAATAAAGAGGTTACTTACATTGTGCATAATAGAAGCCTTTTTTTCTGGAGTTATAATAGATGTAACAGTTTTATAATCTGTGGGCAGTTGAACAGGCATGGTAGGGAAATCTGTTTTACCACGTCTTGCCGAACCCTGGAAGAAATCAAGCAGTATCAGAAAACGTCTTTAACTGAAATCATGCTGACCCAACATTGCATTTCTTATAATGAAAAATATTAAGAATTTATTATTTATTTATAATTATAAAGTTAGTTTTACATTAAAAAATATACTATTAATGTAATCTTTTTATTGCAAACATACAGTGAAGGGTGTTAACAGCCTTACTACCAAAGTAATTTCATTAACGTTTTCATTAACAATTTTAATTATAAATTATAACCCCTAACCCAAGCACTGAATAATACTTGTAAAAAACCTGAATCCTTGCATAACACAATCCAGATGTAATTCTACTTATTTGAAAATAACACCAAAACAATACATATATGTAAGATATTACCATTACAAGAAGATTTTTTTCCAGCCTAAAGGTCAACTGTGTATGAAACTTTCCTCCCATGATACTCATGATCTCCTGGAGTGTGTAAAACTCAGGATACTTTTGTACATGTCCAATACAAGCACGTAATAATTCCTAACATAAAAAGAAAAAATAGTTTATGCATCTGTATATTTCATAAGAATTTCATTTTAAAAAGTTTTTTTCTGCAATTGCAAGTTGCATTTGCATATACTTTCTGTAGAGAATACAGATATATTTAGCAGATTACTGCTAACAGGCTTGCTCAACTTTTCCAGTTAGAGACAGTATTTAAAAACTTAGAGATACCAGTACAACTCTATAATAATCTTACAATCACTGGTATCAGAACTGAAACATATTCTAAATTCTCCTCAACCCTTCATATGCAGGGCTAACGATGTATGCACACAGGCTCAGACCAATCATAAAAAAAAAGTTTAGTACAGTTTGAACTGTGCTAAACCAGATAATTATTTTCTTTTCAGTTTATTTATCTTGGCTTTTAGAGAGACTAGTTTTTTTTGTGTTACTACCTAATTTACACTAGGCCTAGGTAAAAGTTGCAAAGGTAAAGACATAGGAAGATTCCATATGTGTTGAAACTTGCTTTCATGTCAACTGTAGATCCTAAGATAATTTTTTCTGATATCTGAATTATGTACTTAAGACATTTAGGTTTTATTTAGTAACTAGAATGAGTTATTTCTGCGAGTATTGTTTAAAACTAAATATGTGCCTCTCTCTCATTTTTAACTCAGGATATCAACTTAATTATAAATACGAATTCAAGTTTGGAGACACATTTTGTGACCAGACAACAAGATCACTTAGAAAAACAGACACAAGTGTAAGATACAGAATTACAAAGTCAGTCCCTTTTTTTAAGAAAAAAGCAAGATTTCTGTCCTCACATGTGCCCAAACCGTGTGTTAACGGGAGAACAAATTTATCTTGTGCATGAAAAAGCATGTAATAAAAAGTGTTATTGTGAAATAGAAGCAACCCTTCTGAATTTAACTAAATGCTCTACTCACTAGTAAACACATTTATTTTTCTGTTTTATTCTGTAAAAGAAAGTGATGCGGCACTTACTAGGAAAGACTAAAATTTTAACAAAAGTATCTAAGTAGGCCATTTCAATTAAGGCAAGAAACTATGAGGGAAACAAGCAAGAGCAAGTTAACCCATTAATGGGAAAGTTTAACGAACTCGTATTCTGGAATTCTTTTCCCGAAATGTGCTATTAAACCAAGAAAGATACATAAAGTTGCATTCATGATCGATTTTAGAATCATCAAAGTGGTTATTTAACACAGCATGAACTTGTAGATGATTATGATCAAAGTCTGAGTAACCTCTGAGTAAAGTGACTTTGTAACATGCTACTGTGGAGGAAAGCTTAACATTCTGCCCAGTAGTATATATTTAGGAGCAGCTTGTTAACGTAAAGGCACACTTAAAACGCAATTTCTCCCTTCCCAAATATAAAGATGTCATTTACTTAACTGATGACTAAATCTTTGTACAGTATTCAGTGACCTCACTTATATAGTATCTTATTGGCTACAATAAACTGTGGGCCAAGCCATGCTGCACAGCATAAGGGAAATGGCAACTTCTCATGTCTCATCCCAACAAGGAATCAGCAGAAGTTCAGGGCACATCAGATCCCATGAGCAGTGCCTATGTATCTTAATCATGATTCCAATATGATTATTTAAGAAGAGAAGCAATTAAACACAGTATTGTTAATTACCTCAGTATAACACAGTGCATCTTCAGAGATGGTATCATAATCTTGGGCGCAGCTTTTTGCAGCATTTTGGGCAAATTTCATAAATTCTGCAATTTCATTGTTTACTACTTCTTTCATTTGCTGGGGGGAAGGAAAAATCTATTTTTAAAGACAGAATGAAATCCTGTAGGCTAGGTATGTAACCAGCAAAATGTCCGAAGATGTAGTACAGGTGATGGTACAGATTCCACTTGCTGCTCAATTTGGCAAGTCTTTGCATATGTTCAGAGTTTCACTTAAATAAAAAAATTTTTTGCAAGGCCCATTTCCTTAAAAAAAACCCCAAAACAACAAAACACGACCCCACAACAAACAGAAAGCTTCTTTTGATTATACACTGGTGGTTTATAAAAAGAAAGGTTACAAGACTTTGTTGGAGCAAGTTTATATGACAGAGCCACAAAGATATCCGAGCTCTGACTTCATAAGCAATTACATTATAAGTAACAACAACACAGTAGGTACTGATTTGCCTGGGAATGACATTCCCATTGTTACAGCATAAAATAAAGGAATTAGCATTAACAAGGAAGCATGGGAAACCAAATGCAATGGCTCAAAAACATTTGCTGATTAATTACATTATATAGGATTCAACTAAAATGATACTTCCAACCAACATGAAACATAGCCTTTCACTATTTAAACAACATGGCTGAGACTAAGCAGCAAGTGTGAAGCATAGAAGGTCAACGCACAGGTCCCCTCACATGCTAATGAAGGAAGTTCCCATTACAGGGTGCTGTCAAAGATCACATCAAAATGTATCCATCTCCTAACATTATACAATACTGCCACATAGCATCATGAAAAGGTAAAATCACAGTAAGGTCAACTCTTAACTTCCTTCTCATAAAAAAATGTGGGGTTTTGGGGGGTGGGTGGGTGTTTGATCAGCTATCAAAGATCTACACTTACCATCAGTTGTTCACACTACTACTAAAAAACAAAACAAAACAAAACAATCTACAAAAACCCCACCCACTTTCAATGAAATAACCAAATACACTTTAAATTTATATTAAAAATGTTATCCTGAATACTTCAGACCTTTATTACCATTCATAATACTATGTTAAAAGGAAATTATGACAAATTGAATTTAAAAACTTTTTTGCCACATTTTCCTTAACTCTTTGTAACAAAAAAATTATATTACTCCCTCTGTTCATATATACATATATGCACACTTACCAGATACGTGAATAGTTCTCTCTGACTTGCTGCATTAACTTGAAAATGGTTTATTTTTTTTGAGTACTTAGTCATCAGATATAAGTATGTTTTCTGCTCCTTCTCAGTCAAACAAGAGGTAAATGGATAGGGGAGTCTAGGTTCTGGAAAAGGATGATCGTCAGTTGTGCTTTTAGCCTCCACCTCAACTGGATCTGCAGCCTGCATGGTACAAGTTTGTCTGTTTTCTGAAGAGTTCGCCAATGCCTCCACATTTTTCTTTGCCTCTCTGAAAGAAAAGTAATAAATGAAAGAACTTACACTTTTCACATAAATATTAATATTTGTCAGAATTAATAAAGGCAGTCATGCAAGCCTAAACTTCAAATCCACCAAAATGCACTGTGAGATACTGTACTATTCCAATTGCTAGTCTATGTCATAGGAATTTTCTTATTCTGAAACTTCACCTGGACAATCAGACTAACCCTTAGTACCAACAGCAGGCTTGCCACCGGTTTAAAGATGAAAAAAAAAAATTTTATTTTTTTTTTTTTTTTTAACAAAATGTTGTATATATTGGTCTGTATACTCAATATTGAGGCAACAAGCTAAATATGAAACTGATTCTTTGTTCTGGAAACACTCATTATTAATGAAAAGATAAAAAGTCTCAACATTTTGTCATTCACTGATGGCTGTTGCTCAGAAACAGTTTGCACTCAGAGAGGTCTAACTTATGAGTCAAAGTTATGATAGTAAAGGAGAAAGACTTAACTAGAAAAAGCCTTTCTTTCACTGTAAAAGAAGTAAATTAAAAACACTTAATTGTAACAATAGAAATTCTGGATTTCAATGAAGAAATTCCTAAAAACAGAGTACACAACTCAAGAGTTTCATTTTCTACTCTAAACAATGCTGAAATCAGTTGCCAAAAATAATATTGGGCTAAGGCAAGGGGCGTAACTGCCCTAACAACAAAGAAGTAACATCACAAAGCTGGTTCTAAAAACAACTCCAGTATATGAAGGCCATCTTAGCTCTGCTCTATTTAAAATAACTGTTCTTAAGAGAGAAAATATTTAAGGTTAATAAAATGAACATTAACTGCTGATCGTGGAAAAAGCCTATTTTTAAGATACGATTTCAGCAGTAGAAAACATCTCAAGTGTTATTCAAACCCAGCAGTATCACGTCCACAGTTCTTAATAATACTTCACAGCTGTCTCTCTGAATATGAGAATGTGTCCATCCTTGTGGCACAAACTGGCAAATTTAATTAAGCTGCAGCAGCGACAAGATGCTGACTCAGATATGCCAATGTAGGAACA
This sequence comes from Gymnogyps californianus, assembly GCF_018139145.2. Taxonomy (NCBI): domain Eukaryota; kingdom Metazoa; phylum Chordata; class Aves; order Accipitriformes; family Cathartidae; genus Gymnogyps; species Gymnogyps californianus. The sequence continues at coordinate 5,932,108 of NC_059481.1, read as the reverse complement.
TCAAGAAATTCTAGCAGCTTAAATTGGCTATGTTCAGCACTGAATGAAATGGCAGCACATCAAGATCATTTCAGTATGCAGTGCTGTCACAGTCTTCATCAGGGTGCAAACCAAAATAATCTGACAGACCTTTTCTGTCCATATTTACAGCATTATACTTTATCTGAGCTAACGGCTTAAATTTTTCCCCTTCATTTTATCAACAACCTGCCTTCACAGCTTCTATGGTAAGAGAACATACACTTTAGTAAATATCTATCAGAAACCCCAATATAAAAACTGACAAATTTCCTCCAGCTTTTACTTTCACATTTGCCCCAACAGGTTCCTTTTCTCTTCCTCTTGACTATGACCACACAACCCAGTTCCATCAATTTCTGAATTTTTCTGGTTGCAACCTCTCTTCTGGCTATAAACCCACTTCTACCATACACAACTGAACACAATCCCACTCTTGAGTGCAGTCATGTCTGCTCCAGAAACCCTTTTTCTACATCATCTAAAGGAACAATCCTACAGTAATATCCAGTGCACCCAGTACAAGCTGTGAGGGCCGTGCTCATCTCTGCCAGTTCAAGGAAAGTTGCTCCAACGGAGATGAACCAGAAAAGCCTTCTCTAGCTAAAGATGTGGGATATAAAGAGTCATGTGATGTAGACAGGTAGTCCCCTCAAACGCGTCCTCAGCGTCAGTTCATAAAAATACAGTAATTCCCCTTCAGAACAAATTATTTCTCCACATGCTGAACTCCCCACTTAGAGCACAGACCTTGGTCTCCCATCCACCTTCTTTGTGGCGTGAATGTTCATCCACCATGAGACACTTGCCACTTGTACCTCCCTACCAGCTTAATGACTTCTTAAAAAAAACAATAGCCTAAATACAGTCCTCCAACTTTTGAAATCCAGCAGCATGAGCCATGCTTTTCAATATGCGAAACAAATGTTGATTCTACTTCCTCAACTTAAGAAAACAAAAAAAGACATCAAAACTGCACAAGCAATACTACCCATACCACCTGCGTTCACATAATTTCATTTCCCATTCTTCAGCTAACACTCTACGTAGTTTCTTCATTACTCAAGGAATTAATTGCGTCTCCACTACACCTAAGACACTGTTGGATCTATGTAAACAGTGTTGGCTACTTCCAAAAGATACAAGTAAAAAGGATTTCAAGGTACAGTACCGTCAGCCTTCTACAAAGTGAGAAGACATGGACAGACAGCAAGACATTAATTTCTAAAAAGAATTAGGTCTGGTTCATGGGTTACAGGATCCTTACCATGGCCAGTTAAGAGTGTGGGTCAAACTTCATCCCTCTTTGGTACACAAGAGAAAGCAAAAAACAACAAGCACCACCCCCCAAAAATAACCCAACCCCCATCCCAAAATCCCCAAAACACCAACCTCCCCCCCCCCTCCAAAGACACAAAAGACTAGAGGTCCCAACCTAGATTCTTCCTGCTTTCTGAGGTTTCACAATAGGTAAAGGACAGACCAACTGCTGGACCAAGGAGTCAGTAACAAATCCTTGCACGCCGGATGCAGCTTTCCCCCAAAACAGTAAGGGTATGTATCAATAGGATAATGACAAACAGCACAAAATTATAATATAACAGAATATACCTGTCTGATAAATGCCATAGTTCAGAGAGGCTCGGAGCCAATGAATATTTTTCATAAATTTCACGCGAGAAAAATACTTCACTGCCATTTTTTGGTGAAGTATCCCTGATAATAAAAAAACAAACAAACAAAACAAGAACATTGCAATACACAAAAAATTAAAGGCCACATCTGCCCCTGAGAAAAAAAAAGAACAGAATTATTTATTTAAAAAAACCCAGGCTATCTACACAGTGTTTCCACATTCCCTCTTTGTGGAAGTTACATATATACTGTCTAATTCCCTACTGGTTTTCAATAGTAAAATACACACGTTCTTCACAGTCCAAAAAGAATAATTTCATTAATACAGGATACAAATTCTAGATGTGGTGAGAGAAATTCTGATAATAGTTACACGCTTTCAGATGTTCATTAATCAAAACCAAACATTGGGTTGAACTTGCTGGACTTTTGAGAAAAATACAGTCTTGGTTTTAATTTCTCAGAAAAGAGATATTTTGTCTTCTACACAGACCTTACCTTTTTTTTTTTCTTAACATAGCCCTTCCAGTGTACAGGGTTTATACAATGCCAATCTTCCCAAACTATTTTGAAAGGCATGAGGAAAGATTTATTTCTGTCTTCCTCACGAATAAACTAATTCAAACCCAACTCATCTCTCTGGGCTTAAAAAGTCAAATTACTTCTTTGTAGGGCTTTTCGTATTAAAACCAAGAACAACGTCACTGCCCCAAATTCGTATCGTGGACGTGCGTTACTTAATTGTTCCTCATTTCTGAGCATACAAAAACATACAGGCTAACACTTCCTCAGGGAAAGCACACTCACTTCTCCCTTCTTCCACTGAGAGAACACGAAAAGGCGCCGCCCCCCCCTCCCTCAACGACGGGGCGGTGCCAGGCGGGCGCGGGAACCCAGGCCCGCGCCGCTCCCCCCGGGCGCATGCGAGCCTCCGCCGCGCGGCAGGCTGGGCGGCGCGTTCTTCTCTCGGCGGGGCAGCGCGGAGCGAAGGGACATCTTCTCGCCCCCCGCTCTTCAGACGCGCCCTGCTAGGTTAGGGGGCGAGGGGGTACTCACCATGTCAGCAGCTGCCCTTTGGCCGCCATCTTGACGGACCCCTCGGGGAAGCGTATTCGCCGGTTCCTCGTTTCTCTGCCGCGTTAGCCCGCCTCACGGCATTGGCCAATCAGCGTAGCAGAGCGTCCGGCGCGCGGGATCAGGTGCTCTGAGCCAGCCAATGGCAACATAGGCTTGAGCAGCTGCTGGAGGGGCTGCGGCGGCCATCTTGTGGCAGGCGGCACTGCTGCAGGGTGGGGGTGAGGCGGAGGACGGTGCGCCTCGCCGAGCGATGAAATTTGCCTAAGGTCTCTCCGCGCTGTGGGCTCCGCTCCGACTCCACGTTGTTCACTAAGGTGTGGCCCTGACCAGGTGTTGGGTGCCTCGAGCGGCAGTTCCTGCCCTGGGTGTGCAGAAGTGGCTGGGCCGGACTCTGCCGGGCGGCTCGTCCCTGAGGGGGGTTGGGGCCGTGTGTGAGAGGGCTGGGGTGCCCCGCGGAGGTTGCTGCAGTTATCAGCCTCCCTGCTCTCCTGGGCTTCCAGTTTCCCTGGCTCACTTCCCACTTGTGAACATGTCGGCACAGCCACAAAACGTTTTTCCTGGTGATCAGGCTTCCCAATGTGGTAAAATGCGGAATTCAAATATTCTCAGTTAGCTGTAGGTCTAGGTGATGGAAACTCATTTGCTTGTGGTGGTGTAAGAAAAGGTGATCACTTTCACAGCTCTACAGATGGAGAAATGAAGAGGGAAGCGAGGATTGTGGCATGAAGCAATCAAAGCATTCACAGCACCTAGTCCTGTAACTGAAACTCTGGGTACTATACGCAAATACATAAAAATACTGAGATGATTCAGAATGATGTCCAAACCCACCAACAAAGGAGGCTGTTTAGCTTGCATGCAGATCAGTTTTTAAGGACATTGTTTGAATTTAATTTTGCCCTTTTTTGGTTTGTGTATCTCAGAGAAGTGGAAAGGTTTCTATCTACCTACTGGATCCAACCAGAGCCCAGTCCTGGAGGTAGCCTTGTAAGGAGTAATCTTACTTCAAAACCCAGGTATGGTAACAGTTACATAGCCAAATGATTAAAAGACTTATCTAAGATTGTGATGTGGCAGGTTAAATCCTACTTCAGTCTGCACCTCTCTCAAACCTGCAGTGTCTGCTTGGTTTTTTTTAATGATGCTACTTCCTACGTGTGATCTTTCTGCTTCCATGACACAAACATGAACATCAAGAAAGACTTTTTCATTGTGAGAGTGACTGAGCACTGGCACAGGTTGCCCAGGGAGGTTGTGGAGTCACCATCCTTAGAGATACTCAAAAGCCATCTGGACATGGTCTTGGGCAGCTGGCTCTAGGTGGCCTTGCTTGTGACCTCTGGAGGTCCCTGCCAACCTCAACCATTCTGTGATTCTGTGAAATAGTTGGGGGTCCAAACCACCACCACCTAACCTACAGTTTAAGCTCTCCTTATGGGCAGGCATGAGAGTCCTCAGTTTGTCTTTCACTTCAGAAAAATTCCTGCTTTTTATATTGAACATACATAGTTGTTCATATAGTTGTTGCCTAGCCTATATCTTGGTGGTTAGGAACTCTCCTTTGAGTGGAAAGATGGGCAGGAATCATGTCGTGAGGATGAGAAAATTAAATCTGGATTTTCAATGTCTCGACTGCTTTAGTGATGGAGCTGCTGTAGAACAAATGGCACTACTTAGTGCTACCGTTCTAAGAAAGTGATCACTTCTACTTTTTTTTGTAGACTTGATCTGTAGGTGAAGGCTGCTTCCAGATATAGTGCTTCAAAGATGAATGCTAATACCTATTCTGGATCATGGTGAGGTGTATAAATGCTGAGCTGTTAAAGCTCTGTCAAGACTGAGGCATTTCTGGGTAGGTGCAGAAGTAGAATTTTACATGCCTGAAATCTTAAGACCAAGCGTGCTGCTGAAATTCAGGTGCTCCCAAAGTTAGCACAGCAGAGGGGAGTTGTAACTTTGAATTTTGATGCCTAAATTGTATTAAAACCTCAATTTTGATACCCACATCCTCATTTAGATCTACCCTGAAGCGGTATTTCCAAAGTCACTGGGAAGGTCTTAAGCCAGATTTCTTGTATCTTGCACTTGATGCAGTGAACTGTGATTTCAAACAAGAAGGTGCCTTCAAGGAGAGGGAAGCTAGATTAATCCACATTCATTCTGAGGAGGTTTAAAGCTCTTGTTGGCCAAAAGGGGAGCTTAAAAGGTGCTCGGGAGTCTTGTTTCCCCGCTGCCAAACATTACGTGATATATGTTCTAAACAGCTCTCACATACGTGCTTGGAAGCACAGCCTAATTTGTAACAGTGCATTCCTTAAGGAATAAACCTAATAAACCACAATTCAGAAAAACAAATAAGATGTTACTAACAAAAAAATTAAGACAGATTTTTCCATTAGAAGCTGAAGTTTTATTACAGGATAACAGTACATAAAGCACATCTAAAATCGATGTGTTCAATGCACTTAATAAAGGTAATGTAATATTAAAGGTACAGTTTCTAAGTACAATATAACAACATTCATATTAGAATGAAAATTGGAGTATTTAAAAGACAACATTAAATCTCTTATTTTTACAGTCATATTTACAAAATGAATCAAAATACTTTTTTCGGGACTGAGTAAAATAACAAACTTGAATATAAGCAGGCTATCGTAAGAGTGAGTTGGAAAGGTCCATGAAAGTGAAAAGTTAAGTGATTGGGTAAAGATCATTAGCAAAGGTTTAGTACAATACCGCTTTAGTATTCCTCTTGATGGCTTACATTTTATTGTGGCTAGAAAAGGAATTTATACATACTGTACACATAACAGACAGCATATATTTACATGTACAGTATAATTGCATTTAAACTTGTGTGTATTTACAGAAATTTGAGCATATCACTCAACGAGGTTTTTGAAGTCTATGTGCTTAATCTTCAAACTGATGTATATTTGTAATCAGCATTTATTCTGGTCTTGTTACGTTGAACATTTAGTAAACAGGGAGAATATGTGTTAACCAAATGGTTTTGCATAAATATATCAAACTAGTAAAATTAAATACAATAGGGAGAATGTGTTCCTGGCATTATGTATAGGTTGGTACATACAAATTTAAGAGCGAGTCGTTTTCTCTTTGAAAATATCAAAAGGTGACTTAAATTAACAAGGGAAAATAAAATTGTCATGGCTTATATTTAAATAAGATTGTACCTTCAAGAGGTTTTTATAATTGTCCTGACAGGATTTGCAGTTAAACATTCCACTTATGAAAATATACCCACGGTGCAGTAAAGTTTGTATTTATTTTTAGGACAACAGTATGTTTGCTGTTTAAAAAAAATTATTTATATATATATATTCCTTGGATTGAGGGTATAAAAGCAGTGCATGGAAGCCAAGAACCATGGCTTTAAAATTCACTACCTTCTATTATCAAAAAGTGCAGTAAACAGAAACATTGTATTTAATAAATTGCTCAAAAATCTTTGCTAAAGATCTTATAAATTCAGTAATATTACAGAAAAATTCTAATAAATATTTAAAAGGTTAATTACCTCCTTAGTTAGATATTTGATATCCATCCGTTTTTAAGAATTAACATGAAAACAATATCTAGAATGAAAGGAAGAGGGGATAGGAATACTTTTAAGGGTACATGACTACGTAAATTAAGGTATACATGAAAAATAAAAACAAAACCCCCAGACCTGACAAAATGTTGCAAATTCCACTTCTTAATTAACTTTAGTTGCTAATGGCTGTCCTTGGATATGTATGCGTGATTTATAAAGCATATCCAAGGACTGAATTTAGCCATCCATCTATCATGGAAGATTTACAGAAAATTCCTATTTACAGCAACTGGAGTTAAGTGTGTAGGCATGGCCTAGTAACATCCGCAGTTTGAGTGTGTACAGATCCTATTTAAAGTGAAGAGGGAGGAAGGCACCCAGCAGAATAACATCTATAAATATCAGATGCAACGACAGGATAGAACTCTCCCAACAAGCCAAATAACTACCTCCCTTTCAGACAGACAGCATATTGTAATTACTTTATACTGGCAGATTAGATGTTTTTCTTTTTTCTGATACAACACAGGCAGACTGTTTTAGTGACCAAAAGGATAACAAGCTGGACAGAACATTTTTAATAACGTTAATAATTAATAATGTTAATAATGTAGAAAAAAATTCTACATTTGATATCAAGTATCTGTACCGGTGAAGTAATTTTCTCCTTATTAAATATACTATAGAATAATTTATATAATGACACTATGCATTTAAAGAGAAAACCATGTCCCAAATCTTGTACTCTGATACAGGTACTTGTTGGGCATATGTTGGTGTGTGTATATATATATACACAAATATATATATATTTATATATAGTTATACTCAGTGAAATTAACAAGACCCAAAGGTGGTATTGTCTAGGAATAAAAGGGGTTTGTTTGCTTTTGTTCACAAAAGTAACTTATCTAGCACCACACATCAGAAAAACACAAAAATAGCACACTCTAGTTCTAAACAGCTATGTCTAAAATAGATTATATAGTAAAACAGATATTATACAGCATAATGTGGTATTTGATAAACAGATAAATATTTGCACTGTGTAGGCTGTTTATAGTATAACTTTATCTATACAGAATGAAAGCAAAAAGTTAACTGTATAGAGGTGAGCAGAACAACATTAAATATTATGACTCCAAAGCAGAGACAAAGTTAGAGTTGAAAGAATAGAGCAAGATAAAATGTTTACAGGCCATTACAAGTCCTTAAATTAGTAGTAAAATAAGGAATCAGTTGCTCAAGTTTAAGAAAGCAGTAAACAAGAGATTGCATTTACATGCAGATGTCTAAAACTTGTATTTCTTTTAAATCTATGCACAAAAAGTCATTTGTTTTTATTGCTTGACATTCAGTTATGGCTAGAGTATTTTTAACCTTTTTTTTGTACTTTGGAAACAAGAATATTGTTAAAGGTGCCATAAAAATGGACAACATTGAAAACAGTTTGCAAATAAACCACCTAACACTGCAGTTCTTTATACATTTTAAAAAGCCTTGTCTGGGGTTTGTCATACGTTAAATATATTTAATCTGGGAAAATACATTGTAGCTTGAAGCCTCCCATTGGCCCAAACATCCAATACAAAAACACATCTCCAGAAAAGGAGCAGGCAGACAATACAGTTACATACAAAGAAGCAGCCAGTTAATGTCCTAATAGTTCAAATATTCACCACTGTTCTGTAACTTGTTTCTAAATCAATGTAGAAATGAGGAACATTTTGGATTTAGAAAGGTGTACAGTACGTATGCCTTTTTGTGAAGTAAAATTCACTGTATTGCTTATGAATTCTCTGCATTATAGATAGCATTACAGATTGCAAGTTCCTGTAAAGTTTGTGCATCTACATTAAAACTTTGTGGGGTAATTTAGGGTAGTGTTTCTCAAACCGAAAGTCACAACCATTTGAAAGTTGCCAAAGTGTTTAGATTATTTTCAAAACACTATGTCAGGCAAATGGAGCTCAGTTCTATGTGAAGTGTAGCAGCTCTGTTCTCCAGCGCAGTGTGTGGTTGTGCTGGCTGCAGATAAGCGCGCTGGCCAGGGAACTTGTCCCACTTACTGGATGCAGCTCAGCCCCCCAGCATGGAGGAGCTGGAAGAGCTGGCTGTTGGCTGCAACCATTTGCAGTAGCCATGGAGTTACTAAGTACTAGCAGCAGCTCAGTTCCTTCAGTTAGGAAATGCCACCAGTAATTACAGCTGGTTTGCACTCCTTGCCCCAGAAAAAGTTAATTCCAACACAGAGAGCCCTATGAAGAAATATATCCCAGAGGGACTGTGCTTTCAGAAAGCTTGAGAAACACTGACTTATAGGAAAACAAGTATACAAAGGACATATGAACACCGAAAACATGCAGATGTTAACAGAAAGGTGTGATGTCACACAGAAAGGTGTGATGTCACACATCAAGTTGAACAACTTGATTGTGAAGTTCAGCTTGAAGAAGTAATAAGATTATGAGTGAAGACATACAAGTGAATATTGTGGCAGAAGAAATGAACCTATGAGTTCATGTGAAGCCTTTATCATGTTTTGTTTCTTATTTGGATAGCCTACTTATTGCTATAAAGTTATTGCTATATTCTACCAATGATAAAGGCAAAAAAAAAAAGATAAACAGCAACATCACATATGAAAAAGGTAGAATACAGCTCTTATTTTGATGTTAAAATTCTATTTAATACCTGAATAAAGTTCCAAAGATAGACTGTATATTATCCTAAATGTTATCTATTTTTCCCCTCAAGTCCAGTGACTTAGCATTATTTAGCAAGCTATTATCACAGTACTAGGATTAAAGCACATACTGCAATGATTTTTAAATAAATACTCATTTAAATTTTAAAACTTTTCTTTTTGTTGTTGTATTTGGTATCTGTATGCATTTGCCCTCATTTCCACCAAACAATTTACTGACAGGAATATTTAAGCATAAAGAAAATAGGAGGCTAATATTCAAATATAGTCATGGATGAAACTTTTGAAGTAATAAATATTAGTATTAATAATGAAAAAATAATTCTAATAGTTATATTTCTCCAGCTAAGGAAAATGAAGATGTTTCTTCTGTGCAATCTGAATCAGCTAGCACAGGTAGAATTTCATATACTGAATACTCAAGAGAAAACTTTATTATTTTTGGATATTGGATAGTAAGTGCTGTTTCTGACATTTATGTTAATAAGTTTATCTACATTGGGGAGTTTAGGAATGTGTAGAGAAAAAAAATACACCTTGTTTGCACAGCTTATACGGTGCAACCTGTTTTGTTCGTCAAGTACAGACTAGGGAATGTCTATGCCAATCCAAAAAAAGATATTGTAATGTTTGGATCACACCACTAACATAGTTAAAACATCTTATAGATTGTACATATTAACAGTATGTTTAATTGATATGTAAGTATGTAAAGAATAGGTTCTATTGTGAATCAGCAATAGGAATTTTCTTCTATTGAAGATGCAAGAACACAAACTGATCAAGAGGTCATACTTGCTAAGCAATTGTCTGCCTTGCAAGGCCATTCCAAGCTAAACTCGACCATCACCTTGTAAAACTGTAAGAAAGGTTTCCCTATTATTAAACAACTTAAAGTAAACAACTGGAAGCCATGCTCCCAGTGAAAAAGCCCTCAATAACCTAAGATACTGAAGAACTGATGCTTTTTGCAAGCAGACAGACACATGTGATGGAGAAAGTCTCTCTCTTCCCAATCTAACCAAAGTCTTGAAATCTTGCTCATTTTATTTGTAGTTGCTTATTTACTTTTCTGCTTGCATTTTCAAAAGAATGTGAAGCCATAAAACAAGGCTAACCGGGACAGGCTTCCAGAATCCTACAATTTGGCACTTGGAGAATTCCTAGACATTGCTGTTTTTTGGTGCCATTGTAATCATTTGGAATTGCTGTATTTGCCGTAATAGATATGAAAATGTCTTCAGCCTCAGTGTTTCTTTCCAGTCAGGCTTTTTGCTTTACCATGAAGCATATGCAACAATGACAGACAACGTCTGAAGTGTTGTTCTTGTATTCCTGCAGATCTGTGTTCCTTTCTATGTGACTTCATTGCCGAAACCTAATCATTACCCTTTCATTCCTATTGTACTATCATAAACTGATTTGTTTTCTCTGACAATAATTTAAATACCGAAAACCCATTTTCTATAGCAAAACACTGAAATTCAGCTGGAAAAATAGTCCTATCATTATAAAAACGTCCAAAGGGTATTGAAATTAATTTCAATCATTTATTTAATGGGTCAGCATTAATTTATTTTCTAAAATATAATTGCAAAACCTTTGCGCTGTTTGGAGTACTTTCATTTTGAACAAAATAAAGACGAAAGAGCAGCTATACTGCAAAACTGAGTAAGAGAATGAGGCACGCATAGAGCATTTAGTTAAAAAAAATATCCAGTTCTCTTGTGCCTGGGGGGGAGGGGGAAGGGAAGAAATAACTAGCATATTTTTTAAAAAGTAATTTGTTCCACCAGTAGTACTGGCCACCCTGTTGAAGAGTTTTAGAAGATCCCTGAGCACATTAGTTTCTGACTCTTAACCCCAGCTCCAAAATGATAGGGCTTTTGTTGTTGATAACGAGATGGATTGTCATTCACAGTTAAGTCAATCATAAGGTGCTTATCTATTTACCCTTTTTTTCCACCAATCAGCACAAAGAACTGTCAGAAAATAACTTTTATTTTTCTTTTTTAAATAATAAAAGGGCACAAAATTTAAACAGTCGATGTTTTGTGACAGTGGTTTAGGATTATTATCTGGCTGCCCCTCAACAACAGACAAGTGATTCAATCGACATTCCTTAGCCAAAAAAAAAAAAAAAAAAGGAAAAGGGAAAAAAAAGGCAAAAAAAAAAAAGAAAAATCCTGTACAAATATGTATTTTTCCCTGAGGGATCAAGGTTACACCCGCAAGTGCTCTATGTACATATTGCACTGTAGAGGAATGAAGAACATGTGCAAAAAAAGCAACAATGATTGAAGCTTACTAATCAAACCTTTTAATTGTGACTGCTATGTCATCTTGCATTTTGGAATGTCGGAACACAGCTATTCCTTTAATCTAAAATGTAAAAAACAAAAAAAAAAAAAAAGAAAAAGAAAACCACACCTCTACTATGGCACATTCAATGAAATAAAAAGTTTTCCAAAGACAAATAGACAAATTCCATCGAGAAAATAATACAAAGTTCGTTCGTTTGTTTTTTTTTTGTTTTTTAGAAAAATTACATTACTTTCTTTCATTGTTTCACATTACAAAATCTTTTTTTTTTAATGTTTACACAAATCACATTTTATTGCAGGAATATTTCAAGTGCCATCAAACATTTATAGAAGGGTTAAAAAAATAGAAGTCTCTCTAAAGTGGTCCAGACAAGGCTTTGTATAGAATAAATCTTTTTTCCACCTTCTATTTTTGACTTAAGTATTTTGAATACATTTTCTTTATTCCATTGACACTTAACAGCGTAGAAGCAGCCACTCACACGTACCCACGCATATATTCATGTGTGCACACAAAGGTACTCTCTCACACACACAGGTGCACATACACACACAGATATCTTGGTATCCATACTAAGACAGATAAGCTTTAATAAAGAACAACCAAACTTAAAAACAGCCTCCTTTTTCACCTAATCCCATAGTCTTTAAAACGTCAAACAATGCTGGAGATGTTGAAGTATGTTAGGGTGGTTCAAATGACAGTATAGTATAGTAGCTCTTTCCTCGAAAGCCAGAAAACGTCTCTGTGGGTAGATATAACACCCAATGAAAATCTCTTTGCAGACTTTAAGGAACAGATCATTCAAAAACAATATATTATTCCTTTATCTTCAGCTATCCTCATGTTTTTGTTTGCAGTGAACTGGGCAGATTATGAAAATACTGATGTGACTATCCATTGACCCCAAATATGTTTTTTAACAATATTCCGTTGATAAGCTGATACCAGGCCATAGTCCCAGAGGTTCTGCAGAGTGCATTTCCTCTGCTGTGTTGGGTTCTTACATGGCCGTCGCTCTGACCAGCCACTCTGACGTTATTCTACATCCCCTTTCATAAAAGCCTCCTTGGCAACAGAAGTCTTATCAGTACATATGCCATGCTGTATCCCTTTTTTCCCCTCTCTATGAAGAGCAAAACAAAAATAATATTCTATTGCCAAGTGGCTGTTAACTGCGATCAGGAAAGCAGAGTTACTTGGGGTATGTATGCACAGCCTGATTTAACAAGGTGCCAGTATGCAGGAGCCCCCACGGACAAAAATGACAGCACTTTCTGGCTTGGAAGATCATGTCACAAGCTGTTTTCAGATGCAAAGGGCTTTCAGCTAAGGCCCTATCTGGAACCTTTTTATTAGTAAATGCTCCAAAAATCTGTGTTGTCAATGACTTATGGGTGCAAATATGCTGAACTAGATACCAAACGAAACCACTGGCACCTAGATGCCTGGTAAAGTACTAATATTCATCAGGAAAAGGTAAGAAAAGGACGTGACTGAAAATTAATCCCAAAATATTTTGCCTGGTAGTCTACTTATTGTCAGAAGTAGGAGTTGCATCTCGCGCTCTAAAAAACTACAGGTCTTACTTCATTATTCATTAGTTGACACTGAAATTAAGTTTAGTTGATCTTTACAGGACTAGCACCTAAGGCTGGTCACATTCAGAAAACATCTGTTAGTTAAAAGGGTTGCTTTAAAAATAGGAACACACATTAGAATGAAAATACCATATCATGCCAGTTACTCCAATAAAGTAAACAATGATTCTAGGAAAAGTGTTTCAGTGGGACTGGAGAGAGCATGTGCTGGGCTGTGAGCCGCCTCTTCGGGAGCCGGCAGGATGGAGCAGTAAAAGGACGGCTCTATGGACTTTTTCCAAAAGCCCTCTCATGCCTCCATCCCAGTGCTCATGGAGGCGCAGGTGTTCTCCCATACTCCAGGGGCATACTGCTTTGAAGGGGAAACATATGATGCTCATCTCCCCCTCCTTTCAAACCACAGAGATGTGTGATAGCTGTAAGCTTCCCTGATGTGGCAGACTATAAAATTTTTAATAGGTGTCATAGCTAAATGTCTCAATTTGACCCCAAAGGGAACATGTTCAAATCACAGAATAAACCTCTATTTTGCTTATAATAACCCACTGACCTAATTCTCCTTTTTAAAATAGTTAGGCTTCAGTGTGCTTCTATTCACTTCTGTTACTTCTCAATGACCATAATGTATGTAAGAGATTGTTTATCCTTGGAAATTAAAGCAGTGGAGCACATTCTGTCTCATTCCTTTTTCTTTTTTAAAGTTCCTGGCTTTTTCTTACGTACTTCATCAGAAACTTCATTTGTGTAGGCCTACAAGGCATCCAGTTATACATCTTCATCTCATCCAAACCAATTATGCACCTCTGGCTCAAACAG